>NC_083320.1:70743264-71943264 GCF_963455315.2 Globicephala melas | reverse complement strand
TACGGCATAATATGTTGCACCCAAGGCATTTTAGACCCTTTTTACCTGGATGTGATGAATGGTTCATTTGTATTATCCCAGGACTTCATAGCTTTGTTGACTTCAACAAAATAGCAAACTCATATTCAGTTTAATGAAGCTATTTCAAAATTAGGAAACACATTAATAAATTACCTTAACAGTGGTAAAAGGACCCCCTTTCGGGTTATGTTTTCTGCTTGATGTTCTTTTATGGGGTTTCCTGCCACGTGAAGTGACAGTGGGTATGAGCTGAGCGTTTCCAGGAGACTGCAGTGATTACAGAGCAGGCCTTTCTGCTTTCTGCTGTGCTCATTCATTAGCATCTGTGGATGCACTTGAACTGGACCTCCTGTGGAATTGGGAGGGTTTCACCTCTGGTGTTGAGCAGTGGCTGCCCAGCCTAATGGGTTTGCTCATTTCTCCGTGTTGCATATTTTATACACTAAAAACGTATCTTGGAAGGAAATAGGCAAGTGCCTTACATCATAGTAGTATCAATTCTGCTAACAAGCTGGGAGTCTGGTAGATTCTTCATTGCCCACCCTCTTACCCCTAAAGCTGAACCTCAGTTAAGAGGGAATGCCAAGATTTTTCAAGTATCACTGAAAAGAATAAAAGACTCAGGTTATAGACTATATGCAGAGCTGTTTATCTAGGGATTAGAAGGCAGGCTGCTACAAACAGGGCAGCAGGCAACGCTCAGTGTTCGAAGGATTGAAGTAAAATGGGAAGGACCGTATACTGAAATCTCTTGGAAGTGTTTGCATGTCAAGGTCCACGTAAACACAGAGAAATTGCCATTTGATAGGAAAGGTATTTTGGTACACGAGGGCCGAGTAAGGACTAGCAGGTGAAGGAAGGGTGATGCCAACTTCCCCAAGGGACATGGTTCCCCTGGGGGGTGAGGATATGGAAACAAGTTCCTAAGGCTGCCTGCCTGTACTGTCACTGAGCCTGTCACAAAGAACTGGAGTTGTCGCTTCCGTGTTAACTGTCTCGTACAGCGAAATTTTTTGGTCAAAGATGATGAAAGTAAGTTGGCCAGCTGTGGTGATTGTTTTGCTCTGCAGAGATTTTTCTTTGCAAAAGCATTTGTTGGAGTGGAATTGATTTAGAAAGCTGCAGTCAGGTTATTACTGTATATGCCACATCAAAATGTATGAAGCGGACACCTTATTCCTTCATTAAAAAGCAGAGTGAGAAGCCTTTAAAATGATATCTTGGATAATCCAGAAGTTGGATGATTGGGTTCTACCTGTTTTTAAAAATATTTATTTATTTATTTTGGCTGCGCTGGGTCTTAGTTGTGGCACGTGAGATCTTCGTTGTGGCATCTTTTGTTGTGGCATGCGGACTCTTTTTTAAAAAAAATTTGAATATTACTTTATTTTTTTATACAGCATGTTCTTATTAGTTATCTATTTTATACATATTAGTGTATATCTGTCAATCCCAATCTCCCAATTCATCCCACCACCACCACCCCCGATCCGTCCTGCTTTCCCCCCTTGGTGTTCATACGTTTGCTCTCTACATCTGTGTCTCAATTTCTGCCCTGCAAACCAGTTCATCTGTACCATTTTTCTGGGTTCCACATATATGCGTTAATATATGATATTTGTTTTTCTCTTTCTGGCTTACTTCACTCTGTATGACTGTCTCTAGAGCCATCCACATCTCTACAAATGACCCAATTTCGTTCCTTTTTATGGCTGAGTAATTTACTCAGCCACATCATCTTTATCCATTCGCCTGTCGATGGGCATTTAGGTTGCTTGCATGTCCTGGCTATTGTAAATAGTGCTGCAATGAACATTGGTGTGCATGTGTCTTTTTGAATTATGGTTTTCTCTGGGCATATGCCCAGTAGTGGGATTGCTGGGTCATATGGTAGTTCTATTTTTAGGTTTTTAAGGAACCTCCATACCGTTCTCCATAGTGGCTCTATCAATTTACATTCCCACCAACAGTGCAAGAGGGTTCCCTTTTCTCCACACCCTCTTTAGCATTTATTGCATTTATTGTTTGAAGATTTTTTGATGATGGCCATTCTGACTGGTGTGAGGTGATACCTCATTGCAGTTTTGATTTGCATTTCTCTAATAATTAGTGATGTTGAGCATCCTTTCATGTGCCCCTTGGCCATCTGTATGTCCTCCTTGGAGAGATGTCTGTTTAGGTCTTCTGCCCATTTTTTGATTGGGTTGTTTGTTTGTTTTTTTTTTTATATTGAGCTCCATGAACTGTTTGTATATTTGGGGGATTAATCCTTTGTCTGTTGCTTCATTTGCAAATATTTTCTCCCATTCTTAGTTGCAGCATGTGGGCTTCTTAGTTGCGGCATGTGGGCTTCTTAGTTGCGGCATGCGGGATCTAGTTCCCCCACCAGGGGTCAAACCTGGGCCCCCCCTGCATTGGGAGCGTGGAGTCTTACCCATTGGCTCACTCCCTGGGTTCTACCTTTTGGACTACCTGTTTTTGTCTTTTGAAATTCTAAGTGAATCACAGAACACTGTGTTTAGTGTAGGAAATCAACAAGCAAAATTACCAACCAATTTTCTTGAAACTCTAACTGGTAATTGCCCTGGACTTAATGGTATTTACCTTTGATAGGTTAATCCATGGTGTTTCAACAGATGTTTCCCTTTGCTCAGCTTAGAGAAGTCTCCCTGTGCTTCTCACTCCACCTACTCCACCCCATCCCCTTTTCCCCCCAAAAAAACCCTCTGTCCTGCAGCGTCTTAAAATGTACCTCTCACCCAGATGTTAGACACAATGTATGTATGCAGTGAGTATAAATTAATTATAATTAATTTAACTGTAGGGATACTAGCAGTAGGTTTATTGCAGCATGAAATTATTGTTTCCTCTCTGATTTTTCTGGGCCCTGTATAGCGTTCAGGCTTTTGAAAGCACTTACTGTTAAATACCAGAAGCGAACTAATTTTTGTAGTGTCCGAGCATCCGTAGGCACGTGTGAGAGGACAGCACGTCAGCCTAGTCACCTGATCAGCTGGGTGGGCGTCTCCTGGGTGCGGTGCTAAGCAGCTGCAGCGTCACTGCTGCTCCTTTTCCATCCCTCTCAGTGGCTGTGATGATACCTTAGAAAGCAGAGGGAGCTGGCAGCTGGGGGCTTGCAGCCCATTTGAGCAGTGGTCCATTTCAAAGCAGCATATTCATGTTTTAAATAGAGCTCTGGAGTTGCTGGGGCCGCTCTGTTGCTTGCTTCAGAGCTGAAGCTGTGGTGACTGGATATCTGAAAAGAGGCATTCAAAACCCCACTGTCTTCTGCCTCTGTGTCAAACTAGGGCTTTTTTGCAACCCTTTCTTTGGCATGCCCTTCATAGTCTCTTCTTCTTAAACCTGTCCATTGTTACGAGATTATGAACTGAATGTCATGTTTTGACGGGTTAGGGTGGAAAGGCAAACGGGAAACCTTTGGAGGCTGCGGGCGTCTTTGTGCTCTCCGGGGCTGAAGCAGCAGCCAGTCAGGCAGTCGTGGCTCTTCCAGCTCTAAACTGAACCAGCTTGTGGATTGTTCTACCTCAGCCTTCAACATGTGCGTTTATTCACAGTGAGGCGTGCTGAGGAGGGGGGCATTTGCAGAGGCCCGAGTCAGAGTCCCAGGTCCCAGGTGGGAACCTGGAAATATGTTCCAAGCTATATTATTATAGGGAGCCAGGGTGATGGTTGTGGTCCTTGCGGCCCTCTGAGAAGTTTCACATGCCCTGGTTGTGAAGGACCTGGAGAGAAGCTAGAGGTTGCCATTGGATTCCCATAATTTAGGCCCATTTGGACGTCCTGCATAAGGAGTTAGCCGAGTCTTTCTAACAGGAAAGTTTTGTGTTGCATATTGACATAACGTGTACGGGGTGTGTGAACAGGCTGTGGGTGTGCACTGAAGAAGCATCAGTGTGTGCTTTATTAGAGTCAAGGTGTCTGATCCTTCTCCATGGCCTGGGAAGGTGAGTAGGGCACATGGTTGATTGCCCTTTGGAGACTGCGGCAAGAGGGGACACATCATCACAGAGGCAGGCCATGGAGCCACGCAGGTGCCTGTTGAAGGAATGAGAGGAGGTGGTGCTAACAGTGAGGAAGCAAAGGACCAAGGCCTTAGGAGGGGAAGTAAGGAAGGGCCTAGGTCGGGCAGGTGGTCCTGGTCGGTGGTCGGCAGCTGGGCCAGAGCCCGTGGGATAGCCAGAGGGTTTTCAGCAGGCAGATGGCCCAACTTGACTTCTGTCCCTCCAGCGTTTGTTGCACTAATGATTTCACCAGTCCTTAGAAGCCTTAGCCCTGGGAATATGAGTCCCTCTCCCCCGTCATTTACCCTCAAATGATAACATGTATTTTATCATCCTGTAAGATAATCATATGTCTAGGATTGTCGGTACTTTATAATTGGACTACTTAACCCACAAACCAAATTAGGTTTATTTTTATTTAGATTTTTCTCATTGTGACCTAGGATGTGTATGTAAATAAGAGGAGGTTCCTTTTTTTTTAAGGCAAAAACATGTACTGTATATTTGCTTTAAAGATTTGCTAAGAATTAACAAAATTATTTTGTACTGATTATTTTTATAATTGAACTGATGTATGCTTCAGTTAATGATCCTTAATGCTTTTTAACAGGTAGCTATGTGCTATGAGTCTTATTGATTTGGTCAGAGGTAAATGTGATTACTTATTTTTAGAATTAAAAAAATGCATACATAGATGTAATATAATATATAATCTATAACGTATACATAAAAATTTGAAGCTTTCTGATAAAGTCCACTCGGCTACTTTTACCGCCAAAAGCTGACTTTTAGGGTTCTGAGCACTGTGGAATTGTCCGTGCAGAATCTGCTCACTTAGTTAACAAGGTTGGAATTCCAGCAACAGCAGAAGGCTCCCTGGAGCTGCAGAGAAGACAGGTCACCATGCTGCGTGTTTGCAGTCAGTACTGAAGCTTTACTGAGTGACCCTCGATTGTCAGTTTTCTTCATAAGATTTTTTGGTGAGGTCTGTCTCTTTCCAGGAGTAATGGAGACTCCTGGCAACCACATCAACGTGACTTTGACTCAAGAATGAGGAGCACTTAGTTTTGTCCACTTTTCAGTTAACGACATTGCCGGAAAAATTAACTGGGGTAGGCAAACAAAACCAAAATCACCCTGAAGTAAGTTTTGTTGAAAGCCTGAAATGAATTGCTTAGTAATTTATAATTTATAGTAGTTTGGGTATGATATTAAACTCAACTTTGAAGAGACTAAACTTCAGTTTAATATTACAGCGACGAGCTCAACCAAATTGGAAGATCTGAGTTATTTAGACGGACAGAGAAATGCTCCCCTTCGGACATCAATTAGGTTACCGTGGCACAATACGGCCAGAGGCAGGGCACAGGAAGTTAAAGGTATTTATCTTTGCATCCGCTGTGATCATGGCTATGATGAGCTCATTCACTAAATACGGAAAGTCTGTGGTAACCAGCACTCAAGCCAGCTGTTTTAAAAACATGCTATGAAGTGTGTATGCGAAAAGTTTATCTTTTAGTAAGGTGTGCTAGGAGGCCATCCTTAACAGTTTTGGGGCTTCTTCCTTATAGTGTGTGATTAACTTGCTTCTGGAGTTGAAAAACTATTCTGCAATACGTTGTTTTGAAGTGAGGAGTCCTTTAACACTCACTAGATTTTTTTGGTCGTCAACAAAGAATCGGCTTTGTTACAGTTCCTTGGGCTGTATGGGCCACCTCCTGCTTCTTCTACCCGTAGTGCACAGTTGGGTGGCCAATGATCTCACCATAAGGGGCGCAAAGCACCACCACACCCTGATAAGAGCTGGGACTCTGTCTCCAGGGACGATGCATTTCCATTTTATTCCTATAGGAGTGGAAGAAACACGTCTCAAGTACTGTTTCAGATAAACTGATGAGACATGGTTTGGTCCCTTCACCACTTTCTCTAATCCTCTGTGTGTCTCTCTTGAGTCATGAAAATAACTTAGAAGCATGAAAGGACTAGAAAGTCATTTTAATAGGACCCTTTGTAAGGCCAATAGGGTACGATAAATGAGGTATTAGGAAGTATTACTGGAACCAAACTGGTAATATTAATACTTCCAGATCCCTTGTGTTGTAAAACTAAAGTCTGTGCTAAAAGTAACATACAAGCAATGATAAACTGAGTTTTTTAGTGTATAAAATTATGTCATTCTTCTAAAATAATGATCTTTTCTTTTTTTCTAAGCACGATTTGCTCCCTACAAGCCGCAAGACATTTTGTTGAAACCCCTGTTGTTCGAAGTACCGAGCATAACTACAGACTCTGTGTTTGTGGGAAGGGATTGGCTCTTTCACCAGATAGAAGAAAACTTGAGGAACACAGAACTGACAGAAAACAGAGGAGCCGTGGTTGTCGGAAACGTGGGCTTTGGGAAGACGGCGATCATTTCTAAGCTGGTGGCACTGAGCTGCCACGGAAGCCGCATGAGGCAGATTGCTTCCAACAGCCCCAGTTCATCACCGAAAAGTGTGTCCCTGTTTAACTGCTTGTCTAGTTTATTATATTACTGTACGATAGATGGAGGAAACTGCTGTTGGGATAGACATAAATTCCCCATTTTCCTCAAGTTGTCCCAGCTGCTGTATCAGGTTGGCGATTGTATGCTGGAGAACTATCAATAGTTATCTCTCATGGTCTTCTGAGGCTATAACCTGGCTTGAGGCCAGCCCTCCCTGGTGTTCTCCCCACTGTCAGGCCTGTCCCCCTCTTGATGTGGGCAGTGAGGCCTGATCAGATGCTCTGGGGAATTCAGGGTCCTAACACTGAGCGGGTTAGACTTCTGGCGCAGCAAGCCAGAAGGAGTCTGCGCAGAATCCGTTCACACCCTATTTCCCACAGCCTTTGTCTTCTATGCCAGATTTACCCAAAGTATAAAAACTAACCTAAAATCAGGAGTAGGCAAATAGTTGACTATGCTTAGCTTACTTTATATGTAAAAAAAGAAAGTGTCTCTAACATGGTAAACAGGGACAAGTGAGCCAGGAAAGGTTTTTTGTTTTTTTAAACCCAAAGGAATGTAATAAAGGAAACCAGAAACAGCAGTTCTCCTGGGAGGGGCCCTGGAAGGCGGAAGACAGGGCTGAGAGGGAGCCTTGTATCCCCATCTGGGCTTTTGCATTTGTTACCATGTTCACTCATTACCCGTTAAAATACTTTCTGGGTCCGACCAAGAAATATGTTCAATATTCCACCCTATCCTTGTTGTAAATAATGAAACTAGTCTCTTTGTCTCTTTGCTTCAGATTCCTCCCAGGATCTTCCTTTCACTCCATTGCTTTCACCAAGTTCTTCTACAAGTGGTATCAATGCAGCTAAATCCCCCCCTGGGTCTGGGTCTGATACTCCAGAGAACCAGAGACCAAGAGAGGATGCAGTGAAATACCTCGCTTCTAAGGTAATCTGCTCCTGATCTCTGGGAGCCTTCCAAAGAGAGAGGTTTGCTAGTTTGCCTTTTGAGAAATGAATTTTAAAAAGGGATCTTAAAACAGAGACAAGGGTTACTTAATGCGAAAGTGTAGCTTTTGATAAAATTGTGGTAGAGTACGCCAGATAAAAGGTATTAATGAAAATTAGTATCTTAGGACACTGGCAGTAGACTTTTATTCCTCCTAAACAATGGATTGAAAGAGTTCCTCAAAGCAGCCAGAGGTATCATTGCACTTGCCACAAATCCATCCTTATAAGCATGTGTCCTCCTTCATTGCGTATGAGAGCAGGAGATTGGGAGCCTTTAACCCAGTGACCCAGGGCTCCGCCCCACCTGCACTCTGTTGCCTAGAGCCCTTGGTTCCAAGTGTCTTTCTGTCAGAGGTGTTTTGTGATGTTGTAAGAGACTTGGCCAATTTTCCCTTCCTAGATTCATGGTCAGTCATGATCCTTCTGAAATTTTCTATCTGCTTGACATCTGGTACAGGTTCATAAGCTGCCCTCCTGCATTGAAGCGGTTACACCTCTCATTCCTGGTGAGCCACTTGGGTCTCCTGGGGCAGCAGTGGCGTGAGTTGGTGGAGCTGGAGAACCACCAGGGGTGGACAGCGGTGAGAAGCATCTAGCGAGGAAAGCCCCTGGGGTGAGGTTGGTGCAGGGGAACTGAAAGGAAAGCTCCTCTGCCCCAGGTCCCTTCTCCTCGCTTCTGCTTCCCAGATGAGGGCCGTTCCTCACCCAGCATGGGCAGCCCTGATGCCCTGACCACTGATTCGGGGCAGTCCTCTGGTCATGAGTGGGTGATCTGAGATGAGGGATGTAGTGCAGACGTCAAAGCCACCCCGTGATAGTGATTTTTCAAACCACTTTGTGACCCATAATGTGAAATACATGTTACACTAAACACCTGATACTCACACACAGCATCACACACCCAACTGAAGAAAAAGCATTATAAGATTACACTTATTCTTACATCCTATAAAATTCACTGTATTAAATTAAAAAAAGAAAAACTTTTATGGCTCCAAATTGGTTTCATCGCCCACTGTTGGATTGCCAAACACCATGCTAGGTGGACTGTGGTACTAGCTCATTGGTGGTTCGTACAAGCTCACAGGTCCTCTTGCGTTGCAGCTAATCTCTTTCCAGGTGAGAGGCGAAGAGCTGTCAGCTTTCCTCTGAGTGTCGATGATAAATTTAATAAAAACAAGAAGTCACAGGGCAGTTCCAAATTGGAACTGCTTTTTGGAACTTGCCCCTTGCTTTTTAAGAGTCTACAGACCAGGAATCGAATCCCAGATATTCCATTGACTGTCTGTCACCCTGGCGAGTCATTCAACCTGTCTGTGTGCTGCCCTCACCTCTGAACCGTAGCTAGTGGTTCTTGTCCTACTTATGTAGGGGTTGTAGGGCTGAGTGGGACAGCAGTGTCGCAAACCCTTCTGAAAAACATAAAGCACTTTACATGAGGTGTTTTGACCTTTTGCACCCCCCTTACCTTGTACGTATATGCCTCCATTCATCCTCGTTTGGGACAGTCTCAGATTCTCCATTGATCGGCAGTGTGCCTCTCCTCTCAAGACAGTGCCGCATTTGGTACTTCCCTGGGGGTCTCTCTCATGACTAGCCTGTTGCCACTTCAAATCCATCGCAACAAAAAGGATCCTCTCGGTGCTTGGGCAGGACCCTCCCTCCTCCTATGTGTCCCTTCGCAAGATAGGCAGGAATTTGGTAGTGTCTGACGTTGATCCTTCAGACAGTGTTGCTGTTGAAGTTCTCCATGGTGTCGCTGGCGGCGGCCCTCCTGCCAGGGAGAGGAAGCAGCTGTGACTTGAGAGCCTGGCTTTCATTGCCACCAATTTTATCTGCTTTTTGGGGGCCGCACATGAGTTCCCCAAGGAGATGCTGCTGTTTTTGAAAACAGAAATGTAGTGAATATGGTACTTGTGGATGTCGAGAACGTCGGGGTTGCTTGGAATTGTTTCAAGCCAGGGTGGGCTTTAAGTTTTGTGAATGACTTTTATGAGTTTATATTCAATACAGAGTAACTTGTGCTGATCTTAGTGCCGGTCAAGACGGACTTGTGGCTGCAAGTAAAAGTCGGCCTGAAATTTGCCAAACTTCAGAATTCCTCCCAAACTAAAGGGATAACTGGATCAATTAAGCTAAATAATGACTCAGTCTTGGGGAATAGAAGCAACGTTTCTTGTTACCTCAGAGAACGGGAAAATGGCATCCCTGATGGAGAGCCCGCAGGGTGCCGTGTGAAGAGGATGAGGCGATGCTGACCACTCTGCTTCTTCTGCAGGTCGTGGCCTACCACTACTGCCAGGCCGACAACACCTACACGTGCCTGGTGCCCGAGTTCGTGCACAGCATCGCCGCTCTGCTCTGCCGGTCCCATCAGCTGGCCGCCTACCGAGACCTGCTGATAAGGGAGCCCCAGCTCCAGAGCGTGCTGAGCCTCAGGTCCTGTGTGCAGGACCCAGTGGCCGCGTTCAAGAGGGGTGTGCTGGAGCCACTCGCAAGCCTGAGACACGGTACCTCCCAGCAGCCACCCGTGTCCTCCCTCTCCCCAGGACAGTCCTCAGAAGCGGGGTGGGGGTCCGCTTGACTCTGGGGTATGAGTGCAGTGGGCCCAGGGAGGATGTGAGTACATCTCTCCTCCCCTTCCTCAGAACCGTCTCCGCAGGGCTCCTCCTGGCTCCACTCCAGATGGCCTTGTTTTCAATTTCAATATCTCTAGTGAGAATTCACTCCGCGGTTGAACATTTCCAAAGTAGCTAATTTGTAACCATAGGTTCCTTAGATGACTTGCTGTCTAGGAACTGCTGCCTGCATATTTTGCACTCCTAAGGCGCAGGGGTGTAAGTTGATTGTCTGGGGAACTTGCCGGCATGTTTTTCCAGGGGCCTCTGCTCAGTTGAACCTGAAGCTGTTTCTAGAAGTGTCCGTTTGGCTTTTTTGCCCTTGAATCTTCTCCACAGTAGGGGCATTAGTGATATTATGGGCCTTTGACTTTCCATCTTCCCTCCCCCCTTTCGCTCTTCACCTTTTGAGCTAGTTTACCTGCCTACATAGCGCTTCTGCCAGATGGTGCCAGAGAGAGGGAATTGAAACAGATATGTCGTCATTGCACCTCATCCCTGGGCAGAAAGTTGGCACTAATGAATAGAAAACTAGATTCGGGCTTGGAGGAGTCTCTGCAGCAGAGTTCTCGCCTCCATTGGCTGTGTGCCTCGGACGGGATGCTTTGCCCTTTGAGGGTCAGATTTCCTCGCCAGAATCCATCCAGGGAGCTCTAGGCGGGGTTGCGGGGTGGGGAAACCTAGAGTCTTTGGCAGGTTTCATCTCGGTCCGTGTTGGTTATCTTTGCTGTAGCTCTCCCCAGTGACAGGAGTTTTTGAAGAGCTAAGTGTATCATACACAGGGGTGAGATTCTGCTGATGTGTGTAATACAGTACGTTTCTGAAAACTGTTTGGTGAGAATTGGTTTTCTTTAGGCTCTGCGCTCTGGTTTTCATTACAAATTTAATAGAAAGCATGCTTCTGTGAAAACCATGTCTTCTGCCATATGTAAACCTTTTTAGTTTTCCTTACACTTTAAATTGTGCATTAAAATACACTGGGGGGGTGCTATCTTATAGAAATGTATAATTTCCTAATTAAAAAAAATTATTTTCTCCTTTAGAGCAGAAAATTCCTGCAGAAGAGTACATTATTTTGATAGATGGTTTAAACGAAGCTGAGTTTCATAAACCTGATTACGGAGATACACTGTCTTCATTTATTACCAAGATTATTTCTAAATTCCCTGCGTGGTTGAAGTTGATTGTGACTGTAAGAGCGAATTTTCAGGTAAAAGAGAGTTCTCACATGTCTTTCCAAGACCCCAAACCCCAATGTTACAGTTTTTACAATTACGATTTTAGATGAATGCTAACAGCTTCAACTGTTGTCAACCATTTAGCTGCTGAATTGAAAACTGTATTAGAGCTTTGACATATTAGTGCACAGAGCTCTAAACAGGAAAACTCTGACCTTTTTACCCCCAAGGCACATTTATCAGGATGTCAAGTGAGTTTCTTATTATCATCAAGCTGTACTTGTGCTTCTAAAATAGAAGTGTCTCGCCCTGGTTCACCATAACTCAGTTTGGGGGGGCTCTTTGAGGCGCCTGGCTAACAGGTCTACCAGATTTTGAAGTTATTCCTGCTTGTAGTTATTTGTATGGGTTTGTAGTGGGACTTTGTTTTTTTTGTTTTTTGGTTTTTTTGTTTGTTTGTTTGTTTTAATGAAGGGAAAAGGGAGGGATGAAGGAGGAAGATTTTTAAGGCCTATTCTGAATAAAAGCCTAGTTTTTCATAAAACTTAGACATGAGGTAACGCTTGCAGCGAGATGAAGAGTGTTTTTTTTTTTTTTTAAAATTCTCTTCCTCATCTGTCCCCCCATTTAAACCCTAAAATTGTATCTTAACAGCCATTGACTCCTTCCCTCCTATCCATTTTTAGTAAAGACACGAGACATTAGATTCTGATCTTTTCCCTTTTAGGATATTTATCTTAAAATAGCATTTGGGTTCTTTCTTTCCTCCTTAAAAGTAGAATTAGACCTCATTCGAACTTGGTGTTTGTTTTTATGGACGTTTGATCCATACACTTTTCAGTCATTTTTCACACAGCGAGCAGAATCTGGCAGTCAGCAGCACAGAAGCAGGAGTCCTGTGTTTTACATGCGAGCTGTGTAAGTTTTCAGAGGCTCCGTTAGCATCTGTGTAAAATGGGGGGGGGGGTGCGGTAATTGTCTTCAGCCTGTCTCCTACGACTGTCACATTCAATGAGGACATGTACTTAGCTACTTCACAAATGATAGAGGGATTTAAAAAAAAAAACCTCATCTCTGCTGTTAGGTGTCAGGACAATGCTTATCTGTGGGATGGCAAAGGGACACGGGGCTTCTGGGAGCTGGCAATGTTCTTTGTCTACCTGCTGGTCCCACAGGTATATTTGACTTTGTGGAAGTGACTGACGCTGTGCAGTTAGGATTTGTGCACCTCTGTGTATCGCACTTCAATTTAAGTTTACCAAAAAACAGCAACTACAGAAAACCAAAATGACAGTGGGCTCTACGAATGTCCAGCAGCTTGGTTACGGCAGGCTGTCACTGGAGCCCAGCCTGGGGGCAGTTTCAGATGTCCCAGTTGGGTTATGCAGCCCCAGTATCTAATGCACAGTGAAAGATGCCTCTCGTCTGGCCACGGTCTTAGACGTACGGCGTTGGTTTGTGTCTGTCCTTGTTATTATAAGCAGTTGCACAGTGTAAAGATTACGGGTATCAAGTCACCTGGGGGTCTCACTGCCCCTTTGCTGGTGCAGCCAGGCTGCCGCCATCTGCTTGAGGCTCTTCCATCTCTCTTGGCTCTGCGTCCTCGGATGAGGACCTCAGGAAAGCCTTTTCTGATTTGATCTCGCATCAGGAATTTCTTTCACATAAGCCTTTTATCTTCAGTTTATCCTATTACATGTTTTAATACAAAACAATGAGTCCCTGTAATCCGTGAAAATCCTCCTTGAAAGGAAACCAGTGGATCTGGTTTGAAATGCAGCTGACGTGAAAAAGAAAGCTCTGTGGAGTGGCACTGGGCGTCTCATTCTTTTGCAGGAAATCGTGAGCAAGCTGCCATTCGTCAAGCTGTCCTTAGATGACTTCCCAGACAACAAGGACATCCACAGCGACCTGCACGCCTACGTCCAGCACAGGGTCCACAGCAGCCAGGACATCCTCAGCAACATCTCTCTGAACAGCAAGGCCGACGCCGCCCTCATCGGGAAAGTGAGCAGCCACCTGGTGCTGCGGAGCCTCGGCTCCTACCTGTACCTCAAACTCACCTTGGACCTCTTCCAGAGGGGACACCTGGTCATCAAGAGCGCCAGCTACAAGGTGGTGCCCGTGTCGCTGTCTGAGCTCTACCTGCTGCAGTGCAACATGAAGTTCATGACCCAGTCCGCCTTTGAGAGAGCGCTGCCCATTTTAAACGTGGCCCTCGCGTCCCTCCACCCCATGACCGACGAGCAGATCTTCCAGGCGATTAATGCCGGCCACATCCAAGGGGAGCAGGGCTGGGAGGACTTTCAGCAGAGGATGGATGCCCTCTCCTGCTTCCTCATTAAGAGGCGAGACAAAACCCGCATGTTCTGCCACCCGTCCTTCAGGGAGTGGCTCGTGTGGAGAGCAGATGGTGAAAACACGGCCTTCCTGTGTGAACCCAGGTACGACGGGCAGCTCTGTGCAGGGAGTCTGATGTGTGACTGGGGAAGGGATTCCAAACACTAGTTGTGCTCTTTAACAGAAAGACAGTACAGCATGAATAATTCAGGAAGGGTGATGGAAAATTCTCTCTGCTGCTACAACAAAAGCTTCCTTCCTTTGATTGCTGGAATTTTAGGACTCCTCAGTACATTTGGACGAAAGAGAAGCTCGGCAGTGCCCGGGCCATATTTCTCTGGTGATTCTCTTCTAGATCCCTGCCCCCTTGCACATGGGTCACCCGTGGGAGAGTGTGGCATTAGCTGCAGGGAACAGCGGGCTTCCTTCGAGCCTGTTCACGGCTCAGTTTCTTCACCAGAGGGTCTGTGGACTGTCTCGCATCCTCGGCGCTGCCACTCCCCCACCCCTTGAGCTTGTGGCATCTTGTCCCAGAGATCTGATGTGTCTGTGGGCCCAGAGGGCAGCACAGCCATCACGTCTGGCCTCCTCGTTTTGCATTTGTGTTCTGCACTATGTAACAGACTGGGATTTGGGGTCGGGAGGATTCAGGTTCAGAGCTCAGATGCCCCACTTACAAGATGGCGATGGGGCACCTGCATCCGGGGAGTCAGAGGTTCCACTGAGGCTTTGTAGCAGGTCTGGGCCAGGATGCAGGTCTCCTCACCGCCCAGGGGAGGAGACGGGTGGGAAGCCTGCCTGCCCTGTGGCATATGGTGCCAGTCAGGGTGAAGGACTGGGTGCTTCAAGGTGCGAACGCTCTCAGTAAGGGTGTGTTCATGTCCACCACCTCTCCCTGGCCCTGGCCTTGGCCGACATCATTGCTGTCTTTTTTTTTTTTTTTTGGCTGCGTTGGGTCTTCATTGCTGAGCGTGGGCTACTCTTCGTTGCCGTGTGTGGGCTTCTCATTGCGGCGGCTTCTCTTGTTGGGGAGCACGGGCTCTAGGTGCGTGGGCTTCAGTAGTTGTGGCACGTGGGCTCAGTAGTTGTGGCTTGCGGGCTCTAGAGCGCAGGCTCAGTAGTTGTGGCGCACGGACTTAGTTGCTCCACGGCGTGTGGGATCTTCCCAGACCAGGGCTCGAACCTACGTTCCCTGCATTGGCAGGTGGATTCTTAACCACTGTGTCACCAGGGCAGTCCATCATTTCTGTCTTGAATGGCTTCTGCCCTCTGTGAGTCAGAATTGCTCTCAGCCTCGTGTAAGAGGTCTGACAAGCTGCTAAACCGTCTGCTTTGGGCTGGACTGGACCTTGCGTCAGATGCTGGGGCCAGAGATGAAATGAATATGCACTTGTGGGCCGCACACTCCCTTCCTTCCATGACTGTTGACTTAACATTGACACACTAGGTCTAGCAGCTCTTTTCATGTTGTGGATAAGGTGTTTTCTTAGGCAGTACTGGGCTAAGAGTTTATTGTCCTCTGAACCTGCTTTGGGGCTGTAAACTGTAAGTTCCAGGTTATTTGGCCAGACCGTAATAACTAGGTGAAATGCATGCTGTGACACGTTTAGTCAAATCAGCTCATTTTCTAGGAGGATAGTGAGGTGGAGGCCAGCCTTGCTGACGTGAGATAGACAGGCCTGGCTTGGCCTGTGGGCATAGTCGAGCAGAAGGAGGTGCCGTATGTAGGTCACACTGAGGCGTTAAGCTTCAGAAACTAGGAATGGCGTTGCTCTTAGAGTGGGTAAGAAAGGCATGGGCGGCTTTGGATTTTAGCAGTTTGAGTTCATGGGGTTGGTGGTGAGGTTCTGAGGCAGGTGGGGTCTAAACGGTTGGAGGAGAGGTTGGCGTTGAAGATCTGGCATCATTGATGGAGAGACAATGGTGGGATGTAGTGAGGAAGTGCAGTGAGAGGAAAGGGAGCTCTGGACTTCTGGGACAAGGAGACGGATTGCACGGAAGGAGGTGAGGGGGGTATATGCTGCCAAGAAGTGAAGGAAGGTGAGGATGAAGGGGAAGCCATTGGCTTTTCATTGTGGGAGGAGGGTCCTAGATCCTTAGGAGATTCCTTCCATTGGGTTGTGAGGCGTGAAAGAGGAGAGAGCCAACGTCCCGGCATGGGAAGTGGACGGGTTGAGAGGTTTCGGGTAGTTTGAGGGTGGGGAAGGGTATTGGTTTATGTTTTTAACCACGCAGGGGATTGGGACGTTGTTGGAAGCATCATTGAGACAGCATGGGGAAACACAATCAGTGAAGAGGGAGCAACTGGAAACACAAGGGAACGGGGTCAGCTAGCCTCCTCTGTGCTCCCGTTGAGTCCGTTCACAGTGCCGTTCCAGCTGGATTTTGTCTTGTTTACGTGTCTCCAGTCCAGTTGCTGAGACCTCCTCAGGGCAAGGACCTCGCGTTGTTCCCCGTGGGATCCCCATCATTAAGCCATGATGCTGGTTATAGGGGGATGTTAACGCACAAATGAATGAATGAGAAATCGAGTTACGCTGACGAAGAGCATAGAAGGCACTCACGTTGCATAGACTGTGGTCAAATTCTGCACAGTCGTTACCACCTGTTTGATCGTGGGCACATCATTTACCTGTCC
Organism: Globicephala melas; assembly: GCF_963455315.2. Classification (NCBI taxonomy): domain Eukaryota; kingdom Metazoa; phylum Chordata; class Mammalia; order Artiodactyla; family Delphinidae; genus Globicephala; species Globicephala melas. Next base: position 71,926,964 of record NC_083320.1, on the reverse strand, counting down.
AGGCCTCTGTTGCCCCATGCAAACAAATTGGGGATCGTAAGACACAGTGATTCACAGGGTCGAGCAAGTTAATGAAATAATTTAGTTAACTTTCTGCATCTGGCACGTAGTAAAAACTTGATACGTATAAGCTTCAGAAAATGAACAGACTCGTAAGTGCAGGTAGACTTAGAAGGGGGCACATGATCCCAGGGCCAGGAAGGAAGGACGTCAAGGTAGATGGGATGTAGAGGAGTGCAGGTGCCCAGTGACTGCATGGTGAATTGTCTCCTCGGGGAGGTGGGAAGCCACGTGCTTAGCTCAGAGCACTGGACACCTTTGGCCCAGCCACTGAGGGCTGCGTGATCGTCACCCGCAAGGGCCAGCCAGCCACAGTACTTGGCATGTCCTTGTGTTGGACGCAGATGGCATGGCCACAGAGCCGGCAGACTGGGAGACTGAGGATAGCTGAGCCCGTGGGTGGGAGAGTGGCCCTGACTAGAGTGATGTGGGACTAGCCCATGGATAGGGACCAGGTGGGGCATGGAGCGCTGGGAGGTGGCAGAGAGTGTTTTCCACGGGAGCAAGGGAGGCTCTCATCTGAGAGGGGAAACCGAAGCCTGAGGTCTGGGAGGTAGTGTGTGTGAGGGAGCACAGGGTACGTGCTCTAGACCCTGACAGGACGCGAGGCAGGACACTCAGTGGCAGTGTGGTCTTAAATGTCATGCCTTCCCCTGCAGGATAAAAAGCAATCTCGTGGTTTCCACCTGCCCTGATTTCCTTGTCTGTAACATGATTTATACGTGATATGAGAAACAGGCAAGCATCTGGATAGATAAATATGATTTAAATGATGAATGCTTTTAATCCTCTAGATCAGCGACTACTAGAAAACACATTTAGAAGAATGCTTTTCTTTTTCACAGTTTATCTTTTCCTCCACAACTAGCTGCTTTTCCTCAGCAAAGCAGCACTGCAAAGTTTGTCAGGTTAATAGAAATGAAAATAATTCACCCTGCACAGAGGTCACTGCTGTGACCTTGGAATAAGCAGCCCTTAGCATCTTTTCCAAACAGATTGGCTCAGACAAAGGCATGGAGTCCACAGGAGACAGAATGAGTCCTACGGATGTAGAGGGGGAAAATGGGTGGGATGGCTCCTTCATGAGAGGGTTAGTTGGGGGATTAATTGGTGGTGTCAGTTGAATGTCTACCCTGTGCCCAGACGCAGCAAACCTACTCATACAGCTTAGCTTTTTTACCCCTACAAGGAAGGATCTGTGTTCCATTCAAGCCTAGAATTCTAGGTGTTTCTGATCATGAGCTGTTGCTGTACATGGCCTGGTTTTTCTTTCCCTTCCATTGTAAGGCCTTGTCCTTTGGCCCAGGTCTGTCCCCAGTGGTGATTGTACTGAGGGGAGGCCTGAACGTCAGGTCCAGTGACGGTTCTGCTCCATTTGTCCACTTGCGCATCTGTCCTTCGTCCGTCCGTCCGTCCATCCATCCAAGAAATGTGTATTTGCGTTCTTACTGAGTCTTGGGCATTTGCTAGGTTTTGTGGCTATAGCTGTGACTTAGACAAGACCCTTAGTCACGTGGAGTTTACGTTTTTGTGACAGACCTAAATCAACAAATAGACTGATGAGAGAGTGATGGAGGATGAATAGGGGGCGGGTGGTTCCATCTTCAAAGACCTGCCCTGTCCAGAGGCTTCTCTCTGAGTCACTCCACAGAGATAGAGGAAGCCTGAGAAAGCCCTTAAAGTGACTCGAGGAATAAACAGCATTGACCATCTTCTGTGAAGAAGCAGCTTTGCACCCGTTTTGTTTGGTGATGCTGAAGCACCAGGAGAACAGTTCAGGGGTCGAGGGGCGATGTTCGCCCCGAGGGCCTGCAGAGAGATGGACTCGGGTATTTGGTTACCAACCTGTGTGTTTCTCGTCCTAGGAACGGGCATGCTCTCCTGGCATTCATGTTCTCGAGACAGGAGGGCAAGCTGAACCGCCAGCAGACCATGGAGCTCGGCCATCACATCCTGAAGGCACACATTTTCAAGGTGAGACCCACACCACTGCAGGGAGTAGCCCTCCATGAGCCTCACTCCCAGCACAGCCTCCTCCCTAAAAGTAATTGTTCTCGCTCAAGTGTGTATCTACCGCTATGATTACATTTTACTTTTTCCCTGTCTAAATCTTTTCTTTTCACTTAAAGCTTCCACTTCATTCATTCCCTTTGTTTCCTTGTTATTTAGTTGTTGAACCAGATTTCGTGACCTGTGTAGTTGCAGACCACCTGGATTTTCTGATTGTGTCCTTATTTCTTGTGGCCTACGTTAACGTGTTCCTCTTTCCTCTGGATTTTTTTATCATTTGGTATTTATATTGAGCGGCTTAATCAGGTTCAGGTTTGATCCCCACCCCCTCTGCCCCACCGGGTGTCACAATTACTTTATACAGGGAAACCTTGTTTTATTGCACTTTGCTTTATTGTGCTTTGCAAAATTTTTTTTTTTTTTTTTACAAATTGAAGGTCTGTGGCAACCCTGCGTTGAGCTAGACTTTCAGGACCATTTTTCCAAAAGCATTTGCTTCCTTCATGTCTCTGTGTCACATTTTGGAAATTCTTGCAATATTTCAAACTTTCTCATTATCACTTGTGGTGATGATATGTGATCTTTGATGTTACTACGATGACTTACCGAAGTCTCAGATGATGGTTAGCGTTTTTTTAGCAATAAAGTATTTTTAAATTAAGGCATGCACATTGTTTTGGGCAATGCTGTTGCACACTGAATAGACTACAGTATAGTGTAAACATAACTTGCATGTGCACCAGGAAACCAAAGAAATTGCATGACTCGGTTTATTGCTGTGGTCTGGAACCAGACCCACAGTATCTTCGAGGTCTGCCTGTTAGAGTTAAAATGCTCTGTAAGTCTGTATAAGGTTTCTTGTGTCAGGATGCGTAGCATGTGTGCTTGGTGTGATGCCATTGGCCACGATTGGTCTCTTCCTTCATTAGGGGTTCCAGATGGCGATATTCTAACATTTATTCTTCCTTTAATTGATTGGAGAACCTCTGTCAAGAGAAGCTTTCTCCTCATCTGCCCCCGCCCTTTCCCCAGGCGTACAGTCGATGTAGGCTAGTTCCTCGACCCTTGGCTTTAGGGCGGGAAGGCTTACAGGTTCAGGTCTTTTCTGTGTGCACAGCTTTTGCCCCGCGTTCAGCAGGGACCTGCGCCCTCCCGGGCACACCCGCTTTCAGACCCACACTGCAGGTGGGAAAGGAGACCTTGAAGCTGATTGGTCGCTGTTGCTTCCAGGGCCTCAGTAAGAAGACTGGAATCTCTTCAAGCCATCTGCAAGCCCTGTGGATTGGGTACAGCACCGAGGGGCTGTCTGCCGCCCTGGCCTCCCTCAGGAATCTCTACACTCCCAATGTGAAGGTAAGTGACCCTCTGCCGGGAGGGCCAGAGTCCCCTGCCCCCCTGGCCGCTGTTGCTCCAACAGTCCTGCTCTCCCCAACACTGGCTGGTGGCCAGAGAAGGCTGGGACGCTACTACTAAAGATGCTGTTTCCCGATGGGAAGCACACAGACCCGAATGCTCTATTGCCAGTTCTCCTCTACAAGTTTAGCTTTCACTGGGGCAGGAAGAGGTGGGTGGTCAGGGGCTGCTACGTGAGCATGTGGTGACTGTTTCAGAGTGGATGAGATAAGGGAAGCAATTCACAAAGGAAACCAAAGGTCAGAGGAAACCCTGGTCAGATATCCAGGGAAAATGGACTTTTAGGGCATCCTGGTTTCAAATCTGGACTATCTCTTTATGGTTCGTAGGAAATTAAGCACTGATGAGTAACACGAAGTGCTGGGCACACAGAGGGAAACTGTTACTAAAGGTTTTGTGCACAAGTGTATTGATGACCACGGAAAGCGTAGCAGGGTCTGCCCGCTGCTGAACCACGAGCTTCCTCACTCTTGGTCAGTGGCTATCATGTCACGACGTTCTGCTGAGGTTTTTAGGATAGATTTTCCCTCCTCATTTAGTGCAGCCTAAGAATCTGCAGCACACAGAGGCCGAGTATCTGTTAAGGCAACAAAGAGGAGTTAACTCCCACAGAACGTGGAAATTACTGTCTCATATCACTTTACCACCATCTTTCCCAGAGCAAAGTAAGATGCGATCGTAAGTGTCTTCACATTTTAGATTTCTCACCTGTTTGACACACCTGCTAGACTCCAGGCCTTTCAGCCCCAGGCCCTGACGTGTCCGGCTGCCTTCAAAAGCTCTGACATCGTTTCCCAAGGAGTCATATTCTCCCCTTCAGTCACCTCCATGAGAACAGTCATACCTGTTCTCTCCTTAGTAGCACAAAGGTGCCGTGACATGGTCGCAGTGTGGTCAAGGGAAGCCCTGGAACTTTCCAGGAATCTGTCTTCTACTTCTCCTCACTTTGGTTCATCAAATCCACCTGGGGAGGGGGCCACGTGCCCCAGAGATGGTGCCGTGGAGGACACTTGGGGGCCACTCTCGGGGGACTTCTGTGCCTCTCCTCCCCTGCTGTCAGTACGTCCCACCCTCAGCACCTACACCGTGGGTGTGTGTCTGGGGATCAGGGCCTTACGGAGCATTTCCTGTGTCTGGTGATGTGAACTCTCCTCCCTCTTCTCCCTTCCTTGCCTTCCTGGTGTATAGTGGTCCCTCGGATCAGTTCCAGGACCTCCCACAGATACCAAAATCCAAGGATGCTCCAGTCCCATATATAAAATGGTGCAGTATTTGAATATGACCTGCGCACATCCTCCCGTATACTCTATTTTTTTTGGCCACGCCTTGCGACATGTGGGATCTTAGTTACTAGACCAGAGATTGAACCCGTGCCCCCTGCGGTGGAAGCGCAGTGTTAACCACTGGACTGCTGGGAAAGTCCCATTTCCCCCCCCACTCCAGTATACTTTAAATCATCTCTAGAGCACTTATAATACCTAACACAATGTAAAGGCTATGTAAGTAGCTGCTGGCACACAGAAAATGCAAGTTTCGCTTTTTGGAGCTTTGTGGAAATTTTGGTTTTTGAATATTTTCAATCTGCTGTTGGTTGAGTCCACAGATGCAGAACCTACTGATACAGAGGGCAGGCTGTATTTATTTTCTTTCGCTTTTTTTTCTGCAACTGAAATATAATTGACAGATAACATTACATCTCAGATGTGCAACCTAGCGATGTGTTATTTCTTTGGATTGTGAAATGACTACCACAAAAGGTCTAGTTAACAGCTATCACCACATATGGTTATAAATTTTTTCTTGCGATGAAAAGATCTGCTCTCTTAGCAACTTTGAAATATATAATACAGTGTTATTAACTGTAGTCCCTGTGGTGGACATTACATCTCCGCCTGCTGGTGTACAGAAGGGAGGAGCCTGGGTGTCAGGAAGGACCTAGCGGTGCTCTGACCCTGGGGCAGCTCACCCACAGCCCTGCTGCCCAGTGAAGAGCTTGGGTGTTGGTTAGAGAAAGGCCACCACCCCCTGGTGGGTTCGGACAAGGTCTTTTGCAAATAGAAAAGTGCAGGTGGGCTCAGCACTGTTGGGGTTCCAGGCTTGATGGGCAGAGGCCACATTGGATTTCAGCCTGGCTCACCCCTGGGTGGGGTGCCTGGGAGTAGAGCAGCCCCAGGGAGCCGCTCCTGGGAACCTTGTGCTCAGCCCTGCTCCTTTGGACATTTCTACTCATTCTGCAGACCTCTAGGCTTGAGGGCTTTTGTCCCGACTGAAGCTACGTGCAAGTTTCATGCGGTGAGGACAGGGAAGCCGCTTTTATAGTTAAGGAGCACGAGCTCTAAGCTGTTGCTCGGGGTCAAAGTGAGCGCTTCCTTTTTAGATAGCGTTACTCTGCAAAAGGTGGAGAACACGCCGAGCGTAGACTTCATGTGATGAAGGAATTGTGTTTAGAATTTTTGTTTTTTGCTTTACTTTTTTTTTTTTTTTTTTTTTTTGCGGTACGCGGGCCTCTCACCGTTGCGGCCTCTCCCGTTGCTGAGCACAGTCTCCGGACGCGCAGGCTTAGCGGCCATGTCTCACGGGCCCAGCCGCTCCGCGGCATGTGGGATCTTCCCGGACCGGGGTACGAACCTGTGTCCCCTGCATCGGCAGGCGGACTTTCAACCACTGCGCCACCAGGGAAGCCCTGTTTTACTTTTTATAGAAATTGGAATTGAGTTTACTGTAATAACACTGTTTCATCTTTCACTTCAGTTAAAATTATATCTTTCGGCTTCTCCATAATTAATAAAATTCTGTAATGATGGCAAGGAAGAAAGAAAGAAAAATTAAAATGGCAGAATCTGTTGTCACCATTTGAATGAATTATAGGCCCAAAAGTTATTTTAATGTGGAGAAAAGTAAATGGGGAACATCACACTCTGTTGAATACGAGTTTTTAAGGCAGTAAATTAAAAGGTACAGTGTAATAATGTAATGAGCTTGACCCTCCTGGGATTATAAACTTTCCTCTTTAACATATTTGCAATTTTAAGAGTTATTCATCTTTACTTTGTTTTATAGAACTCCAGTGTCACCTACCTCTACGCTATCCCCCAAATTGTATAACTTGGTTACCGAATTTTAAGGCATTCATTATCCTTCTGTTTCTTTTATCTTTCAAGAAAAAGAAAAGAAGGGGGGGTTCACAGACTCATGAACAAATTACGGTAATTTAAAATTATGCATGCAATTAAGGAGTTTTTTTAGAGAGTATTAAATGTCATTACAGGAAGGGATGTCATTTTGAGCAATAATTGTAGTTTGCTACTTTGGTCAATTACAGCGACTTGCTCCCGGATGATTACTTGGTAGATGAATTTTAATTTTGGTGGCATGCCTGTGATTTCTAACAATGTGATCTCCCATTGCCCGGCCAGGCTTATGCCAGCCCGGGCCCTGGCTGGCCCACTGGGGAGCTTGCCGCCAGTGCCTTCAGGCTCCCGTCCAGCTGGTTGTTTTGCTCACGTAGTCGCATGGGACCGGCTGCCAGCCACAGGCTCCCGAAGGCTGTGCGCTCAAGAGAATTAAGGTTGTGATTCTTCTCTCAGCTGGAGCTGGAGCTGGAGCTGGAGCTGGGGCCACGGGGGAGGAGACAGGAGCTAGGCATGGACTTTGGCCCAACTTCCCTGGCTCAGAGGATCCAGTCATATTCTGCATAACTAGTAGGCAGCACACATTCACACCGGTTGTATTGATGAGAACCTCCAACATACTTAATGAGAAAACTGAGCTTCCCACTTTACGACCTTGCTGGACAGTGCCTCTTCTGTTTCTCAGGAGCACATCATTTTTGCCTACCCCCCTAGCCCCTTTTTTATTTTCTTGTATTCATCAAATCCAGAAGTATAGAGGTAATATTGCCATTTCCAGGTGTTATCCGGGGAGAGCTTCGTGGTGGTGATGACCAGATGATTTCCATGTGATTGGGAGAAAATGTACAGGAAGAACCATTTAAAACCCCTTCCTCGAAGGCGGAGTAATCTTAGCCAGAGCTGCTGCTTCGGCTGCTGGACTGCTCTGTGATACTAATTAGCATTGTGCCCAGGGCTGATTTGTGGCTTATCTGCTCTGAGCCTCAGTTTTCTCACGTGTAAAATGAAAGTAACAAAAGAACCTGCATCATAGAGTGATGGGAAACCTCATTGAGATGTTAAAGCTCTTGGGAGAATACTTGGCATTTATTATATGGTCAAGTGAGAACTGAGATTCTACTGTAAGCACCTGAGAACTTGTGAGTGTGCAGGTTGGTGGTCGTGAAGGGGAGCTGCCCATCATGAGGCATTAATGGGTCCACATCTGCCCTCAAATAAGCATGAGGTCTCCCTGCTGCTCTGTGCTGGTGAGCAGCCCAGGCAGGCCAGACCCTCCAGGTCTCCAGGTTCCTGGGGTAGAGCGCCCTCCTGTGCCTTCCAGGGGTCAGGGACTAGGGCCCTTGTCTCTTCTAAAGATTCCATCAAAGGTGATTGTAACAATAGCAAGTAATATTTATTTAGCACTTACAGGATGCTGAGGGCTGTGCTAAGTGCTTTGTGTGTCTGGCACGTTCATTTTTAATCTTCACAACAACCCGAGGAGGTGAAACTGTTTTTACCTCCACCTTTCAGATGAGGAAACTGAAGGTGAGGGCAGTGACAGGGTGACGCAAATCCCACAGCGGGAAGGGTGCCTGCCGCCGAGCAAGCCCATGCTCCTTCCACAGGTGCGCTCTGCACCTGACATGTTTACAGCCATGGCTGCCAGCTGGAACCACTCAGGAGCCCCGGGGCCCTAGCCAAGTCAGAATCTCCCAGGGTGCGGCTGGGGCTTTGGAAACTTGCAAGCTCCCAGGTGATTTCATTGTGCAGCGAGGTTAAGAAACGTGGGTTCGGGGTAGATCCACAGACTGATTGGGGGGTAAGTGGTAAAAATACCCGCCGCGTTGCACCCACAAAGGAAAGGAACTTTGGTTGAGAACTTACCCTTTTAAAATGCTTTCAAATCCTATTTGAGTCTGTGCTGTTTTTAAGAGCAAACCTGCACAGGGTGGTAGAGCAAGCGTGGCAGGGATGAGTTTGCCCAGGGTTGAGCGTCGCATGTCACTCTTGGGACAGGGACAGCTCTCCGGATTTCTCCTCCCTGCTTTTTCTGCCCTTCCATCCTCACGTGCTGGTTTGTTGCAGGAGGCTGGGTTGGTGCTGACCCAGATGGGGTTGAAAGATGGTCCCCCTGATTGGGTGAATGACGAGGCAGGTGTTGGTCACTTGGGTACAAGCTGTCCTTCCTTCCTTTCTTTTTTTTAACTGAAGTATAGTTGATTTACAATGTTGTGTTAGTTTCAGGTGTACAGCAAAGTGATTCAGTTTTATATATATAAATAATTTTTTAGATTCTTCTCCCTTTTAGGTTATTACAAAATATTGTGTTGTTCCCTGTGCTATATAGTAGGACCTTGTTGATTATTTTATATAGGGTAGTGTATATGTGTGAATCCCAAACTCCTAATTTATCCCTCCCCCCAACTGCAAGCGGTCCTTCCTTAAAGGTAAGTGATGATCCTAATGGCAGGAAGGAACTGACTTGTGGGCCATCCTCACCCATAAAGGGGCTATGTTTACCTCTCTGTGAACTTCTGTGTCTTAGAACCAGTATCTTGTGCCATGGGCTGAGCCGGGAAGTGGAGTGTGCAGAGTAGATGGCCATGCACGGGGTCGGCCTCTGTGTGTGTGTGTGTTGGGGAGCGGGGGGCGTGTGCATGGGGAGGGCTGGGGGCATTCTGTATAGGATGGGGGGACTTCTCTCTGGTGTCCTGGCATTGAAGCAGGGACCCATAGGAAGTGATCCTTTGTCATCTGTAGCTATGGAAAGGGTATTTATTCCTGGCAGAGGGAACCATATGAGAAAGAGGGAAAGACCAGGAGGCCAGGGCCTGCTTGCCATTGCTGTAGGACAAGCGTTAGACCCAGCATGGTCACGGTGCGGGGAAGTGAGGGAAAGGGTGCTGGGAGACGAGGTCAGAGAAGGAGCTGAAGGGCTGGGTCACCCGGGGTTCAAGCTTCAGTGGCAACCCAGACCGCTTCAGGTTTGACACTTTGGGTTCTAACCTGTCTGTATGCTGTCTCACTCTTCTGAGGTGTGGTGTCACCACCAGAATAATAATTTCTATCACTTTGTAAGTATTCTGTCAGCTACTCTTGTGGACACCGTATCATTGAAATACCTTGAATTTTGTGTGTTTTGTCATCTTTCTGTATCTTTTAATGATCCCATGTGTCTCCGGTCAAATGAGAGACCCAGTCTGTGTGGTTTTCACACCTAATGGGCAGCCCGGAAGTGGCCAGGGTCTGTTGGGAGTGATTGATGTCGATCCGGGACCATTGAAGGGAACTGTTAGAAGAAACACAGTGGGCATCTTAATAGGTGTTTAAAGGAGTGTCATTTTTCCAATGACCTGGAGATTTGAAGAAGATATTAGTATAGCTAAAATTTGCCTAAGGTATTCTGTGATTTTATTTTAAAACCTACAAATAACAAACTTCCCTTGATATCTGGGTCCAAGGAGTTAAGTGGGTGGTGGATGTAGTAATTAGAAAAAGCCGCTGATTTTCTGTGAGTCTTGTGCTGCTGACAGCCCCAAGCATGTGAACATTGTCACGTGTTCTGCTTTTTCTTGAAGGTACAATTCCTTGTAAAGAAAAGAGAGTATTTGCTTTCACTTTTGGCTTTATTATCTCACTGTTAATTATTTAATCCTGTGATGATTATTTCATTGCCCCCCAAAATGAATTTTCTGTTTTCATTTGGATCAAACAGTGGTTTTCAAAGTGTGGTCCCCAGGGACTTTGCTGGTGGCGCAGTGGTTAGGAATCCGCCTGCCAACGCAGGGGACACGGATTTGTGCCCTGGTCCGGGAAGATCCCACATGCTGTGGAGCAACTAAGCCCGTGAGCCACAGCTACTGAGCCTGTGTTCCACAACAAGAGAAGCTACCGCAATGAGAAACATGCACACCGCAACGAAGAGCAGCCCCCGCTCACCCGCAACTAGAGAGAGCCCCTTCCCAGCAATGAAGACCCAATGCAGCCAAAAATAAATAAATTAATTAAAAAAAAAAAAGGGTGGTCCCCAGACCAACAGCATCAGTATCACCTGGGGGGAATTCATTAAAAAGGCACATTCTTGGGCTTCCCTGGTGGCGCAGTGGTTGAGAGTCCGCCTGCCGATGCAGGGGACATGGGTTCGTGCCCCGGTCCAGGAAGATCCCACATGCTGCGGAGCGGCTGGACCCGTGAGCCGTGGCCGCTGAGCCTGCGCGTCCGGAGCCTGTGTTCCGCAACGGGAGAGGCCACAACAGTGAGAGGCCCGCGTACCGCAAAAAAAAAAAAAAAAAAAAAGGCACATTCTCAGGCCCTACCCCAGGCCTACTGAATACAGAGGTCTGATTCCAGAGAATGTGCATTTCTAAATTTTTAACTGTGATTAAAAAAACATAAAATAAAACATACCATCTTAACTATTTTTAAGGACAGAATTCAGTAGTGTTAAATATTTTCACATTATTGTACAGTAGGTCTCTAGAATAAAACTAAATCTCCATGCCTATTAAATAATTATCATTTCCCCTCTTTTCCAGCCCCTGGCAGCCACCATTGTACTTTCTGTCTCTATGAATTTGACTACTTTATGTCCCTCATTTAAGTGAAATCATATAGTGTTTGTCTCTTTGTGGCTGGCTCAGTTCACTTAGCCTCATGTTCTCAAGGTTCATCTGTGCTGTGGCAAGTAACAGGATTTCCTTCCTTTTAAAGGCTGAGTGATTTTCCACTGTATGTATTTACATATCACATTTTTCCATTCATCTGTTGACCTTCTAGTTCACCTGCATCTCTTGGCTATTGTGAACAGTGCTTCCGTACACAGCAGTGCAGATACCGAGACCCTGATTTCATTTCCTTTGGATCTGTACCCAGAGTGGGATTGCTGGCTCTTAAGAAACCTCCATACTGTTTTCTGTGGCAGCTGTGCCATTTTACATTCCCACCGGCAAGAATGTCCATTTTCAGTGCATGTGCAGGTCACACTGGTGCACACTCAAGTTTTTGAGAACCACTGGATCAAGAATACCACCCTTCTCCACAGCTGTTGTTGTGACTGACATCTACGTGAGAAGTTAATCTTGTTGGGGGACCTTCTCCCACAGGTGAGCCGTCTCCTAATTTTGGGAGGGGCCAACGTGAACTACAGGACCGAAGTGTTAAATAACGCCCCGATCCTGTGCGTCCAGTCTCACCTCGGCCACGAGGAGGTGGTCACTCTGCTCCTGGAATTTGGCGCCTGCCTGGACGGCACGTCAGAGAACGGCATGACTGCCCTCTGCTACGCGGCCGCTGCCGGCCACACGAAGCTGGTGTGTCTGCTGGCCAAGAAGGGGGCGAGGGTAAGCAGCAGCGGGGGAGGCAGGGGTGAAGGTGGGAGGGGTCTTCCATTGCTTGTAGAATTCTCATTTTCTGGGCCAAGCTCCCTTTGGTCTCTGCTTTGTCAAGCTGCAGCGAACAGAAATCACCACATAAACAGAAAAGGTGGAGCTACAGGCTCCAGACAGTGTGTGATGTAGCCTGATGTGGGTGTGTGTGTCGCCTCCGAGAAAGAGAGGGCCCGTGTGTTTTGTTCGAAGCTCTTACTCTGCTTAATCCTGCCCAAGGGGAGGCTCCTGACCGCCAGCAGCCTGAGTAAGGCCATCCTTTCAAAAGCCTGCAAGTGTGGCCCTGGAACTTGTCACAGAATTTAACACAGCACTGGATTGGTTGAAAACATATAAATGTTTGATTTTTTTTCTCCTTTCTTCTTATTCCGTTTCATGTCTTTTTTTAAAAAAAAAAAACCAATAAAATGAGTTCTGTGGGTCTTGGAAGGCATGTGCTTAAGCATAGGGTTGCAGGAACACTAGAAGGCCCCAAATTCTCATTTCTCCAGCTGCCAGCTGGGACGTTGGGCAAGTTGTTGAGCCTGTGTGCCTCAGGCTTCTCATCCGTAAAATGGGCATAACAACAGGACCTACCACAGGGCTGTTGTGTGAGCATAAGTAAATCAGTATGTTAACAATACAGAGTGACTATATTGTTAAGGGGTTACTCGAGGACTATCAATGTTAAGAGATTAAATGAGAACAGTGCCAAGTTCCCAGTAAACTCTGTTTAGGTTTATAAGCACTTCATTGGGGAAGGGAGAAGGTACTTTTGAACAACAATAGAAGTAAATCACTGATGTGTGTCTTTCTTCTTTATAGTTAGGATCTTTAAGGTTCAACGACAAGATATTAGGCTTATAGTAACTATGGGAGTCTTTTTGGTTTTTTCTCTCAAAAATAAAGCATTTGGGACAGGTCACCCTTAGCTCATGGAAGAAGGGAAATGTTGCTGGTAAGCCTTCCCGGTGGGTTCATTACTGCTCATCACCACACCTCCATTTCCACTTCCAAATCGTGGCTGGGCTTTGTCCGGAGGCCAGCTGAAAGCTCTGTAGGAGGGGGTGGGTTGTGTAGTGGCTCTTGCAAAAGCCTCTGGGTTGAGCTGTAGAGCATCCTCAGAATTTGCGAGCAAGGCTGGACCCTGAATCCTCTTCCAGGCTGATATTTCCAGGTTTAGACAGGGAATGATGTGTTGTCTGCTGCCTCTTGCACCATTAGGGGGTATGCAGCACTTGGGTACTCCCCATTTGTGGCTAGCCGGCCTTCCTGGCTTTGCGACCACACTTAGCATGCTGACACGTCCTGGGTCACCTGCCTTCCCCAGTAAAATGCCGCTTGGGGTCCCTTCCTGCTCTTCTTCGTTCAGAGCTGGGTTTTCCAGATCCCTTCCTTTCGCTGGCTTTCCTGTCTCAGTAAGCAAAGAACTGCTCTACTCCCCAAGTCATAGCTTGTCACAGCAGAGTTAGAATACTCTGCCCAAGTTACCAAGGTTGGGAAGTATAGGTTTTGGTCTGTCCTCATACCTGCTTCCCAGAGAACTTGGAGCGCTGAGTCATTTGCGAGGAGGATCACTAGTTGTACAGAGGGAACTCGAGGCCTGGAATAGTGCATTAATTACACCATAGTAATTCAGATGGAGACTCTCCAGAGAGACGTACTGGGACATTATCCCCTTACACCTGCAGTGGGATGGGGTTTGTGCAGAGCGTGTGTGGGGCACTGTGACAAAGTGATGCTAAACCATGACCTTCCCCTGTTCCTCCCCCCCACCCCCCGCCCAGGTGGACCACTTGGATAAGAAAGGCCAGTGCGCGCTGGTCCACAGCGCACTGAGGGGCCACGGCGACATTCTCCGCTACCTGCTGACCTGTGAGTGGTCCGTGGGCCCACCCCAGCCAGGCGTGCTGAGGAAGAGCCAGGCCCTGCAGCAGGCACTGACAGCGGCCGCCAGCATGGGCCACAGCTCGGTGAGTGGGGCTGCCAGGGCTCTTCCTGGGAAACTGGGAGCCCCGTGTAGCCCAGTGGGTCTGGTGTTTTGCATCCACCTTCTTCTGAGTTGCTAGCTTGTGATGCACCAAAGGAATGAAAGAAAATGAGGGTTTCACCACGTGTAAAGATCTTCTGTTGTTATCAAGCCTGTCCTGTGAGTGAAAACGCTGGGGAGTGCCCACAGTCTCAGGTGCTGGCCCGGTAGGGGCTGGCTGCTCCCACGTGGAGCCCCTCCATGGTGTGCATTCTCTGCTCTTCCTTGTTTCTTCCCCTCTTCCTTCCTTGTTCTATTTTTACCCTCTAGCTCTGCTGTCTACCTTTTTCCCCTTTGATTCATTCTTTTGTCCTTGTGATCTTTTAACAATAATCACATGGAATCCTAATTATAAACTTGTTCTTGAGTATTTGAAGGATTTTTAAAAATAGAACTTCAGTGCTCTGGTAGCATGAAAGAGTGCTTACCATCGTGGTTCCTGCACTGAAGGAAAACCTCATGCCGTAGTTACATTGAGCACTTCATTTCTGGTAGGTGTCAGTATTCCTCGATTTGAAGAATTCATTGGCATCTCCTGACCCGTGTGTCTGTAAATTTAATAATATTTGACCCTCTCTCTCCGTGTATTTCTCACGCTGTATTACGTATCTTCAAGCAGTTACAGAGTTGCCAGTGTTTGGTAAGATTCTTCTCCACAATGACTAAAACGTAAATTTGGTTGCAAAGCCAGCTGGCTGACTTTTAGCATTTAAAACACTAGAGCAGATACACGCACACACTGCTAGCTTATTGTTGGCATTTAAAACATCAAAACTATACACATACACTACTCCAGCCAACACAATATATTGCAGTAAGTTGAATGCAGAAGCATATAAGAAAACGCAGCTGTCTTTTCTTAATACAGACATAAAAGAGATTTACAAAAATGTGAAACGATGCCAGTCAACTCCTCTATATGTTTTAGCTTGAAGAAAATACTCATTTCATAAAAATGTGTTAACTGTTACCATGTGGTGGGTTTATTATAATTCCTTTAAAATAAAAATGTGAATAAATACTTTTAAATACCCATATACATAGATTCAGAGAGAGCACGTTAAGTCCACTTATTTGAATGTAGGTGTTTTTCCTCTTTAAACTGTTCCCTAAATCTGTGTGTGTCCAGAATGTGCAAAATCATCTTAGGGAGCACAGGGAAGCCACAGTGGATGTGACCTTGGTCTCAGCTCGTTTTAAAGCTGGCTGCGGGGAGCTGTGGAAAAGCAACTGCAGGACATCCAGTAACTGTTCCGTGGAAAAGGACAGGATTTGTTCACCAAACGACTTGAAGGGTGTATTAGTTTCCTCATGCTGTTGTAACAAGGGTCCACAGACTTTAGTGTCTTAAAACAACCTGTTCTGGAGGTCAGAGGCTGAAATTAAGTTGGGTCAGGAAGCCAGTGTTCCTTCTGGAGGCTCCAGAGGAGAGTGTTTCTCTATTTTTTGCAGCTTCTAGAAGCCACCTTTATTCCTTAGCTTGTGACCCTGCCTCTATCTTCAGAGTGTGTCACTCTAACTGAGGCTCCTGTCTCCTGATGTCTTCCTTCCTCTGACCCTGGTTCCTCCTGTCCCTCTTATAAACAGCTGTGTTCTTATCAAGTGTATATCAAATATACACTTGGATAATTCAGGATAATCGTCCCATTTCAAGATTCGTCATCACATCCGCACATCCCCTCCTGCCACGTAAGGTAACATTCACAGGTTTTCAGGACTAGGATGTAGGGCCCTTATTGGGAGTGGATTGAGAGACTGGAAAATGGCTTCGGCGAGCTCGAGGTCGCTGCCACACGAGTGGGGTGGATATTGGCTCTGGTTCGGGGCTCAGACACTTCTGTTTCCCCGCGGGCCAGCACCCCTGCCTCCACACCTATGACCCAGCCTGCTCTTTGACAGAGGGAAAAGAATAATGTTGTCAGTAGAGAAATTTGGAACAGCACTATTTTATTTTACTGAAAAGGTATGTACATCACCTTGTTTTCCTTCCTTGTGAAAAAAGGGAGTCACCGTCTTCTGGCGACTTATGCAGAAACTGCACTGTGTATGATCTCCCCTGTCCTTTGTTGATTAGGCTGGCATATTTGGGTCATGTTGGAATTCATTAGAATTCTGAGTACCTAGTAATCCTGAACAATGTTGCCGAAATTCACTGTCTTTTTTCTTCTCCTTCTCAAAGGGAAAGTGTGAATAGCATACGAATTATGCTGGAAAACCGTTTTCATCATGTTTTCTCTCCTTGTGCAGCATAAGATAATCATGGTTAAAAAACAGCACACTCTCTCCTTTGATACATAGGTTACAATAAGCACATGTGGCTTTGAGAACTCATTAAATCACCTTGCCACTTCTGACAGGTGGTCCAGTGCTTGCTGGGACTGGAAAAGGAGCATGAAATAGACATCAATGGCACCGACACACTGTGGGGAGAAACAGGTAATTATGGTTCCACTGCTTGTAGTTGGGGCCAAGTAGCTTCTTGACGTTAGCCTGCATTTTGGCCCAATTGTCTTAAGAATGACTTGGGATGCATCTAGTCCTATTGTTATTTTATCACAAGGCATTTGAAGTTAAGAGCTTTTAAAGCTTCCCGAATGGCTAGTAAAACTTTTCTAGAAGCAAGTGTAATTTGAATCATTTTGGATTTACCAGTAGTTTCTGTGCATGTGATGAATGTCAGCTAGAAATACCCAAATAAGGTAGCGGTTTCTGCTTTGCTGAGTTTTCTCATGTCCTAACCGACCTGGTCTTCCTGTGACCTGTGCAGAGTGAGCAGAGTGGGAACTTCCAGCCCCATGTTCAGGTGAATCAAAGGTGCTCAGCAAGGGAGGCTCTGACCTGCCTCCTGGAAGGAGAGTAGCACTCAGTCCTCGTGGAGCTGCTTAAAATCCTGAATACCAGCTAACAAGTCAGTTTCCAAGGGCGTGCGGGTGTGTGTTGAGCTGTAGTGGAGGAAGGAAGCCCGGGGCGAGTACATCTGAGTTGGATACTTGTCAGCTCAATATAAATAACACTGCTTTGAAATTTTCCATTTGACTGAATCGGTATTAGAAATGTAAGACTTTGTGAGCAGTTGTTGTTTAATAGATGTAACCAAGGTGTTTAATATGCATTTCCGGGCTGTGTCCTGTGTGTATACATAGCGTATATGACTTCAGTGTCTCCTGCAGAGATTTGTTTCCAAATGCTTCTCACTTATTTCCTAACAAGCCAAATGGTGGTGTGTAGAGTCCATCAGCTCACTCATACTTATTAGGAAAAGCCTCAGAGTTTCCTGGTGGGTATCACAGGTGCTCAACCCCCGACCACGGTTGCCATCACACACACACGTGGGGCTTACAGTTGCTTGATGTGGGCCATGGAGGTCCCGGCAGGAGGAGAGGTGGCATGACCCGGGGTTCAGGGAGAGCACAGGACCCCCAAACGGGATTGGATTATGCTTGGGGTACACGTGTGTGGATGTAAATACTGGCCTTAATTCCTTCTGGAGTCTTTCCCCCACCCATTTCTCTGTACCACAGTAGGGACTGCTCTGTAATTTGATAGAAGGACAGCTTCTACCACTTCCTATTGTGTTGCAGGCAGCAGGATAGCTGGGCAGGTTAGCACGTGACTTCCTCTGTGCTTAGCCAGAAGGTCCGAATCCCTGCCTTCCGTTGCCTGGTTATTCAACTTCGGGCAGGTAACTTTGCCTCCTTGTCAAACGAGGTAAATAAGTTTTTATAGGATTGCAGTGAAGACTAAATGAGATGAGATAATCTTGGCCAAATGTTCCCAATGATCAGATTCCCTGGGACAGTTGAGCCTAGAAATTCTGATTCATTAGGTCTAGGGTGAGTCCAAGACGACCCTTTCCTAACAGGGCACCCAGGTGGTTTCGTGGCTTCAGGACAAATAGAGAAGCACTGTGAGAAGCTGTCTAAAGTGCCGGCCTTACAGTGCCAGTAATGAGAGGAGCTGGTGATGATGATGAGGGTCAGTGCTAGTAGCAGTACAGTGACAGCCCTCATTTAGCTCAAATAAGAATCTCCAATCTTTAATATTAGAGTTGAGTTTTCTTTCTGGAAAAAAATGTCCAGAGAAGGGCTTCATTTGAGGGCTCTGTGTGAGCAGTCTGTTTTGTCTGGAGATGATGCGTCCTGAATTTCAGTAACCACCTCCCTCCCTTCCCCCCTGAGAATCTGCTAGGTTGCAGGCTAAAGAAGCACGTAAGGGAAACTACAGACACCCATCAGCCTCAGTGAAAGGATGAGTAAGAGTTCAGCCTCTCCCTTCCAAAGCCTCATGCATAACCTTCAGACCACTTTGCAGCCTGAGAAGCAGGTCACATCTTCCCTCAGCAGGCATTAAGCGTGAATTAACTCAGGCAAGCCTTTGAGAGACTTTTGAAAAAATTTAAACCAAGTGAAAGCTAAGCACTATTTCTCAGGCTTCGAGGCCCCAGCAGTGCTCTGTGGCTGCATGTCAGTAAAACCAATCTTGCCTGCTCCGCGTTTTTCTATCTGATACCTTTCTCCTGTGTTCCTTCAAAAATGTCCACCAATGTCGGCTACCACAAACGCTCCTGATTTCCAGGTCTGTGGTTGTCAGAGGAATACTTTGAAATCTTGAGGAGGAGGTTTTAGATGAGAAAACATCTGCAAATAACGGGGCTTTGCACGAGTGTCTGCTGCATTGCTCAGATTGTGAGGTCTGTGTTTGGGATTTGGCCACATAGGGTCCACACCACCTGACCCCAAGTGCCTTCTGGAAGAGAAGGCCCCGGTGCTGATGACAGCCTGAGTGGATGGGTCAGCTCATAATCCTGTTCTCACCAAGCCGCCAGCTGGTGGGTCCCCAGCAGCTGCTCTGTGCACTCTTCCTAATTGCTGGGGACCCTCAGAGTGAAAGCGATTGTTTTGCTTCCTGGTTTGTTTGATCCTCTTTCCTGGGTGTGGTCAGTGGTGCTTTGTGTCTAAGGCACTCTAGGATGGAGCTTGTCTTTCTCCAACCACAGTGAGAGGGTAGGATCCCAGGAGTGATCGTGTCTGGGGTGTGGGCAGGTGACGGGACAACCAGACGCTGTGTGTGAATAATGCAGTTCCTTATTTCTGTTTGACCCTGTGTGAGTTCATACAAGTCTGTTCAGTGTAGGTTAGCTATGGACAGCTTGGCTTTAAAATGCCAGCTGATGACGGGCTTCCCTGGTGGCGCAGTGGTTGAGAGTCTGCCTGCCGATGCAAGGGACACGGGTTCGTGCCCCGGTCCGGGAAGATCCCACATGCCGCGGAGTGGCTGGGCCCGTGAGCCATGGCCGCTGAGCCTGCGCGTCCGGAGCCTGTGCTCCGCAACGGGAGAGGCCACAACAGTGAGAGGCCCGCGTACCGCAAAAAAAAAAAAAAAAAAGCCAGCTGATGGGGCTCCCAGAGAGGGTCTCCGGGGTGTGTTCTTGGCTCACCTGCCCATCTTTGAAGGGCCCGTTGGTTTCCATGCAGTACTACGCCGCCCTGTTTGGAGCACAGCTACCTGCCCATCTGTCCTCTCCCAGCCACGTCCAGGAGGTGGGAGCGCTAAATCAGTGTGCAAAGTCCTCCTCCACTTTTCTGCTGGGAGGGACCTTTGCAATCCCGGGGGAGCTGCTGTGTGTTGCACAAGTAGGGTTTTCATGCCTGTTGCCGACTGGAAGCAGCAGTTCATCAGTGAGAGATAATGACAGCGGACAGCCGGGGAGGAGGGAGCACAGGGGGCACAGCCCCACGGGAGGCCCTCTGTCACCCAGGCCCATCCGCGTGGAGGTGATGGCAGTAGGTTCAGTTGTGTGTCTTCAGTGCGCTGAGCAACTCCCTGCTGATGACCTGGAGTCAGCAAACAGTGTCCCGAAAGGGGGTGGCTCCTGCCTTAGGTATAAAGAGACAAGACAGTGTATAGAGTAGATTTTTAAGACATTCATCTAAAATGGGAACAATGTTTACTTTGGGGTTTATTGCAGTAAACTCAGAGTTTTAAGAAAAGTTGCAGAATACAGATGTGCCTTGGCGATATATGGTGACTTTGGTTCTAGACCGCTGTAATAAAGTGAATGGCACAGTACAAGTGAGTCACACAAATTTTTTGGTTTCCCAGCGCATGTAAGTTACATTTACACTGTACTGTAGTCTATTAAGTGTGTAATAGCTTTATGTCTTTAAAAAATGTATATACCTTAATTTAAAAATACTTTATTGCTAAAGAAATGCTCACCATCATCTGAGCCTTCGGTGTGTTGTAATCTTTTTGCAATAATAACATCAAAGATCACTGATCACAGATCACCGTAACGAGTACATAATAATAATAAAAAATTTTTAAATACTGCAAGAATTACCAAAACATGACACCGGGGCACAAAGTGAGCAAAGGCAGTATCTGCAAAGTGCAATTAAATGAGTTATGCCTGTATGTCTACTCGTTTTGGAGAGCAGAGGGCCTAATTTATGTAAGTTTCCCTTTCCACCAGCATCTGGAGCCATTTGCCTTTTACGTCTGTTTGATGTCTAGATCCAGCCCTTCCAAAATCAGTCCTGTAGCTCTTTAGCGCTTCTCCTCGGGCTCACGCAGTTCAAGGAGTGTGACACTCAGGCGGAGGGGGGGAGTAAGGAGAAAGCTCGGAGCTACAGCGCAGTGGGCTTGGGGTGCATCTCCACCAAGCGGCTCTGCCCGCGAGGCAGCCGAGACCCTCTGCTCGTGACGTTCACACTCTTGGTCGGACAGCCTTGATCCCATGGTTTCCAGGCAGCCTGAACCATCAGATGCTTGCGTTATCTCTGTTTCAGGCATTCCACAGCCATAACAAGCAAGTACTGGCTCCCACGAAGTCTTGACCTAACCGAGTTACTGTTTCCTTGTCAGCGTGTGATGGGAATCTGCCCAAACTGGAATGATCAGAAATGCTTAACTGGTGACTCATAGTGTTGTGAATTGTCAGAGGAACTGTGCTTCCAAACTCTAGGCCACTGTCAAGTCTGTGAGCCTGTTATCTGTCTCTGGGCAGAACTTCACGCTCTTTACAGGGGCATAAAGGCCCTTCTGTTTCAGCAAGTTTGCCTGTCTTGTAAGCAAAGACTTCCCAGCCCCGGCCCCTTGGGGTCACCTTGCAGTTCCCTTCGTAGTACTTACCACTGATAAATTCGATTGTTGGTGTTGCTTATTTGATGCAAGCTTGTCGTCCCCAAACTGTGGGCTTCAGGAGGGCAGAATTTTCCAGGTCTCCTGTGCTCACCTCTGTGTGGTCACTGTGTCTGGTCTCGTGTTGTCCGGTAGAACTTTCCGTGGTGATGGAAATGCTTGCTTTCTGTGCTGTCCAGCCAGGTAGCCACTAGCCACCGATCTTGCCGGGTGCTTGTCACATAGGTGTTGAATGAGCGGACAAGCGGGTTTAGAGAAAACAAGGCTAGGTAACTTTTAGGGTAGGTGACACTCACTTTGCAGAATAATTTGGGAGAAATTGTGTTGTTGGAGGGGAGAGGTAAGGAGCCCAGTTGCTCATCGGGACCCAATCCTCGGGTGTCTTCGTGTCTTGCTGGATTCCAGGCTGGCTGAGATGCCTTCATCCCAGTCATCAGTGTGGCTGGGTGCTGGGTTACATCTTTTGGAACACCCAGCTATTAGCAGCCACACGTGGTGTGGGCACGGGTGACAGGCCAGGATGGACCGTGCCAGCCCCTTCTGTGTGTCCATAACATCTCCCTCCCTGCATCACCAGCCCAACTGCCCGCTCCCCCGATGTGCCGCGCCCTCACACTGTTGTCCCTCGGAAATCCTTCTCACTGCTTCACAGCTGGTCTGCAGCAGGCCTGGAGCCGTGGGCTCCACCAACGGACAGGACGCTGTCCCGCCTGCCATACGACTGCTCCCAAGGGCTGCCCTTCCCTAATTTCTGACCTGAGAGGCCCCGTCAGTCAGAGGGAGGTAGACGTCTGACGGAAATGTTTCATGCCAAGTGTTCTTTTATGTTGTCCATGCTTTTTTAGTTGGTAAATACTTTCCAAAGAAGTTGAATCATTGTAAACACTATGTTTGTATTGCCCAAGCTGTTACCAGCGCCGTATTTTCCTGTCTTTCTAAGAAGGGCTGAAGTTTTCTCCCCAGTATTTAGCTGCGTGGCCCTCCATCGTCATAGTTCACACAGGCAGTTTGGTCCAGCATGTGTGCTGATCACAGGTCACTCACTCTTCTCTAATTCTGCTCGGAACTCTGGATGGGACTTGACTCTCAGGCCCAGCCTGTCAGCTGGGGTGTGGGCATTTCCAGGCGAGTCTTGGGGGCGGGTCCTCACATCTGCTTCCTTACGGGGCCAGGAAGCCAGGTAATGAGTTGTACTTCGTCCTTGATGTCTTAAAAGTTTCCCTCTCGTCTCCATACAGCTGCTTCAGTTTCCACTCTGGGGCTCTGCCTGTCCTTCTGGGGGTGAGGTGTCCTCCTGCTCTCATTGCAGGGACCACGGACAGCAGAGCTCATCACACCCAAAGCCACCCCAGAGCTCGGTGCATGCATGTCGGGCGACAGGATGCCTTGTTGTTGATTTAAAAATAACCCTTTGTTTATTCAGATTTCACCTTAGGTCTTTTGGAGAGAGGAGGGCTATTGTTTGGTAAGAATTTAAAGAATGTTTGAGACTTACTGGATTGAGTTTGGCCTTCACACAGGTTAGGTACATCTCAGGGCAGAATTCAGGTGAGAGACTGGAAAGAAAAGAATTGGTCTCTTGCTTGTTGGGGCATGTGGAGAATTTGTGTGAAGGAATTTACTAAATGTATCTTGTAGGGAAAAGCAAGTGACTTCTCTTGTACACTGAAGATACCTGATTTTTTTGGAGGTCCTGAGCCCCTCACCAGTACTGCTGTTGGAAAATCCTTGTCCAGGCACACCTTCCTCTGCTGGTGTTTACTTTAGGAAAGTATAAGAAGATTGGTGGAAATCCAGGTTTCTGTCAGTCCTAAACAAGGTAGAAGTTCTTGGTTGTCCTTTGAAAGCATGAAAGAGGGGTAACCCAGGACCTTAGAGGATATGAGGGAGGGGATAACCCAGAATGAGGTGGGGAGAGGTGATCCAGGATCCTGGATGGAGGGGGCAACCCAGGACCTAGGCAGGGAGGGGAAGGGTGGATAACCCAGAACCCTGGAGAGGATGGGAGGGGGGAGCTCTGGACCCTGAATGGAGGGGAATTGGGGAATAACCCAGGACGGTGAAAGGGGAGGGACAAAGTTGAGTAATGTAGGCACTGGGGAAGGGGGTAATGTAGGTACTGGGGGAGGGGGTAGTGCAGGCTCTGGAAGGAGGGAGATGGGGTCACCCTAACAATAGAGAGTATTTGGGGGGTAAGAACCAAAGGGACTGGGTGTGTCCACACCCTGTCCCCTTCCTGCTCTAGCAGACCCCTGGGGTTTGCCCCTGACGTGGGTGTGTTCTGGAGACCTTTCCTCTGCTGAGAGGACAGCAGGAATCAGTGGACCTGTGTGTCCCTGGCCTACAGGGCAGGTGGGGGGCAAGGAGTGGGGGCCCGTAGAAACCCGCAGAGGCATTTCAGGTGTAGATGGACTGGTAGCTTGACTGCTTACCGGGACCCTGTGCTCCGCCTTCATCCTGCTGCTTTCGCTGTACACAGAGGCCTTTGTTCTAGGGAGTTCCTTCCTATTCGTTAAAAAAACAAAAACAAAACTTGGGCTCTCACCAGAAAGGCACGTGCTCATCTACATTTTGGTAGCTTAGAGCATCTTTACCCACAAACGCAGCCGCTAGTTCTTTTGGTCACTCCCTCCTAACAGGACCGCACGTGATCTACCTGCTCTCCCCCAGAAAAATCATCCTTGATTCTTCCAAATTCCTACAGCAGTGATACTTGGATTCTCTTTTTTTGAGCCTGGATCTCAACTTGTGTAGGATGGTTTTGTCGAAACTGCCCCCCCCCCTTTTTAAACACTGACCCCTCACATGGGGTCCTGCCCATAGCTCTGTTCTCCTCAGCCCACGCCCAGCCCTTTGAGGGCACAAGAAGGAGCACGTTGTATGTGCTTCACATAATTCGGTGTGTAAAGGGGGTCTGTCCAAAATGGGAACATTCTCAGCACACTTTGCAAGTGACAGCTGGTCAAAGCTGCGATCCCCTGATAGATTTTTGGCACAAAGTCCGTATAAAACATGATTTATGTCATCCATAGTTTAGGAAATTGTTTTTAAATTGAATTATGTTATTTATAGCACACATAATTCCTCAAAGGATTTGAAGAGGCTTACTTGAATTAATACATATAAGAAGAGGGGAAAAAGTCAGGAATTGGACATGAGGAAGAGCAGGGATATTCCTGCCATAATGTCCTGAATGTTTACTAGGTTGAGCTACTGTTTTGGCCGTAGGATGCTGTGTGACCAGGGTTAGAAGGAAACATAGTCATTACAGATTATTCTTACTGTCTGTGGGAGAAAGCTTAACAGCTCTTCAGGAGAAGAAAAGTGTTTTCTAGTACCCTTGTTCTAAAACAACGTTCATGGTCTGTTTGATTAGTTGGATATTTTTTAAAAGGAGACTTCTTAGGGGCAGAAGTGTGAGAATTAAGAACTCAGATTTCAGCCAGACTCCCTGACTTCAAATCTTATCTTCCCTCCCACTAGCTGTGTGACCTTAGGTGAGTTGTTCAACTTCTCTGGACCATATTTTCCTCATCTGCAAAACCAGGATGAGTGGTACTTGCCTTGTAAAAGTTAGGGGTGTGTGTGTGTGTATATATATATATATATATATTTTAAGATTTTTGATGTGGACCATTTTTAAAGTCTTTATTGAATTTGTTACAATATTGCTTCTGTTTTATATTTTGGTTTTTTGGCCCCAAGGCATGTGATGTGGGATCTTAGCTCCCCAACCAGGGATCGAACCTGCACCCCTCCCTCATTGGAAGGTAAAGTCTTAACCACTGGACCGCCAGGGAAATCCCAGAAGTTAGTTGTATATTAAATTTATGAATTTGAAGGGCCATGAAGCATCATGTAGGAGGCAGTTTACGAGTGTCAGAGTATATTATTAAAATATGTCAGGATCTTCGTCTTTTGCTTGTGAGAAGAGGTAAGCTCAAGGTCCTTCTGTTCTGCCGTCTTGTCCAGTAATCTCACATTGCACTGTTTTCTTATCCTTTAAAAGTTCTCAAGACCTAGGACCCTTAGAATCACAAAGCATATCATTGAAAGAGACTAATAAGCTTATGGTATAGGTGCAGGTAGTTGAGGTCCAAAGAAATTTAATTATTTCATCAAGGTTTCACAGTGAATGGGTGGCAGAACCAGGACCCAAACTCTTAGATAACCAGGATCTTCCTATTCTGATTGAGAGCATGCCTCCAGGTTCTTTCAGCTGCTTGGGTTTAATTTCTAACTGACACTGAATCAGCTTTATGATTCAGGGCAAATGATGTGACTCAGTTCCTTCACCTCAGTAAAATGGACATCATAATCTTCTAATTCGAAGGATTCTTGTCAAGCTTAAGTAAGAATTTACCCATAGTCTTTTTGTGTGTGTGTGGTACGCGGGCCTCTCACTGTTGTGGCCCCTCCCACTGCGGAGCACAGGCTCCGGACGCGCAGGCTCAGTGGCCATGGCTCACGGGCCCAGCTGCTCTGCGGCACGTGGTATCTTCCCGGACCGGGGCACGAACCCGTGTCCCCTGCATCGGCAGGCGGACTCTCAACCACTGCGCCACCAGGGAAGCCCTCACCCATAGTCTTTTGCCCAGAGCTCGGCAGCTCTAAGTGTTCAACAGATACGATATGCTGCAAAGGTTGTGATGAGCTGATTGTTAATATTAATTATTGTAATATATTTATGCTATACCTTTGGTCTTGATAGAGCATTGAAATGAATGCTTAAGTGACAGAATCTTAGTTACTTTGCAATTCCTTTATGGATTTGAAGGATGGAAAAGAATTTTGGTCACATGGGAAGTCCCATTTCGTGGCAATGACACATTTTATTTCTATAAAAAAATTCCTTGGTAATTGGAGGTTCATATTTAAACTGTACAGAGACTGGCAGCATGTTGTTACTCTAGAACTGGTCACATGCCAGGGGTGTCTTGGTTCCTCAGGTTTGGTGTCTGCCTTGCTTTGTAAGTAGTCCATTGGGAAATGGGCTGGTTTGGTGCGGGCATCTTTATGTGTGGTTTGGTTGCCGCCTGTTGCCTTGTCAACAGAGATTCCCTCTCCTTGACCCCAGCCCGGCCTGCAGCTGCAGGCCCTCCTGGGAGACTTAATGCCAAGTGCAGAACGAGGAGGCAGGGTCAGAACAATAAGGAAGGTGTTCCAAGCAGCCACTGGTGAGCTTCAGAGAGCTTTGGGGCAGAGCCGGCTTCCTGTTCGCAAGGTCACCCTCCCAGCACGGGTGTCAAGGCTGGGGGTGCTGGAGGTTCCTGGGGGTTCGTCTCCCGGTGCAATGGCATTTTTCAGTGAGAGCAATCTTTGTTGTGTTTTATTTTATCCTTTGCATTGTTGAGGATTCAGATTTTTGCGGAGATGAAGAATTTATAGCTGTTGGGGAGTTTGTTCTTCTAATGGAAGCCCTCCCCTCCTTCAGCCAGGAAGGAAATACTTAACAAAGCAAGGCTATGATACTGGACTTTTATAAATCTCAGCCCTGTCCGTAGAAGGGGGAGGGGGAGGGGGTATTGCCTGACTTCCCAGGGCGAGGACAGGGCACTGCTTTCATTCAGAGGCCTTTGGGACCAGCCTCTCTGAGTGGCAGCCCTGCCCAGACCCAAAGGGCAGCAAAGCAAAATACAGGCCGACTAGCCTCTGGGGTGACAACTCCTCGAGAGGTCATTTGTTAAGTGCAGGGCGAGGGGCTGCCATTCCCAAAGAGGTTTAAAAAATTATAGAATCCCAAATTACATTTCAGCATTTAGATAAAATAGCTGAGAATTCCCCGGCGTTCCACGTGCACTTTTACCTTTGTTCTCCTCCGGCCCGGGTTCTGTCTTCACTGCCTTTGTCGCATCTAATGGTTTCCATCCTGGTCGCAACTAGATGACATTTATGAGACCCCTGCTGCTTATCACTATTCATTTTCCACCCATTTTTATAAAAGATGGGAAGAGCCAGCATGTCAGGAAATAAATCACACCAGTGAACACACGTAGGGAAGCAAAGCCGAGCGGCGCTGCCCACGACCCGGGCCGCCATCTCAGCCGGCAGGAAGCGCGCTTCTGCGGGTGCGCACTGTTGTGGCTCGCGTGCTCAGCTGGGGCCTGGGGGTGTGGGCTGGCTCGTCACTGTGTGGTGTATGAAGAGGTCACTGTCCAGAAGCAGGGACCGCCTGCGTGTGCTCTGACCTGTCACCCTTTTCTGTAAGTCGGGAGAGAAGGATGTGGGCAGAGGGGGGGACACTCCATTGTTGAAGCTCCCAGGCCTGCCGGCCTGGCCCAGGAACACACCCCTGTGTGTCTGAGGGACAGACCTGCCATCAAATATCACAAACAGCCCTGCTCATGGAATGACTGTGTTCCAGGCAAGTTGCCGTTGAGCTTTTGTAAATCACATCTCTGCCCAGAGAACTTTAGTTCTTAAAAGATTCCTGGAAATGATCCATTTTACCAGGAACCATCATCTCTCACTGATGTTTTCAGTGAGGATTTCGTATTGTTGAGGGTCAGTTGGGTTTTCTTAAAATGAACATCCGCCACGACCAACGTACTCATGCTCTGAAGACAGAAGACAGTATGGCCGAGGTAAAATGAATCAGAAAATGACACATGCCCTCATGGGAATTTAATTACAGAAATGCCATCTTGTTGAGGATTTTGCAGTAGAAGAAATTATGTTCAGTTTGAGTCCTACGCAGCGCCGTGAGCTCAGGCTGACTCTGAGAGCCCCCGTTTCCTACCAGGTCTTCTTTCTCCTTCCTCTCTGAATTCCGCTGGCCGGAAGCCACGGCTTTGCCCTGCTGCCAGGCGCTCTCTCCTGTCCGGCCCCTCCCCCTTCTCCGGCCAGGCAGAGTGCGCTGACCCTTGTTAGGGGCCGCTGGTCTGCTCGGAAGACAGCCTTTTCAGCAGAATAACTGGAATTCCTGAGCAGAGTTCTGCTGGTTTTGTTTGTTTGAGCATCTGGTTGACTGTTCTTCAGCCTGGCTTGTTTCCGAATATGGTATCCTTAACTCCTCGTGGCTGCTAGAACTTGAGAGACACCCTTAACCTCAGGGGTCCTGAGTGACGGCAACAAAAAGATTCCCTCTGAGTAGAAAAAGGAGAACACAGGTCCTGTTGTTTGGGGCATCGGGGTGAAAGCGAGAGCCTCGTTAGGAAGGTGTGATCCATTTTAGGCCGGCTGTGTGAGACTCCCAGCCTGTGCTGATAGGTGCTTCACCTTCTCAGAAGAAGACTAATCACCAGAAGTGCAGCCGGGCGGGCTGGAAGGGAGAAGGGAATCCAGCCCTGTCTCCGGGCCTGGGCGGTGCTCCCCTCCGACTGTCAGCTGTTCTAACTTCTGGCTCCTCTGGCACCTCCTTCAAACACGGGGCCCTATTTTTAGTGCCGGGCTGTCATTTTTGATGTGCTGTTGCAAAAAAAAAAAAAAATCAGTGGCAGCTGCAACAGAAATCCTGACTTAAAGGCCCCATTTATAATGCGGATGAAGCCTGTTTACCAAATAAAAGAGACTTGAGCTTATTACATCCACGGTGTCCTGCCTGCGCCTGGCCACGTCCCCGCCTGCAGCGCCAGTGCCCACGCCGTGCCACAGGCCGCTCCCGGCAGAGGAGGGGCTCCCTAATTGCAGGAAGGATGCCGGGGAGCCCCAGGCCCAGGGAGTGGCTCAGCGTCCAGAGCTTCCATCTCACAAAGCCCCCGCTTGCAGGGATGTGGTGTTAGACCCATCCAGACAGTGTGAAGAAAAGCGCCCCAAGGCCCACGTTACTTCAGAATCGTCAACATTCACACCGTGGCAGGAGCAGACCGTGACGGGCATGCCCGGCAGCAGGACCAGGACCCGCTAGTGTAGAAGCTCACAGGACAGACAGGATCACTTGGCCACCGATGCTCAGACGTTTGGGGTATGGGAACTCCCACCTCCAGCCCAGTGCATCCGTCTATAAACCGATATCCGTACTAGTCTGTTTACGGTATTTATTTGTAAGTTATTTACAAGTTTAGATGTGCGATGGGTGACAACGAGCCTGTCTGTGTAACACGGATAGGAATGGCACCCGTGGTCGAGACCCGAGACAGCTTCCACTCCCCGTCTGTGGTTTTTACTGGTTGCCCTGTCTTGAGAAAATCAGTAAAGCGGTTGGCGACTTCTTTGTCCCTGAGAGGGAGCTGAGGTCCAGGTGTCATGTTTACATCCTTTGGGTGTGTGCGGTCCTGGGAGGTAAACCGTGGTCGGCCGACAGAGCTGGAGTAGGCATGGTGTCTGTCCTGAGAAGGGGGTCTGGAGAGGACACAGGGAAGCTGCATTGCTGAGCCCCTGGCTCCCCGTCTCAGCGACGCCGGGAGACCCAGGGTTCCCAGTGACGCCGGCCCTGCCCTCCCGGAAAGGGGGCCATTGTGGGCCTGTCCTGAGACCGCCCAGCAGTGCTCTCAGTTCTGAGCTATTGCCCTGTGTGTTCTTCTGTGTTTTGCTTCTTGGAATCTCTGTTAAATTTGGGAGGCGGACCCGTTGCACTGCATTTAGCCGCGTGGTGTTTATTTGGTGGCCGTGTAGTGTTGGCACCATGACCTGTGGCCGGCTGTCCACAGCCAGCTGG
Organism: Globicephala melas; assembly: GCF_963455315.2. Classification (NCBI taxonomy): domain Eukaryota; kingdom Metazoa; phylum Chordata; class Mammalia; order Artiodactyla; family Delphinidae; genus Globicephala; species Globicephala melas. The sequence continues at coordinate 71,897,237 of NC_083320.1, read as the reverse complement.
GCTGCTCCAGCTCAGGCTGTTACAAGCACGCCTCCCCGTGTGCTCCAGGGGCACGTCCGGGCACCCATCTACACCTGGGTTGCTGCGTGGAAGGATGTGTACGTCCTCAACCAGCAGCGAGTCCCATTTCTCAATTACTTGGACTGCTAGTGAGGTTGGGCGCTTTTCATAAGTTCTTTGGCCTTTGGACTTCACCTTTTGTGAAGGATCTATTCCTGTGCCTTCCTGGTTTTCATACTGAGATGTCTGACTGATTTGGAGGGACGCTTACTTTATTCAGGAAGCCAGAAGTTTGAGGTGTGAGGTTGTATGTAGAGATGGAGTCGCCCCAGGACTAGAGCCAAGCCGCAGCGTCGGGCGCCACCCTCTCCTTCCCCCTCTGTGTTGTAGACACTCCCAACTGCGGTGTCTCCGTCTCCCACCCTCGCCCCTTCCTGTCCTCTGCTGAAGAGCTTTGTCTTGGCCTGGGGCTGTCCCTGCAACCTGCCGCTGTCCTTCCCTCTAGACAGGGGTTCATGCCATGGCAGAGCCCCTCTTCTAACTAAACCCGTCTTTCTGCCTCCCCAGCCCCCACTAGGAGTTATGCCTTGGGGGTGGGGAGGCGCAGTCACTGCTGTGAGGGTGTCCTGAGGACCCTTGACCTGCATTCGTTCCCTTCACACCGTGCTCGTTTTGTCCTCGGCTGACCTTCCCGCAGCACCTCTGCTGCCAGCTACAGCTCCCTGCCTCAGGATCACACTGGGCTGTTCGCCCGGGCACTCAAGGCCCTCCACAGCCTAATTGTCCTTTTGTTCCTTTGCTGACATTCTTAACCCAGGATCTGGACTTGTTACAGACATTCTAAGCTCCCTGAAGGCAGGAAGGATGTGATATGCTCTCACTGCCTTAGCAATCGTTAGCTCTTGTTGACTGAAATGTGTGACTTTAGGGTAAGAAGCTGGTCTTGACAGTAATACTGATCTTTGTGTTTGTGTGGCCCTATGTTCTCATTGTCTCTTACTGTGAAAAAAGACGACAATAAGACAAACGCTTAGTGGCTCCCGAATCTGCGTTTGGGCCAGGCTTGTAGGGACGGCTCATCTCTGCTCTCACAGCTCTAGCTGGTGTGGCTTGACTGTGTCTGGGGACCCCTTTCCAGGATGGCACACACGCACGTAGGTGACAGTGTTGCTGGCTGGCTGCTAGGACGTTGGCCACGCACAGCTTCTCCCAGTGGGTCTCACCTCAGGGCTGCTTGGGCTTCCTCACAGCATGGCAGCTGGTTCCAAGGAGCGCTCAAGGAAGTGGAAGTTGCCCACCTCAGGGCCTGGGCCCATGCACTGGCACGGCATCATGTCTGCTCTGTTCTGTTGGTCAAAGGTATCACAGAGGGACTTCCCCTAGTGGTCCAGTGGTAAATAATCCGCCTTCCAACGCAGGGGACGCAGGTTCAATTCCTAGTCGGGGAGCTAAGAACCCACATGCCGCAGAGCAACTAAGCCCGTGCACCACAACTGCTGTGCCCATGCGCCTCAACTAGAGAGCCTGTGTGCTGCAAACTACAGAGCCCACACACTCTGGAGCCTGTGGGCCACAGCTTACAGAGTCCACGCGCTCTGGAGCCCACACGCCACAACTAGAGAGAGAAAACCCACGCGCCACAACTAGAGAGAAGCCGGCATGCCACAACGAAGAGCCTGCGTGCCACAACGAAAGGTTCTGCGAGCCGCAACTGAGACCCGATACAGCCAAAAACAATTTTTTTAAAAAAGAAAGAAAGAAAAAGGTGTCACAGAGCCTGCCCAGATTCAAGGGGGGCAGGATACGTGGTCCCCCTCCTCTCAGTGAGAGGAGCGTGAGAGAGTCTGTGGCCACCTTTAGCCACTACCATGTGGCCATCATACTAACAGACCCCTCCCCCGTGACTTCCCTCTAGCCCTGACGGCCGCTGCAGGACGAGGCAAGCTGGAGGTCTGCGAGCTGCTGCTGGAGCGTGGAGCTGCTGCGTCTCGGACTAACAGGAGAGGGGTCCCTCCGTTGTTTTGTGCGGCACGCCAGGGGCATTGGCAGGTACCCGGGGGACCCCGAGTGCTTCAGAAACAGTGAATGGGATAGAGATCGCTACTTCCCGTCTCCCCTGCTGGGCCCTGTCTTTTTCACATTCTTGGCTTCTGCTTGTGCTGTGAGCACTGCTGTATCAAGGCAGACATTTGACAGGCTAGCACAGTCAGCCACATTGGCTGGTAACTGGGAGCAAGGCCGGTAACCAGGTCAGAGACCCACAGCTGCTTCCCCGTAACCGGGGAGGGGAAATGGAGTGGGTGCACCCCATCCCGACAGCAGAAGACTTGCTGTAACACAGCGGCTGCTGTGGTTGTGCAACCCACTTGTCCAGCAGGCTTGGGAGAAGAGTGGCGTTGTTGTGCTCCTTGGGAGGGGAAGCCTTTTCCCTCTGGTCCTGCACTGTGATTCAGGCTGGTTTCTTTTTACAAGGAGCGACGCATCATTGCTTTTAGTCTAATTAAGGGAGCAAGGGGCCCTTGATAGCAGTGGTTCAGTCATTTATTCCTTCATTTTGTAAACAGTGACCATGTATCTACCCCATGGCTGGCACCAGGTTACACACAGCTGCAAACAGACAGATGGATTTCCGCATCATGTCCATTATAGAAGGAATTTTCTAGACCCAAGTTCACAGCGCGGAGTCGCAACCCTTCCGGTTCCTGCTAGCTCTGCTGGCAGGAGCTGTGAGGGTGCCCCACCGAGATTCTGGCTTTTCTCCTTCCCGTTTCTAAGAGCTTGGTTTGTGCCGGCCACTCCCTGCCTATCTCACGAGTCCTTGAGATGCCCTGGCTAATAATCCTCTCTCCTGTTCTCCGTGTTCCCTAAGTCGTGGGGGAGTCTGGAGACATACGTTAGTGTGTCAGGAACAAGAGAGCAGTGGGAACATGCCACCTTCTGCTGTGGTGGCAATAAAACAAGCACGGTGCCAGAGGGAGAGAGGCTGGACCACAACCCCCTGGACAGAGCAGTTCCCTCCAGGATGGTCATTGTAAGAGACCCCTCTCTGGGTTTTTTTTCCCCTTCTCACCATGTACTGTTTAAAGGCATAACTTGGAGGCTGAAACTCTCCTCCAGGAAGCTTTGCTAAAAATCACCTGCTATGAAGGTCCCCCAGTCCTAAGCCTCAGGAAGCAGACTGCTGAGGGGAGAGGGTGGGTGAGTGTTTTTGCATCCATTGCCCGTGCCGCGTCCGCCTGCTGCAGGAACGTGGTGTCAGCACCGCCATGGGGCCATGGCTGTCGTGCCTTCCCTTTAGTTCTGCTCAGCTACCCCACGTGCCCTGTAGTGGCTGTCGTGTCATCACTTGACTGTGCTTGGAATCCTCCCTTCTCCAAATTTCTGCCTTGTGTGTGCAAGTTTTACAGACATAGTAATGAATCAGGCTTGTTAAAGAGAAGATATATTTGGGAGAAGAGTGTTCGAAGGAATACAGTAGAAAGATTTTACAGGCCCCATGGATCACACGACTTACAGGGGTTTTTAAAAAGAGGGGAGAGTCCTTTCACTACTCTGAAAGGTGGAAAAACCATCCCGAGTAGAGAGCACGTGATTCAAGGGGCAGCAGGAAGCGTGTAATCCCGAGGGTTTCTTTCAGATCGTTGGGTTGCTGTTGGACCGTGGCTGTGACGTGAACCTAAGTGACAAGCAGGGCCGGACGCCCCTCATGGTGGCTGCTTGTGAAGGGCACTTGAGCACCGTGGAATTTCTCCTTTCGAAAGGTAGCCGCACTGTCCCCCCCTGCGTGGGACTCTCTTGGAGGGACAAGGACAAGAGCTTTGGCAGACTCGTTCAGTACTTTCTGATTTCGTTTTTTTGTTTTTTTTGTTGTTGTCTTTGTTTTGTTTTTGAAAAAATCTTTTTGTTTAGTGTTCTTGTCATGGAAATTTTTTAACTTGCACACAAGTGGAGGGAATAGGGATACATCCCACGTACCCTTTACTCAGCTGCAGGAGGGATGGTCATTTCACCCTTGGCTTCAGATGCTGTTTAGGCCAGGCCCCTGTGGGTGTGAAAGGGTCTGCCTCTGGCCTTGTCTTTCCACGGTCACGTTCTGTGAATGGGCTTGTCTTTCAGGTGCCGCCCTTTCTTCTCTGGACAAAGAGGGTCTGTCGGCATTAAGCTGGGCTTGTCTGAAAGGGCACAGGGCTGTGGTCCAGTTCCTGGTGGAGGAAGGAGCCAAGATCGACCAGACGGACAAGAACGGCCGCAGCCCCCTGGACCTGGCCGCCTTCTACGGCGATGCGGAGACCGTAGGTACCGCGGCGGCCACGCTCCCCACCTGTGCCAGGCGGACTGGGCCGCGTGGAGACTCGGGAGCTGAGCCATCCCCAAGTGTGCATGGCGCTGGCCCCGTGTGGCCGGGGCATACACGTGTGCTGTGGGGTGGCTTTCGTTTTCCTCTAATTCTGTGGCACGCAGTCTGTTCCAGACCTGGGGTAAAGATTTTAATAGACTCTAAAGGCTTAAAATTCCATGATTACAAACTGCACGCACATACATGAATATGTGTACACACGTGCATATGTCGTTTCATTTTCTTACAATTTCCATGTAAATAGAATGCCTGTATAGATCATTTAAAAATCACTTTTATATGTGAGAAATTACTCATCAAATAATCAGTTGGTTTGTTTTTAAATTGATGCGGCTTTGTCTAGAAATAACAGAAAATGCTTTGGGCACTGTCTTTATCTCTTTGCCAAAGGCCCAAGTCTAACTGAGGAAGGAAGGGATAAAACCTTAATAAACTAAAACCCACAAGATGTCTTTCAGGGCAAAAACCACCTTGTCAGTGTCCATATCCCAGGCACCAAGCAGGTGCTGGAGGAATGTTCATCTCTCCTTGAGAATTATCATTTATGAATCGTTACGTGTATCTAAGGTGAGGATTAGCTAGACAGACGGGTACTGTATTGCTGGGGGCTGTGGACCTCGGAGCAGAAGCCATCCCCACCCTGCACGTCTGTGCCTGATGGTTTTACAAGGCAGTGAGGTTACAGTTAAATAGTTTCAATTTCCTGCACATTATACACTGTACTTAAATGTCGATTTTCAGAAACAGCTCTTTAACTAAACCTCGCATCTCCACGCTTTTCTCTTTCAGCTTATGTTACATTACCAGATCCTGTCGTTTATCAACATTAGGGAAGAGTGAAGGATCTTAGCATTCTAAGCGTCATTTAAAAAAAGTCTTGGTAAAAACACGTAACATAAAATTTACCGTCATAACCATTCCTAGGTGAAGAGTTCAGTAGTGTTACATACATTTCACATCGTTGTGCAGCCAAAGTCCAGGCTTTTTTTGTCTTGTAAAACTGAAACTGCACCCGTTAAACAGTTACCTCGTTACCCAACCCCGCTCCCGGCAAACACCTTTCTACTTTGCGTCTCTGTGAATGACAGCTCTAGGTCCCTGAACACAAGTGGAATCGTACAAGATTGTTGTTTTGTGACTGACTTATTTCACTTGACATAATGTCTTCTAGGTTCATTCATGTTATAGCATACGTCAGGATGTCCTTTTTTTTAAGGCTGAATAATGTTCCATTTATGTGTTTACCACGTTTTGTTAATCCATTCATCCATCATTGGGCACTTGGGTTGCTTCCACCTCTTGGCTATTATGAGTAGTGCTGTTGCAAACACGGGTGTGCAAATATCTCTTTGAGAGCCTGAAGATTTTTCGAGATCTAGCCATTCTTTTGGATAGATACCCAGATGTAAGATTGCTCAATCGAGGGGTAATTCTATTTTTAATTTTTTGAGGAAGCTTCATGCTGTGTCCGTAGTGGGTGCATCATTTTACATTCTCACCAAAAGTGCACATGGCTACCTGTTTCTCCACACCCTCTCCAGCACTTATTTTCTGTTTTGTTCTTTTCTTTGACAGCAGCCATCCTAACAGTTAATAGCTTGTTGTTTTGATTTGCAGTTCCCTAGTGATGATGAGCATCTTCTGACATGCTTATTGGCTATTTTTATATCACCTTTGGAAAAATATCTATTCAGATCCTTTGCCTATTTTTTTTTTTTTTTTGCGGTACACGGGCCTCTCACCGTTGCGGCCTCTCCCGTTGCGGAGCACAGGCTCCGGACGCGCAGGCTCAGCGGCCATGGCTCACAGGCCCAGCCACTCCGTGGCATGTGGGATCTTCCCGGACCGGGGCACGAACCTGTGTCCCCTGCATCGGCAGGCGGACTCTCAACCACTGCGCCGCCGGGGAAGCCCCTTTGCCTATTTTTTAAATTTTATTGAAGTATAGTTGATTTACAGTGTGTTAATTTCTGCTATACAGCAAATCGACTCAGTTACACACACACACATATATATGTATATATATATGTTCTTTTTCATATTCTTTTCCATTACGGATTATCACAGCCTTTGCCTATTTTTAAATTGGGTTTTTGAGGTTTTGTTGAGTTGTAGGAGTTCTTTATATATTCTGGATATTAATCCCTCTAGTGTCATTTTGAACAGCTGGTGGACTGATGGGATCTACTAGATCCACGTGAAAATCTAAGCAGGCTACAGACTTTTCCAGTGAATAGAGCAATTTTAGTGGCCAGCATGGTTTTCCCTGTTGTTCTCTGTTTAGTCCAAGTGACAGCTGTTTGATCACATCACGGCAGTCTTTGTACCATGGTCTCACAGTTGCCACCTTTACAGTGCCCATATTCAGGTCTCTTTCCTAAGCCCTAAAGTGAGTTATAACCGGGTCCAGTTGACCCTGGTCTTTCCGGCTTCTGCACCCAGGCTGTGTGGGTCTGAGTGTCTCTGAAGTACCATTGCCGTAACCTGCCAGCACGCTGGAGCTATGGCAGAAGCCTGCCTCCTGAGTAACTGGAGATGAAAAGGTGACTGTGTCTCGTCTCTGTGGCCTGGGAAGTGGGGTGAGACAGACAGGCGATAGCGTGCGTGTACTGTCTGTGGTCTGTGGGTGCACAGACACACGTCCCGCCCTGGGAACATCCACCTGCCTGTCTCATTGCCAACATCAAAATCACTTTAGCAGAGAGGGTGTGAGCTGTGGATTGCAGCTCCTCTGCTCTGTTCTATGTCAGCTTCGTTTCCCTTCTGAGATCCCGTTAGGCCAGAGCGTCTGAGACCAGAGTGAAGCTAAGACCGCCAGCTCCTACGCCAGCTGCAGCGTCGGGCAAGGTGAGGGCTCCTGCTACCCGCGCCCTCAGGTCCTGTGTCTCCCTTTTGCAGGTGCTGTACCTGGTCGACAAGGGGGCCGTGATCGAGCACGTGGACCACAGTGGCATGCGGCCCTTGGACAGAGCCATCGGTTGTCGAAACACATCTGTAGTGATTACACTGCTGAGAAAAGGAGCCAAGTTAGGTCAGTAAACTCTGCAGTTCACCAGCGAGAGGGAGGGTACCTTCAGATTTTAGAGTACGCGAGGGACCGTACCCACCTGCTCCCGGGTGAAGAAGTAAGATGTCAGGCGTGTGGAGACTTTTTTTGTCCCTCTCTAAGGCTCAGTTAATCACAGTCATTCAGAGTGTGTAAAAGACTCATATTATTACAGCCCACGTGGGCAGAAAGCAGAGGCCAGTGTTGAAGGACAGCCCAGCCCTGGGAAGCCACAGCGGGAGCAGTTCCGGGGGCCTCTGTGGGGAGGGCCCGAGGGCGGGTGGGCAGGAGCTGGAGGGCGGTTGTCATGACCCACGAGTGCGAGGACTGCTGTTCGGGAGGGGCGGCTAGTCCTCTGGGAAGGCCAGCGGCAACCCTAGCACAGGTTCTGGGAGGGAGAGCTCTCGGGGCTTACTGGAGACGAGACGGGGTGACTTGAGGATAATGTCAGGGACCGGAGCTCTGAGGAGGTTGGAACATGGTCCAGGGTTCAGAGTGCGGGGAAGAGTGCCCCGTATGGCACTGTCTTTTCTGGTCTCACGCCAGACCTTTGGCTGCCAGCAGTTCTGGGGAGGGGACTGCGATGAAGGTGGTGAAATGACATTATTAAGCAGCTCATGGTATCAGGAGCTATTCTGAGCAGTTGCATGTTTTAACTTATCTCATCCTCACCTACCCTGTAAGTAGGGAATGATGAAAGCATCATGTTACAGAGGAGGAACCCCAGGCCTGAAGATGGTGAATAGTTCCCCTGAGGTCATAGTGGGCGGCAGGTCACCTTGAACCTGAGTCCGACTCCTTAGGCCATGCCCTTAAGAGTTGTTTGGAAGAGGCTTACACAGAGGTTGTGGCTGTGCCGTCAGCCGGGAGAGAAGGAGACACAGGCGGGAGCAGGGAGGCCGAGGGCGGGGATGGTGGGAGGAGGGCAGCAGGGCCAGAGCTGGCGTCTCAGAGTGGATTTGGTGGTGACTCTGCAGCGAGTGTGAGAGATGCTGAGAAGCCTCGCGTCCACCTGCGCGTGGTCCTGACAGCACTGCAGGGAACTAAAGAGATGATTGGGAAGCAAATCCCCGTAGAAAGGAGGGGTGGCTCATGGCTGCGCTGATGCTTGCGTGTCCCAGCACTCTTGTCCCCCCAAGTGACAGGGTGTGCGGGGTGCAACTCCCTGCTCAATGCTCCCTTCCCTTAGCTGTATTGTCACGCAGGACAATACACCTGCAGGACACGCTGCAGTGTCCTCTGCAGCTGGGTTCTCTGCTGTTTGTGGGCTTAGCTGTGACGGGGCCACGGAAGCATTGAGCTCCTTTGCTCCAGGCCCACTGGAATGTCTCTGAACGCATGTTTATTTTGCAGGAAATGCTGCCTGGGCGATGGCTACTTCCAAACCTGATATTCTGATTATACTTTTACAGAAATTGATGGAGGAAGGAAACTTGATGTACAAAGTAAGTGGTGTCGCCCTTTTCTTGTGATCCTGTAAACAACCTATGAGCAGCCTCTTCGTTTGCGGTATAATGGATGTAGCTGTGCTGCTGCACAGAATGCATGGAGCTCAGCTAATAGAAGTTCTGGGAAGTGCTAACCTAGCCTTGTGCCCAGGATTTGATATCCTCACAGCAGAATCTTCAATGTGGAAAGCACTCCTCTTTGTGTTTGAGAACCATTATTTCTGAACGAATCCTTGGGGCTGTAACTGTGACTTACAGCCTGAAGCCTTGATACGAAGGCAGAGGTGCTTCTTGTTTAACAGGCACATCCTACAGGAAATTCCTTGGTGCTTGGAATCATGAGACATGGGAAAGGAACACTCAGGAGACATTTTCAGAAGAAAAGAATCATGAAATCTCCCAAGCCTTTATTATCTTAATTTTAATGTCTGTAAGCTTCTGGAATTTGAAACTGTTTCTGGAGAGATTTTTACTTAAAATAGTCAAGTAATAGATAACACTCAGTTACTCAGGAGGTGGAATTAATTTCTTTTTCTCATTTTCCCTTAGAAATGGAAAGACAATTTAAAGATTAGTAAATTTGATTTTAAAGTAAAAATGTTCAAACTAACACATGCAGTTTAGATCAGAGGGCAGTACACTTCATCTGGAAAGAGCCAGGTAGCAACCATGTCAGGCTTTGCTCTGCGGTCCCTGTCACAGCCCTCTAGCTTTGCTCTTGTGGCACAGACGCAGCCAAGATAACACACAGACAAATGAGCCAGGCCGTGTCCCAGTCAAACTGTGTTTGTAGAAACAGGTGTCAGGCCGGGTTTGGCCCGGAAACCGTAGTTTGCCAACCCCGAGTTTAGAGAGATGCTCAGGCCATTTCCATAGATCATTTTTCTTTCCAGGTCTGTGATTAGACAGAATTAAAAGATGATGAAAACAGAAAACTACATCATGACCATTTTAATCCTTTCTGGCATGAAGCTGCTGTACTTTCTATGTTTTAGTTTTTCCTTTTCTTTTTTAATAACAACAAATAAATAGGCATATAGCATGACCCAGCAGGGTTCCTGGCCTGGAATCAGTTTGAAATTGAGTTCAGAGTGTGTATCGTTGTGGCTTTGAAGTGGTTTTAATATGAATTTTGGTAGGCAATTATTAGCCATTTTCGACAGACTTCATACCTGCTGTGCAACAGAACCAACAGAGCAAATGGATTTCTTTAGCCTTGAAAATGACGTGCAGTGCTGTGCTAAGTTTTAAAGCCCGTGCTTTAGTTCCTCTTAAAAGAAAAATTATCATTCTACAGCAGCTCTAGGTTTATCCACAAGACTCTACTTTGCTTTAGGGACGGCGTGGTTTCTCCATTTGATTTCTGTTACACTCTGCATTAAAGTATCTTTAGATGAGAGATCATTCATGAAATGGTTGTCACAAATATGTAACAGAGAAGATAATCTGATGTTTTAATTAAGATTGACGGTTATGGGTTTGGCAATTTACAGATCCCTTCCTGTAAACCCAGCTCTGGTTGCAGACGCCTAGGCGGACAGTGAAGCTGCGTGTCCAGGCCAGTCAGTGGACTGGTTCTGGCCGTGGCCTGTCCTCATCAGGATCTTTATCCATCTTGGAGCCTCTGGAAACGATAAATTTCTCTGATTTTTGAATCCTAGAAGGGGAAGATGAAAGAGGCAGCCCAGAGGTACCAGTATGCCTTAAGGAAGTTTCCTCGAGAAGGATTCGGAGAGGACATGAGACCGTTCAATGAGCTAAGGATTTCCCTCTATCTCAATTTGTCTCGCTGCCGAAGAAAAACAAATGTAAGCCGGGCCCCTTATTCCAGTCCTTTAGCTGTTCTCACAGTGGTGAAGGCCTGCCCTTCTACAGACCAAATCATGAGACCTCCTGTCTGGTTTGTTTGCACTTTTCTGTGAACCTGGCGCATGGGGAGCTGCTTGTCTGGGGTGACCATCATTAGATCACAGCACCACCCACCTCCCAAGGTGTTGAGAGAGTGCACATGGACGTAGTTTCTCTGCCTCAGTGATGACGAGCACATGCAAACTGCTCCTCCACCGCTGCCCAACTGCACGCTGCCAGCACGAGTGGCTGTCCCCAGATTCAGAAGGCAAGGGCATCATTGTAAAGTTCACCACAAATGTGTTATAATCAGCTTAGTGTTATTATGTTTGCTCAGAGGGTAAGCCAGGAACTGGTCAATTTGTAATTAATTGTAGTTAACTCACAGTTAACTTGTAACTAGTAACTAGATTTGTTTCAGTACCACTTTCTTTGTTTTTCTTTTTTAAACCTCATCCCCCCTCCACCAAATCTGTGACCTGCCTGCTTCTATGCCCACGGACTCTGCCCACCTTCCTGCTGCAGGTGCTGCAGTGTCCGGGCCCCTCTGAGGCTCCCCCTCCCCCCAAGGGCGGGCTCCCATCAGCCCTCACCTCTGCTGCGCTGCTTCCACCACCATTCTCTCTCTCGAGTCACTGACTCCTGAGTCACCGACTTTTGCTTCTCTGTGGGATTCTTCTTGTAAGAACATTAATAAGCTACAACTGTCTCCTAACTTCACAACAAGAAAACCAACTTACCTTCCCCTTCATCTCGCTCCAAATGTGTCCCACTTCTCTACTAACCTCTAGAGCAAAACTCTTATTAAAAGGTTGCCTGTAATCATGTTTCAGTGCTGCTTCTGACTTGTGTATTTAAATATTGATACCAGGACTTCGGCATGGCAGAAGAATTTGCTTCCAAGGCTCTCGAGTTGAAACCAAAGTCCTATGAAGCCTTTTATGCCAGAGCGAGAGCAAAGAGGAGCAGCAGGTACCATCTGGGGTTAGATATGTGACTGTGACTAGAGAAGCCTGCTTATCTTTCTCTGACATCAAAGCTGCTGCTTTGATTTTGGGGGCTTCTGATGCACGAGCATCACTCAGTGCCTCTCCTCCCTTGTAATACTGAACAGCTAGCTTCCAGAAGGCGCAGCAGTGGCTGTCATTAGCAATGGCTAAACTTTTCATTTTCTCCAGACATCTCAGTAACTCTCCCCACAGTTGACATCTGCAACGTAAAGTTCCTAGCTTAGTCCATGTTACCAGTGAGACCGCCAACTAGAGACGCTGGGAGGCGGCGGCGGGGAGGCTGGGTGGAGTCCATAGGTCTTGAGTTGCAGGTGGACGTGGTGAGAGGGATGGGGAAGGTGACGTTAAGAGGATTCTGACCCCCACTGCTTTCTGCCTGCGCTCACCCCAGCCCAGTGGTCTTTATAGAGACAGCAGGGCCCCGGAGCCGCTCAGGTCTGGGTTAGAGTTCAGCGTTGCCACTTAGCCGAGGAACTCTAAGCTAGTTCCGTGGGGTCCGTCCACACCATGACTGTGCAGCACTCACTCAGCTACCTTCTCTTTTCTTTTAGCAGAGCTGCTTTATGAACAGTTAACGTTCAGAGCTTGTTCTTACGTGGCCTGTAATTATATCGTCTCTTTTAATATAAAGGCAGTTCACGGCCGCTCTGGCTGACTTGCGGGAAGCCGTGAAGCTCTGTCCCACCAACCAGGAGATCAGGAGGCTCCTGGCGCGCGTAGAAGAGGAATGCAGGCAGCTCCAGAGGAGCCAGCAGCAGAAGCAGCAGTGCCCGCCGCCAGCGCCCCCCGCCGACTCGGACCACGAGGAGGACGCCCCGACCCCCGGCCTGAACGACTGCTTTCACCTCGAGGAGGCTGAAGAGGAGGAGACTTCTCCACAGGAAGAATCCGTTCCCCTCGCTCCCAGGCCCCAGCCGCCCTCCTCTGCCCCCTCCCCATACATCCGAAACCTTCAAGAAGGGCTCCAGTCCAAAATGAGGCCGCTATCGCCACAGAATCGGCTGGGGGTGAGCAAGCCCCCGAGGGAGCCGGTCGCTCAGCCGGGGCTGAGGGTGCAGCCCACCAAGCAGGCGCAGATCGTGAAAACCAGCCAGCACCTGGGTTCTGGGCAAGCTGGCCTGAGAAATGCTAGCTCGAAAACGCAGGTCTCTTCGCAGAATCCTCCCCCGAGTCCCATGCCTGGAAGACTCTCTGCCACCCCCGCCGCCGGAAGCAGAAACCAGCATCTGGAGGGAACAGGCACCTTCCCTGCGGGAGCAGCTTCTAGCCACTCGGGAGATCGGCTGGGGCCCAGCCCCAGCGTCCAGCTGCAGCCCAGTGAGGGTGACGCTGCGTATCCTCTACCGAGTAAGATAAAAACTGCAGAGAGGCTTCTGTCTCGTGCCACCGTGGCTGTGGACGTAGCCCCTCTAAACCCAGGCGGGCCAGTGAGCTGCAGCGACGTGCGACACCCGGCTTCCCTCACCAGCTCAGGCTCTTCCGGTTCTCCGTCAAGCAGCATCAAGATGTCAAGTTCAACCAGTAGTTTGGCTTCAAGCAGCAGTTTTTCAGAGGGCTTCAAGGTCCAAGGACCAGATGCTCGAATGAAAGACAGGGTTGGTAGCCAGGCTCCGAGTGGCCCAGCTGAGCACAGGCCGCGCAGTACTCCGTTCATGGGCATCATGGACAAGACAGCGAGGTTCCAGCAGCAGAGCCATCCTCCCAGCTGCGCCTGGCACTGCACGGTGCCAGAGGGGCTGCCGACGAACATGCCTTCCGCGGCTGGCCTGCAGGCCGCAAGCTCTGAGAAGCCCTCTCTCAAGCAAGCAGGAGGATACAGTAGCCAAGCCAAAACCCGTTCTGTGTCTACTCTGGGTGGAGGGGTCCACAACGGGGCCCAGGGGAAGGAGCTAGAAGAAAAGAAGTGCCAAATTCCAGTCCACTGCCAAGACAGCCGGGTAACTAAGACGGTTTCTCACGCGTATCAGGAAGGTCTCTCTAAACAGCAGCCTCACATCAGCAGTGAAGCCCACAGGAGTCACCTCCCTTCAGCAAAACCAAAGCGATCATTCATAGAATCAAACGTGTGAGCCGTGAGGGAGACCCACGTGTGGTATTTGGAAAACGGTGTGCTGGCTCCTGGTAGTCATTAAATGGTGGTTTGTGAGAAAAATTACTCTTTAGTCACATATTTATTTTTCCCTTGGGGGTGGATCAGATGCCATTGATATGTTGAAAATGTGGGATTAAATTTCTTTGATAGATAGAAGTCACCAGAAATAAGAATGCTAACCAGAATTGAAAACTACAACTAGTTATGCCTGTTAAGTTAAAAATTGAAGACAGCCAAGAAGACATTAACTCATGCTTCTCTCTTTTGAAATTATTTGGTTTTTATCACTTTTCTCCTAGCCTTTGCTATGTGGTAAGATCATATTATTTCTTAGATAATGTAAATGTCTAGTGATAAGTTTAGCTCATGACATAATATCCAGGTGATATGTTCTGGAAAAGATGGAATTTTCAAGTTACAGTTCCAATGAGTCATATCTTAATTTATATATATATGCACGTACACATAGAGTTGACTGTTGAACAACATGGGACTTAGGGGCGCCCATCCCCTGTACGGTCAAAAATGTACAGTGTAGCTTTTAGTCGGCCCTGTGGAGGGTTCCACATCCTCGTATTCAACCAGCCGTGGATCATGTAGTATGTATTGACCGGGGAAAAAAAAATCCATGTATAGGTGGACCTGCACAATTCAAACCTTTGTTGTTCAAGGGTCAGTGTGTATGTGCACGTGTATATATATATATGAAAGACCTGAGTAATTTCTAGCTGAATGTGACTATACGTGTTATATGGGTCACTTTTTTTTTTTAAGCAAAATATAAGAACATCCAAGTATTGTTCCCTTTATAGCAGTTTCCTTAAAAAGATTAAACAGCTATTTCTGTGTTATGGTTCCTTTTTTTGGAACTATATTCCCGCTTCAAGGTGTTTTTAATATTTGGAAACAGTATAAACCATTTGGAATCATGATTGGTGGTTAAGTTGAATTTGGGCTAAAATACTAAGAATACAGCATTCTCGGTGACATGTAAATTAGCTCTCAGTTGGTCCCCAAACGGCTTTTATCAATGATAGCACTCCTGGAACAAACCTTCCAAGGTCCTCTAATGACAATATTTAATTCGGATACTTAAGGTGTGGTTGGTTATTGCTTTCGTTTTATTATAGTCATTACTTTATAGCCACATGTTGTATATATCATATAGCCAAGTTGTATTCAGACTTGTAAATATAACTATTTGAAGTAGTTAATCTTAAAGTCATACATTTGCATGTTCTTTTTAAGCTTCGTCCATGCTGGTTATTGCACTGAACGATAATATATATGGCATGTTAACAGTATACCAGTAACAGCACTTTATCTCATTTATATGAACACCTCTGAGGTGCTACTTAAGTCCAAACTGATGTATTATTCATTTGTAAAGATAAGGTACAGGAGTGAACCTTGATTTTAAAGGTATTTTTATAAGAAAATGGTGTGCTATTGGAGGATGTTAAAATACTAGTTTGAGAGAGGTGGTGGGAGTGTATTTGTTTTGTATGTTGGGATGTGAAATTTATTTTCTAGAATTGGAGAGAAGGAAGTTCTATATTTACAGAATGTTTTAAAAACGAATAGTTGTAATGAAGTCCCTGTGAGCATCATTATGGTTTTGTACGAATAGGACTCTTCTGGTGTCATTCTCCATTTGTTCCTGAGTGTGTACAGAGTACTTTGTACAGCTTTGTCAGTCTTTTTTAGAGGCGTCTCATGAGTTCTGCTATAACTACTATGGCTTATTTATTGTTTTCTTTAATATTTGTGGAAGTCTTACTCTTTTGTTATGTAGTTTTGTTTCTGCACAACTACTGTACTTTTCCATATGGAATAAAGACAATTAATAGAATTTGTTTTGCATTAAATGAAACAATGGCTGCGTAGAGAAGATCCTGATGTCAGCTATCTGCCTTGCTTAAATCCAGAGTGATTTTATCCTAAAGAAGTGGAAAGCCTGTTTCTCAGTAATACTACAAATACATATTTAATTTTATTTAATAATTTCAGAACAAGGGTAATGGCTTCCAGAAATCCCAAAACATTCCAGGGTCAAAATTAGTCTTTTTGCCTGAAATGAGAAGAACGCATGAAGAGCATTCTGTACTTCTCTGTTCGGAAATCCTGGAGCGTGGTTTTAGTGGCAACAGTGCATCTTCAGTATATAACTCCCACTTTGGCGATACATACACTGAACACTGTGCCAGTGTGAAAGTTTGTTCTTCATATTTCTATTATCTTTGAGTTAAAAGTGTTTGTCTTTATAACCACATATTTCAGTTTCAAAGTAGTATGAATGAGTGTGAACATTAAACTGTTGTATTGTGATAAAATCCTGATGTGGAATCTTAAGCCTAAGCAACTTCAGGTTATTGTGTGGTTACTGCTATTACTAGCAAGGCCAAGTAAAGTATTTTCAGTCACTCTTGAAAGCTATATATTTAAACTAAAGGTAAAAAACAAAAAACTGGGTAGGAGGGGAAAACTCTATTAATCATTCTTATTGGATGACTTCCTGTGATGCTGCCAGTGTGACTATTAGAATGTATTATACATTACATTACGATTTTGATAGATTCTTAGTAAAGGTATTTGGTCCAGTTACCCCAGGAAGTGCAGTCTCCTTGGGATGCTACTGGTCAGTGCTGAGGACCGGGCAGTGGGCAGGTAGGTGATGGCTGCTCCTGCCTAGTCCTGCACGGATGGTGGTCCCCAAGAGTGCAGAGGGGCCGTGTGGTGTCCTTTCCTATGGGTGAGTTTGGGTTTGGTTTATTTAGTTTGTTTGCTTGTGTTTGTGGGAAGGAGTAGCAGCTCCGCTTCGGTTTGTTTGTATATAAAAACAGATGCACTTCACTTTTGTAAATTGGCATCTTAGTTTTCGGCCATTTAACAAGAAACTATCCTAGTGAAACGTAAAAAAGAAAATCACCTTCTTTAACACATTCAGCAAATAACCAACATTTACTGTTTTCTCTCAGTGACTTCAGTGATTTTCAGTAATTTTTATGTGAAAACCAGCCAGCCTTCTTTGGAAAATAAGTCTATTTTATCAAAACAAAAGATATCTGGTCCAATGGTGGGCTCTATCAATTTTACCCAGTCTTTTGTTAGAATTATGTTAGCATACTTCCTCTACAGAATACAATAGAAAAACCCCTTCTAGAACATGTTCCCATCTTTTGGTCCTCATGAGTAAGAATGTGAGCAGCATGTGTAGTATGAAAAAAAAAAAAACTCTTCTAGAATCACGTATTGTGAATCCCAGCTGTGACACAAAGGAAATAAAATTCAGTAATACATTAGGATGACAGAAATTTTACAAAGCAGCAATTACAAAGAACAGGTTTTTGGAGATTTCTGTGGTAGCTTTCCACCCTTCTGTGAACATACAGCATATTAGCTATAAGTTTATAAAACACTAGAAAAGGCTGACGGAATAAATACTTACACTGATTTTTCCCTTTTATTTCTGTGTTTTCAAATTTCAGAACGACGACAGTGAGGATTTCGGGGGTAAGCACAGAGTCTTGGTCCCTGCCTGCCCTTAGAGTTTAGTTCTAACAAGCTTTCCCACTAATGGCTTCCATTCTGGTAAACAACTTGTGAGACAAATGGAGAGTCCACACAACCTCAGCTTTCCAAACTTGATGTTTTCTTCTGAATGTTTATCAGGGTGTTGTATTAGCTATCAGTCTGTTGTGTAAAAATGTATAGTCACCTTAGCTTAAACTATTATGTGAGAACTTTTAAGAATTCTAAATTGTAAAGGGAGGCTAGTTTGCCACTTTATATGTTTCAGCAAAGTCAACTTGATGTATCTGTGATAATTTATTCCATCTAACTTGTACCTAGGTTTGGACAATGGGGGAAAATCATTACTACCTTGCAAACTTAGAATCTAACAAAATTGCTCATTAAACGTCAAAGTGATTTTCTCAATTTAGTCATAAACAAATCTACAATTGTTTTGCTAAAAATTCTCTTTAGAAGGATTCCAAAGAGTTATCAAATGAACAGTTATTAACTAGGATTTATCTGTTATATTCTAGATTATTCCAATCTCTGGTTATAATGGAATATGATCTATAACAAGAATAAATTTGAGCATGGCAAATTTAAAGTTGTAAAACTTTACTTCTTTACAGGTTAAGCTTTTTTTTCACTAGTATAAAAAGGCTTTTATAGTAAAAATAGAAAAGATGTTATATGTGTTACTTAGTTCCTATGTTTTAAAGAATGAAAATAGCCAGTAAATAGTTTTTATAGGTAACTAAGTTTAAGAAGTTTACCTTTCTCCTTCTGTTTTGCTTTTAATAATGTCTGATTAGTATCTACCTTTAAATCATTCAAATGAAATCACAGAAAATATAAATAATGCAATATAAAATGAACAGTTTTATTTTTTATGTGTCTCCAGCCATCGATCAATGGCCATTTTCAGAGTCCTATTTGGTATAAGTACCACTGAAGGAAGAACAAGATTTGTCATGGGACTTGTACGTTTCTTTTTGCTGATCCAATTTTCTATTGCTTCCTTTTCGTATGAATAGCCATCTAAAAACAAAACAAAACCACATACACAAATTATTTGCAACGTAGGAAAGGGAAGTTAGGATTACTAAAATGGGTACAAAAACTCCATTGCCAAGGCCTTTACTGTAATTTAAGTGGTAGTCTTGTCTAGCACCACTGCTCCCCAAATATTTCTGCAACAACATCCTAAATTCTACCATTTAAGATGCATTAAGATTGCACAAATTACCTCAAACAGTGTCAAAAAACTGAAAAAAGGACTGTCAAAAATTCAGATGTAGCACAAAGGAAGAAAGGAAACGAGCCAGGTAGAGGAAAGTGGTAGTGAAGCTACAGTGCCCTGCTAGTGCTGTCAGCTATGTGTCAGTTAATGTGGCTAAAGATGGGAGCAAAAAGCTCTGGGGATGACAAGGCAAAACTTTCTGACATGTTGAAAAGTCAGGGAAACAGATACCAAGAGATTATAGAGCTCACCCCACTAAGGACTTGACAGTAAAGGGATTTACTATGCAAAAAAAAAAAAAAAATTCATTGGCTAAGGTTTTTCATACCATGTTCTTACAAACTTTTTTGCATGTGTTAAGGTTGGAGGTTTTGCTTCACTACTTTTTTTATACTTGTAGCTCTTTCTCTTAAACTTAAAATCTTAGTTCCTAATTACATTTACACATTAACCTATTTCTTTTAATCTGCAATGCATACAACTGTTTCAAACTAACAATGCCAATATATTACTAATGTAAGACTGTGAAAGATTTTTTTCTGGCTTCTTCTGTCACCAAGATAGATCCACTAGGGTTGTCTAATTGAAATCCTGTGTTTGACAATCACTTGAAAAAAAAATTTCTGATTATGTTACTGGACATATAATGTGGTCCATTTGCTTCCCTTTTTATCCTCCCAATTTTTAGAGACTGGTTTGTTTTTCATGATGTATTTTAACATTTAAATGGTTTCAAAGTAAAAACTATAAAAAGTCACATTAAGAGTTTCTCTGTCCAACCCACGTTCTCTCCCTTCCCATATAGGTAACCATGTATGTTAGTTTGTTTACCCTTTCCTTTTGAAAATATAAGCAAATGTATGTGTACAGACACAGTGCACATACATTCTTACATAAAAGTTAGCATGCTCCACACTATTCTGTACCTGGTTGGTTGGTTTTTTACTTAACTATACATTGCTTTTTTATTCCCCCACAGTACTCCCCTGTATGGATGTATTGATGGACATCTGGGTTATTTCCAATACCTTTTTACAAATAGTGCTGCAGTGAACAGTGAGTGCTATCATTTGGGGGGAGATTCTAGCAGTAGGACTGCTGCATCAGAGAAAATGTATACAATTTTGTTAGAAATGCTAGTACTTCCATAGGAATTCTACCATCTTTTTTCCCCACTAGCAATGGCATTTAGAGTGCCTGAATCTTCCCCAGAGCCCAACCAAGAGAATATGCTGTCAAACTGAGTTTTTACCAGTCTCTCATGAGCAATGGTATAGTGTATCAAGTAGTTTTATTTTATTATGAGGGAGCTAGAACATTTCTTTGTATGTTTGAGCCATTTGCTTTTCATTTTCCTGTAAACTGACCATATTTTTGGCTCACTTTTCTATTAGATTGTTCTTTATTTCAGAAGATTTATTTTTGAGATGTAACTGACAAAAGTTTCAGGTGTGCAACATGATTTTTGCTTTTCTTTCTCCAGATTGCTTTGGTTAGTTGGAATCTTCTGTGGTTTCATACAAATCTTAGGATTGTTATTTTCTGTGAAAAATGCCATTGCGATTTCGATAGAGATTGCATTAAATCTGTAGATTGCTTGGGTAGTGTGGACATTTTAACAATATTATCAATGAGCACAGAATATCTTTCCATTTATTTGTGTCTTCTTCAATTACCTTAATGTCTTGTAGTTTTCAGTGTACCGATCTCTTACTTCCTGAGTTAAATTCCTAGGTATTTTATTCTTCTTGATGCAATTGCAAATGGGATTGTTTTCTTAATTTCTCTTTCTGCTAGCTTGTTACTAGTATACAGAAACACAAGTGATATTTATATATCAATTTTTGTTAACCTGCAACTTTATCGAATTGTTTGATTAGTTATAATAGTTCTTTGGTGGGCTTTATAGGGTTTTCTATATATATTACATCATATGCAATAGAGACAAGTTTTACTTCTTTTCCAATTTGGATGCCTTTTCTTTTTCTTGCCCAAATGCTCTGGCTAGGACTTCCAATGCTATGTTGAATGAAAGTGGTGAGAGTCTGCATCCTTGTCTTGTTCCAGATCTTTGGAGGGAGAGATTTCAGCTTTGCACCATCGAGTATGATATGAGCTGTGGGCCTGTCATATACGGCCTTTATGATGTTGAGGTAATGCTCTCTATGCCTGCTTTATTTACAGTTCTTTTTATCATACATGGATATTAAATTTTGGCAAATGCTCTTCTGCATCTGTTGAGATGGTCATATGATTTTTAATCCTTCATTTTGTCAATGTGATATATCACACTGATTGATTTACAGATGCTGAATAATCCTTGCATCCATGGAATAAACCCCACTTGACCATGGTGTATGATCCTTTTAATGTGTTGTTGAATTTGGTTTGCTGATATTTTGTTGAGGATTTTTGCATCTATGGTTATCAATGATATTGGCCTGTAATTTTCTTTCCTTGTGGTGTCCTCGTCTGGTTTTCTTAAGAGTAATACTGGCTTGTAAAATGAGTTTGTAAGTGTTCCTTCCTCTTCTGTTGTTTGAAAGAGTTTAAGAAGGATTGATATTAATTTTTTTAATGTTTATTTCATCTATGGAATATGAACATTTTTCAATTTTTATACTTATTTCTTTTGGATTTTGAGTCCAGGTTAGGAAGTATCCCTATTTCCAGGTTATCAAGGAGTTTAGCTACATTTTCTTCTGGGACTTGTAAAGGTTTCATTTTTTATATGTCTAATTCATTTGGAATTAATTTAGATGTGTAGTATGACAGATGAAGCCAGTTTTATCCTTTTCCATATGACTACTTAGTTGTCAGAATACCCCTTTTTTAAATTCCTTATTTTTCCCACTGATTTAAAATTTCATGTTTATCATTCACTAAATTTCCAAATGTACTTGGATCAATTTCTGGATTTTTAAGAATTATTTTCCATTAGTCTGTCTATTCATGTGCCAATCTCACACTGTATACTTTATAGACACTTTATAACATGTTCTAATATCTGGTAGGGCTCTTTGTTTTTTATAATCTAGGTTATTTGTTGTGTGTTCTTTCCAATGGAACCTAATAATCACCTTCTGTATTTCGAAAAAGCCTAATAGTGACATCTTGCTCGCGATGAGTCTTCCTATCTATCAGTGTGCTATGCTTTCCATTTTTTTTCCAAGTAGACTTTACAGGGATGTTTTATAGTGTTTTGTTTTTGTTCTTGTAAATTGTCTTCCATCATACCTTTTAACTGCTTTTTGTTTACACACACACACACACACACACGAAGGCTATTGATTCCGCATTGATGTAACTTGCTAAATGCTGATTAGCCCTATTAACCTATGGTGCCTCAGCTCCAAATCCATATGTAATGCTGAGGACTCAGCATGCTGGGAGCCAGGATACTGTAAACCACATTTCTGCTTTGCCAGCTGGCTTCTTGTTATGTCCTGCAATAGGATTTCTCTAGAAGGAGACAAAAACAAGGTGAAGGCTCCTATCAGTGTTGTGCCTGGTCATGGCCCTTTATCTGGCAGGGGTAACTGGTTATACTCTCCAAATTTTTTTATATTTGCTTCATTGTAGGTACTGCCCAAAGCTCTTACCCTTCCCCCTTTAGAGAAAGAAGCACCAGCTGGGTAGCTCCCCCTTCTTAGAAGCCTGAGTTCTGGTTCTGAGAGACCCACGTGAGGTTCTAATAACCTCAACTCATTCTCTTTGTTCCCTGCGTCCTAGCGAACATAGATGCTTTCTGCAGATACTGTACCACCTTTTGTTTTTGAGATATAAGTCACATACCATAAAAGCCACCCTTTAAAATATACAATTCAGTGGTTCTTAGTGGCGATGGTTGCACAACTCTGTAAATTATACTATCTAATTTCAGAACATTTTCATCATTCCATAAAGAAACTCTGAACCTATTAGCAGTCATTCCTCTCCCCCAGTGACCACTAATCTACTTTGTCTCTACGGATTTGCCTATTCTGGACATTTCCTATAAACAGACCCATACAACATGTGGCCTTTGTTGTCTGGCTTCTTTCACTTAGCATAATGTTTCCAAGGTTCATCTATGTAGCATGTATAGTATCTGTTCCCTTTTATATCTGATTAATATTCCATTGTGTAGATATACCAGATTTTTAAATTTGTCCATCCAGTGATGGGACATTTGAGTTATTACCACTTTTTGGCTATTATCAATAAGACTGCTATGAACATTCAAGTACAACTTTTTGTATGAACATATTTTCAATTCTCTAGGATAAATATCTAGAAGTACAATTGTGTGGTCACATGGAACTTTCTGAGGAATTGCCAAACTGTTTTCAACAGCAGCTGCACCATTTTCCACTCCCACTAGCAATATTTCTGCATCTCCTTGCCATCTTCCATCCTTTTGATTCTAGTCATCCTAGTGGGTGTGAAGGTGGTATCTCTCTGTGGTTTTGATTGTCACTTCCCTAATGATGTTGAGCACCTTTTCCAGTGTTTATTGGCCATTTGTATATCGTCTGTGGAGAAAGGTCTATTCAAATCCTTTACCTGTTTTCTCAGTTGGGTTATTTGTCTTACTATTGAGTTGTAAGAATAGTTTCTGTAGGAAAATATACTCAATTTTTATTTATGCAAAGCTGATATATAATGAACCGCAATCTTACATATCACACTGGCCTCTGAAAAATGGTGGGCGTGTGAAATATTGTGAGTTCAGTGACAGCTAATTCATTTGCCACCAAGCTGGATACATATGATAACAGCATGTTTTTAACCCTCCAGGTGAAAGGGGCCCACTTTCGTTATTAATTTCTTAGTTATATTCCACTGTGGTGACCCAATGGTGTTTTTGTTATTTCTGGCGATCTATTCAAAAAGAAGGTGTACTTCCTATTTTGGACTGACAGGTATGATCAAGCCTATTACTGTGCTGTATTTCTCCTTCCATTGCCTTACACTGTCTGTAGCTTCTGCTCTGTGAAAGTCTTTGCTGTGTTTGGGACTGCATAGCTAGTAATGGTTTGTCCTCACTGAGAATCGTGGTCTTCAGTATTATATAGTATCCTGTGTCATTTTAACTTTTTTTTGGTCTGAATTCTCTTGCAGGCAAGTATGTAACTCCTTTATTTTTAGTTGCAACTGTCTCATTTTTGTCTATCCTTTTATTTCTAACCTTTCTGAATCTTTAAGTTAGATTGTGCTTTGTCAACTAACCTCAAATCTTTCATCTCTTTAGGGATGAGTTAAGCCAAATTGTTTATTATCAGTACGTTTGGTAATACAGTTCTGTCATTCTTTTTATATCTTTATAGATTACTTACATAAATTCTTTCACTGTAGAGCTGGTTTCTTCCATTTTGATACTTAGGGAAGTTTGTATTTTTGATCTACTGGTTTACCTTTACACTAATACCTTTAAAAAAGATGAGACCAATAGTATTAGTGTCTATTGGTTCCTTACTATATAAGTAATATTCAAACTAGCTAGTAGTCTTTTTTCTGTCCCTCACTGTCTAAACTTCAAATAGGCTTTTTACTCAGTTAATAATCAGTGAGCTTATTCAACTTTTCATACTCTCTACTCTCCATGTTTAATAGTTCTATGATATCTACATTGTTAGAGCCTATTAGAGCCTATTATCATCTTATAGTATTTTATCACCTTTAATTGAATTCCCTTAAATGAATAATTTTTCCTTCCCTGCCTGTGGGTTGTCAGTTTCTTGAGCGGTAGCAGTGAATAAAATATCAACCCATTCACTCTATGGAGGTACAAGCTTCCTGCTATAAGAAAGTCAGTTACACTGGTCACAGTTTATCCTAAAGTTTAATATAAGCTTTCTATGATATTATAAAGTAGTGATTCTTTGGAATAATCAACAGTTTTCTACTGGGGTCAAATACATTCCCTGAAACATTTGTTTAACAGAGAAAGTAGGAATTCTGAGTGCATTGCTGTTTATATGTCAGCTTTCAAACTGTTCTACCAAAGTTCATCCCAAAGCACTAAAAGGTATTATCAGAGCTACAGTACAAAGCAAGGACCGCTTCCCCACCCACAGACAGTGTGTCTGTCATGTATAATTAAAAAAGCAATGAAACACTGTAACTAGAAATAACTGCATCTGAAAATTTGGATTTCTTTTAGAAATTCATGCCTGAAGTTTACTATAACTAGAGTTAGCTTATTTGAAATCAAACATGTATCACTAGGGGAAAAAACTGACAGTTTTTAAAAGAAAATATATAGTGCACATACATTCAGTATTAACTAAGTTTGCTTGTTTTCATATTTTTTAAATTGACCTAAGGATTTTAAAGCTTTCAATAATTTTTAAAATTATTTTTGCCCAGACAGTACCATCTGACTCTTGCTATAAACCAAGATACTGAGTTGACAAATCAAGAGCTATACCAGAAAGAAAAAAAAAGAGCTATACCAGATAGTTCTAGGAAATAAACAATATTTAATAAGCTCTATTCACAGAATTTTACTTCATAATTATTATTTTTTGCAGTACGCAGGCCTCTCACTGTTGTGGCCTCTCCCGTTGCAGAGCACAGGCTCCGGACGCACAGGCTCAGCGGCCATGGCTCATGGGCCCAGCCGCTCCGCAGCATGTGGGATCTTCCCGGACCGGGGCACGAACCCGTGTCCCCTGCATTGGCAGGCAGACTCTCAACCACTGCACCACCAGGGAAGCCCTACTTCATAATTATTGAATATACTCACATAATTAAGTTGTGATAAGATACCAAAGTAATGACACTTACTTTATTCATTCCATACACTGCTATTTCTAGTAATAAAGATTAAGTAAACCCCCAAATTTCTTACTAGATTATACTTAAAAGGTGCTTCTTTTAGTCACCATTTCTAACAATGGATAGCTGACTTACAGGTTCAAATGGCTTTGCTCTAGTGAAAAAAGTTCAAGTGAAAAATATTATTAGCTCACAGGCCTGGGCTCTGAATTTTTAATACATCTGTTGTCCAAGTTCTTAGCCCACCGCTGCCCACCTGTTGTCCTGAGAAACAGACAAAGCAAGCCCAACACTCCTTTGGAGCTATATGCCCTCTTCCTGTACTCAACTTCCACAGGTAACACTTGACTGAAGACAAGCATGCAGAAACAAAGAGAAGGATTAGATCACACAAACCTCAGAAACTGATAATAGAAACAACCAGTGAGTATTCCTAAAATGGGAATGAATCTAAAACAATGTACTATGAAAAAGAAATATTTAATACTTATACAGCTAATTGTGTATCATTAGGCTGTTCCAGGGCACTGTTACCTGTATTATTTAATCTGTACAACTTTATGAAGAAATTCATGCATGGCCTGAATAACTAACTTTCCAAGATCATACAAGTATGGAAAGACACAGCTGGGATTTAAACCCAAGCAGTCTATGCGCCTTAATCTACATGCTAAATCAGATTTCCAGAAATGACAAATACTGACATGTTGAAAGAAAATCTCAACGGTATAGCATTAACACAATGCAGAAGAGATGACTGGTAGGCAAGCTGGAGAAGGTGTACAGAATGAGAATAGCAAAGTTTTCCAGAACTGATAAAAGGCACAGAATTCATTCAAGAAGCAGTGTACCCTGAACAAGAGAAATAAAAATACATATCAAACTGAAACAAAAAATCAGAAACTGACATTATACTTGCACTGAAACAACAGATGCTAAAGAATGTATTCTCTATAAATAATTGAGATAAATCACCGTTGAAACGGAGCAGGACCCTATGGTCCTTGCCCCCCGCCCCCAACCATGTACTCAGCCTGCCTTTTGTCTGTGGAAAAACTTTAGCCAAAGAATAAGTTTAATCGGAGTGCAGAAACAAAGGAAAACAGTCAAAGGAGATCAAATAATAATAGTTTAGTCATTAAGCATAGTCAAGGACCTTTAGTTCCTCCTCAAGGGCTACAGATAATATTCTGAGCCATATCCTGTGAGCTGTCTTATAAATACTGAAACCTCCACCAGGTGGAAGAAGTTATCTACATGATGACCAGGCTCTAGTCATGACATAAGCTGCCACAAGAACTGGCCTCAAAGAAATGGAAACTGAACTTGGAACTGAAGATTAACTGTACCTAAAACGATCAAGATGACGCTGGTAAGGCCACCGATGACCAATTTCAAGATGACTGTCAGAGCTGACTGTATTGTTTCTGCATGTAGCCCCCTCCCTCTGTCTATATACACTCTTGCCCCCTAATTGTCGGCAGGGGGAGTCAGGCTTTGGACTGGCATCTGCCCTCCCCGCCAGTTGCCAGCCTCCAAAATAAAGCAACCTTTCCTTTCCTACCAACACTTGTCTCTCGAGAATCGGCTTTCAAGCAGCAAGCAGCCAGACCTGGGTTTGGTAACACTGTGAAGGCTTTAGAGAAAAATCAGCGTGCTCAGATAAGGTTTATTAGGTTTATACAATTTAGAATGATGAGTTATAAATGTGAACACTTATTTTTCTAAAAATTAACATATTTAAATATTCAGAAGAGATGGAAAGCTTGACTAGTGAAAGTTGTCATTCCTACTCGCTCCACCCCAAAATTAACATTTCGTTTTTAGATTTTTCTGTCATTCTAATCAAAACGTCAATGAGATTTTCTTTTGTAGCATAAAATGATTCTAAAATTTATCTGGAGGTCAAAATGGACAAAAATTGCACATGCTAATATTTAAAAATAAAGCTGAGCATAATTAAAACAAAAAAATTAAATATGGCAGTGCCTATCAGTATTGAGAATTTATCCAACAGAAATAGTTCAACAAGTATACCTGTATATACTATATGACTGGATTTTTTTCTGCAGAATTACTTGGCAAAATGTCTTAACAGAGTAAGAGTTAATATATGGAACATCCATACCATAAAATACTGTCCTACAGTTGAGAATGAAGTAGTTCTGAATATACTAACAAGGGAATACTATCTGATATATATTAAATAAAAAATTTTTAATGTATCATCTTATTCGTTATAGAACAAAATTATAAGTGGCTAGAAAAATACCTGGAAGGATATACCAGAGTATGGAAGAGTCTCCACATTTTCAAAATATTTATTTCTGTGTTGCTGAAGTGTTTTTCACCAAGCACATGCTGCAGTCATAATTTAAAAGGATAGATAAAAAAATACTGTGTAAGAATGCTGAAATATAGGCAGAAACAAGTCTCAGAAATTTTTTTCTGAGACAGTTAATTCAACAGATTTAAGATATAAGGCTTCCAAAACACCATGGGGAAGAAAAAAGCCAAAAAGGACATGTGATCAATTCAGGAAAGAAGGGGGAAAAGGGAAGTAGAAGAAAGCAAAAGAAATTGGTTCTGTTCTATTAAAGATAAGACTGAATTTTTAAAATTTAATTCAACTGTATGTTTTCCACAGGGAACACTTCTAAAACAAACACAGGAAGGCTAAAAATAAATGGATGGTGACTAGCTGGGAATTATGCTAAATGAAAAAAGCTAATCCCAAAAGGTTATATACTGTATGAGCCCATCTATATAACAATTTTGAAATGACAAAATTTTAGAAACAGAGGACACACTGGGGTGGAGGTGGGAAGAGAGCAGGCAGATGATGGATATAGTTATAAGAAGGCAACAGGAGCGGTCCTTGTAGGTTTTGTCTTCAATAGTGGTTGATACTCAAACTTCCAAAAGGGGCAAAACTGTATACAACTTAATACACATCTGGGGAAATCTAAATATAAGATTTGTGGATCGCATCAATGTTAATACCCTAGTTGTAATAGTACAGTATCATCTGCAAAATGCTACCAGTGAGGGAACTGGGAAAAGTGCAAGGAATCTCTCATTTCTTACAGAACAGAGTGTGAATCTACAATTGTTTCAATAAAATAAAATTTAAAAATGAACGGGTGGCACCACAAAGGTTTAAATGAAAAACAAAGGCAATACTAAATGTACAGAAGGCTATGGAGCAACTAGAACTCTCACCCGCTGCTGGTGGAAGCATAAACTGATTCAACCACTCCGGGTAACTACGTATATCCATTCCTAGGAATACACCCAACAGAAATGCATTTGTACATTCATACACACAAAAAATGATCAAAGGTTCATGGCAGCATGTTTACGATAGCCAGCAATGACTATCAATAGTAGAATGGATAAATAAACTGTATACTGACACGAGAATGAACAATTACTGCTTTGTGCAACAGCACGAACAAATCACACAAACATGATACTTAAAGAAGCTAGACCCAAAAGAGACACTCTCTGTTTCAATTTAGATAAAAATGTGCTTCTCAGCAAAGGAAACCATAAACAAAAAGACAACCTATGGACTGGGAGAAAATATTTGCAAATGATGCAACCAATATGGGCTTAATTTCCAAAATATACAAAGAGTTCATACAACTCAACAAAAAACAAACAACCCAACTGAAAAATGGGCATTAGACCTAAATAGACATTTCTCCAAATAAGACATAAAGATGGCCAAGAGGCATATGAAAAGCTGCTCAACATCACTAATTATTAGAGAAATGCAAATCAAAACTACAATGAGGTATCACCTCACACCAGTTAGAATGGTCATCAGAAAATCTATAAACAACAAATGCTGGAGAGGGTGTGGAGAAAAGGGAACCCTCTTGCACTGTTGGTGGGAATGTAAATCGATACAGCCACTATGGAGAACAGTATGGAGGTTCCTTAAAAAACTAAAAATAGAATTACCATATGATCCAGCAATCCCACTACTGGGCATATACCCAGAGAAAACCATAATTCAAAAAGATACATGCACCCCAATGTTTATAGCAACACCATTTACAATAGTCAAAGACATGGAAACAACCTAAATACCCACTGACAGATGAATGAATAAAGAAGATATGGTAAAATGGAATACTACTCACCCATAAAAAAGAATGAAATAATGCCATTTGCAGCAACATGGATGGACCTAGAGATTATCATACTAAGTGAAGTCAGAAAGACAAATACCATATCACTTTTATGTGGAATCTAAAATACGACACAAACATATCTACAAAACAAAAATAGACTTACAGATATAGAGAACAGACTTGTGGTTGCCAAGGGAGAGGGAAGGTTGGGCAGTTTGGGATTAGCAGATGCAAACTATTATATATAGGATGGATAAACAACAAAGTCCTACGTCTAGCACAGGGAACTATATTCAATATCCTTTGATAAACCGTAATGGAAAAGAACATGAAAAAGTATATATGTGTATAACTGAATCACTTTGCTGCACAGCAGAAATTAACACTGAAAATCAACAGTACTTCAGTAAAATTAAATATATATATACACTTGAAAAATAAAGTGCTTCTGATTAATGTTAAGTCACAATATTGACTACCCTTCTTGGCTTGATTATGTGAAAATTCAATATGTATACTTACGTTTATTTTAAAAATACATAAAATGAAAGAAATATACCATGCAGCTATTAAAAAAAAACAAGAGAGCCAAGACTGAAATGTATGAGACAAAATTCAAGACAAAATACATTAAATGATACCAACAAGGGTATTTTAAGATGATAAAAAATGCAAACCTCCAACAGAGAACAGTCACAAATTCAATTTTGTGAACTAACCTATTAAACCTGGATTTGAATTCATAATTGAATTTGTGGTTAAGAACTCTCCTACAAAAAACTTCAGGCCTAGATGACGTCACTGGTAAGTTCTAACAAACATTTAAGGAAAAAACAATAGCAATACCGTACAAACTCAGAAAATGGAGAGGAAACACTTAGCAATCATTTATGAGGCCAGAATTACTTTCATACCATGTCAGACATTACAAGAAAAGTACAACCAATATCCCCTTATGAACACATATATAAAAATACTGGAAGTATTAGCACATCAAATCCAGCAATATGTAAAGAGGATAATTCAGATTCCACACAAAAAATAAATTCAGCAAAGCTGCAGGATAGAAAATCAACATATAAAAATCACTTGTGTATAGAGGAAACATACCTCAACATAATAAAGTCCATTATGAAAAACCCACAGCTAACATCATACTAAATGGTGAAAAACTGAAAGCCTTTCCTCTAAAATCAGAAATAAGACAAGGATACCCACTCTTGCCACATCTTTTTTTTTTTTTTTTTTTTTGGCGGTATGCGGGCCTCTCACTGTTGTGGCCTCTCCCGTTGCGGAGCACAGGCTCCGGACGTGCAGGCTCAGCGGCCATGGCTCACGGGCCCAGCCACTCTGTGGCATGTGGGATCTTCCCGGACCGGGGCACAAACCCGTGTCCCCTGCATCGGCAGGTGGACTCCCACCCACTGCGCCACCAGGGAAGCCCTTGCCACATCTCTTTAACGTAGTATTAAAAGTCCTAGCCACATGGGGCTTCCCTGGTGGTGCACTAGTTGAGAATCTGCCTGCCAATGCAGCAGACACGGGTTCAAGCCCTGGTCTGGGAAGATCCCACATGCTGTGGAGCAACTAGGCCCGTGAGCCACAACTACTGAGCCTGAGCGTCTGGAGCTCGTGCTCCGCAACGAGAGGCCGTGACAGTGAGAGGCCCACGCACTGCAACTAGAGAAAGCCCACGCACAGAAACGAAGACCCAGCACAGCCGAAAAAAAAAGAAAAAAAAAAAAGGCCTAGCCACAGCAATCAGATAAGAAAAAGAAAAGGCATCCAAATTGGAAGGGAAGAAGTAAAACTGTCACATTTCCAGATGACATGATACTATATATAGAAAACCCTAAAATCTCCACCAAAATATTAGAATAAATTCAGTAAAGGTGCAGGATACAGGGTTAATATACAGAAATCTGTTGCTTTTCTATACATTAATAACGAGCTATCAGAGAAAGCAATCCCATTTAAAGTTGCATTAAAAATAACTAAATAGCTAGGAAAAAACTTCACCAAGGAAATGAAAGACCTACACTGTGAAAACTATAAAACACTGATGAAGGGAAATGAAGATGATACAGAGAAATGGAAAGATATCCAGTGCTCTTGGGTTGGAAGAATTAATATTGTTAAAATGTCCATACTACGCAAAGCAATCTATAGATTTACACAAAAGACCCCAAATTCCCAAAGCAATTTTGAGAAAGAACAGAGCTGGAGGTATCATGCCCCCTGACTTCAGACTATACTACAAAGCTACAGTCATCAATACAGTATGGTACTGGCAGAAAAACAGACACATAGATCAATGCAACAGAATAGAGAGCCCTGAAATAAACCCATACACTCACAGTCAATTAATCTATGACAAAGGAGGCAAGAAAATACAATAAGGACAGTCTCTTCAATAAGTAGTGCTGGAAAAACTGGACAGCTAAATGTGTAAGAATGGAAATAGAACATTTTCTCATGCCATATACAAAAATAAACTCAAAATGGTTTAAAGACCTATATGTAAGACCTGACACCATAAAACTCCTAGAAGAAAACAGGCAGAACATTCTTTGCATAAATTGTAGCAATATTTTTTTGGATCTTTCTCCTAAGGCAAAGAAAACAAAAGCAAAACTAAACAAATGGGACCTAATTAAAAGCTTTTGTACAGCAAAGGAAACCAGCAATAAAACAAAAAGAAAACCTACTGAATGGGAGAAAGTATTTGCAAATGATACAACTGATAAGGGGTTAATATCTAAAATATATAAACAACTCATACATCTCAATATCAACAAAGAACCTGATTTTAAAATGTGCAGGAGACCTGAATAGACATTTTTCCAAAGAAGACATACAGATGGCCAACAGGCACACGAAAAAATTCCCAACATTGCTAATCATCAGAGAAACGCAAATTAAAACTACAATAAGATATAGCCTTACAGCTGTGAGAATGGCTATCATCAAAAAGACAACAAATAACAAATGTTGTGAGCATGTGGAGAAAGGGAACTCCAGTATACTGTTGGTGGGAATGTAAACTGGTGCAGCCACTGTGGAAAACAAGATGGAGGTTCCTCAAAAACCTAAAAACAGAACTACATATGATCCAGCGGTTCCACTGTTGGGTATATATCCGAAGAAAATGAAAAGAGTAATTCAAAAAGATACATGTTTATAGTAGCATTCTTTACAACAGCCAAGATATTAAAGCAATATAAGTGTCCATCAATGGATGAAGGGATAAAGAAGATGTGGTATGTATATATAATGGAATACTAGTCTGCTATAAAAAAGAATGAAATTTTGCCATTTACAGCAACATGGCTGGACCTGGAGAGTATTATGCTTAATGAAATAAGTCAGAGAAAAATAAATACTGTATATTATCACTTACATGTGGAATCTAAAAAATAAAATGAATTTTTTTTTTTACTTTAGAAAGTCAAAGGATCTATTTTAAAAGCTCTTGTTACTAATAAACTAAGCAAGTCAAAAAATAAAGTAAATCTACAAAATCCAGTGTGAAATATCAGGCAATTAAGAACTGGAAATCGAAAGTTTGAAAAGTTGTATTTACAAATTTGTTATAAAAAATGAAATACCTAAGGATAATGTTGGCAAAATATGTGCAAAACCTATAGACCGAAACATAAACACTGTTCAGCAAACATTAAGAAGACCTAAATAGAGCTTCCCTGGTGGTGCAGTGGTTAAGAATCCACCTGCCAGTGCAGGGGACACAGGTTCGAGCCCTGGTCCAGGAAGATCCCACATGCTGCGGAACAACTAAGGCTGTGCACCACAACGGCTGAGGCCCGTGCACCTAGAGCCCATGCTCCGCAACAAGAGAAGCTACTGCAATGAGAAGCCTGCGCACCACAATGAAGAGTAGCCCTTGCTCACCACAAATAGAGAAAGCCTGCACACAGCAATGGAGACCCAACGCAGCCAAAAATAAATAAAATAAACTCAGTTTAAATTTTAAAAGAACACCTAAATAAAAGGAGAGCTATATCATACCTGTGAATTGGAGTTGTCAATACCAAAGGGATCTACAGATTAAACACTATCCCAAGCAAAATCCTTGTAAGCTTTTATACTGCAAACTACAAAACATGCTGAAAGAAATAAAAGAAGACACAAACAAATGGAAAGACATCCTGTATTCACGGGTTGGAAGAGTTAATAATGTTAAATACTCCATACTACCCAAAGTGATCTACAGAATCAATGCAATCTCTATCAAAATCCCAACTGCATTTTTTGCAAAAATAGAAAAATCTATCCTAAAATTCATATGGAATCTCAAGGGACCCTGAAGAGTCAAAACAACCCTGAGAAAGAACAAAGCTAGAAGCTTCATGCTTTATTTCAAAACATACTACAAAGCTACAATAATCAAAATAGTGTGGTACTGGCATAAAGACAGACATACAGACCAATGGAACAGAATAGAGAGCTCAGAAATGAACACTCACATATATGGTCAAATGATCTTCAACAAGGGTGCCAACATTACACAATGGGGAAAGACTACACATTTTTCCACGTCATGAAGCTTTCCCCTATGCTTTCTTCTTGGAGGTTTATAGTTTCAACTCTTTTTTTTTGCGGTACGCGGGCCTCTCACTGTTGTGGCCTCTCCTGTTGTGGAGCACAGGCTCCAGATGCGCAGGCCCAGTGGCCATGGCTCATGGGCCTAGCCGCTCCACGGCATGTGGGATCTTCCCAGACCGGGGCACGAACCAGTGTCCCCTGCATCAGCAGGCGGACTCTCAACCACTGCGCCACCAGGGAAGCCCTATAGTTTCAACTCTTATACTTAGTTCTTTAATCCATCTGAATTCATTTTTGTATATGGTTAAAGTAAGGATCCAACTTCATTCTTCCATATGTGGATATCTAGTTTTCCCAGCAACACTTGTTGAAGAGAATATTCATTGAGTTTGGCAATGCTTTCTTGGCTAGGACACCAAAGGCACAGGCAACAAAAGCAAAAACAGACAAATGGGACTGAAGTCGTCCCTAGTATCCAAAGTAGTTTGGTTAAAGGACCCCCTGTGGATACCAAAATCCACAGGTGCAAAAGTCCCTTACGTAAAATGGCATAGTACTTGCATGTAACCTATGCACATACTCCCATATACTTTTTTTTTGAATTTTATTTGACTTTATTTAATACAGCCAGTTCTTAATATCTATTTTACACATACTACTGTACATACGTCAATCCCAATCTCCCAATTCATCCCACCACCACTCACTCTGCTTCCCCCCTTGGTGTCCATATGTTTGTTCTCTACATCTGTGTCTTTATTTCTGCCTTGCAAACAGGTTCATCTGTACCATTTTTCTTGATTCCACATATATGCGTTAACATACGATATTTGTTTTTCTCTTTCTTACTTACTTCACCCTGTATGATAATCTCTAGGTCCATCCACGTCTCTACGAATGACCCAATTTCATTCCCTTTTATGGATGAGTAATATTCCATTCTATACATGTCCCACACCTTCTTGTAGATGGGCATTTAGATTGCTTCCATAACCTGGCTATTGTAAACAGTGCTGCAATGAACATTGGGGTGCATGTGTCTTTTTTTTTTTTTTTTTTTTTGTGGTACACGGGCCTCTCACTGTTGTGGCCTCTCCCTTTGCAGAGCACAGGCTCTGGACACGCAGGCCCAGCAGCCATGGCTCACGGGCCTAGCCGCTCCGTGGCATGTGGGATCCTCCTGGACTGGGGCACGAACCCGTGTCCCCTGCATCGGCAGGCGGATTCTCAACCACTGCGCCACCAGGGAAGCCCTGCATGGGTCTTTCTGAATTACGGTTTTTTCCGGGTATATGCCCAGTAGTGGGATTGCTGGGTCATATGGTAATTTTAGTTTTTTTAAGGAACCTCCATACTGTTCTCCACAGTGGCTGTATCAATTTACATTCCCACCAACAGTGCAAGGGGGTTCCCTTTTCTCCACACCCTCTCCAGCCTTTGTAGTTTGCAGATTTTCTGATGACGGCCATTCTGACTGGTGTGAGGTGATACCTCATTGTAGTTTTGATTTGCATTTCTCTAATAATTAGTGATGTTGAGCAGCTTTTCATGTGCCTCTTGGCCATCTGTATGTCTTCTTTGGAGAAATGCCTATTTAGGTATTCTGTGCTTTTCATTGGGTTGTTTGTTTTTTTAATATTGAGCTGCATGAGCTGTTTATATATTTTGGAGATTAATCCTTTGTCCTTTGACTCATTTGCAAATATTTTCTCCCATTCTGAGGGTTGCCTTTTCGTCTTCTTTATAGGTTCCTTTGCCATGCAAAAGCTTTTAAGTTTCATTAGGTTCCATTTATTTTTGTTTTTATTTCCATTAATCTAGGGCTTTCTATCCTGTTCCATTGATCTGTATTTCTGTTTTTCTGCCAGTACCATACTGTCTTGAATACTGTAGCTTTGTAGTATAGTCTGAAGTCAGCAGTCTGATTCCACCAGCTCTGTTTTCTTCCCTCAAGATTGCTTCGGCTATTCGGGGTCTTTTGTGTCTCCATACAGATTTTTAAGATTTTTTGATCTAGTTTTGTAAAAAAATGCCATTGGTAATTTGATAGGGATTGCACTGAATCTGTAGATGTCTCTGGGTAGTGTAGTCATTTTCACAATATTGATTCTTCCAATCCAAGAACACAGTATATCACTCCATCTGTTTGTGTCATCTTTGATATATTTCATCAGTGTTTCATAGTTTTCTGAGTGCAGGTCTTTTACCTCCGTAGGTAGGTTTATTCCCAGGTATTTTATTCTTTTTGTTGCAGTGGTGAACAGGACTGTTTAATTTCTCTTTCTGATCTTTTGTTGTTAGTGTATAGGAATGCAAGAGATTACTGTGTATTACTTTTGTATCCTGCAACTTTACCAAATTCATTAATTAGCTCTAGTAGTTTTCTAGTGGCGTCGTTACCATTCTCTATGTATAGTATCATGTCATTGGCAAACAGTGACAGTTTTACTTCTTCTTTTCCAATTTGTATTCATTTCATTCTTTTTCTTCTCTTATTGCCATGGCTAGGCCTTCCAAAACTATGTTGAATAATAGTGGCGAGAGTGGACATCCTTGTCTTGTTCCTGATTTTAGAGGAAATGCTTTCAGTTTTTCACCATTGAGAATGATATTTACTGTGGGTTTGTCATATATGGCCTTTATTATGTTGAGGTAGGTTCCCTCTATGGCCACTTTCTGGAGAGTTTTATCATAAATGGTGTTTAATTTTGTCAAAAGCTTTTCCTGCATCTATTGAGATGACCATATGATTTTTACTCCTCAATTTGTTAATATAGTGTATCACACTGATTGATTTGCATATACTGAAAAATCCTTGCATCCCTGGGATAAATCCCACTTGATCATGGTATATGATCCTTTTAATGTGGTATTGAATTTTGTTTCCTAGTATTTTGTTGAGGATTTTTGATTCTATATTCATCAGTGATGTTGGTCTGTAATTTTCTTTTTTTGTAGTATCTTTGTCTCGTTTTGGTATCAGGGTGATGGTGGCCTCATAGAATGAGTTTTGGAATGTTCCTTCCTCTGCAATTTTTTGGAAAAGTTTGAGAAGGATGGGTGTTAGGTCTTCTCTAAATGTTTGATAGAATACACCTGTGAAGCCATCTGGTGCTGGACTTTTGTTTGTTGGAAGATTTTTAGTCACAGTTTCAATTTCATTACTTGTGATTGGTCTGTTCATATTTTCTATTTCTTCCTGGTTCAGTCTTGGAAGATTATACCTTTCTAAGAATTTGTCCATTTCTTCCAGGTTGTCCATTTTATTGGCATAGAGTTGCTTGTACTAGTCTCTTAGGATCTTTTGTATTTCTGTGGTATCTAACTTCTCCTTTTTCATTTCTAATTTTATTGAGTCCTCTCTCTCTTTTTCTTGATGAGTCTGGCTAATGCTTTATCAATTTTGTTTATCTTCTCAAAGAACCAACTTTTAGTTTTACTGATCATTGCTATTCTTTGTTTCTACTTCATTTATTTCTGCTCTGATCTTTATGATTTTTTCCTTCTACTAACTTTAGGTTTTGTTTGTTCTTTCTCTAGTTCCTTTCAGTGTAAGGTTAGATTGTTTATTTGAGATTTTTCTTGTTTCTTGAGGTAAGCTTGTATTGCTATACACTTGCTTCTTAGAACTGCTTTTGCTGCATCCCATAGGCTTTGGATCATCGTGTTTCTGTTGTCATTTATCTCTAGGTATTTTCTGATTTCCTCTTTGATTTCTTCAGTGATTACTTGGTTATTTAGTAACGTATTGTTTAGCCTCCATGTGTTTGTGTTTTTTACGTTTTTTCCCCCTGTAATTGAATTCTAATCTCATAACGTTGTGGTCGGAAAAGATGCTTGATATGATTTCAATTTTCTTAAATTTACTGTGGCTTGATTTTTGACCCAAGATGTGATCTATCCTGGAGAATGTTCTGTGTGCACTTGAGAAGAAAGTGTAATCTGCTGTTTTTGGATGGAATGTCCTATATATATCAATTAAATCTATCTGGTCTGTTGTGTCATTTAAATTTAGGGTTCCCTTATTAATTTTATGGCTGGATGATCTGTCCATTGCTGTAAGTGAGGTGTTAAAGTCCCCCACTAGTATTGTGTTACTGTAGATTTCCTCCTTGATAGCTGTTAGCACCTGCCTTATGCACTGAGGTGCTCTTATGTTGGGTGCATATATATTTATAATTGTTATATCTTCTTCTTGGATTGATCCCTTGATCATTATGTAGTGTCCTTCCTTGTCTCTTGTAACATCTTTAAAGCCTATTTTATCTGATACGAGTATTGCTACTCCAGCTTTCTCTTGATTTCCATTTGCATGGAATATATTTTTCCATCCCCTCACTTTCAGTCTATATGTGTCCCTAGGTCTGAAGTAGGTCTCTTGTAGACAGCATATATATGGGTCTTGTTTTTGTATCCATTCAGCAAGCCTGTGTCTTTCGGTTGGAGCATTTAATCCATTCACGTTTAAAGTAATTATCAATACATATGTTCCTATCACCATTTTCTTAACAGTTTTGAGTTTGTTTTCCTAGATTCTTTTCTTCTCTTGTGTTTCCAGAAGTTCCTTTAGCATTTGTTGTAGAGCTGGTTTGGTGGTGCTGAATTCTCTTAGCTTTTCCTTGTCTGTAAAGGTTTTGATTTCTCCATCGAATCTGAATGAGATCCTTGCCAGGTAGAGTAATCTTGGTTGTAGGTTGTTCCCTTTCATCACTTTAAATATATCGTGTCACTCCCTTCTGGCTTGTAGAGTTTCTGCTGAGAAATCAGCTGTTAACCTTAGAGTTCCCTTGCATGTTACTTGTCGTTTTTCCCTTGTTGCTTTTAATAATTTTTCTTTATTTTTTGTCAGTTTGATTACTATGTGTCTCAGTGTGTTTCTCCTTGGGTTTATGCTGCCTGGGACTCTCTGTGCTTCCTGGACTTGGGTGGCTATTTCCTTTTCCATGTTAGGGAGGTTTTCAACTATAATCTCTTCAAATCTTTTCTCAGGTCCTTTCTCTCTCTCTTCTCCTTCTGGCACCCCTATAATGCAAATGTTGGTGCGTTTAATATCCCAGAGATCTCTTTGGCTGTGTTGATTTCTTTTCATTCTTTTTTCTTTATTATGTTCCACAGCAGTGAATCCCACCATTCTGTCTTCCAGGTCACTTATCCGTTCTTCTGCCTCAGTTATTCTGCTATTGATTCCTTCTAGTGTATTTTTCATTTCAGTTATTGTATTGTTCATCTCTGTTTGTTTGTTCTTTAACTTTTCTAGGAGTTTATTCTTCAATTCTTCTAGGTCTTTGTTAAATATTTCTTACATCTTCTTGATCTTTGCCTCCATTCTTTTTCCGAGGTCCTGGATCTTCACTATCATTATTCTTAATTCTTTTTCTGGAAGGTTGCCTATCTCCACTTCATTTAGTTGTTCTTCTGGGGTTTTATGTTGTTCCTTCATCTGGTACATAGTCCTCTGCCTTTTCATTTTGTCTATCTTTCTGTGAAAAGGGATTTCGTTCCACAGACTGCAGGATTGTTGTAGTTCTTGCTTCTTCTGTCTGCCCTCTGTTGGATGAGGCTATCTAAGAGGCTTGTGTAAGCTTCCTGATGGGACGGACTGGTGGTGGGTATAGTTGGGTGTTGCTCTGGTGGGCAAAGCTCAGTAAAACTTTAATCTGCTTGTCTGCTGATGGGTGGGGCTGAGTTCCCCCCCTGTTGGTTGTTTGGCCTGAGGCAACCCAGCACTGGAGGCTATGGGCTCTTTGGTGGGGCTAATGGAGTACTTCCCAGAACTTCCGCTGCCAGTGTCCTTGTCCCTGCAGTGGGCCACAGCCACCCCCTGCCTCTGCAAGGGACCCTCCAACAACAGCATGCAGGCCTGGCTTAGTCTCCTATGGGGTCACTGCTCCTTCCACCTGGGTCCCGATATGCACACTACCCTGTGTGTGCCCTTCAAGAGTGAAGTCTCTGTTTCCCCCAGTCCTGTCAAAGTCCTGCAATCAAATCCCGCTAGCCTTCAAAGTCTGATTCTCTGGGAATTCCTCCTCCTGTGCCAGACCCCCAGTTGGGAAGCCTGACATGGGGCTCAGAACCTTCACTCCAGTGGATGGACCTCTGTGGTATAACTGTTCTCCAGTTTTTGAGTCACCTACCCAGCGGTTATGGGATTTGAATTTATTGTGATTGAGCCCCTCCTACCGTCTCATTGAAGCTTCTCCTTTGTCTTTGGATGTGATGTATCTTTTTTGGTGAGTTCCGGTGTCTTCCTGTCGATTACTGTTCAGCAGTTAGTTGTGATTCCAGTGCTGTCATAAGAGGGAGTGAGCACACACCCTTCTACTCCACCATCTTGAACCAATCTCCCCTCCCATATACTTTAAATCATCTCTAGATTACTTATAATACCCAGTAGAATGTAAATACTATTTAAATAGATGTCAGCGTGCAGAAAATTCAAGATTTGCTTTTTGAAACTTTCTGGAATTTGGGGGGAAGCTGTGTATACAGAGGGCTGACTGTACATCAAACTTAAAAACTTCTCCGCAGCAAAGGAAACAATCAACAGAGTGGAAAGGCAACCTACAGAGAAATATCTGCAAACCATATATATGGTAAGTTAATACCTAAAACATATAAAGCATTCCTAGGGCTCAACAAAAAAAAATAAACAACCTCATTTTTTAAATGTGCAAAGGTCTTGAATAGACATTTCTCCAAAGAAGATGTACAAATGGCCAACAAGCATATGAAAAGGTGCTCAACATCACAAATCATTAGGAAAATGCAAATCAGAATTACAATGAGAAATCACCTCACACCCATTAGGATAGTCACTATCAAAACAAAACAAAACAAAAACCAGAAAATAACTAGTGTTGGTGAGAATGCAGAAAAATAAGAACCCTCGTGCATTGTTGGCAGTAATGTAAAATGGTGCCGCCACTATAAAAGGTAGTATGGAGGCTCGTCAAAAAAATTAAAAATAGAATTACAATGTGATCCAGCAATTCCACTTCTGGGTATATACCCGAAGGAAGTGAAAACATAATCTCAAAGAGCTATCTGCACACCCATATTCCCAGCATCATTACTGACAACCACCAAGAGGGAGAAGCAACCCAAGTGTCCAACAATGGATGAATGGATAAACAAGATAGGGTATACTCATACAATAGAATATTATCCAGCCTTAATAGAAGGGAAATCCTGCCATTTGTAGCAACCTTAATGAACCTTTAAGACATTATGCTGAATGTAATAAGCCAGCCACAAAAAAACAAATACTGTATGATTCCACTTATATGAGGTATGTAAACTATAGAAACAGAAAGTAGACTGTGGTTACCAGGGGCTGGGGAGAGGAGGAACAGGAGAATTGTTCAATAAATAGAGAATTTCAGTTTTGCAAAATGAAAAAGTTCTAGAGATCTGTCACAGAACAATGTGCATACTGTTAAAACTTACCTTCTTAACCATTTTTAAGTGTACAGTAGTGTTATTTATTTTTTAACACACACACACACAGAAAAACATCTGGCACACTATTCCATAAAAACTGAGAAAGTAATTCTAACGTCTATACAGAAATATGCTAAAGACCAAGAATAACTAAAACAGTTTTGAAAAAGAACTAATATGTAAAGGAGGCAAAAATATACAGTGGAGAAAAGACAGCCTCTTCAATAAGTGGTGCTGGGAAAAATGGACAGCTACATGTAAAAGAATGAAATTAGAACACTCCCTAACACCATACACAAAAATAAGCTCAAAATGGATTAAAGACCTAAATGTAAGGCCAGACACTATCAAACTCTTAGAAGAAACCATAGGCAGAACACCCTATGACATAAATCACAACAAGATCCTTTCTGACCCACCTCCTAGAGAAATGGATATAAAAATAAAAATAAACAAATGGAACCTAATGAAACTCAAAAGCTTTTGCACAGCAAAGGAAACCATAAACAAGACCAAAAGACAACCCTCAGAATGGGAGAAAATATTTACAAATGAAGCAACTGACAAAGGATTAATCTCCAAAATATACAAGCGGCTCATGCAGCTTAATATCAAAAAAACAAACAACCCAATCCAAAAATGGGCAGAAGACCTAAATAGACATTTATCCAAAGAAGATATACAGATGGCCAACAAACACATGAAAGGATGCTCAACATTACTAATCGTTAAGAGAAATGCAAATCAAGACCACAATGAGGTATCACCTCACACTGGTCAGAATGGCCATCATCAAAAAGTCTACAAACAATAAATGCTGGAGAGGGTGTGGAGAAAAGGGAACCCTCTTGCACTGCTGGTAGGACTATAAATTGATACAGCCACTATGGAGAACAGTATGGAGGTTCCTGAAAAAACTAAAAATAGAACTACCGTATGAGCCAGCAATCCCACTACTGGGCATATACCCAAGAAAACTGTAATTCAAAAAGAGTCACATACCACAATGTTCACTGCAGCTCTATTTACAACAGCCAGGACATGGAAGCAACCTAAGTGTCCACTGACAGATGAATGGATAAAGAAGGTGTGGCATATATATACAATGGGATATTACTGAGTCATAAAAAGAAATGAAATTGAGTTATTTGTAGTGAGGTGGATGGACCTAGAGACTATCACGCAGAGTGAAGTAAGTCAGAAAGAGAAAAACAAACACCATATGCTAACACATATATATGGAATCTAAAAAACAAAAAAATGGTTCTGAAGAACCTACAGGCAGGACAGGAATAAAGATGCAGATGTAGAGAATGGACTTGAGGACATGGTGGGGGGAGGTTAAGCTGTGACAAAGTGAGAGAGTGGCATGGACATATATACACTACCGAATGTAAAATAGATAGCTAGTGGGAAGCAGCTGCATAGCACAGGGAGATCAGCTCGGTGCTTTGTGTCCAACTGGAGGGGTGCGATAGGGAGGGTGGGAGGGAGATGCAAGAGGGAGGAGATATGGGAATATATGTATACATATAGCTGATTCACTTTGTTATACAGCAGACACTAACACACCATTGTAAAGCAATTATACTCCAATAAAGATGCTAAAAAAAGAACTAATATGACTTATACTACCTGATTTCAACACTTATTTCAAGGGCCTCCCTGGTGGCACAGTGGTTAAGAATATGGGTTCAAGCCCTGGTCCAGGAAGAGCCCACATGCCGCAGAGCAATTAAGCCCATGCGCCACAACTACTAACCCTGAGCTCTAGAGCCCACGAGCCACAACTACTGAGCCTGTGTGCCACAACTACTGAAGCCCGTGTGCCTAGAGCCCATGCTCCGCAACAAGAAAAGCCACCACAATGAGAAGTCCGTGCACTGCAACAAAGAGTAGCCTCTGCTCGCCACAGCTAAAGAAAGCCTGCACGCAGCAACAAAGAACCAATACAGCCAAAAATTAATTAATTAAGAAAAGAAAAAGAACACCTACTTCAAGATAAAGCTACAGTAATCAAGGCACTGATGTAACCGGCACAAGGACAGACATAAAGATCAACAGGTCACAGAAAATCTATAAACAGACCAGTA
Source organism: Globicephala melas (assembly GCF_963455315.2). Taxonomy (NCBI): domain Eukaryota; kingdom Metazoa; phylum Chordata; class Mammalia; order Artiodactyla; family Delphinidae; genus Globicephala; species Globicephala melas. The sequence goes on along the minus strand of NC_083320.1, from coordinate 71,853,680 downwards.
ATACAGTCAAGTGATTTTCAACAAAGTTGCTAAAATAATTCAATGGGAAAAGATTTCTCAATTAATGCTGTTGGAACAATTGAATTCCCATTTAGGAAAAGAAGAAAAGCTTACTCTTATCTTGCAAACATTAACTTGAAATAAATCATAGACCTAAACATAAAATATACAACTATAAAACATCTAGAAGAAAACAGGATAAAATCTCAACAACACTAATAATCAGAAAAATGCAAATTACAGGTACAATGAGATACCACTTCACACCCACCAGAATGGCAAAAATTAAAAGACTAACAATACCAAATGTTGGCAAGTATGTGGAGAAATTGGAATTTTCAGTTGGGAACTTAAATGGTGCAACTGCTTTGAGAAACAGTTTGGCAGTCTCTCTCGAAAGTTAAACATTCACTTACTATACAACACAGAAATTTCACTCCTAACTAACCAAGAGAAAGGAACCATGTCCAGACAAAGACATGTACATGTACATGAATGTTACAGTAGCTTCATTCATAATAGCCATAAACTGGAGAAGCCCAGAAGTTCATTAACAGTTAATGGATAAATATACTATGGTATATCCATGTAATGGAACACTACTCAACAATTCAAAGCAATGAATTACTGATATGTGCAATAATATAAATGAATCCTAAGCATTCTGCTGAGTGAAAAAAGCCAGATACCAAAAGTATATACTGAAGGATTCCATTTATATCAAATTCTAGACAGGCAAATATGATCTAGAGTGCCAAAAAGTAGATCAGTGGTTACATAAGGCCAGGGGTGGAAAAATATTGACTGTAAAGGGGATAAAATAACTTTCTGGGATGATGATAACATTTATACCTTGATCATGATGGTGGATGCACAGGTATACACGTTTCAAAAACTCATCACACTGTATACTTAAAATGAAGAGATATTATTATTTAAATTATACCTCAATAAATTTTATCCAAAAAAATAGATTATGGAGCTGTACTGTCCAATACAGTAGCCACAAGTGGCTATTTGAATTTAAATCAATCACAATTAAGTAAAATATTCATATCCCCAGTAACAGTAGCCACATTTCAAGTGCTCAGTAACCACATGTGCCTGATGTTACTACAATGGTCAGTACAAAGAACACTTCCATCATCACAAAAAGTTCTACTGGATAGCAATGATACAGAGGATCTGAATTAGACAATTATCAATTTGATATCTATATCTATCTATATATTGATATACTGTAATATATCAATAATGTTGCAAAAAATAATTTTGGAACCAAAGAGAAGAAATACTTTTCCTTCAAATATCCATCGAAACTTTATAAAAAATTAACCATATAAATTTTATAACAAACATACAAGGAAAATCTCTAACTCCCCAAAGAAATACAGTTTCACATTTGATTCCATGCAACAAAACTAGACACCCCTTTCCCAAAACACAATCTCAAAACTAATCAAACAATTTGCAAAGTTTAAAACAGTTTTTCTACCAACCTTTGGGTAAAAGTAGAAATGTAAGCTGAAAGTATATATTACTTAGAAATTGAAGATATGGAAAATATGGCAAAATCTAGGTAGTGAATATTTATTATTTGGTCAGTACCCCTTTTCTGGAAACTGTCCCTTCCACCACTATCCTCCTTATGATGTTGCTCCATTTATATATAATTCTACTCTCCACGGTCAGACAAATCTCAGCGCTGCACCTCATGCCTGCAGAGACTAGCACCGGGGTAGGCTCCTGGATCAGGTTGGGAGCCTCTGGGATTTTTGGAGTTGGCACTAGAGAGAAATGTCAGAATGGTCCCTTTCTGGTGGGTGAAACTGTAAAATGTAAAATTTGGGACCTACAGGTGTTCATGTTTTTCTAACACATGGAAGAGGCACACTGAGTATCACAGAAGGTGGCTATTCAGAAGCCTTGGAGCAGATAAGAAACAGTCCCCCAACAACACTCACGTCTCTGGTGCCAGTTTTTCCTGAGACTCACTTACAGTAACTATTAATAATTACCATTTAAGCTTAACCTAATTCAAGTTGAGTTACTTTCAGTTGCAAATAAGGGTCCTGATATAACATACCAAAGCCAAAAATATACAGCCATTACCATGCTCAGAGAAAATTTCATAGCCTGAAATTAAACGGGTTTACTGCCATTGAGTGGTGCTCTTTTAAGTACCTAACATGCATTAACTCATTTGATTCTTATAAGAATCCCATGAGGTTAAGTACTAGTATCCCATTTTGTACATAAGGAAAATGAGACACAGCAAGATTATATAACCTCCCACAAGGTAACTCAGCTAATAAGTAATGAAACAGATTTAGACCCAGGCAGTCTGGTTCTTCAGTGCATATGCTCAACAACTAGATCATAGTGGCTCCCATTAAGTATGTTTCTTACTAAATAATAACTAAAAATAATGAAATTAAATTTGAATTAAATGCTGATGAATAAGAGAGTCACATAAGGAATTATAAGTGGTTAAAAACATTTAAAAGCGCTCAAACTCAATATTATACAAAAAAATGCAAAGTGAGATTACTTCTCACTTATTAGAATGAGAAAGATTAAGATTGCTAACACCCAGTAGAGGCAAGGATATGGGAAATAGGGACCCCATATAATGTTGAGAGGACAATTTGTCAGTATCCTTCACTAACTGTAGCTTTAGGTAATTTATTCTACAGAAACATTCACATTAAGACTGCAAGACAGGGCGGAGTCAAGATGGCAGACTAGGGGGACACAGAATTTGCATCTCTGCACAACTAGAGCACCTACCAGGGACCAGTGGGGGACCATGGACACCTAAGGGGATGAGAGGAACCCCCAGTGACCGGGTAGGACGTGAGGTGTGTGTGAGGGGCAGTGATGGGGGAGGAGAAGTGGAGGCGGGATGGGACCAGCACCCCTGAGGGGCGGCTGGGGGAGGGGAAGGGATCCCACACCCAGAAGGGGGAAGTGGGGGACAATTAGGAGGGCAGAGGATCAAAAGGGAGCATGTCCAGGGTTTCCCCTGCCCAACTGGGCCCCTGGGAGCCTGCAGAGATCCCGGTCCTGATCCTCTGTCCACCTAGGCCCCCTCTAGCCATGCAGGTCCTGAGAGAGTGGGAGGGAGGGAAGGGGGAGCAAAAGTAAAGGCCAGACCTCTGGGACCAGCACCCCTGAGGGGCGGCTGGGGGAGGGGAAGAGTTCCTACACGCAGCGGGACCCACCCATGGTTGGGGTCCAGCAGTGATGGGGGAGACTGTTGGGGGCGGAAGAATGGAAAGGAATGCGGCCAGCGCTTTGCCTGCCCATTTGGGCACCGGGGAGCCTGCTGCCCTTGTGGGCATAATCCTCTGCCCTCAGACCCTCCCTTCTGCTGCGCAGAGCCCAAGCCCCAGCCCTACACCCTCACCTAGGGCCCTACATCTACACTCAGAGACACCGCCTGAGACCCCCTCCAATGAGCTGGGCCTAAACCCCACCCACGCACCCTCACATAGGGCCCTACCTCCAAACTCTGGAACTCCACACTCCGGAGGCCCTCTGGATGTGCTGCCTCTCCCCTTCTGCGCAGGTCCTAAGCCTAGGCCTTGCCCCCAAGGCCTCTGACAGCTGTGCGGGTCTTGAGCCTAAGCCCCGCCCCATGCTTAAACATAACCACCCCCCCACAGGTCTCACCACAGCCTAAGCCCCGCCCCTACCTAAGTTCCACCCCTGCATAAGCTCCGCCCCCAATAGCCAAGGCTTTTTTTTTCTTCTTTTAGGTTGGCATTCACTTTTACCTTGTTGTTGACTCCTTTATATTTTTATTTTTTCTAATCTTTTATTTTTCCAATTTTATTTTATTCTTTATACTTTGTTATTGTTTGTTCCTTTTGGCTTGTTCCCCCTACCCTTTTTTTCTCTTTTTTCTGTTGTGGTTTTCTTTTACCTTGTTGCAGTTGTTTCAATTATATTTTTATTTTCCTAATGCATTTTTTATCTTTCTAAATTTATTTTATTATTTATTCTTTGTTATTGTACTACTCCTTTTTTTCTTATTTTTTGCTGAACCGCACAGCTTGCGGGATCTTGGTTCCCAGCCGGAGGTTGGGCCTGAGCTCCTGTGGTGGGAGCACTGAGTCCAAATCACTGGACTAACAGAGAACTTCAGGGAATATTAATCAGAGTGAGGCCTCCCAGAGGTGCTCATCTCACCACCAAGATCAGCTCCACCCAACCACCTGCAAACTCCAGTGCTGGACGCCTCAGGCCAAACAACCAGTAAAACAGGAACACAATCCCACTCATCAAAAAAAAAAAACAAACAACAAAACAATGTTACAGACAAAGGAGCAAAGTAAAAACCTACAACACCAAATAAATGAAGATGAAATAGTCAACTTACTTGAAAAAGAATTAAGAGTAAGGACAGTAAAGATGATCCAAAATCTCGGAAACAGAATGGAGAAAATACAAGAAACGTTTTTACAAGGACCTAGAAGAACTAAAGAGCAAACAGTGAGGAACAACACAATAACTGAAATTAAAAATACTCTAGAAGGAATCAATAGCAGAATAACTGAGGCAGAAGAAAGGATAAGTGAGCTGGAAGATAAAATGGTAGAAATAACTGCCATGGAGCAGAATAAAAAAAAAAGAATGAGAAGAAGTAAGGACAGTCTCAGAGACGTCTGGGACAACATTAAACACACCAACATTTGAATAATAGGGGTCCCAGAAGTAAAAGAGAAACAGAAAGGGTCTGAGAAAATATTTGAAGACATCATAGTTGAAAACTTCCCTAACACCAGAAGGGAAATAACCACTTAAGTCCAGAAAGCGCAGAGAGTCCCATACAGGATAAAGCCAAGGAGAAAAACTCCAAGACATGTTAATCAAACTAGCAAAAATTAAATTAAAAAAATATTAAAACTAGCAAGGGAAAAGCAAAAAATAACACACAAGGGAATCCCATAAGGACATCAGCTGATTTCTCAGCAGAAACTTTAAAGGCCAGAAGGGAGTGGCAGGATATATTTTAAATGATGAAAGGGAAAAACCTACAACCAAGATTACTCTACCCAGCAAGGATATCATTCAGATTCGACGGAAAAATCAAAAGCTTTACAGACAAGCAAAAGCTATGAGAATTCAGGACCACCAAACCTGCCTTACAACAAATGCTAAAGGAACTTCTCTAAGTGGGAAACACAAGAGAAGAAAAAGACCCACAAAAACAAACCCAAGTCAATTAAGAAAATGGTAATAGGAACATACATATCGATAATCACCTTGAATGTAAATGGATTAAATGCTTCAACCAAAAGACAGACTGGCTGAATGGATACAAAAACAAGACCCATATATAGGCCGTCTACAAGAAACACACTTCAGAGATATGGGAACATATGTGTATGTATAACTGATTCACTTTGTTATAAAGCAGAAACTAACACACCATTGTAAAGCAATTATACTCCACTAAAGATGTTAAAAAAAAAAAGAAACGCACTTCAGACCTAGGAACACATACAGACTGAAAGTGAGGGGGTGGAAAAAGATATCCCATGCAAATGGAAATCGAAAGAAAGCTGGAGTAGCAATACTCATATTAGATAAAATAGACTTTAAAATAAAGACTGTTACAAGAAGTAAGGAAGAACACTATATAATGATCAAGGGATCAATCCAAGAAAACATAACAATTATAAATATTTATGCACCCAACGTAGGAGCACCTCAATACATAAGGCAAATACCAACAGCCTTAAAAGGAGAAATTCGCCGTAACACAATAATAGTGGGGGACTTTAACACCCTACTTACACCAACAGACAGATCAACCAGGCAGAAAATAAATAAGGAAACACAAGCTTTAAATGACACAACAGAGCAGGTAGACGTAATTAATATTTTCAGGACATACCACCCAAAAGCATAGAGTACACTTTCTTCTCAAGTGCACATGAAAAGTTCCCCAGAATAGATCACATCTTGGGTCACAAATCATATCAAGTATCTTTTCCAACCACAACACTATGAGATTAGAAATCAATTACACACACACAAAAAAAAACTGTAAAAAAACATAAATACAAGGAGACTAAATAGTGTGCTGCTAAATAACCATAGATTACTGAAGAAATAAAAAAATACCTACAGGGCTTCCCTGGTGGCGCAGTGGTTGGGAGTCTGCCTCCCGATGCAGGGGACGCGGATTCGTGCCCCGGTCCAGGAGGATCCCACATGCTGCGGAGCGGCTGGGCCCGTGAGCCGTGGCTGCTGAGCCTGCGTGTTCGGAGCCTGTGCTCCGCAACGGGAGAGGCCACAGCAGTGAGAGGCCCGCGTACCGCCAAAAAAAAAAAAAACCTACAAACAAATGACAAAGAAAACATGATGATACAAAACCTATGGGATGCAGCAAAAGCACTTCTAAGATGGAAGTTTGTAGCAATACAATCCTACCTCAAAAAACAAGAAAAATCTCAAACAATCTAACCGTACATCTAAAGGAACTAGAGAAAGAAGAACAAACAAAACCCAAAGTTAGTAGAAGAAATAAAGATCAAAGCAGAAATAAATGAAACAGAAACAAAGAAAACAATAACAAAGATCAATAAAACTGTAAGTTGTTTGAGAAGATAAACAAAATTGATAAACCTTTAGCCAGACTCAGCAAGAAAAAGAGAGAGGACGCAAATCAATAAAATTAGAACTGAAAAAGGAGAGATTACAACTGACACCACAGAAATACAAAAGATCATAAGAGACTACTATAAGCAGCTATATGCCAATAAAATGGACAACCTGGAAGAAATGGACTAATTCTTGGAAAAGTACAACCTTCCAATATTGAACCAGGAAGAATGAGAAGATATAAACAGACCAATCACAGGTAATGAAATTGAAACCATAATGAAAAATCTTCCAACAAACAAAAGTCCAGGACCAGATGGCTTCACAGGGGAATTCTATGAAATATTTAGAGAAGAGGTAACACCCGCCCTTCTCAAACTCTTCCAAAAAACTGCAGAGGATGGAACACTCCCAAACTCATTCTAGGAGGCCACCATCAGCCTGATATCAAAACCAGACAAAGATAGTACAAAAAAAGAAAATTACAGACCAACATCACTGATGAATATAGATGTAAAAATCCTCAACAAAACACTAGCAAACAGAATCCAACAGCACATTAAAAAGACTGTACAGCATGATCAAGTGCGATTTATCCCAGGGATGCAAGGATTCTTCAATATATGCAAAACAATCAATGTGATACACCATATTAACAAATGAAAGAATAAAAACCATATGATCATCTCAATAGATGCAGAAACAGCTTTTGAAAAAATTCAACATCCATTTATGATAAAAACTCTCCAGAAAGTGGGCATAGAGGGAACCTACCTCAACATAATAAAGACCATATATGACAAACCAGCAGCCACATCATTCTCGATGTGAAAAACTGAAAGCATTTCCTCTAAGATCAGGAACAAGACAAGGAGGTCCACTCTCGTCACTATTATTCAACATAGTATTGTAAGTCCTAGCCACAGCATTCAAAGAAAAAGAAATAAAAGGAATACAAATTGGAAAAGAAGAAGTAAAACTGTCATTGTTTTCAATGACATGATACTATACAAAGAAAATCTGAACGATGCCACCAGAAAACTACTAGAACTAATGCATTTGGTAAGGTTGCAGGATACAAAATAATGCACAGTATCTCTTGAATTCCTATACACTAACAGCGAAAGATCAGAAAGAGAAATTAAGGAAACAATCCCATTTACCATCACAACAAAAAGAATAAAATACTTAGGAATAAACCTACCTAAGGAGACAAAAGACCTGTACTCAGAAAACTATAAAACACCGATGAAAGAAATCAAAGATAACATAAACAGATGGAGGGATATACCATGCTGCTGGATTGGAAGAATCAATATTGTGAAAATGACTATACTACCCAAAGCAGGGTAGTTCAATGCAATCTCTATCAAATTACCTATGGCATTTTTCACAGAACTAGAACAAGAAATTTTACAATTTATATGGAAACATAAAAGACCCGAATAGCCATAGCAATCTCGAGAAAGAAAAACGGAGCTGGAGGAATCAGGCTCCCTGACTTCAGACTATACTACAAAGCTACAGTAATTAAGACAGTATGGTACTGACACAAAAGCAGAAATATAGATCAATGGAACAGGATAGAAACCCCAGAGATAAACCCACACACATATGGTCACCTTATCTTAGACAAAGGAGGCAAGGATATACAATGGAGAAAAGACAGTCTCTTCAATAAGTGGTGCTGGGTAAAATGGACAGCTACATGTAAAAGAATGAAATTGGAACACACCCTAACACCATACACAAAAATAAACTCAAAATGGATTAAAAACCTAAATGTAATTCCAGACACTATAAAACCCTTAGAAGAAAACGTACGTAGAACACTCTTGACATAAATCCCAGCAAGATCCTTTTTGACCCATCTCCTAAAGGGAAATAAAAATAAATGGGACCTAATGAAACTTAAAAGCGTTTGCACAGCAAAGGCAACCATAAACAAGATGAAAAGGCAACCCTCAGAATGGGAGAAAATATTTGCAAATGAAGCAACTGACAAAGGATTAATCTCCAAAATATACAAGCAGCTCATGCAGCTCAATATCACAAAAACAAACAACCCAGTCCAAAAATGGGCGGAAGACTTAAATAGACATTTTTCCAAAGAAGACATACAGATGGCCAACAAATGCATGAAAAGATGCTCAACATCACTAATCATTAGAGAAATGCAAATCAAGACCACAACGAGGTATCACCTCACACCAGTCAGAATGGCCATCATCAAAAAATCTAGAAACAGTAAATGCTGGAGAGGGTGTGGAGAAAAGGGAACCCTCCTGCATTGTTGGTGGGAATGTAAATTGATACAGCCACTATGGAGAACAGTATGGAGGTTCCTGAAAAAACTAAAAATAGAACTACCGTATGAGCCAGCAATCCCACTACTGGGGATATACCCTTGAAAACCGTAATTCAAAAAGAGACATGTACCACAATGTTCATTGCAGCACTATTTACAATACCCAGGACATGGAAGTAACCTAAATGTCCATCAACAGATGATTGGATAAAGAAGATGTGGCACATATATACAATGGAATATTACTCACCCATAAAAGGAACAAAACTGAGTTATTTGTAGTGAGGTGGATGGACCTAGAATCTGTCATACAGAGTGAAGACTGTCAGAAAGAGAAAAACAAATACCGTATGCTAATGCATATATATGGAATTTAAAAAAGCAGTACTGATGAACCTAGTGGCAGGGCAGGAATAAAGACGCAGACGTAGAGAACAGACTTGAGGGAAGACTTGAGGGCACGGGGTGGGGAAGGGAAAGCTGGGATGAAGTGAGAGTACCACTGACATATATACACTACCAAATGTAAAACGGATGGCTAGTGGGAAGCTGCTGCTTAGCACAGGGAGATCAGCTCGGTGCTTTGTGACGACCTAGAGGGATGGGATAGGGAAGGTGGGAGGGAGGCTCAAGTGGGAGGGTATATGGGGATATATGTATACATATAGCTGATTCACTTTGTTGTGCGGCACGCAAACACCATGGAGCATTTATACACCAATAAAGATGTGAAAAATAAAGAAAAAAGAAAAAAAAAGAATTACCATATAACCTAGCAATTCGACTTCTGGGCATTTACCCAAAGGAAGTGAAAGCAGCAACTCAAAGAGATATTTGTATATCCCTGTTCAAAGCAGCATTATTCATAATAGCCAAAAGCTGGAAGGAAACCAAACATCCACTGATGGATGAATGGATAAACAAGATGTGTACACATACAATGGTGTATTATTCAGCTTTAAAAAGGAACGAAATTCTGACACAGGCTACAATGTGGATGAACCTCGAGGACATTATGCTAAATGAAATAAGCCAGACACAAGAAGACAAACACTGTATGGTTCCACTTATATGAGATATGTAGAATAGTCAAATTCATAGAAACAAGAAGGTATATAGTTTCAGTTTTGCAAGAAGAAAATATTCTGGAGATTGGTTACACAATAGTGTAATACACTTAAAAATGGTTAAGACAGTAAATTTTATGTGTATTTTACTACAATTAAGAAAAGATGTATTTAAATAATTAATGCCTGCATCTAATTACAAATTTCCCCAAATCTGGTATACCTGTCTCTCTGATGAGCTGGGTAAGTTTAGGACGTAAGTCCCAGTTTATTATCACCCCCATCAACCATCAACTCACTCTCAGACTACACTCCACTACACCTCCACTGTAGTGGAATTTTGCCTTCACTATAACTGATCCAGACCAGAAATGAGGCAGTCTAAAGATTTCTGAGAAATAAAAACAAATAGAAAGGGGCCCACATGTGCACACTTTCTTAAAGACTTTTTTAAGATTTTTACTTACTGTTTAACAATAATTTAGTTTAACTGTAAAAGTACACTACTGGCATAAGAAACAAAATCGGAGTAAATAAATGTAAATTCAGCAAAAAAAAAATTAATTTTAAAAAAAAGGAATACAGTTTCAAACAAGTGTTAAACTTGCAAAAATAAATGAGTTCTAAAATTCAATGATCACAAAACTGGAAAAACAGGTACACTTACATACATTTCTGGTAGCATTCTAAACTATTTTTTCCTAGAAAACAATCTAATAAAAGTCTAACAAGAACTATCAAAACTCCTCTTTTTAACATTCATAAAATATCCTGGGGGCTTCCCTGGTGGCACAGTGGTTGAGAGTCTGCCTGCCGATGCAGGGGACACGGGTTCGTGCCCCGGTCCAGGAAGATCCCACATGCCGCGGAGTGGCTGGGCCTGAGCCATGGCTGTTAAGCCTGCGCGTCCGGAGCCTGTGCTCCACAACGGGAGAGTCCACAGCAGTGAGAGGCCCGCATACCGCCAAAAAAAAAAAAATATATATATATATATATATATATATATTCTGATCAGTTAATTCTGCTTTGGGGAACACATGTCATGAAAATACCCCTAAGTAATGGTAACAACACAATGAAAGGAGTACCAAGATATCGGCACAATGCTATTAACAACATAAAGCTTTTCAAACATATACATACACCAAATAGTAGAAGAGTCAAATTGTAGCATAGAGCTCCAGTGTAATAAAGTTATTAACACTGAAAATTATGTAGACTAAGCCAATATTCAGAAATGTATATAATAGTCTTAAAAATAAAAAGCACGATATGGATTCACTGATTACAACTATGTAAAGTATGTATGTCTGTGTTCATTTACAAAGATTAGAAATTAATGTGAAATGATGTAACTTTATATCCTTTAAATTCTTATTTCTGTAAGGTTGTTTAAATTCATGATAGACAAAATAAATATAATAGATCTCAACAGTCTATCTTAAAAAACAGTATTTTAACTATACATTCTAGTAACTAAATACATATTTCACAAGTTTAAGTAAGGCTTGTCAAGATTATTTCTTTTGTCTCTAATCTTATCCAAACCTGCTCCATCCAATTTTATTCATTAAGAAACATACAATGTTTAGTAGTTCACCTCAGATCTAAGGAATTTTTAAAAAGAAAAAAAAAAAGAACTTATGAGAAATAAATTTTGAAAAAGTTTCACATTTAAACACAAACTTCTGTGAACTGTCTACATTATTTATTTAGTACATAATATGCCCTGAAACTTAGAATAGCATCACATACCTGATGCAATGACAGGATCTTTCATAAGCTCCCTAGTTATTGGACATATAAATTCATCAGGAATTTCAGAGGAAAGCGTTTTCATCTTTGTCCTGAGCTCTTCAATTTTCCGCAGAACTTTACTACGCAGCCCTAGAGATTCTGAAAAGAAATTATTCTGTTAGGGCTGGAGAACTATTACTTCTAACCTTTATGCAAGTCTTCAGCAAAGAGAAATTTCATCTACTACAACCAAAAATCTTCAGACATCCAGTTTTACCACATGGAACCTTTTCTTTATAAATTCTTTAATCAATATTTGTAGTATAGAATACTGTGTGATTAAAATAACTCAGCAAGTTTATTCTAAATAACTTTTGATTCTCAAAGTTCCTCAAGAATTTCAGATTGCCCAAATACTAATATACCACACAAAATCAGAAAAGGCTCATTATTATAGGTTAATTTATTTAGACAACAAAAAATTTCCTAAAAATCATTTCTAAAGATGTTCAATTTGATAATATAAAAATTCCATCTATTTTTAAACATTATGAAGTTGGGTATATTACTTGCTGATTCTCATATGAAACACAATCTCAAATAAAGTTCATATGTTTGTCCAAGACTCTACACATATGTTTCATTCATTTGTATTACTTTTATCTTAAGTTTTTAAAATTATCTTAGTTTTTAATTTCGGGAAGATTAATACAATGAAGTTTACGAAGTTTAGTGTGATTATCTGTTTATATTTTTAGATAATCTAGCTGACAGTTCTATTTTAGGTGGAGGTGTTTGGAGGGTGTAGGGTGGGTAGGAAAAAAGAACAACATTTTAGAACACCTCAGAGTTCCCATAAAAAGCCAAATCAGCTTTCTTTCTGATTGGAAGGTAATTCTCCATGTGTTTATACACACCTTATGACACCTTTTGTCTAGCAATCTTTTCAAGGATGTCTGCAAACTTACTTGGAAGCTAGAGATAGTGTTTCCCTCCCAGTCTGAGGGCAGATTTGTTTCCTGACAAGAACAAAGATAATGTCTTCCTCTTGGACTAGTCTGCTAGCAGTCCCTTTATACGATTGGAGGGGGGTTTCATAAACTCAGGGTTCCTCAGCTATGACACCAACACAAATTGCCCCCACAAGACTAGGTGGAAAGGGCAACCAATTTAAATATGAAGCTCATGCTGCCTGCTGTGCCATGAGTAATAAACTGTTCAAATCTATTTGGACTCATTGACCATATCTATGCAAGTATGGTAAGTCAACCTAGCAGCTGCCTACATCTTAGGAACTGCTTTACTGCTTTCCTATGACTTACCTCCTATGTAATTCATTGAAACAAAATTGAGGATTTTTAATACAATTTTTTAAAAGCACCATGTTATAAACACTTTTATAATTGGACTAATTAGACACATTAATAATTACGTAACTACTAAAATAATTAAGTCATATCATTTAAGGGGAAAATTATACAACATGTAATAAGGATATAGAGGTATTTAATATTCTGAAAACAATATATATATTACCCTGTCGAATATACATGTGTGCCAATATTTAGAATGTTTATTAATAAAGAATATAGAAACCCTATTTCAAAATGTACTGGATAAGGTTAAATTGTGTGTTACCCTTTTCTAATTTTAATGTCATTTAAGAATGCCCTCAGGCAAGCAGTTACCAAATCATATGCACAGAACTTGGCCAGAAGAAGACATCTCCTTTTGTGATTGGGGTTTGGCAGTGAGTGTTATTAAACTTAATTGCTCAGAAAGAAAAGACCCTTACCAGCTGAGGGCTAGTAAACCCTGAGTATGGGCAATGGGCAATATTTAGCTATATTTACTATAACTCTGAAAAGGCATCTGGCTATTAATAAGATGACAAATTAAATAGGCTATCACCTCCTGTACCCTCTTCCCCATCCCTGGAAATGCTACATAATTGAGAATTGATGGAGTGTGGACACAAATAACCATCAAAAATACAAAACAAAATTCAGAAAACCCTCAAGGAAACAGAACTAACTAGGTTCCAGAGTAGGGGATGGGAAACAGCTTAAAGCAGAGATTTGTGTACACAAATGGAAGAAATACCTTTCTACTTGTAGCCTTCACTCTCCCCAACTTTGTCCTGTAAATATCATTGCTAAGGCAGCAACACCAGCATGAGCTGGAGGCAGGGTAACAAGAGAGCGCTATGGCCTGGACTAACAATTACAGCCCATTGGGCTGGTCACTGAATCACCTCTGCAATGCCCTGAGACAGAACAACAGAATCAAAAGCTGGTTTCTTGGAGAAAAAAACTTAAAAACTTTTTATTTTTTAAAAATAAAATTTATTAACAAACTTCTGACTTGAAAGATCAAGAGAAAACAAGACATAAAACTGTATTAGGAAAGAAAAGGGACACAAAACTATAGGTACAGTAGGGATTTTTTAAAGGATTTAGAGAAGATGGTGATAGAAGCAATATAATTTTTAAACTTCTCTGAATCCCCACATAAAAACAGAGCAACGAGATAGCAAAATCAAATCCCACCGACACTTCCAAAAAACAAGGTAGCAGGGTATCCTCATGAATCCCGGTATATAAGTGGAAGAGAATAAACCACCAACATCCATAAGACCTGTGATTGATATCAATGCGGAAGCAACAGGACATCTGATAGGCCTGAGGAATGGAGACCCCGAAATGCCCTACTCTCAGGAAAGTGGGGTAGGCCAATTTAAGAGCAGCAGCTGAACTGGAAGGGTTATGCCCACTCTAACAGCAGGTCAGTGCACAGGCCTATACATGTGAAAGGACTATTTCACTTCAATTGTGTGTAAAGAAAAAAATGGTAAATGTTCTTATTACTTAACAGTATATGCAGTTAGGCAACAAGTGAAAGTCTACATAAGGAAGTATTACTAGAATTTGAAACATGAAACTTCCAAAATCTGAAGATGTTAAGACAGCTGGTGCATAAAGTTTTAAAAAGCATTTGATATAATAATTTGATATTATAATTTTTAAAGCAGAAAATGATAAAAATGTCTCAAGTGCTTTCATGGTTTCTTGGAAAGACAAGAGCAAAAAGAAGAGGGAACGCTTTGAAGAAACCTCATTCCCAATTAAGAATCTACGACTGATAAATCTATGACTGATAATCAGTTGAATATAAGGGTAAGGACTAACACAATATACAATAGTTCCTTGTCATTTGTCATTCCATGGTTCTACCATTATATCGTCTACAGCAATTCCAAACTCCAAGATAGGTAGCAGTTTGCAATATTCCTGAGTCCTGGATATAAACTGAAGCCAAACTGCAGATGAAAATCACGTGGCTAGTTAGTGGACTTACTGCTTGCCTAGGATCACATCTCAAAGAGACTTCCTTGCTCTTTATCTTCATACTTTATGCCTTTTGGCTGCAATATTAAAGGCTATCGTAGAGTTCACAAATTCATGGATACACATATGTCTTAAGACATACCTCTCTTAATATCAAGGATCTCTTGTACCTGTAATCTCTTTCTGGATATTCCTTATGCAAATATAGCACTAGATATAAGGAGTTATTTCCTACCTAAAACTATGTCTATTGTACCCTTAGTTTTCATTAACACTATCCTAGAAAAGGACTATTACTCTAGGTTAAAACACCAGGTTCCAACAGATACTCAAATCTATAGAAGGTTCCTTTATTGTATATTTACAAAGCCTCATTGAAAAAAGATTTGATAGACTGCTTGACTCCTTAAAAATAATTTTTAAGTGTCAAACGTTATAGATATACTACTTCGTTCCCTAACACTCCAATACACTTCACTGAAAATTAATTAACTTCCTTCATATGATGCATGTTAAATTCATATTTATTCACATTGACATAGGAACCATTTTAACAGCTGTACCACAAAAGCAAATGCAAGTAAAATAGTTATCCATCACAAGAGTAAAATTCATTATCACATACTCATCAGTTTGCCTCTTAACACATTTTTTTCTAGACCCAATTTCACTTCTCTATTACTCCAATTTACTGTTTTGAGGAAGAGCCTACTTTTCTTAAAACTCAAGACTAACAGAAATCCACTGTAGCTTAAAGTAGCAGCTGCAGATTAACGTTAGCCTGCTGACCCTTTATAATTGTGCAAAAACTTTAAAATATTGATACTATAGAATGATGCAGAAAAAAATTATTTAAAAACTTATTTATTTAAAAATTTACTTACTAATTTATTCTGTATTTAATTTGTTGTATTTGCTAACTTTCCAAATCTTAAGCACAAACACAAAGCAAATTCCTTACTTACTAGAGAGTATGCAATGTTCTTGTCTCCGTTTATAATGATCTTCCTAATTCAGCTTTTAGACCACAGCAGACTTATTTAAATTATATTTCAATTTTGGCTTGAGCCTGGTAGTTCCAAAACTTATTTCACTGAACGTCAAAATGATCATAACTACTAAACCCGAGACTCACCTTCAAAAACTATTTCAGGCCACTAATTGAATCCTGTAAGAATTTCTTATACTTTATTTACCAGGCTATTGGGACAGAATTCTATTCCTATTGTTTTTACTATGCTCTCTTATGTTTTGAAACATCCTTTGTTGAAATCTGAAATTATTATTTTATATTGTCATGTGCTTCTGTGTGATAAGGTATTGTTAAAACTTATTGTGAGAGAGTAATGAGAAATCAGCTAATGAACATGCTAAATTCACCAGAACTTTAAAAAAAAAACAAAAACAAAAAAATCCCTGTACTCTATTACCTACTTTCAGGAAGAAAGAGTAAACTATAAAGGAAATAAGTTACTAGAGATACAAAAATAGCTTTCACAGTACGGCCTGAGTACAAAACCATCTGATTCTAATTATTTTCACAAAATCATCATTCTATTAACTTCTTAAAAGGCCATAAGCTTCCAAGACACTTAAATAGGTTCACATACTATATTTACTATGTAATGAAAGTATACCACTATAGATGATTTTCTATAACAAACACTTTTTTGCTCTTTGACTCCTCATTAACAGTAAATTCACTATGGACATCCTATTTCCTAAGCTTTCTGGTTAATTAAGATTTTACTAGAGCACACTGAGAAGTGTCTGAGTATTATGTTCATTAGAGCGCAACACTAAGACTTCAAACTGTTTTTGATAAGGAGGTATTGATAATAGCCAGAACACATAAAACAACTCTTACAATTCAACAATAAAAAGACAAACCAATTTTAACCAAAGAAGATACACAAACAGCCAATAAACACTCGAAAATATGCTCCATATCATTAGGTAAATGCAAATCAAAAACCACAATGAAATACCACTTCACATCTATTGAATGGCTATAATCAATAAGATAGGTAATAACCAGTGCTGACAAAGAGGTGAAGAAATTGGAAAGCTCACACAGTGCTGGTGGGAATGTAAAATAGTACAGCTGCTTTGGAAAACAGTCTGCCAGTTCCTCAAAATGGTATATGTAGTTATTCTACTTTTAATCATATATCCAAGGGAAATGAAAATATACTCACACAAAAACTCATACATATATATTCACAGCAGCATTATTGATAACAGACAAAAAGTAGAAACAACTCAAATGACCATCAGCTGATGAGTGGATAAACAAAATGTGGTATAGCCATACAATGGAATATTTTTCAGCCATAAAAAGGAAGGAAGTACTTACACATACAAAAACATGGATGAACCTTGAAAGGTTAAATTAAAAAAGCCAGATACAAAAGGCCACATATTGTATGGTTCCACTTAAAAGAAATGTCCAAAATAGGTAGATCCTATTTCTACAGAAGATAGATCAGTGGTTGCCAAGAGGCTAGAAAGAGGAAAGAATGGGATTCTTTTGGGGGGATAAAAATGTTCTGCAATTAGGGCTTCCCTAGTGGCGCAGTGGTTGAGAGTCCGCCTGCCGATGCAGGGGACACGGGTTCGTGCCCTGGTCCGGGAAGATCCCACATGCCGCAGAGCGGCTAGGCCCATGAGCCATGGCCGCTGAGCCTGCGCTCCACAACGGGAGAGGCCACAACAGTGAGAGGCCTGCGTACCGCAAAAAAAAAAAAAAAAAAAAAAAAGTTCTGCAATTAGATAGTGGTGACGGTTGTACAACTCTGTGAGTACACTAAAAACCAGTGGATTGTACACTTAAGAAAAAATGACTTGTGCATTGAAAATTACAAAGCATTGTTGAAAAAGAAATTAAGACGACCTGAATAAACATAAAAATATCCTGTACTGGGCTTCCCTGGTGACGCAGTGGTTGAGTCCGCCTGCCAATGCAGGGGACATGGGTTCGTGCCCCAGTCCGGGAAGATCCCACATGCCGCGGAGCGGCTGGGCCCGTGAGCCATGGCCGCTGAGCCTGCGCTTCCGGAGCCTGTGCTCCGCAACGGGAGAGGCCACAACAGTGAGAGGCCCGCGTACCGCAAAAAAAAAAAAAAAAAAAAAAAAAAAATCCTGTGTTTATGGATTAGAAGAATTAATATTGTTAAAATGACAATAATCCCCAAACTGATGTAGAAATCCAGTATAATCCCCATCAAAGTCAGGTGGCTTTTTTGCAGAATTTGACAAGTTGATCCTAAAATTCCTATGGAAATGCCAAGGGACCCAAAGGAGCAAAACCAATCCTGGAGAGAAAAAAAATCCAGAGATGGAGGACACACAATTTTCAATTTCAACACTTACTACAAAGCTATAGTAATTAAGACACTGTGGCACTAGCATATGGACAGACAAATAGATCAGTGAAATAGAATTGAGAGTCCAGAAATAAACCCTCACATTTACGGTCAACTCATATTTAACAAGGGTGCTAAGATAATTTAAAGGGGAAAGAATAGTCTTTTCAACAAATGGTGCTGGGACAACTGGATATATACATCTGAAAGAATATAGCTAAACCCTTACCTCACATTATATACAAAAATTAAGTCAAAACTGATCACACAGCTAAATGTAAGAGCTAGAACTATAAAAGTCATAGAAGAAACACAGGTGTAAATCTTCAAGATTCAGGATTAGGTTTGGGTTTCTTAAATACGACACCTACAGCACAAGCAATGACAGAAAAAAAACAGATAAACTGGACTTCACCAAAATTTATAACTTTTGTGCATCAAAGGACACTTTCAAGAAAGCGTAATGATAAACCACAGAATGGGAGAAAATATTTATAAATCATATATCTGATTAAGGGTCTAGTATCTAAATTTATATAAACAACTCAACAATAAAAAGACAAATAACCCAGTTTTTAAAATGGGCAAAGAATCTGAACAGACATTTTTCCAAAGAAGATATACAAATGGCCACTAAGCATATGGAAAGTTGTTCAACATCACTAGTCATCAGGAAAATGCATATCAAAACCACAATGAGAAACCACTAGGATGGCTATAATTGAAAAACTAAACAATTGTTGATGAGGATGCAGAGAAATTGGAATCCTCATACACTGCTGGTGAGAATATAAAAAAGCACAGTTGCTTTGGAAAATAGCCTGGCAGTTCTTCAAATGCAAGCACAGAGTTACCATATGATCTACCAATTCCACTCGACAGTTTTCAGAATTCTGTTTTGTATATTGGATGGTTATTTGTGTCTAGACTCATCAGTCTTCAATTATGTAGCATTTCCAGGGATGGGGAAGGGGTGGGGAAGAGCGTACAGGAGCTGATGGCCTATTTAATTTGTCATCTTATTAAGAGCCAGATGCCTTTTCAGAGTTATATTAAATATAGCCAAATGTTGCTCATTGCCCACACTGAGGAGCTACTAGCCCTCAAGCTGGTAAAGGGTCTTTTCTTCCTGAGCAATTAAGTTTAATAACACGCATTCCCAACTCCCAATCACAAAAGGAGACATCTTCTTCTGGCCAAGTTCTGTCAATATGATTTGGTAACGCCCTAGAAAACTGAAAACAGATGCCCACACGAAACGTGTATATGAATGTTTATAGAAGCAATTTTCATAAAATCTAAAAACTGGGAACAATCTAAATCCAATCAACCAGTGAATGGATGAACAGAAAGTGATAAATTCATACAATGGAATATTATTCAGCCATAAAAAAGTGAAGTACTAATATATACTACAACATGTATGAACTTTGAGAACACGCTATGCAAAAGAGGCCAGACACAAAAGGCCATACATTTTATGAAATGTAGAACAGGCAAATCCTTAGAGACAGAAAGTAGATTAGTGGTTGCCAGGAGCTAGAGAGACAAGGAATAGGAGTGACTGCTAATGGGAATGGAGTTTCTTTCTGAAGTGATGAACATGTTCTGGAATCAGATAGTGGTGATGGTTATACAACTTGAATAGTCACTGCACTGTACACTTATAAAAGGGTGAATTATACCACAATTTAAAATATATATACATTTTAAGAATTACAGTTACATGATAGCTTTAATTACCTAAAGAAACAGTATGTAACATTTCTTTTCCATAATCTAATAAAAATATACTACACTTCTACACACAGACATATACCAGAACTACTACTGTGCTAGAATATTAAGAGGAAACCATTAATGCAATTAAAACCAATCTCAGAGTAAATTATTAAAAGTTGTCTTTAAGACTGCCTAACTTTCACTAGGTCTTACCAATTTTCAAATCATCAGCTAGACTTTCTTTTGTAAGATTCAACAGTTCTCGTCCATCAATGTTATTCATTTTGAAAATACCAACAAGGTCTTTTAAACCTTGTGCACAAAGCCAGTTTGAGACATCGTCCTCTGACCAATCTTCAGTAAATTGCTTTGGTTGATCTTCCACGATCCTTGCTTAAAAACAAACAAACCAAAAAAACCCCACAAACAAAAAGTAAGTAAAAAGTAAGTAAAAACAAGAAAAAGTATATCCTTTATAAACATTCTCACTTTGTACTAAAAAGTAAATGAAATTTTCTTAAGTCTGTGTTTTCTACTTTAAAATCCTTTAAGAAATTTTAAAAAATCAAATAATACTACGTATAAAGTATTATTTAATGCTACATTAAATGCTACCCTTTTGGAACATTTTACACTCCAGAAAAAGTTTATCTTTATTATATAAAATTCATATCAGCAAAAGTATTATATGTGATCTGTCATCTGCATATCAGCACCACTAATTGGTTAATTCTGACAGTGATAAAAATAAAACTCCTAAATTAGGTGTCAATGTTGCTTGAGAAAACCAAAAATAAAAGCAACAAGATAAAACTACCATTTCTATTTTGTTCTAGGCTATATTTATCTGAAAAATTAGTATGGAGTATAAATAAAGAGCTTACAAAACTATGGGAGGTATGATATACACGAATGTGCATCCAAAAGCATTTACCAACAGTTTTAATGTAGATGTCTGGGTTAACTTTAACACTGGGTTCTCTAAAATTATTTTTAAATTATATTAAATTTGTATGTATGCTTTATATTGAGAAAAGCAACATGAATAATTTGTCAAAAAATTACTGAATTTCTCCTTTTAATGGTGAATGGTGCTGAACTGGGTTACACATGATATCCTTACTAACCTTGGCAAGGTGTTTCCAGGTCAAACTGCCAGATATTCACTGTTTTGTCCATTGAACCAGTAGCAAGTAAAAGGATATTGGGTGCAAAGGCACAAGTCGTGACATACCTAGTTAATAAAAACAACTATTATATATCCTCAGACCAATTTTTTAATTATATTAATACAAAGTGAGGTTAAGTTCAGACCTGGTGTGCTGAGTCAAGGTGTGAAGTATATCCTCAGTATTCTGAAAAACAACACAAACAGCTTTATATTTACTCAGGCAAGAGTAAAGCTACTGATAAAGACTTGTTTGACCTGAATGGTTTATATACTCTATGTATTCTAATATTATGAGTCACTAATATAAACCAAAACTTTACCCAATGAATAGAGAATAGCATTTATAACTAATAACATTATCAAGTACTTATTTCACTTTCTCAATTATCAGCACTGCTGTCTGCTGAAATTTTTAGTATAATACAGTCCTGGCTGATTTGTCTCAACTTACTAATAGTAACCATGAAATTATTTGCATTTTTGCTATGGCATTTGACTGTACCCACTGCAGACCAGTGAGTAGAAATTAGTCATTTCAATATTGAGTACACTTAGCGGGCCATCCAACAACTAGATCTATTTAACTAAGACTCATATACATATTTTATGGAGAAAATTTAACATTATAGCTATTTCTGTGAATGTAAAATCTCGTGAAAATTTCCTGAGAAATATTAAGGATCTATTTCACCTCGTTTGAGTACTCTTGCCCACTTCCTGCCAGAACTCAATAATTTTAACTGCTGTGTGGAGGACTAGCTTAGCTTCCTTGCTTGACCCACTACACTTTGATAATTCACATCTCTATTTCTTTGCAGGCATAGCTACAACCTAAGCTCAACCACTGTAAGGTCCCACTCAACACCGATTTCTCTTGGCGAATATTTTCATCAATCCTACTTTCACTATATATTAAATGTTCATTTTTCTTCATACTTATGCAACCTGGTCTTTATTCACATGCATCTACCAAAAAGCCCTATTTTTCCAAATCCTTTATAACCTACTCTTCTTATACTAGTCTCTAAATCCAGGTGGGACTCTATAAAGTGACAGAGCCGCTTTCAGCTATACCTTCCCAAAACCCTCGGGTAAACACTCCTTTGTTGTTATGGAAACCTGGTGTAAGAGTTTAAGAAAAATTGACTTAAAGTGATTTTTTAATATTGATGCTCTTTAAATCTGTATTTTCTTTGATCAGACTAAACATCTGTCTATCTTAAAACCATTATTGAAATATTTAAGGGCTTGTTCCAGAAGCAATACCTTACCTGCATTAACTATTTTAGCATTTCTGAAAATGTATATATTATATTCTTGGGCATCCTAAACGGAAAAAACATGTACATTTTTCTCATCTTGCCTAGCTAAACTTGAAGTTCAGTAGCCTAATAAGCAAACATAATTTATACAAATCATACAAGATTTTGAAATACTTACAGTATCATACACTATGACAGACTTATCCACTGATCTTTAAAAGAAAAAAAAAAAGATTATGGGTGAAAGTTCTATAAAAACAAAGTACAGTATTTATGTAATTAGTATTTTTAATCATTTTAATAACTTTTTAAGGCTGACATATTGATATGCACACATTCAGAATGCAGTCTATTTTGTTCATATGTATAAACTTTTATTTAAAAAAACTACATGCCATATACCAAATACCAAATTTATCAGAAAATTATAAACTCTATTAAACGCTAGCACATGCTATTTATACTATATAGCCATAAACAGAATAAGCATTTGTAATGTATAAATAAGACGCAATCTCATATCAAGTTAGTAACTCGAAGGGAAAAACTACTACAAGGAAAAGGTAGTACATTCTACTTGATTCTTGTTCCAAATAGCATTGCTATTATTGATATGGCCGTGCCTTAATTACTAATCAATATGTATATATGTCTTGATTGTGACTCATTTTTGAAAATTATGATTCTAAACTTGATATGGACCCTACATTGTTTCTTTCAATGCTATAAAAATTAAAACAACCAGGGCTTCCCTGGTGGCGCAGTGGTTGAGAGTCTGCCTGCTGATGCAGGGGACACGGGTTCGTGCCCCGGTCCGGGAAGATCCCACATGCTGCGGAGCGGCTGGGCCCATGAGCCATGGCCGCTGAGCCTGTGCGTCTGGAGCCTGTGCTCCGCAGCGGGAGAGGCCACGACAATGAGAGGCCCACGTACCACAAAAAAAAAAAAAAAAAAAAAATTAAAACAACCATCTGGGTTTATTCTAGTGGTGAAAAAGAAAACCATCATACAAAGAAAAATGCAATAACATAACAAACTACTTAATTGAGAACAACAGATAAATATGTTTCTACATGATATTTTCCCCCGATATAGCTGTTATGCCATGATATATGTTGCAAAGCAAGAAAACATACCAACAATACGAGTGTTACTGCTCTCTGCACAACTTTAATAGTATTTGTACTTATTATTATTAAAAGGTAGCTGATTACAGTCTGACCACAGGAGTCACACCTATTAGAAGGCTTAAAATTCTTTTAAGGACTTCCCTGGCAATCCAGTGGTTAAGACCCAGAGCTTCCAATGCAGGGGGCTCAGGTTCGATCCCTGGTTGGGGAACTAGGATCCCACATGCCACCAAAATTCCTTTGAATAAGACTTAAAATTTCATATTTAGTAGTCTCTCCAGTGTTGGTGATGGATTTTGACTACAGAATCTTTGCCATAATTTCAAAATAGAACTTGTACGTTGTTCAATGTAAAATAAAATACAAACAAATAAGAAGCATATAAATGCATTCTGGCATCAAAAACCAGAATTATAGCATTAAACATTAAATTCCAGCCAAAAAACACTGAGAAACTGTATTAGCAGCTAATATGTATATGCTAGACATGATTTATAGACACTCTTATTTTGTCCTAAATTCCTCGAAGTACAAAGTATTATTTCTGGAATATCTAAAATTCTTAGGGAAAACTTCATTACTTCTTAGCATCCTTAAAACAAACTAAAAGGAATTTCCACTTTCTGAGACTACCACTAGTGCAATTAAACCTAACTCATCCTAATGATGTATCACTTGAGAAGCTCAATCATCATTAGATAGTCTTGTAGGCAACAGATAGCCAGCCATGATGGCAATGAAATAGGTTCACTTGCTGATGAGGTATAAAAATGAATTTGAGAAGCAAAAGGCCAAACATGAAGAACTCTTTAAGAGTCTACTGAATCTACGCAAGAAGACTAGAGATTATGGGCAGAGACCTGTGCCCATTTAGAGATTAAAAGGATTTTAAACTCGCCTCCTATAGTCCCTAATTTGACTAATGGGAATTCAAAGGAAGATGTAATGGGATTTGATAACTGATTAGATTTGGGGGGAAGGAAGTTAGGATTAGGGAAAAATAATAGTTTTCAATATTCAAGATTTGGGTTTCAAAGGCAGAAAATAATTATAACCACTGTAAACAGACATAAAATACCTTGAAACTACTAAAACAATATAAAACCTCAAAATATTCCCTAAATAGAACGTGAGCCAACAGCAAACAAAAATTCTGATTGTTTGGTGCCGCTGGTTATACATTTCTTGCCTGCTATATATAACTCTTCCCCCTGCTATATATAATTCTTTCAGTACCCACAATCTGCCCTGTCACCTTAACCTCACTTTCCCTTATAAAGGATGCATTAATTGTTAAGTCTTTTTGGTACTCCATTCCTACCATTTTGTGGCACTCTAAAACCTTAACTCTACTCACTCAAGAATACAAGAGAGGGCTTCCCTGGTGGCGCAGTGGTTAAGAATCTGCCGGCCAATGCAAGGGACACGGGTTCAAGCCCTGGTCCGGGAAGATCCCACATGCCGCGGAGCAACTAAGCCCGTGCGCCACAACTACTGAGCCTGCGCTCTAGAGCCCGCAAGCCACAACTACTGAGCCCACGTGCCACAACTACTGAAGCCTGCGCACCTAGAGCCCGTGCTCCGCAACAAGAGAAGCCATGACAATGAGAAGCCCGCGCACCGCAATGAAGAGTAGCCCTCACTCACCACAACTAGAGAAAGCCTACACACAGCAACGAAGACCCAACACAGCCAAAAATAAATAAATAAATAAATTTGTTAAAAAAAAAAGAATACAAGAGAAACACGCCAATTTTATCTGCACAGCTGCTAGGCAAGAGCAACAACACATACAGTTATGTGCTTGATATGGAAGAGCATATAATCACAAGCTCAAGGGAGATGAGTGACACTGTAGTGACGTCGTACAGCCACCCATGTCACAAATCACCTAAAGCATTTTAATTCAAACCAGTTTTATACAATGACCAAAAAACTAATCAAATGAAATTACCCACAACTATTTCATTAGGTCAAGTATGTTCCTAAGGTTTAAAGATTTATTTTACACTCACACATTTTTATTTTAAATATATATGTTTCTTCTCATTCGGAAAGTATGTGTAGTCTCTTACAAAGATGTAGAAAAAAGAAGATAAAAATTATGTGAAGAAACTGGGGACGAAGAGAACATAAAGATGAGGTGGGGGAAAGAGGTGAAGATTAAGATTAGTATTTAAAATATATGTCACAACATAGAGTCCACTTCGTTAACAGAGGGCTGCAGGTTTGTTGCCGAGCTTCTTCAATAGCAATTTAAAAAAGGAAACACGCTCTGTCATACAATTTAAGATAGAAACACAAACTCAATGTATGGGAAAGGGACATCAATTCTTTAGACTGAGACCTGTAGGAACTATTTTCCCCAAAGTCTTTACAGAGGTGATTCTATGAAACATAGTCCCCAACAACTCTTCCTGAATGAAGATGGTACGTTTCAAACAGCTGTTTTATAATGCCACTCAGTATAGATAAATGGCTAAAAACTTAACCCAGAAAAAGCAGAAATCAGAAAATGAGGGAGTAAAATAATATGTTATATGTTATATAATTGCCTAATGTTCTGGATTACAAAAATAATACATAAAAATAATATTCTTGTAATATACATAATATTTAATGAACCTATACTGAGCAATTATTGTGCCCCAAACCTAATAAATGCTTTGCCTGCATTTTCTTATTTAAGCTTCATAACACTCTTATGAGGAAAGTGTTCTGACTTTCCCCATTTTATAATTCAGAAAAATGAAGCCGAGAGAAGATATGGAACTAGAACTTGTTTGAGGTTGCATAGCTAGTGCATGGCAGGGCTGGGATTAAAACTCAGTAACCTGTGTTTCTGGATTTTACACTTCCTAGAACATCATCCCCCATGAATGTATTATAATTAAACTTGATTCATAATGGGCACACACCCTGACAGTTTTATCCTAAAAACTTACAAAACAGATCGCATGACTATTCAAATTTCACTAGAGTTTTCACAAGACATCTATTTTTTCAAGCCGTGTAATATCTAATAACCCTCATGATAACCAAACTGCAACATGGACTCTGTCTAAAGAACTGACTTGTTCAATAGTTCTGTTAACAATGTTGTAGAGAGTACGGGGAAATAAATGATGATCTGAGTTTTGGAAAGGTGACCTTAAGCCTTCTTATGCTAGTCATTACTGAGTGAGAGAGGGTGGCTGTTGAGCCATTACTAATTCATGACAGTAAAACTCTGTTGTCCACATTTATAAAAGATAAAACATAAACAAGCATCTTGTTGAGAAGAGGGGGGACAATTACTTCCAGTTCTTTCTGGAATAAGATCCCTGGCCTCTTTTCTCCCTCTCTTGCTTAGCAGGAGACAGATGACTGGAAAGATGACAGATGACTGGAAAGTCTGGGGAAGATGCTGGGCCATGTGGTTCAGCCCCTTCTGGATTTTCTTTTTTCTGATCTGCCCTTTCAGGGGAAGTCTGCAGTGGTCCATGCCACCCAAGAGCGGGTGAACAAGTCAGCTGCAGATCTACAGTCCTGCTATCTAGTAGTTATCTGTCCAGTATTTCTCTTACTGGTTTTCAACTCAAGAAGAAGAAAAAAAGGTGTTATTTTTGAACTCTTAAAACTCTAACAATGATAGCCATTCTTAAACTGGTTTCCAAAGAATCATAACTACTAGAACTGAGAATTTATGGAAAAAGGCAACCTCTATTTGAATTACAAAGATTGACTCTTCCTGTTTGAATAGCAGCTAATTCATATAATGTTAACTTTATCTGGTTGGATCAAGAGAAGTAAGGGTGAAACAAAACACAAATTCGGCTAAGGGGCTAGAGGAAACTTATTAGAGGAGAGATGTGGAGAAAGATGTAGAGAAAAAGTTCCTACACATTTTGCTGTATGACATGTGATGCCATCATAGCCCTGAGAGCTAATGAAGTGTGTGAAGCAGATATGAGAATCTATGTATCTTCTGCTAACCCAGATACTAAAGAGATTTTCATAAATGTAAAACAATGCCACGTTTCTCACTATTTCTGGTTTTATTTCTCCTAAAGAAAAATGTTATGTTAATATACGAGTTTATTATTGTTTGAACAAACTTAAAATATTTTAGTCTTCTTAGTTTTATTTCCTATAAATAGCAATATATGGAACCCTTATAAGCAAAAGCTCTTTGGAGTCCTCAATAACTTTTAAAAGTGTCAAAGAATCCTAAGACTAAAAAGCAATGAGGGGGGTGGAGTCAAGATGGCGTACTAGGAGGACACGGAATTCCCATCTCCTCACAACTAGGGCACCTACCAGGCACCAGTGGGGGGCCACGGACACCTAAGGGGACGGGAGGAACAGCCAACTACCAGGTAGGACGTGGGGCGTGGGGGGAGTGAAGGGGGAGAAGTGGATGTGGGACAGGACTGGCGCTGCTGAGGGGCGGCTGGGGGAGGGGAAGGGATCCCACGCCTGAAGAGGGAACTTGGGGAACCACTGGGAGGGCAGAGAATCAAAAGGGGGCGTGGCCAGGTTTCCCCTGCCCACTCGGACCCCCAGGAACCTGTTGAGATCCAGGGCCTGATCCTCTGCCCACCTAGGCTCCCTCCAGCTGCACGGGTCTTGAGGGAATGGGAGGGAGGGAAGGGGGAGCAAAAGTAAAGGCCGGACCTCCGGGACCCCTGAGGGGCAGCTGGGGGAGGGGAGGAGTTCCTACACCCAGCAGGACCCACCCACGGTTAGGGGTCCAGCAGCGACGGGGGAGACACTGGGGGAGACGGTACGGCAGGGCGTAAAGGAACAGAAGGGAAAGGGGCCAGTGCTTTCCCTGTCCACTCAGGCACGGGGAAGCCTGTTGGGCTCCCAGGCCTAATCCTCTGCCCTCGGAGCCTCCCTCCTGCTGTGCAGAGCCCAAGCCCCGCCCCTACACCCCCACCCAGGGCCCCACCTCTACACTCGGAGACCCCCTCCAATGAGCTGGGCCTACACCCCACCCACACAGCCTCACTCAGGGCCCTACCTGCAAACTCCAGAACTCCACACTCCAGAGGGCCCCCTCAGGTCTTGATGCCTCTCTCATTCTGGGCAGGGCCTAAGTAGAGGCCCCACCCCACACTTGAATGTCCCCCCCTACCCCGTCCCCCCCAGGCCCCGCCCCAGGCTTAAACGTCACACCCCCACCTGCCTAGGTCTCACCCCACCCTAAACCCCACTGCCAAAACTCCACCCCCACAGTCAAGGTTTTTTCTTTCTTTTTGCCTTTTTTAGATTGGAGTTCTGTTTTACCTGTGGATTCACTGTTGTTGATTCTTCTACATTTTTATTTTTCCTAATAAACCTTTTATTTTTCTAATTCTACTTTATTCTTTACACTTTGTTATTGCTCTCTCCTTTTGGCTTGTTCTCCCACACACACTTTTTTCTTTTGTGGTTTTATTTTACCTTGCTGCAGTTGTTTCAATTATAGTTTTAATTTTCCTAATACATTTTTCATCTTTCTAATTTTATTTTATTATTCTTTGATATTTTACTGCTCCTTTCTTCTTTTTTTCTTTCTTCCCCCCACTTTTTTTTTTTTTAACCATGCCATGAAGCTTGTGGGATTTTGGTTCCCAGGCCGGAGGTCACGCCCAAGCTCCTGTGCTGGGAGTTCCGAGTCCAAACTGATGGACTAACAGAGAACCTCAGACCCCAGGGAATATCAATCAGAGTGAGGCCTCCCAGAAGTCCTCATCTCAGCACCAAGACCCAGCTCTATCCAACTGTCTGCAACCTCCAATGCTGGACGTCTCAGGCCAAACAACCAGTAAGACAGGAATATAGCACCATCCATCAAAAAAAAAAAAAAAAGAAACTAGAAAAAAATATGTTACAGACAAAGGAGCAAGGTAAAAACCTACACCACCAAATAAATGAAGACAAAATAGGGAACCTACCTGAAAAAGAATTAAGAGTAATGACAGTAAAGATGATCGAAAATCTCAGAAACAGAATGGAGAAAATACAAGAAACATTTAACAGGATCAAGAAGAACTAAAGAGCAAACAAACAGTGATGAGCAACACAATTACTGAAATTAAACATACTCTAGAAGGAATCAATAACAGAATAACTGAGGCAGAAGAACGAATAAGTGAGCTGGAAGATAAAATGGTGGAAATAACTGCCAGGGAGCAGAATAAAGAAAAAGGAATGAAAAGAACTGAGGACAGTCTGAGAGACCTCTGGGACAACATTAAATGCACCAACATTCGAATTACAGGGGTCCCAGAAGAAGAAGACAGTAAGAAAGGTCTGAGAAAATATCTGAAGACATTATACTTGAAAACTTTCCTAACATGGGAAAGGAAATAGTCGATCAAGTCCAGGAAGCACAGAGAGTCCCATACAGAATAAACCCAAGGAGAAACACACCGAGACACATATTAATCAAACTATCAAAAATTAAATACAAAGAAAAAATATTAAAAGCAGCAAGGGAAAAGCAACAAATAACATAAAAGGGACTCCCCATAAGGTTAACAGCTGATATTTCAGCAGACACTCTGCAAGCCAAAACAGAGCGGCAGGACATATTTAGTGATGAAACGGAAAAACCTTCAACCAAGATTGCCCAGCAAGGATCTCATTCATACTTGATGGGTAAATTAAAACCTTTACAGACAAGCAAAAGCTATGAGAATTGAGCACTACAAACCAGCTTTACAACAAATGCTAAAGGAACTTCTCTAGGCAGGAAACACAAGAGAAGGAAAAGACCTACAATAACAAACCCAAAACAATTAAGAAAATGGTAATAAGAACATACATACTGATAATTACCTTAAATGTAAATGGATTAAATGCTCCAACCAAAAGACACAGACTGGTTGAACGGATACAAAAACAAGACCTGTACATATGCTGTCTACAAGTGACCCACTTCAGACCTAGGGACACACAGAGACTGAAAGTGAGGGGATGGAAAAGATAGTCCATGAAAATAGAAATGGAAATTAAAAGAAAGCTGGAGTAGCAATTCCCATATCAGACAAAACAGACTTTAAAAGAAAGACTACTGCAAGAGACAAAGAAGGACACTACATGATGATCAAGAGATCAATGCAAGAAGAAGATATAATAATTGTAAAAATTTATGCACCCAACAGAGGAACACCTCAATACATAAGGCAAATGCTAACAGCCATAAAAGGGGAAATCGACAGTAACACAATCATAGTAGGGGACTTTAACACCCCACTTTCAACAGTGGACAGAACAACCAAAATGAAAATAAATAAGGAAACACAAGCTTTAAATGACACATTAAACAAGATGGACATAATTGATATTTACAGGACATTCCATCCAAAAACAACACAATACACTTTCTTCTCAAGTGCTCATGGAACATTCTCAGGACAGATCATATCTTGGGTCACAAATCAAGCCTTGGTAAATTTAAGAAATTGAAATTGTATAAAGTATCTTTTCCTACCACAACTCTATGAGACTAGATAGCAACTACAGGGGAAAAGCTGTAAAAATTACAAACATATGGAGGCTAAACAATACACTACTAAATAACCAAGAAGTCACTAAAGAAATCAAAGAGGAAATCAAAAAATACCTAGCAACAAATGACAATGAAAACACGACAACCCAAAACCTATGGGATGCAGCAAGGGCAGTTCTAACAGGGAAGTTTATAGCAATACAATCCTACATCAAGAAATAAGAAACATCTCAAATAAACACCCTAACCTTACATCTAAAGCAATTAGAGAAAGAAGAACAAAAAAACCCCAAAATTTAGCAGAAGGAAAGAAATCACAAAGATCAGATCAGAAAGAAATGAAGGAAACACTAGCAAAGATCAATAAAACTAGAAGCTGGTTCTTTGAGAAGATAAACAAAATTGATAAACCATTAGCCAGACGCATCAAGAAAAAAAGGGAGAGGACTCAAATCAACAGAATTAGAAATGAAAAAGGGGAAGTAACAACTGACACTGCAGAAATACCAAGGATCATGACAGATTAATAGATTACTACAAGCAACTATGCGACAATGAAATGGACAACCTGGAAGAAATGGACAAATTCTTAGGAAAGCACAACCTTCCCAGACTGAGCCAGGAAGAAACTGAAAATATAAACAGACCCATCACAAGCACTGAAATTGAAACTGTGATTAAAAATCTTCCAACAAACAAAAGCCCCGTAGTAGATGGCTTCACAGGTGAATTCTATCAAACATTTAGAGAAGAGCTAACACATATCCTTCTCAAACTCCTCCAAAATATAGCAGAGGGAGGAACACTCCCAAACTCATTCTACCATGAGAATGAGAGGCCACCATCACCCTGATACCAAAACCAGACAAAAATACTACAAAAACAGAAAATTACAGACCAGTATCACTGATGAATATAGATGCAAAAATCTTCAACAAAATACTAGCAAACAGAATCCAACAGCACATTAAAAGGATCATACACCATGATCAAGTGGGGTTTATCCCAGGAATGCAAGGATTCCTCAATATAAGCAAATCAATCAATGTGATACACCATATTAACAAATTGAAGAATAAAAACCATATGATCATCTCCATAGATGCAGAAAAAGCTTTTGACAAAATTCAATACCCATTTATGATAAAAACTCTCCAGAAAGTGGGCATAGAGGGAACTTACTTCAATATAATAAAAGCCATATATGACAAACCCACAGCAAACATCATTCTCAATGGTGAAAAACTGAAAGCATTTCCTCTAAGATCAGGAACAAGACAAGGATATCCACTCTCACCACTATTATTCAACATAGTTTTGGAAGTCCTAGCCACAGAGATCAGAGAAGAAAAAGAAATAAAAGGAATACAAATTGGAAAAGAAGAAGTAAAACTGTCACTGATTGCAGATGACATGATACTACATATACAGAGTCCTAAAGATGCCACCAGAAAACTACTAGAGCTAATCAATGAATTTGGTAAAGTTGCAGGATACAAAATTAATGCACAGAAATCTCTTGCATTCCTATACACTAATGATGAAAAATTTGAAAGAGAAATTAAGGAAACACTCCCATTTACCACTGCAACAAAAAGAATAAAATACCTAGGAATAAACCGACCAAGGGAGACAAAAGAACTGTATGCAGAGAACTGTAAGCCACCGATGAAAGAAATTAAAGGTGTTACCAACAAATGGAGAGATATACCATGTTCTTGGATTGGAAGAACCAATATCGTGAAAATGACTATACTACACAAAGCAATCTACAGATGCAACGCAATCCCTATCAAATTACCAATGGCATTTTTTTACAGAACTAGAACAAAAAATCTTAAAATTTGTATGGAGACACAAAAGACCCCGAATAGCCAAAGCAGTCTTGAGGAAAAAAAACGGAGCTGGAGGAATCAGACTCCCTGACTTCAGACTATACTACAAAGTTACAGTAATGAAGACTATGGTACTGGCACAAAAACAGAAATATAGATCAATGGAACAGGATAGAAAGCCCAGAGATAAACCCATGCACATATGGTCAACTAATCTATGACAAAGGAGGCAAGGAAAAATAACGGAGAAAAGACAGTCTCTTCAACAAGTGGTGCTGGTAAAACTGGACAGCTACATGTAAAAGAATGAAATTAGAACACTCCCTAACACCATTCACAAAAATAAACTCAAAATGGATTCGAGACCTAAATGTAAGACCGGACACTATAAAACTCTTAGAGGAAAACATAGGAAGAACACTCTTTGACATAAATCACAACAAGATCTTTTTTGACCCACCTCCTAGAGTAATGGAAATAAAAACAAAAATAAATGAATGGGACCTAATGAAACTTAAAAGCCTCTGCAAAGCAAAGGAAACGACAAACGAGATGAAAAGACAACCCTCAGAATGGGAGAAAATATTTGTAAATTAATCAATGGACAAAGGATTAATCTGCAAAATATATGAACAGCTCATGCAGCTCAATATCAAAAAAAACAAACAACCCAATCCAAAAATGGGCAGAAGACCTAAATAGACATTTCTCCAAAGAAGACATACAGATGGCCAAGAAGCACATGAAAAGCTGCTCAACATCACTAATTATTAGAGAAATGCAAATCAAAACTACAATGAGGTATCACCTTACACCAGTCAGAATGGCCATCATCAAAAAGTCTACAAACAAGAAATGCTAAAGAGGGTGTGGAGAAAAGGGAACCCTCTTGCACTGTTGCAGGGGAATGTAAATTGATACAGCCACTGTGGAAAACAGTATGGAGGTTCCTTAAAAAACTAAAAACAGAACTACCATATGACCCAGCAATCCCACTACTGGGCATATACCCTGAGAAAACCATAATTCAAAAGGACACATGTACCCCAATGTTCACTGCAGCACTATTTACAACAGCCAGGACACAAAAACAACCTAAATGTCCAAAGACAGATGAATGGGTAAAGAAGATGTGGTACATGTATACAATGGAATATTATTCAGCCATACAAAGGAACGAAATTGGTCATTTGTAGAGATGTGGATGGATCTAGAGACTGTCATACAGAGTGAAGTAAGCCAGAAAGAGAAAAACAAATATCGTATATTAACGCATATATGTGGAATCTAGAAAAATGGTACAGATGAACCTATTTGTAGGGCAGCAATAGAGATGTAGGTACAGAAACGGACATGTGGACGCAGAGGGGGAACAGGAGGGTTGGATGAACTGGGAGATTAGGTTTGACATAAATACACTACCAGGTGTTAAACAGATAGCTAGTGGGAACCTGCTGTATAGCACAGGGAGCTCAGCTTGGTGCTTTGTGATGACCTAGGTAGATGGGATAGGGGGTGGGGAGGGGGAGGTCCAAGAGGGAAGAGATATATGTATACATATAGCTGACTCACTTCACTGTATAGCAGAAACTAACAGAATATTGTAAAGCAATTATACTCCAATTAAAAAACAAAAAGAATCACTAATTATTAGAGAAATGTAAATCAAAACTACAATGAGGTTATCACCTCACACCAGTTAGAATGGGCATCATCAGAAAATCTACGAACACCAAATGCTTAAGAGGGTGTGGAGAAAAGGGAACCCTCTTGCACTGTTGGTGGGAATGTAAATTGATAACAGCCACTGCGGAGAAGAGTATGGAGGTTCCTTAAAAAACTAAAAATAGAACTACTATATGACCCAGCAATCCCACTACTGGGCATATACCCAGAGAAAACCATAATTCAAAAAGACACATGCACCCCAATGTTCACTGCAGCACTATTTACAATAGCCAGGTCATGGAAGCAACTTAAATGCCCATCAACAGACGAATTAAAGAAAAGGTAGTACATATATACAATGGAATATTACTCGGCCATAAAAAGGAATGAAACTGGGTTATTTGTAGAGATGTGGATGGCTCTGGAGACAGTCATACAGGGTGAAGTAAGTCAGAAAGAGAAAAACAAATATAGTATATTAACGCATATATGTGGAACCTAGAAAAATGGTACAGATGAACTGGTTTGCAGGGCAGAAATTGAGACACAGATGTAGACAACAAACGTATGAACACCAAGGGGGGAAAGTGGTAGAGGGCGGGTGGTGGTGGGATGAATTGGGAGATTGGGATTGACATGTATACACTAATATGTATAAAATAGATAATAAGAACCTGCTGTATAAGAAAATAAATAAAATTCAAAATTTCAAAATAAAATACAAAAGAGAGAATAAGTCATAAAGTTTACAGTAAGAAGGTATTATGTGCATTTAATTGGAATCCCCGAATTAGAGAAAGAAAAGGACAGAGGCAATATTGGAAGAGATAATAAATGAGAATTTCCCCCCAAACTGATGAAATTTCATTCTACATCTTTAAGAAGTTCAGTAAATTCCAAGCAAACCAAATAATAAGAAACCCAATACTAGATACATCAAAGTAAATGTGCAGAAAACTCAAAATGTGTGAGAAGCCAGTGAAAAAAATATAAATTATATCCAAAAAAAGCAACAGTCATAATAAAACTGACTTCTCTGTAGCAATACACAAAAATAATATGGCCTAAGTTGTATTTATTCCAACAAAAGATCAGTTAACATGTGTAAAGCAGATTTATAAAAATCAGTATAATTTATGACAGTTATAGAATAAAAAAGAAAAAGCATATGCTCATTTCAAAAGATGCATGAAAAATCATTCGATAAACTATAACACCTATTCATGAAAAAAATTCTTACAAACTATATAGAAGGAACAGAAGAGTTAATAAAGCTTATCTCCCAAAATCTACAGTGATCACACTTAAAAATGAAAGCGTTCCCTTTGCAGTTAGGTCAGACAAGGTTGGCTATTTTCACTATTTCCATTATCCTGGTAGCCAGTTAGCCAGTTCAGTAAGGCACAGGAGATACCAAAGGTATAAGGATTAGAAAGGAAGAGACAAAAGCCATAATTAACATATGATATGATTTTATACATAAAAAATCCAAAATTAGAATCTTAACAGATAAATCCAGTCTTTCCACATATATTTCCCTATATTAGCCACATCTTTTATAATAGCAACAAAATAATTAAGTGCCTAGAATAAATCTAATAAAAGATGAGGAGGACCTCCACAAGGATGACAAATAAACTGTATTCTATTGAGAGACATTATATTGAGAGAAATCAAAAGACAAATAAATGGAAACATACACCATATTCATGGGTTGGAGACTCAACATCATAAAGATGTCAATTCTCCCCAAATTTATCAGACTCAATACAATCCCAGTCAAAATCTAAACAGGTTTGTGTGGGTAGAGGGAGGAACTGGAGACAATCTGACAAGCTAACTCTAAAATTTACATGGAAGTGTCAAAAGCCAGGAACAGGCAAGTTATAAAGGCTCAGAAAGATATCAGAGCAAGGATAAACAGAAAAACAGAACAGAGTAACAGGCTGAGAAGACCCACACATATATGATCAGTGATTTCTGACAAGGTGGCATATGAAAATGGTGAAGAAAAGATTATCTTTTCACCTTACAGTACTGAGACAACTGGATATCCATGTGGAAAGAAATGAAACTGGATTCCTATCACATATTATATACATCAGATTTGTTCAACCACTAGGAAAACAAACGTAATGTTGAGTAAAGGAAGCCAGACACAAAATAATTCATAATGTATGATTTCTTTTAAATCAATTTAAAAGGAAAAAGCAATGTTGCATATGACCTGAGGTACTGTCACCAGAAAGGGGCACTTGGAAGGGGAGGACTTCTAGAGTAAAACCAGCAATGGTCTATTTCCTGACCTGAGCAGCGGTTACAACTTTGCATCACAATGATTTATCAACCTATTCTCTTATGTTTTATGTACTTTTCTGTAAGTCTACTCTATTTCATACCAAAATGGTTTAAGGAAATTAAACTAAGTAACTTACCCTGAAACTAACATCTGCCCATCGTGAGAAAAAGCACAAGTCAGAACAGGAGCACAGTGCCCACTCAGTATACTTTTATATTTTAATTCAAAACCTGCAAACAACAAGGTGAGAAAAATTAGCAAGCTGACTGTGCTTAGAATTTATTTTTAAGTAAAAACTATTTCATTTATTTGTTCAATAAAATCTTTGAGTGCCTAAAAGACACAAAAATGAAAAAAAAATTGTCATGCAACTCAAGTGAGTAAGTGGTTTCAAAAGTTCAGCAATGGGTAAAGAAAATGGTGGGGTTAGCAAAGGCTAGATGGGGGGTTATAATCATCAAATTATTTTTAAATTAAAAAATTCTAAACTATTAAATATATAAAATTTTCAACTAATTGAAATTTTAAACTATACTTCATCTTGTTATCTTAAAAAATACACACACACCACACACCAACTGCCCAAACGCCTAAAAGAATCAAATACCTGTAGTTTTAAATATCTGATATTAAGAAAATATTTTGTGATTCCAGAAATTAAAAATAATAGTAATGTAACATCTTATAATTCCAATATATCCTATAAAACTCCTACAAGTATGGTAACACTAAAATTCTTTTTATGCTTTCTATAATTACTGAAAAGGAATATCATAACTCTTTTAAAGGTAAGCTGAGGGAATTCAATGTATTTTAGTGACAACATATAAAAACAATCACTAAGAAGTTGGCCTGGCAAGACAAGGAAATAAGTGATATCTGTAATTTTCTCGCACCTAATAAGAACTTTTTCGAAGTGTTAATGGCTCTTAAGATATAAAGCATTTAACTAAACAAAAAGGTCATTAGAGCAGGTAAAAGTTTCAACAAATAAAAAATATATATTTATTTCCCTTTATTATTAAGTATTTCATTTCTATCCAAAATAGAAAAAATATGTTTTTATATGGGACAGCAGATATAGGCATTCAAGGCACTGATCAATACTTAGGCATATACAGATCAATAAGTAGGCACAATCAATCAAACAAAGCAAAAATGTTAAGATGCAAACTAAATGAAGATTTAATAAACCTGCAACAGGATCCTAAGAATCTATTACATTCTCAAGTATAAGATCCATTTGTCTATCTATTCCTCTCTACAAATAAGCATTAAAATTAGGTGCAGGGGCTTCCCTGGTGGCGCAGTGGTTGAGAGTCCGCCTGCCGATGCAGGGGACACGGTTTCGTGCCCCGGTCCGGGAAGATCCCACATGCCGCGGAGCGGCTGGACCCGTGAGCCATGGCCACTGAGCCTGCGCGTCCGGAGCCTGTGCTCCGCAGCGGGAGAGGCCACAGCAGTGAGAGGTCCGCCAAAAGGTGCAAATAATGCTAAACGCTTTATTGAAAGGCTTTAACTGCACATGTTTATATACTGTTATATATGTCTTTTAAAGAGCCAGTGTAAAAACACATTTTCCAGACAACGTATGAAAAGCTTTGCTTTCGAATTATTAAAGATATGTTGTATTTAGAACATCCACATACATGACTATATTTATGGTTTCTTATAAGAATTTCACCTTGAAAACAGAAGAGGTAGGATAGACCAGAGAAGTAATAGAACTCTTATCTTTACCAGCATGTCACCGAATACATTAAAAAATTACTGAATGTAACCTAACAGACAATAAAGTAACTAAATTTCCTCAAAAAAAAAATGTATTTATTACTTTGTAATAGCAGACCCTTCTCTATACACTAGCATAATGACAAAGATTCTCTCCCTGACCGAACTCTACCCAGGCTCTTCTGAGATGCCTCCTGGACTAGGCCTTGACCTTGGCCTACAAAGACTTTAACACAGTTTCTAAGAGTTCAAGGTTGCATCCCTAGGATGACCCTACCCCCCTTATAAAGTGCCTGCCTGGGAAAACTCAGGGCTGCCAAAAGAATTTACGTTTATTCCAGCCAACACCTGGAGATAGAGCTCCTGTCTCCCCGGCTCTGTGAGAGGGGAGGAGCCTAGCTTCCATAAGTGCCAGTTACAAACTCACATGCGTTTCACATGGACAAATTCCTCACTTCTTGCTTTTTGTAATTTTTTCACTTCCTGGATGCTACGGAGCCCCCATTTACCCCTGCTTTATTCCCTCATTCTCCCTTTAAAATACACAGTCACCTCTGCATAAACTGAAGTTAAGCTCAGTTCATGCTGGACACTTGCAATAGTATATTACTGATTAAAATCTATTGCAATAGTATATTAAAATCCTTCCTTACCGCTTTAACTAGTGTTCAGCTTTGTTTATCTCTGGCAATAATTTTATAAACAATGAAATATAACTCATGATTTAGCTAAAGCTTATTAGGTAACAAATAATAAAATAAGAATATTTTTGGGCATCTGAAGCAAGATGGCCAACTGACCATATAATTTCAGAGTTCCCATTAAAATGATAATGAAGGAATTAATAAAGATATAAATTCACATCAATGAAGAGAAGGGGAAGGGGGGCATCAGGAAATGAGAAACTGAAACCAATTTTGGAAAAGCAGATGCAAATTAATTGACGAGATTATATATAGAGAACAGCTTGGGGTGTAAAATGAGGGGGCTACAGCAAAGAAGTAAGCTAGTCTTCCCTAGAAAACCCCAAAAGACTTAGGACTATTAACAGAAAACCCCAAAAGACAACTATTAAAAGCCAAGGAAAAAGAAAGTCAGAGATATAGACCTGAAAACAGAAGAATTAACTTTAAGTCTGTTTATAAAACAATATCTACCTCCCATCCCTCCCTGACCCCACCCATAGTATGCTGCATGAAAGCTAGATGCTTCTCCCCAGGATGAAGGAAAACAATGACTGCCTGGGGAGCTCGAGGGCAGCTCCAGGGCAACACAGACACCCACATTCTCTAAATCTCCAACCCTTCCGCAATAAGGGCCAACAGTCCACCTTCTTATCCTAAAGAGAAGCCAGCAAATACAAACCACCACCATGTGCCCAGAGCTTTTAAACTTCTTCTTCTTGTTTAATTCTTGAAAGTAAATGGAATACTAAGGATCATCAGGCATTTGAAGAAGGTCATCATATGAAAGAGAAAGATCAGGGTAAACAAAAAAGGGCCCAAACAAAGTTCATTAGGAAACAGAAGGGAACTTAAAGCCAAAACAAAAAGCCTCTAATCGGTATCCTGAGAGTTTAGAGAGGATCTTGCATTAAATGGAGGACACTAGGAAAAAGAAACAAAAAAGATAAGCATTTGGAAATTGAAAATATTACTGATGGGATTAAAAAATTCAAAAAAGGTTAAAAGATAGAGCTAAGGAATTTTTTCCTAAGATAGAAAAAATGATAAAGAGATAAATGTGGGGGAAAAATAGACACAGGGAATCAAGTCAGGAGGTCCAACACTCAACTAATGGAAGTTATAAAAAGAGAAGTAGAGAAGAATTAGAATAAATGAATACTGTATACCAAAAATGAAAGACATAAGTTTCCTGACTGACTGACGAGTCACCTGAAAGAATAGTACAATGCATGGGGGAAAGACCCACACATGCTCAAAAAACAGTAACTACAATGAACAAATTTAAAATGTGGTGGTACATTTCTCCCAAGAAGATATACAGATTGCCAACAAATACATGAAAGGATGCTCAACATCACTAATCATTAGAGAAATGCAAATCAAAACTACAATGAGGTATCACCTCACACCGGTCAGAATGGCCATCATCAAAAAATCTACAAACAATAAATGCTAAAGAGGGTGTGGAGAAAAGGGAACCCTCTTGCACTGCTGGAGGGAATGTAAATTGATACAGCCACTATGGAGAACAGTAGGGAGGTTCCTTAAAAAACTAAAAATAGAACTACCATACAACCCAGCAATCCCACTACTGGGCACATACCCTGAGAAAACCATAATTCAAAAAGAGTCATGTACCACAATGTTCACTGCAGTGCTATTTACAATAGGCAGGACATGGAAGCAACCTAAGTGTCCATCCACAGATGAATGGGTAAAGAAGATGTGGCACATGTATATAATGGAATATTACTCACCCATAAAGAAACGAAATTGAGTTATTTGTAGTGAGGTGGATGGACCTGGAGTCTGTCATACAGAGTGAAGTAAGTCAGAAAGAGAAAAACAAATACCGTATGCGAATACATATATATGGAATCTAAAAAAAACAAAAAAATGGTTCTGAAGAACCTAGGGGCAGGACAGGAATAAAGACACAGACGTAGAAAATGGACTTGAGGACACGGGGAGGGGGGAGGGCAACCTGAGATGAAGCGAGAGAGTGGTATTGACATATATACACTAGAAAATGTAAAACAGATAGCTAGTGGGAAGCAGTCGCATAGCACAGGGAGATCAGCTCGGTGTTTTGTGACCACATAGAGGGGTGGGATAGGAAAGGTGGGAGGGAGATGCAAGAGGGAGGGGTTATGGGGATATATGTATACATATAGCTGATTCACTTTGTTATACAGCAGCAACTAACACAACAATGTAAAGCAATGATACCTCAATAAAGATGTTAAAAAATAAATAAATAAATAATAAAATGTGGTGGTGTAAACAGGATTTAGAGAAACTTTGAAAACCATCAAAAAAATTGAAAACAGAAAAAGGAGGAATGTGTGAGCAGGAATGTGTGTAGTGGTAGTGGTGAGGTCATAATCAGTAGCGTGCATATAATTTCTAAATCATGTATATGTATCACTTTGACTAAAAGTTCTTAAAATATATTTTTATAATCACTTTTAGATATCCAGAGTTCTTTAGTGAAAAAGATTAAGTAAAATATAAATTTTACCTGAATCACAAAAAATCATTTTAGAGAACTACTAGTTGAATACATACCTAAGGTATGGGTAAAGGAAATAACCCAAATTTTGATCTGGCAATCCTGACCACATGATGCCAGTCGAAAGAATTGAAGACCTTGTTCTCCACCTAAAAATATAAATTTGTTACAAATAAATACACAAGAATTGTTAAAACATTTAAACCAAAAATTTTCAATTTCTTAACTCAGATCTGTTAATTCTATTCATTTAACCCACATTCACAGGCAATATTAATTATATTAATTAATTTATACCATATAACGAAATGTCGGTTAAAGAATTTCTTTTAAGCAAGGTACTTCAAAGGATTATGACTTTAGCCCCTGAAGTTGCGACAACAAAATACCTTTTTATTTCCCTTCCACTAAGGATATAATTCAATGTTGCAAGGGCCAATATTGAGCCACGAAGCCTAGGGCACCCTCCAACCCAATTTTAGAGTCTATGAGGTTAGCATTGATGGAAAAAATTAGGAAGAAAAGTCAGTTATGAGATGAGTGTTAAATGCTTAATTGCTCCCAACTTAACTTTTTTAGGATATGTTCACTTAAAAACTTAGTCTTAATTCACATGGAATGAGACTGTTTCCCCATTTGATTTAATCAAGACAAAGACTAGAATTACGTAAATCCAAAACAACATCAATTCAGTCTAATAGATTTGGTGGAAAATATTACACAAATCAGGGAAAGTAATCAGTTAAATTTGGTGTTACAAAAAAACCGCTAGTTATGCTTACTTAGATACTTTCAGTGTATCTTTATCTACCCACTAGATAAGTTCCTAAATATTGTGGGTAATGTAAATATTGGTATCACCAACTCAATTTTATATGAATTCCACCTAATATCACAGGTCAAAGGAAATGTCAGCACTCATATGCAGTAAGACACAATTAAGAAACCTACTACCCATCTTAAGATTGCACTCCTGGACTTCCCTGGTGGCACAGTGGTTAGGAATCCGCCTGCTAATGCAGGGGACACGGGTTCGAGCCCTGGTCCAGGAAAATCCCACATGCCGCGGAGCAACTAAGCCCGTGAGCCACAACTACTGAGCCTGCATGCCACAACTACTGAAGCCTGCGTGCCTAGAGGCCGTGCTCAGCAACAAGAGAAGCTAACACAGTGAGAAGCCCGTGCACTGCAACAAAGAGTAGCCCCCGCTCACCGCAACTAGAGAAAGCTTGTGTGCAGCAACAAAGGCCCAACGCGGCCAAAATAAATAAATTAAATAAATTAAAAAAAAAAAAGATTGCACTCCTGTTTTGTAAATAT
The DNA here is from genome assembly GCF_963455315.2 of Globicephala melas. NCBI lineage: Eukaryota > Metazoa > Chordata > Mammalia > Artiodactyla > Delphinidae > Globicephala > Globicephala melas. The sequence continues at coordinate 71,810,425 of NC_083320.1, read as the reverse complement.
TTAGTATATGGTATTTAATTTATACACCTGGGTATGTAAAATAAATGCTTCCTATGGATTCCCTCTGTTTTGTTGAAAGCACATATACTTTATTAACATAAAACAAATTAAAATTTCTTTTTCACTGAAAGTTTTTCTAACAGCATGGGACTTCCACATTTCAACAGCATTTTTGTTTTTGTAGCACAGGTTCAGCCAAACAGCATCCTTTCTCAGAGATCTTGATGGATGTAAGCAATTCCTAATAATCATTAAATCTTCTTAAGGCAAAACAGTTTACCCAAAAATGGCTGAGAGTAAAATATTTAAGTACTAGACTCAGTTAAGAGAACTTTTTTTCCTATTGTTTCTAGACTAAATAAGATCCTTAAGTTAATTCAGAAGTTTCTTTCAGTAGTAAGAATTCATCTAGGACAATGTAAAATTATAAAGCTTAAAATATGCCTATCCTTGAGATCCAAATATAATATTTAAAAATAAACTTTTCTTCAGGAAAAATATTTAAATTGTAATAATAATCTAATCCAAACTGTCTTTTCACTTAAAAACTGGAGAGAATTAAACATTCATCCTCCAGCACAAACAGTATTATTTTTCCTTATTTGAGCAAAATGTCACAAAGACAGAAGATTCAATATGTCATAAGTATTTACAGATATTAACAAATACCAAATTAAACAATAACAAGTTAAAAATTACATACTTTGTCTTTTAAGAAAATACATAGTTACCACAAATTCCTATAATAATCATTTATTGGTTTATATGCTTTAAAGCATATATTGATCTGTTTCAGGGAATTTACACATAAGGTTAATACCTATTTTAACAGAAATTGAACTAAAGAAAGTACAGAAGGGACATATTAGAAGTATATTGAAAAATATACTCTACAGGCAGGGTAGGGATGTGAGTATTAAACTTATTTTAGAATCTCACCAAATTTTCTGCCTTGTTTAGTGAAACTTTCCAGGACCCATGAACTGCAACCCCTCTAAAGATAGAACAAGGATGTCCTTAGTTTTACTCTAATATCACTATAAAAATGGTATTTTAATTGAAAATCTTTTTTTCAGGTAACTTAGAATCAAAAAGGAAACCTAAATCTCCCTATGTTTATATAACTCATTAAAGATTCACTGAGTGCCTGTAAGATTTTGGAGAAGGTCTCACAGAATGGAAGAAATGGTTCTTGTCTGTTGCAAGCTGGTCTTCTTAGAATAAAACAGCATAAAACAATATATTAAAAAGAATAAATTATCGTAAGTAAATTAGGTAGGGAGTTTAATATAAAAATGGGTTCATGAAAAGAAAATCTGTTAATCTGCTATATGATACTAAAAGGCTAAGAAAACAAAAACAAGAAATTTCAGCAAATCAATCTTATTCATCAGTCTGCATTTCAAGGCCTATTATATTCCAAGCACTGTAAATAAAACAGACCCAGGCCCTGCCCTATGGAGCTTACAATCTAACAGGAAAAACACCATTAAACACAATCCATATAAACAACTATATAATTAAAGCCTGTGATACTTCACTAAGTCCTATTTTAAAAGAAAAATAAAGCGTGCAAATAAAGACTGTATCAAAATACTTTAGACTGTGTGCAGGAGGTAAGAGAAGGGGAAACTCACCTGAAGTGATTTTTTTTTTTTTTTTACCTGAAAGCTAAAGGATGACTAATAGTGAACCAGGTGAAGGGTCCACATGTAAAACCCTTGGAAAAATCTTAAGAGACATTCAAGGAATGAAAGGCCAGTGTGGCAAGAGAACGCGTGAAGCCAAGTGTGATTTGGGATGAGGCAGGGAAACAGAATATGAAGGTTCTTACAGGCTTTGTGTTTGGGATTTGGTATGTTATCTTACCTTAATCATATTTTAATATGTCATTGATGGTTTTGAAATAGGGGAGTGCCAAAGCCATCCTGCTACTGGACCTGAGCTGTCCAATAAGGTGTAACTCGCCACACATGGCTACTGAACAGTTGAAGTGTGACTACTACAAATTGAGATGTGACATAATACGCACACTAGATTTCGAAGACTTCACACCAAAATATAGTAAAATATCTTACTGATATTTTACTATCAATTATTGAAATAATATTTTAGATATATAGGGTAAAATATGTTAAAATTAATTTCACCTACTACTAGAAAATTTTAAATTTGCATACGTAGCTCACATTATATTGCTATGGGCCAGCACTGGTCTGGCAATAAGACTGGAGCAGCCAAAAGCAGAGCTTCATCCTAACACAGAAGATGAAAATAAAAGAAGACAACTTCCCAATTCACTGTATTTATTTAAAACCAAGAGTCTATATTCAGGAGTTTTTGTTTCTTCTTTTTCTGAAAACTAATTGTATTGTCAAATGCTTTATAAATTTATGTTTCGAAAGATTAAATTAGTAAACGGAAAATGAAACCTGTTTCCAATTTTTACACTTCACATTTCTATTTGAATATCAATAGACAATATTTCAAAAATCACAGTAAAACCAACAGGGTTAAGGCCTCTACATTACCGTACTCAAGGAATCCAGATCTACTGCACCAAGTTGAGTCAGCCCCTACATATTTTCCCAAAGATCCTGATTTTCCCTAAAAAAATATCTGTGATTTCATTTTGATCAAAAAAGATAAAGGAGAAGGATGATTCCTTGAAAGGAATGAATTAAAAGGGCTTGTTGTTTTACGAATGATGAAGTGAAAATAAGTAAAAGAATGAAAAGTCACATACAAATTGCAAATGGGAATTACTAGTGCTTACAAGAGTAAAATAACTAACCAGAAACTGGCTGTGAAGAAAAATCGCAGCAGGTCATTCCAAGATCATGTGCTTTTTCACTATGCAGACACCTCATTTTATCATCCCACACTGTTAAATCTCCACACGAGGAGCCAGTGACAAAGAAGTTTCCATTAGGAGAAAATGCACAGGCCACCAAGGAGCCATCCTTAACACTAGCACATCTGAAATAAAAGCAAAAGAAAAGGGAATTTTCATTTCAGAGAATCTTTTACTTGACATTACAATCTCTAACAGCAGCTTGATATACTAAAAAGAGGATAAATGGCTATCACAGAACTAGAGATAAAAGGCAGTAGATGCCTAGAGAAATAAAATATCATTTATGTGCTTGCTAAAGTAAGAGGATCTAAACATTATCTTAACCAAACCAAAGTCGACAGTATCTTCATACTTTTCCATATGGCAAGTCAGTAGGAACATGTTAAAATCTACAAAGCTTAACAAAAAAAGCAATAACAACCAACAATATCAACTACAGTCACATTTTTTTTTTTTAAAGATATAACTTTTTGATTGAAAAACATGTTACTGGGGTCAAAAGTACTTTCAACTTTTGTATTAAAATCACCTAGAGGGCTTCCCTGGTGGCGCAGTGGTTGAGAGTCCGCCTGCCGATGCAGGGGACACGGGTTCGTGCCCCGGTCTGGGAAGATCCCACGTGCCGCGGAGTGGCTGGGCCTGTGAGCCACGGCCGCTGGGCCTGCGCGTCTGGAGCCAGTGCTCCGCAACGGGAGAGGATGCAACAGTGAGAGGCCCGCGTACCGCAAAAAATAAATAAAAAATCACCTAGAAACAACAAACAGCAAAATCACCCAGGAACTTTCATCCCATCTTCAAATACCAATTCTTTATGTAAAGAAAATGCTGTGAACAAGTTAAAATTATCTAGGGAAGATTAGGAAGCACTGGCCTAACAATATTAATTATTTTCTCAATTAGGAAAAACTGGTAAAAACCCAACAATTAGTGCAGTGTCCTAGCCAGTGCTTAAATCTACTGCAGTGTACCATTTTTATATCATTAATTACATACACTAGAGAAATAATGCTAGGGAGACAGAATTTATCACCCAATAAGTGAAAAAGATTCGTTAGCTGACAGCTGTATTTCATTCACACAAAATAACTTAAAGGCATTTCATTCTTCTTGTGCTTTCTCTTTACTGTTTAACACCACTTAAATCACATCACTTTCTTCAATCCAAAGACCCAAATCTAAATGAGTAACAGTTGTTTACCAGCTACCATTTGTGCTCTGAGTGATGCTGGGGGGTAGGGAGAAAGGAAGGTACATTAAGCTATTTTAATTGGTAACACTTGAAAGTTTACAGTTTTTAATGTACTTAATGTCACGTTAAAATGGTTAAAATGTTTGATGTTACATATATTTCACCACACTATAAATACATACAAGTGCATGGTTTTAATGTTGGTGAGTTGCAACACAACATTACCAGTGTAAATTAATTGATGTATTTTTATCCAAAAGGAGTTTTTTAAGTGATTTTTTTTAAAAAGAAATGATAACACAACACCATGCTGATCACAAGGTTCCTTCTTCTGGGCTTGGTCAGCAAGAATCCTAGTCAGGAAAGAGCTGTGTAGGTGAGATTTACCTACATTACTTTATTATTGAGAACACCTGAGCCACGAGTGGCAAAAATAAAGCCTAAAATTACTAAATTTTATTCAAAAGACTATTGTGGGGGGTTTTTTTGGCCGAACTCTTACCCAAAAAATCCATGAAAGTCTAACAAGATTAATCTTATTTTACAAAAGAGAGACTGGAAATTTAAAACACTCAGAGCCAAGCAAATCTACTTCAAGAATCATATGTTTTTATGACCTTCAGAAGATAGGTCAAAATACTTTTCCTTGTGATGTCTAAAAATTATCTGCTTCTTAACGTCATCAAAATATTCTGCCTTTTTTTTTCTTCTTTTTTTTGTGGACCTGTTAATAGGATTAAAAACGGAAAGCCGTTTAAATATTCCTACCTATATAACTTGTATGACTGTGCATTCCACAAAACAACAGTTCCATCAGCTGCCCCTGATACCAAACAAGTGGAGTCTGGGGAAAACCGGCAAACCCTCACGGGGCTACCACTGGGCTGTTCCAACACTGCCAAAGTCTGTCCGTTTTGAGTATCCCATAAGACAGTGGTACCGTCTGTTGAACATGAAGCCAAAATATGTCCTGAAGCGGAGAAACAGCAGCAGTGGACAGCATAGGTGTGAAACTTCAATGGAGAATGTGGCAATTCACTGAAGTCACTCAGGGAGTACAGGCGAATTGTTTTGTCCAAGGAGCAAGTGGCCAAGAGGGAAGAGGACAAGGCACAGCAGTTGACATCATCATCATGATCCGCTAACGTGTGAATTAGTTTCACCATGTTCTTTACTTGAAGTAAAATATCCTGCAATTTTTAGACAGATAAAGGTTACTTCACCCTAGGAATCAAATAAACGCAACTCAAATCAATATAAAAGAGCCAAAATCAATTAACTTGCTCGATGAAAGCTCCTACATTCACATTTTTAAAAGACAATATATTATACCGGGGGTTAGAATAATTTGGAGAGAAATAAAACATTTTAAGACTATAACCTCTGATGACTATCACAATCACCAGTGCTATACCAATAAAATTCCATAACTCCTGAAAAGGAACCTAGTCAAATAACTTCAAACTGATTTGACACTGAACATCCAGAACCTTGGGTATTTATTTCACCTTTGAAGACTTTCCCTTAACTAACTGCTACTCAACACTGCCTCACTCCACATCAGCTAATCTCAGCTTAAAAAGATTTTTCACTACTTAACAAACTCTGCTGCTCCTTCCACAGGACGGAGCCAAGGCTATTGCTCTGCCTTTAAGATGCAGAATTATATAGTTCACTCATAAAAAAGGACCAAAAGGTTTCATTCACAATTTAAGTGGCAGTGTTGAAAGCTATCAATCATGTCATGGTTTGTCATCTTTTCCGACAAAGAATAAAAAGATATAAAAGATTTGAGATGAAGAATCAATGTAATAAATCAAGGAAACCAAAAAGGAAGAGTGGCGAAAAATGGACTTAGCTGGTCTGCACCTAAGAACAAATTTACAAATTTAGAATAAAATCCAAACTCCTCACCAAGACTTACAAAACCCTACATGGTCTGTCTCTTGCTTGCCTACTTCTCAGACCTCAACTCCTTCCACTTTCCCTCACCCTCCCTCTTTCCAGCCTCCCTGGTCAAAAGGATTACACCTAAGATCTTCACAAAGTGGTTTTCTTATGCGTATCCCCTGCTTTTGGGATCTAATTTTACATTTCGATTTCAATTTCAGTGTCCTTCCTCAGAGAGAGTTTCCCAGTCTGAAGTAGCCCCTCTACAGGCTAGCACATCACCCTATTTTAATCCTCAGTGTAGCAATTACCACCCTCTGACATATTTATTACTTGTCTCCCCTCACTAGAAGGTAAGCACAAACCAACAAAGATCGGGTCTGTTTCGCTCATTTCTGTATCCACAACATGTAAAACGTAAAACAGTATCGGCACCTAATGTGGTCAAATAAATATTTGCTGAATTAACATTTTCCCCCAAATCCAGTTCTAGGCTTTAAACATTATATGTGAATATAATACAAAATGATTGGATAACTAAAAATAAAGCTACTAATACTAAAAAAAAAGAAAAAGAAAAAAAATCTGACAGTGGAAAAATGGTGTAGAACGAGGCAATAATCAGCCCTGAAGGGACAGGCGTAACTTTGAATTGTAAAATTCATAATACCTTGTTCTAGTATTATTTACAGAAATCTTTCCAAATAAATGGAGCGAGCCTTTTCCAACATTTATCTTATCCCAAAAGTTCAGCCTCTTTTTTCAAACAAACTTCAATGAAGTCTAAAAAACCAACCAACCACCAAAAACCCTGGTAGATTACCGCCTAAGGTATTGCACTGGAAACAAACGCCATCAGGGGGTGCTTTCTAGGGAACTCCCAAATCCCAACTGTGCAAGTGCACACGGGTAATTTTCCAAACAAACTTCCTCACCCTTGTGGCGCTCGGCTCTCTTTGCAGTTCGAAGCCCTCGAGTCGCAAGGACAGAGACGCAATCAGCTCAACTCTTTGTTTTGAAACGCGCTCTCAAGTCTACCCCTACCTGGTGTGGTAGTCCACTTAAACCTCAGCCTTCAAGCCAAACACTCAATTTCCGGTCATATCCCGAATCAACTCGCCAGTGTAAACACACGCATACCCATCTAATGCAAGGCAAACCCGAAATGTGCCAAGAATCCTCCAACATAAAGCTCGAGACCTACTCCCACCGCGCCCACGCGGGGACCAAGGATTTGCCCAACTGTGAGAGCCAACCAGGCCCCAGCGGACCCGCGGCAGGAGCGCGGCCGGCGGGGAGCAGGGCCTTCCGGGGCGCGGGGACCGGCGCTCGGGTTGTGGGGGAGGGATGGAAGCCAGCTGGGGCTTTCACGCCCCGCCGGGATGCGCCGCCCGGCTCCCAGACCGAGGCCGCAAAACCGTGCATCGCTCTGGTCAAGGTCTCAGCAGGTCCCTGTCGCGCGCTTAGAACCTGACACGGAGGGTTTAGACACCTCGAGCGGGGAAGTTCGGCGGGCTGACCCCAGTCAAGGTCCCCCACCTGCCTCCGCCGCTGTTAAACTGGCCCATGGGCACTGCCCCTTTCACCTCGAAGACCCACGACGGTGGGGATCATTGCTCAGATGCCGGCGAGTGGCGCAGGGCACGTAACGCGCAGGTGAGGCGGGCGTAGCCGACGCCGGCGGACGTCCTAAAGCGAAAGGAAAGCCCCGCCCCCCCGGGAGGCGGCCTGCGCCGCGGCGCATGCGCGCCCTTTCGCTTTCTAATGAAGAGGTTACTAAAACCTGGCTCTAGGATAAAAATGAGTCCGGATTTCCTTTAGTTGAAATTTTTTTCTGGTTGCTGAAGCTGAGGTCTCAAGGTCTAGCGAGTGCCTGAAATGTGATTTTATGCCCCCTTTAACTCTCCAGTTACTACAGCTGAAAGTTTTTGAGCCTCCTTCTTCTGCTGTATTTCTTTATCCTGCTCTGTCTATTCTGTGACCTCCCTGATTGGTCTTTTCTGTTTCGGCCAGCTCTGACCTCAGTGGTTCATGACTTATGCCATCGCCTTTGTGCTCAGGTTACCCAAATCTGTCTTTCCAGGGCAGGCTGCTGGAAAGGATATACTGCTATCACCTGAACCCGATGTGCATTTCTTATAGCGTTTCCGAGCGCCTCCTAAGCTCACGTGGAGCTTACACCGTGGTTTCCACGTGTAATTGATTACGAACTGGTTTTGCCAGTCCCTTTTGAGATTAAAAAATTGACCAGAAAAAAGTTCCTCGGCGTGCTAACACTTACGAACTAAGTGCACGTCACAGTATTGAACCATGTTCAGATTAAAATCAAAGGTACAAAGAGTTTTCTTCAGCGAGGAAACATTTAAAAATTACAAACCTGAGGAAACCAAAGTCACATATTTGAAGAGTAATAACCTAAAATACTCAAATTTAAACATGAAATTGAGATTCGCTGAAGATTTGTAATGAAAAAGACAAAGGGAAAAGAGGAGATCAAAATTCATGATTTTGAGATGTTCCTGTGATTTTTAAATTGATTAACGAGTGCATTATGACTGACACTTTGAAACCTGATTACAGGCCGAAGTACTGCCAAAACAGTATTTTTCTAAAAGTAACTTTTTGATTGTATAAATAGAGCTCTCTCTTGGAAATATAGAAACTATAAATAAGAAAAACAACTAATAATCACACCACTCGAAAATAAGCCACTCAGATACATTTACTTTCAGTTTTTCATGAATAATAATATCAATAATTTTACAAAAGGATCTGCTAACTACCTTTTTCAACTTAAACTTGTATCCTGAGCATTTTCCACGTCTAAAATTTCTCAGTAGTGTAATTACTGTTTCTGCCTAATGGTCCACAGCCCCAGAAACATACCATAATTTACTTAACATTTTCCCAGTTGTTTCTATATTTTTGTGCTTATTATAGATAATACTGGATTCAATGACATTGTACATAAATATTTACTTTAATGAAATTTGCTAAGGAAATTGTTAGAAATGGAATTACTGGGCATAAGGGTGTAAATAGTCTTAATAAATATTGCCATATTGCTTTTCAGAGAGGCTGTATGGTTTCACCTCTCAGTAACATATGGTGGTGCCTGTCTCTCCACATTCTTGACAGACTTGAGTAATTTTTTTTAAATTTTCACTAATTTGATGGGTAAGATTTGTTATAATATTCTTCAAGTAGAATATGTAAAAGAAACCCCTGACTACACAGGCCAGTAATTTAGCATGGAGATCTCAAGCCCAGTATGGTCAGTTTTGAGGACAGGCAGTTTCAAAGCGGGAAGCTTTATTGTAGCTGGTCTCTGGTCTGTGAATTTGCAATTTGGGAGATGTTAATTAAAATATCTTGGCAATATATTAGAGAAACATTTTAAGAATTTATAGAGATCTTTGATCACATGAGTGAACTGGTTATCCTACTACATAGGACAGAGTGTCAAATAATTGGAACTTTGACTTGGAACATTAAAGATTTGAACACTTTATATATTTTTTGCTCTAATTATGTAACTGTGGTCAATAATCCTGTTTTATCATTAATTTCTAGTTTTGTTCCTTGTAATAATGCTTCTTGGGGAATATAGAAAACAATTTTAAGTGGTATATTTAAAGGAAAACTAACTTTTCAGTTAAATAATAAGCAATACATGCTCTCCAAATACAATCCAGTGGGAACAGAATAGGTGTGAATCAGTTAGTGAGTCAATGATTATTCCAATGTTTAGTTGAGAGTAACCAAGAGCTCAAAGGAGAGAGAGATGATAGGCACTGAAGTAATTAGAAAAGGTGGGTGTAGGGATGAGCTTGGGAAATACCCAGTTTCACAGTAAATACTCAGGAATGCATTTGGGTTGTTCTGCTTTGCAGGCAAATAAGGCCAGAGTTTCCAGAACCATCAGGCAAGGTAGAGTACAAGATGTAAAAAACTCCCTGGAGGTGTTCAGTTTGCAAAAAATGTATCAAGCTCAATATATATAATACATGCATTTGTGTGTAGTGTATATTAAACTTCAAAAAAAGTTTCTAAAAATATCCATGAGAAAGGCCCAGGGATTCTCTCATACTGATGCAATCATTCACTTTCCACACCTGGTATTATCTACAGCGCTACCTCCCAGCAGAGAGGAAGCTGTAACTGGGGGCAGGCTGTGTTATCTTCTGCATTATGGAATAGTCTCCGAATTCCTCTTATCCTTTGCCATTAAATAAACTTTACACCCTCTAACTGGCCATGTTTCCATTAATCCACCCAGTCCTGGATGCCAGCCAAGTAATAAGAGTTCGCTAGAGTTCTTTAAGTTGGTGTTTCATACAGATAGAAGAAAGACCCAGGGGCTGCCAAATGAGGATGAGGAAGGCTCACACTGGGCACAGTGAGAGCTGCCTTATGATAGAAAACATACATGTAGCTAAAAATAAGCAGACAAGAAAGAAGTGTGATGGCATTTGGTATCTGTATATGCTAAAGAAATTTTGCAGTTCCAACTATGCCTTTTCTTCCTCTTTGGTACAAAAAACATTCTTCTTGTTAATGGATTTTTATGGACTTTTATTTCCTATAATTAAAATTTTTCTTTTCTTATTTCTTCTGTCTCATCCTCTCAAATTCTTTATTTTCCAGTATCTTGTTACTAATGCTCCACAAGAGAATTCAAGATTTAAAATACAGTTTTGAAAAAGAAACCCACATTGTTACTTTCAGATTCCTGGTTTTTTATAAGAATATAATAGACATTGTATAATCAAATTTACTTGATAATAGCCCAACTTACAGAATTATTAATTCAATCTCTTTGTCATAGGTCTATTTAGATATTCTCTTTCTTCTTGAGTCAGTTGCAGTACTTTGTATCTTATAGGAATTTGTCATTATCATCCAAGTTATCTACTTGGTCCATAGTATTCACTTAAAGTCCGTTTTTGTTTCTACAATGTCCCCTCTTTCATTCCTGACTTTAGTAATTAGTCTTCCCTCTTTTTTCTCAGTTGGTTCAGCTAAAGCTTTGTCAATTTTGTTGATCTTTTCAAAGAACCAATTTTTGGTTTAATTAATTTTTCTATTCTTTTTATTAATTTCTGCTCTAATTATTATTTCCTTCCTCCTGCTTGCTTAATGCTTCGTTTGGTCTTCTTTCTCTATTGGAAGGTTAGCTTACTGATTTATGATTTTTTTTTCCATATAGGATTTACAACTATAAATATCCCTCTAACCACTGCGTTGGCTGAAGCCCTGTAATTCTTTGTATTAATAAAATCTACCGATCTTTTTTAGGTCGATCACAATTTGGGTCTCAATAATAGCATAAAGCATTGTCCACACAAATCCGTATCAGCCCAAAGTTTCACTGGGTCAAAATGCACTCCAGCCCCTCCACTTTCTTATTGGTTGTGTGTTTTCCATCATGAGGTTTCTCAAAAGCAGTGTCTCCCCTTTGAACCTAAGGTAAAATATATTAGCAGTCTTTCCTGACCATGACACATTACTACAGTTCAATCTACTAACTTTGCCAAGACCCTCTTCAATTGTGCATTTTAGTTCTTTTCCAGGACCATTTCATAAGTGATGGGATACAGAGAGGTAAGATATTATGCCCTACAGGGCCTATTTTTTTCCTTCTAATCCAATGGTTTAATAGCCAGTCTGCATCAGGATAGCCTAGGATATGAGGCAATTACAATGAACCCTAATATCTTAGTGACTTAAAATAAGGTTTATTTCTTGTTTATGCTATGTGTCCATTGGGAATTATGTTCAACATAGTTAATCAGAGACCTGGGCTAACAGAACATGAGTCATTTTGAGCATTAATAGTAGCTGTGCCAGAGGGAGAGGAGAGAAATTAAATACTTGGCCAACAAGATGCACATGATAATTATATTCAGATCTCTTTGGCCAGAACTAGCTTGTCAAATGGCCTCACTCAACCACAAGGAGTATAGGAAATACAATTCCATCATGTGCCCAGGAAGATAAGTCTTTGATTTTATGGTATTAATGACTATACCAGATGATAGGTACTCTCCTCTTAGAAAGGAAATGAGATCAAAGTTAGAGACCAGAGGAAAGCAATCTGGAGACTTACAAAGAAGTTTTACTTTGTACCAGATAATCCCTTCTTTTTGACCTATTTAGTTCACCTGGGACGTCTTAGGTCTTTTATTACAGACATGAGCCTCTTTAACACGTCCCAGGAAGCAGCTGTATGCTATCAGAACATTACTAGGCTTCAAGATATGATTATAAAGTAATATGACCTCATATTTCATGAAATATAATCCAACATATACGTGCAATAAGAGCTATCCTTTTCAAGGCAATCATTTGGAAAATTCAAACATTTATTCCAGCATAGCTGCTACCTAAAAGATATTTAGAACCTGGATTTTGGCATTGCTTTCAGAGTATAGCTCATTCTTTTGAGTAACTTCCTTGATGGGAAGGCTTTATTGACAAAGTTTTACTGAGTGCCATTAATATGTCAGACATTATACTAGATACTGGGTGTTTAAAAAATGTGTAAGACACAATCTCTTGAGAAGCTGTGTCAGGTGAGAGTGGGAGATACACAGCCCATAACAGCAATACCCTTAGTTATGGGAGAATATGAATTCTAGCTGCTCACAGGAAATTTGAGTGGAGGACTAAGAAAGCCAGTTAAATCCATATATAATGGACAGTTATCTCTTGTCATAAAATAAGAGCATGTCGATAAACACATGACTCATGAAATGTGCAGAATTCCAATCAGATAGCTAGAAATAATTTTAAATAGGCAGAACTGGAAAATGTGATAATCAAGGAAGCTGAGATATTTCATTTTCTCAGGAACACAAAATGGGGATAAGCATCATGGAACAGAGAAAAAGGGGAGTTTGAGGGGTAATATATGCTGTTTTGTATGTATTGTCCAGGAAAGAACCCCAGAAGTTGTCAGATAGAGACTACATTGTGGTTTGCTGTGTTGTGGAGAAGGGCTGATTCGCCTGCCCTTACCATGCCTGGATAAAACACTCCCAAGCATATCTCATTCTCATTGTGTTGAGTCTATATGCTCACCTAGTATATTTCAGATAATTCAGTCTCTTTCTTAGATATCACGATACTGGAAACCTGGACATGGTACTTTAGCTAGTTGAATGGCTCTTTCCCTTCATAATTTAGTTGATGTGATAATGGCTCTGATAGTAACAAAATTCTATAGGAGTAAAAAGTAACTGCCGCCTGGGGGTGGAGGGTGGGAAGGAGAACAGAGGAAGGCACAAATAATAGCATTTAGCAGGTGGTGGGTGGGTATACATTGTGTTCTGGAGTTATTTTGTGGGATGAGTAGCCAATAGGGAAGAGAGGATGGGGTTATGATAGGACAAAAGACTAAGAATAGGCCGAGGCCAAGTCTGAAGAGCCTTTAATGCTACACGAATACCTTTTTAGCAAGGGACTAACAGAATCAGATCTGGGTTCAAGATGGCAGAGTGGTGGACAAAAGGAGGATGACTAGACTGATTTCAAAACTTATTACAACAATGGAAAAAAACATTGGGAAAGACGAGAGAGCCTAGAAATAAATCCTCGCAAATATGGTCAAATGATTTTCAACAAGGGTGTTGAGACCACGAAATGGAGAAAGGAGTTTTTTCAACAAATGGTATGGCAAAAACTGGATATCCACATGCAAAATAATGAAGTTGGACATTTACTTTCTACCATGTACAAAAATTAAGTCAAAATGGATCGAAAACCTAACTGTAAGAGCTAAAACTATTAGAAGAAAACATAGGGGGAATGATTTATGACTTGGATTTGAAATGATTTCTTGCATAGGACACCAAAAACATAGACAAAAGAAAAAAACAGACAAATTGGACTACATCAAAATTAAAAATTTCTGTGCATCAAAGGATATAATCAATCAACAAAGTGAAAAGGCACCCCATGGAATGGAAGAAACTGTTTGTAAATCATATATCTGATAAGGGTTGTTAATATTTAGAATATATTAAAAAAAACTCCTGTAACTCAACAACAACAAAAAACAAACAACTTGATTTTCAAATGGGCAAAGGACTTGAACAGACACATCTCCAAAGAAGATGTGCAAAAGAGCAACAAGCAAGTGAAAAGATACTTATCACTAACCATCAGGGAAATGCAAATCAAAACCACAGTGAGATACCACATCACACCTGTTAGGATGGCTACTGTCAAAAAATAAACAACAAAACGAGTGTTGACAAAGACGTGGAGAAATTGGAAACTTGTGTACTGTTGGAGGGAATGTAAAATGGTACAGCTGCTGTGGAAATCATTATGGTGGTTCCTTAAAAACTAAAAAATAGAATTACCATCTGATCCAGCAATTCCATTTCTGGGTATAAACCCAAAAGAATTGAAAGCAGAGTCTTGAAGAGATATTTGTACACCCATATTCATAGCAGCATTATTCACAATAGCTATAGAGTGGAAGCAACCCAAATGTCCATCAACAGATGCATACATAAACAAAATGTGGTCTATACATATACGATGATATTATTATTCAGCCTTAAAAAGAAAGGAAATTCTGAAACATGGTACAACATGGATGAATCTTGAAGACATGTTAAGTGAAATAAGTCAGATACAAAAAGATAAAAAGTAGAATGGTGGTTGCCAGGGGCTGGGGGAAGGAGGAGTTACTGTGTAATGGATATAGAGTCTCAGTTCTGGAATGGATAGTGGTGATAGATGTGCAAAAATATGGATCTACTGAACACCACTGAACTGTACACTTAAAAATAATTAAGATGGCAAATTTTATGTCATGTATATTTAACCACAATTTTTTTAAAAAGGGAGGATGGCTAGAGAGAGAGAGGCATGGACATATATACACTACAAAACATAAGGTACATAGCTAGTGGGAAGCAGCCGCATAGCACAGGGATATCAGCTCGGTGCTTTGTGACCGCCTGGAGGGATGGGATAGGGAGGGTGGGAGGGAGGGAGACGCAAGAAGGAAGAGATATGGGAACATATGTATATGTATAACTGATTCACTTTGTTATAAAGCAGAAACTAACACACCATTGTAAAGCAATTATACCCCAATAAAGATGTTAAAAAAATAAAATAAAATAAAAAGGGAGGATGGCTAGAAAAAATGAGATACTGGTACTTAGCAAATGATGAGGCCTAAACTAGTATAGTGGCAGAGGGAATGGAAAATTGGAGATAAATGTACACCATAGGAATTTTAGAGGAAGATTCTTCAGGATGTCATGGAGAGATGGGTAAAGTGAGAAGTCCAAAGGAATTCTGAGGTTTCCTACCATGGGTGGCTAGATGTATGTTGATTCTGTTAACCGTGGTATGGAATACAGGGGAAAGAGCAAGTGTGAAAAGTAGGAAGACAATGAGATCATTTTTAGATTGTTGAGGTTGTGTTATCTGTGTCATGTCCTAAGATAGAGTTTGAGGTCAGAAGAAGAATACAGTGTGTATTTATTGATACAGGAATCATCAATGATAAGTAAGCCTGAGGTTCTCCAACTTCTAGGCAGACTCTGAATGTTATAACTAGGGGTGTTATGCTATTTTTAATGACCCAAATAGTCTCAAATGAATGGCACGTGTGCCTGTAATTATGGTGTACAAGGTATTTTTTTTTAAATCCCACTGCTTTGTAAATAAAACTCTTCAAGCATTGCGACATGGAAATAAAAACAACAATAACAGTTGTACATAATAGTGAAAAGATTGGGAACCACTACAGAGGTAATACTTGAATCTATATGAAGATGAGTAAGGAATATAACTTTTATTCCAAGTTTACTTAAGACATCAATCTGTTATATTCAAACCTGGGTTACCCCACATTATAAAATGAAGTTCCTTTCCACTTGTCTTTCATATAATATGACTCTTAACTTACCTTAAGGATTTAGACATATTTTATGCCATCATAGCACCAGTCCCATAACGAAAAACATCAACACCAAAGGATGAACTGCAGTGAAAATCCTCTACCTGTGGAGGATACTGCATTGCATGCTGTAAAGTGCTGAGTTAATCAAAATAATGGGTAAGATAATAAAATTAAGACTGGAGCACCTCCAGATACTAAATCTTTAGCCAGGGTAATTGTAAGGCCAGCTTCATTTCTTACTCTTATTTCAGGAATCAGTCTTGTGTTGTAGTCTAATGTCTAAAAACATTTGTTTTATATACTTTGTTCAGTTGCCTGATTGCTTACAGCAGGAGGCTAAAGATAATTCCAGTTCCTTCCTCATGTACAGAAGTGAACTTAGTGTTCAATATTCTTTTCAGATTTTGATTCCATAGCAGTGTAACTATTTCTAAATAAACTAGAATACATTCATCTCTTAAAAATTACCATCTTGTTATTATTCCATAACACTACCAATGCTCAAATTAGTTTTGGAATATTTTGGTGAGAAAATGCATTCAAATAATGTTCAAAGTAATCAAGAAAATCAGTCTTATGTTACTGAGGAATTTTATTTGAAGGCCAAAGACCTTACCAACTGAAGCTTACTAAGTTTGCTGCCAATGCGTAAATTACTCGACCTTTTTGGTGTTGGTTTTGTCATCTGTAAAATGGGCTATATCCTGGCCTATATGAATGGGGCCCTCTGGAATTGTGCAGCATGTAGCCTGAATTGCTGCAAAGCAGTAGCCCAGGCTATATTAAGATGCTTTCATCTGAAACAAAATATTCAAAATTGCTTATGCAATAAATTATCTCATCTAGCAAAATGTTCAGAGGTAGTGTGGCTCTAAGATTAATTTGATGGCTCATGTCATCAAGAACCCAAGTCCTTTCCATCTCCCTCACTTCCCCCATCTTCAGCATTACTGTTGTCATCTCTCAGGTTTGTCTCTGCATAGCTGAATGATGGTTGCAGTAGCTCCAAGCATCATGGCCTCCTATAACCATCTCCAAAGACCAAAAGGGACAGAAATTCTCCTCTGAACAATTCCCCAGAAGACTTCTCACATATGTCACTGCCCAGGATTATATCACATGCTCATTCTTTAAGCAGTCACTTTCAACAGGAATGGAATTACCATGATTGGCTTACTAATTAAAAGATTTATCCTCCTGGGGCTAAAAAAGTGCCCACTTTCCCATGAAGTTTACAGCCAGCCAACATCTACAGAGTGGATGGAAGGAAGAAGACAAGACAGCCAGCTACTGAATATGCAATTCAAGTGTCTTCCACATGAAAAATACCTATACAATAAAAAGCTATTTAACTTAAGTGAAATAATAGATGTGAAAGTAATCCACAACTCAATTATTATGTAAATGTTATGCCTTAACCTTTAAATGGCATCATTCAGTATATTCACCAGTTATATTTACCAGCTAAATTTACCATACTTGGTTTGTGACTTTTTAAATGTTAAAAAAAAGCACATTTTTTTGCAGAGATATTATGATCTATAGATAAGGAAGATGACAAAGATGTTAGTCTTCCCAAATTCTACCAACCAGAGAAAAAAAGCACTGTTAATGTTTTATACATCCCTGCAGAAAAAAAGCACTAACATTTTAGTATATGCATCCCAGCAAAGTTTGCCCCATGCTAAGTGCATTAAATATATTTTAACAGAATTACTATACATACTATACTATAACCAGCCATTTCACTTAATTTACCAATATTAATATAGATTTTCATGATAATTTTTAATGGCTGAATAGAATCAGCCTTTGTTTTTAAACAGTCACTTCTATATTCAAAAGAATTGAGATTTGCTATAATGAGGATATTCAGAAAAGCAATATTGAAGAAGAGCTGTAAACGTAATTGAAGAATTGGAGGAATCACAGATGAGAACATACCTTTCAAGGCCTTCCACTGTCTCCATACAAACCTGCCATGTAAATGTCTTGTTAGCCTTTGGTGATGTAATGACCTTGCTGAGCTTTCCTTTCATCTCAGCACAAGGTTTATTCTCGACTGGCTATAAGCCTTAGGTCTCTTTCATTCACTACTGAATTCCCCTTCAAGATTCAACCACATTCTTTGGTATCCATTACCATGATTATTAGGGCTATTTTTAAATATTTATTTATTTATTTAACAAACTTATTTTTGGCTGTGTTGGGTCTTCGTTGCTGCACGGGGGCTTTCTCTAGTTGTGGCGAGTGGGGGCTACTCTTCACTGGGGCGCGTGGGCCTCTCACTGTGGTGGCTTCTCTTGTTGCGGAGCATGGGCTCTGGGCATGCTAGCTTCAGTAGTTGTGGCACACGGGCTCAGTAGTTGTGGCTCGCGGGCTCTAGAGAGCAGGCATAGTAGTTGCGGTGCACGGGTCCAGTAGTTCCGCGGCATGTGGGATCCTCCCAGAGCAGGGCTTGAACCCATGTCCCTTGCATGGGCAGGCGGATCCTCAACCACTGTGCCAGCCGGGAAGTCCCAGGGCTATTTTTTATTAAAGGACATGGTAAGGAGTTTGTTCAGGGAGAATAAGGGCACTCTTAGAAGTCCAGCTTGATACTTAAATTTTTTTTTTTAATTTCAAGAATGAACTACATACAACTTATAGCATACCTCACAATGCTTTTATTTAGTCATCCAAGTGAGAACAACCCAAATGATCTTCATGTGTTTGGTCAGGGTAGAAATAGAACAAATAAATCTCAGATATTAATTTTGCTACGGTGCAAAATTCTCTTCCAGTGAAGGTCCAGAAGATCCAAATTATCTTTTCCTTTAACCCTGCCTTTAGCCAACTTGTTACCCATCACACTTCCAAGCACTGCTTTTGCTACAGTAACTCATAAGTCTATATAAGCTCCAACAATACCCAAGAACTCTCAATATTTTCTACTCACCTCCATTTACCTGAGCTTTTGCCTGCTCATCTCCTGAATGTTCCGTCTCCTGAATATCATTGGCTGAATATAAAATTTGGGGCAGTTTTATAGTCCCTAAAAAGCAGATAGGGTTAGATATGATGTCTACATAAAACAAAAACTATAAAAAGAATCAAAGTTGAAGCTGCTAAAAAGATTGGAGAAATTGCTCGATATCCCTCAAAACATGGTATTCGAATTCAAAATCTGTAATAAATTGTTAGTGAAAATTAATCCAAACAAATATTGAATACTGGTTGAGAAGTAGGGGGAAGAATCCTCTTCCACTGCTAGTAGGAGTGTAAACTGGTGTAGTCATCTGGAGGGTAGTATGGCAATAGCGTGGAAAGTTAGTGTGCACATACCTAACAACTTGGGGATTCTCCCCTACATATAGATCCTAGAGAAACTCTTACCACAGTCTGTTAGTTATCTATTGCTATGTAACAAATTACTCAAAACTGAGTGGCTTAAAACAACGATAAACATTTATTGTTCCACAGTTTCTATGGGTCAAGAATTCAGCAGTGTCTCTTGTAAAGTTGCAGTCCAGATGTTGGCCGGGGCTCCTGTCATCTGTTTAACTTCAGCTGAAGGATCCACTTCTAAGATGCTGCTGTCACATGACGTGCACATTGGTGCTAGCTGTTGGCTGTCCCATGGGGCTGCTACAGTGTCCTCAACAACACTGTTGGCTTTACCAGGAGCAAGTGATCCAAGAGAACAAGGTGGAAATAGCAATGTATTTATTACCTAGTCTGGGAGTTCACACATCACTGCCACATTATGTTGGTCACACAGGCGAAACCCGATACAATATGGGAAGGGGTTACACAGGGGCATGAATCATGTGGGACCATCTAGGAAACAGGCTTGCACACGCAGGTCCATAGAAGACATGTATGACAACATTCACCGCAGTATTATTTGCAGTGACAAGGAGTTGCAGGCAACTTAGGTTTTCATTCTGAGAGAAGTTTGAAAGTAAAATGTGGTATACGCCTGTGATGGAATACCTTGTAGCAATCAAAAGTAATGAACTAGATTTATGTATTCCTTTTTCAACTCAAAAGAAACAAAAATAGAAAAATAGAAAGACATGTATAGCATAATGCAACTGATACAAGTTTGAAAAACACTGTATATATATATATATATATATATATATATATATGTTTTTTTTCCCACACCATATATTTTTAAAGATGTATGTGTTGCTAAATACATATATAAAAGGTTGACTGGAAAGACATATGTGGTTGTATGTGCGGGGGAAAGGGCATTGAAGAGGAGCTGAAGGAAGAAGTAAGAAAATGAAAGAAAAGGGGCTTTGTAACAACAATGTGAAGAGTGTGTCATGAATTGAGGAGAGGAATTATCTTAATTCTGTGTAGTTGAGGTTTAAAAAAAATTTTTTTTTTTTAGGCAGAGTTGTAATGTGGTCCAAGCAGGCCTCCTAAGAGATCTAACTGAGGCAAAATTCCTAGTAGATAAGGTTCTACTAGTTTCTCTGTGTTGTATTTTTTATGAGTCATATTCCTGTGGAAGGAAAATTTCAATTGTCTTAGAATACCTCTCTTATCTCCTTGTTGGAATGAAATTCTTTTAACAGAACACAAACTTCTTTTGTTTCTCAAATGCAAATAATCTTGAGAGAGGTAGCCCACAAATACAATTTATAAAAAGGAGTAACTCATAGATATCAGATCTCCTTGTTAAGGATGTGTTTCATAGGAGCCTAAATGAACAGGATTTTAAATTTCTTGAACGGGTATGGGGGTAGAGGGGATAGAAAAGAGAAGCAGCACAGAGTGGGTGCAGTAAGGTACCAAAGACAGATCAGCTCCCTCATGATTCTGATTAAAACTAGTGCTTTTAACAAATTTCATTTTGGGGTTGAAATAAGAAAAAGAGATTACCTTGCATTTATGGTAATTTAGTTCTTTTGAGTTCAAGGTATACCCACAGATAAATTTTCATTTGTTTAATTTTAACCACGGTTAACAACTAAACAAATATATTAATTTACTCTCTAGATGTTGTTTCAAACTGATGACTATTTTTGGGGTTCGGTAGTAGTGGATTGATTGGTTTATCCTTAGGATAAATCAAAACCTATACTTGAGGTCAGGCCAATTTTTTACAACTCACAGAGCAACCAGGACTAGAATGGAGAAGGTTCAGGTTAAAGCCTAATTTATCTTAGAAAAAGTATGTTGTGCATACTTGTATGACAGCAGAGGGTTAGGAAAATGTTTTTATATTTGAGGAGAATAATAATACTGGTTTTATTGAAGATAGGCCCAACCTATGGCACCGTGAATGCAAGAGTCATTCACATAACAAATGATCCACATGTGTATTGTAACAATTGTTCTGGAGACTAATTGTGGCCCTTTGGGGATCATGGCCAGTACTTCCTGAACAGCTACTCCTGCTGAGTAACAACAATGAAGACAGCAGTCCAAAGTAGCCAATAGTCACCTTTCTTTTTTTCAGGGATATTTAATTTATTTTTAAAAGAAAATTAATCATTGAAAAACTGTTCTTCGTGTGTGTTTAAGTATTTTATTTCTCATTCGCCCCTCGGACATCAGACATGTTAATATCAAGCTCTTATATGCCATCTAATATAAAGTAATGTAACCACATATGCTCCCTAAGGCAAAACACCCCAATGAAGACGACTCTCCATGGAGCATCTGGCAGCCAGTTCTATAAACACAAAAACCACACACTTGATTCACAGCACCACCTTGTTCTCTGTTCCACATGGTATTTTTGATTGAGCACCAGCTCCTTAAGGCATCACTGTAATATTTGGTTAACAGAAACCGACATATGTACATAATAACAGCTGATTTTCATATAAGCCTTCACAAACACTCTAGGAATTTTGGAAAATACTCTGAGGTTATGAAGCATTCTAAAGCTTAATATTTCTTCAAAACTTTTCTATTCTCCCTTCACTACTTATGAAAAGCCCTTTACTAAGGACATTAGCTAAGGATCACGTCTGCACTAGACTGTAAGCTCCATGAAGGTAGGGCCTGTGCCTGTCTTGTTCATTCAATGATTCCTCAGACCCCAGCAAGGCATCAAATCATAGTTCATGAATGCTTGAACTTGTATCTCATGACTTATTAGACAAATTTATATAATAAATTTTTCTTAATGACAACTGGGTTGTATGTCTACAATAGAGACATTTCACCTATTAGAACAAGACCTTAAAAAATATTCTAATATTTTCATATTAGAAATGTGAAATAAACAATAAAAAGTGGTCCAGAGAGGTTCAGAGACTCATCAAAGTCACATCACTTGACTTAAGACCACCTTCCTCCACCCAGCCCAATGCTCTTTGAACCACACTCTGCTGCTCCTCCTTTATGATTCTGTAAAAAGCAAATTTAAATTAACTAGCTTTTTTTGAGAAAAAAAAAATGCCAGGTTCATTAAGAAAAACTAAAAAACTAGTTTGTAAAAGTCTTTTATTGTATCCGTGCCACACATAGTAGTGAAAAATAACACTCCTAAAAAAAAGAATGCTACCTTTTCCACAACATTTTATTTTAAATAAAACTTCAAGTACTCTTACATAGGTACAAAAAAATTCTGATCTACTTGCCTCCAACAGGCCACCACAACACACAGTAGTTAAAACACAGTGGTTACAAATGTCTTTTAAATTTATTTCTGAGGCAAGGCAAATGGGAGGGAAATGTTTCTATGAAAAAATACTGTGTGCGTAGGAAATTGTCACAATTTTATTCCACATGGATACAAATGATTATACTTTAATTTAGGCCCTGGTGGCTTAAAATTATATAACAAAATAGAAAAAATGGAAAACTAATATCCCCTACACCCTGTTTCAAAGGCAGGCACTACCAAGATCAAGGAGATGCCACAGTGTTGGTAGAGGATAATTACTGTACAAGCTGTATAGCTATAATTACCTTCAGACTAAAATAAAATGCTACAATCCTTCTAAGGCATAAACAATAATGTCTGCAAACAATATATACACATAATACATATTTAAAACAAGACTTAATATAAACAATAATGAACAGTATATACATGTCAATTTTTCTTCACTGTCTTGAAATACAATTTAACTACACAAGTGATGCAGCAACATATATATATATACATATATATATGTATATATATATATATATATATAAATGTACTTGTAACTCTACAGTAAAGTTTATTTTTGGTGCTTTTATAGCACATCAGTGTAAACAGTTTAACTTGGCTTTGTTTTATATTTTAAAACATTCCTTGTTGTATTTTCAAGATTTAAAGCAATTTTTCTAGTTCTTCCTTTTCACAGAAAACGAAGATTCTGGATGTGGTTTAATCATAAATAATTCATAAAATTAAATACATTCACTAAAAAATAAACTACAAAGTAAAAAAATGAAAAATAGATATTTATTGAGAGGGAAAGGAGAACCATTTCCCACGTTAGAGCTCTGGTGTTGAATATTCAGTGCGATTTGATACATTTTAATTGCTATTGCACTATAACACCCTTTCCTTTGAAAATTCTTTGGGTGTGCTTCCCTGTTCTACCTAAATTAGCTGATAAATCACACAAACCAATAACCAAGGGCCTTGGTTGTTGTAGGAGTGAAGCCTTTAAAAACGGTATCATTCTTCTGATACTTTTTTTTTGTGTGATATTTATTTTAAGGAAAAAAAAGTCATTATGTATGTGCCTTGCACATGTATGTAAATACAGTTCACATTGCTGGTTCATTTGTC
Organism: Globicephala melas; assembly: GCF_963455315.2. NCBI lineage: Eukaryota > Metazoa > Chordata > Mammalia > Artiodactyla > Delphinidae > Globicephala > Globicephala melas. Next base: position 71,786,820 of record NC_083320.1, on the reverse strand, counting down.
CTTGTTTAAAAGGAAAAAAAAAAAGAGAGATTATTATAACTTCAGCTCACTTTGAAAGTATCTGTCCACTTTTTTTCAAAATACTTCCTCATACTGTGGCCAGCTCTGCCTATATCAGAATCATCTTCATTAAATGTTTCACAGTTGTCAAAAACAAGCCTGACATCTAGAGCAAAAGTTTCAAGGTTTGGATACCTGGAAGAAAACACATGATTACAGGTTGCTTTTGTAGGCTGGTTTTGTTTTGCAAACAAATGAAGAGGTAATAAAAGATAAAATAAAACATAAAATTGAAAGGAAAAAGAAAAAGATTAGGGTAACTGCATTTAAACTGATATAAAACATATTATACCCTCTTATAAATAGGACGTTTAAAAGACTGCACGTGTTCTGGACATATAGAATTTAAAGACAGGTTAAATGGAAAACAGATTTCTCTTGAAGATCAAGATATATTTCAACAAACTTGCATTTTTCTTACATCCAATTTCCTGTTCGACCTGTATCACAATTTTGTTACAGGACTCATCCTACTTGATTAGTTTATTAACTCTGACCAACTGTATCACTTGCAGTACCCTATTTTTTACACTCAAAAATATTTAGCTACAGTAGAAATAATATAAATGCTTCCCATGCACTATGTACATGACACTTGCCCTGTAGCTTTTACATACATCCCAGGATAGGTCACTCTGTGTTAAACCTTGCCCCTTTCCCATTTCTCTTCTTCTCTCTTCAGATATGCTCTTTTGCTCAAACACTGTCATATGATGATCGAAAACAAGCAAAAAAAGCATGTGCTATCTCTTTACTGGAGATAACATTATCAGGAAACTGCCTTTCAATGAGAAGCACTGTGAATTCAGTGCTTTTTTTTGGTGGGATAATCCCAGGCCTCTTTCCCTGTAAGAACACAGAGAAGAGAACTGAAAGGTGCACGACTAGACTTATTAGTAAGGAAGGAGTGGTGCATTTCAAGCCAAATCAATACATTTTGAAAAAGGGCTTTTGGAAAGTCAAATTTAAATTAACTCTAACTTATGACAAATTGAATACTAAAATAATTTACCCATTAGAAATACCTATGAAGCGCACACTGAAGCTCTGAGATCTGGTAAAAGTGGAATTATTTCTTTGATGAAATACCTTGTACAGTCTTTTCACTCCTTTCTTCTAATATGTGCAATAATAAATGAAGAAAATTTCTTTATCTGTAATGAGCTCACAGAATTGTCAGCCCTGTGTAACCTCACCCATTTTCCTTTTCTTCTGAGAATTATTATTTTTTAAATTAAGGTGAAATGCACATAACATCATATTAACCATTTAAGGTAGATAATTAAGGCACTTAGCACACTCACAACATTGCATTACCTAGTTCCAAAACACTGTCATTACCCCAAAAGGAAACTCTATCCATTAAGCATTTACTCTCTATTCCTTCCTATCCCCAGCCCGTGGCAACCATCAACTTGTCTTTTGGTCTCTATACATTTACCTATTCTGGACATTTCATATAAATGCAATCATATAACATGTGTGGGAATAATTTTTATAAAATATTTTAAAGTTGCCTTGAGAAATATTTATCTCTTTAGACCGTTCCTTACTACAAGAAAAGGTTAATGATTAGCACTAGGGAGACAAATCCGGGAGAGAATTTTAGGCGAGATTCTAGATGAAATAAGTACAACAGAAGGAAGGGGAAGCTGATGGAACCCAGAAAGATTCATTAAAGGAGGCACTTCCTCCCCTCTGTTCTCTAAGTTTCTAGTTTGAAATTTGAAATACTGTTTGTGAGTTTGGGTCCCAGCTCATTAATTTGGGTTTAATGAAATAAGTCGAAGTGAGAGGAGTCTGAATTCTCTGAATTCTGTCTCCCACACCTGGCATCACAAACAGGATTATACAGAACTGCTTCTCTCTGCTTGCTTCTGCTGTGACCTCCTCCATTTACTGGCGCTCATTCTCAAAAGGGAACTTAGGGTTTCCCTGGTGGCGCAGTGGTTGGGAGTCTGCCTGCCAATGCAGGGGATACGGGTTCGTGCCCCAGTCCGGGAAGATCCCACATGCCGCGGAGCGGCTAGGCCCGTGAGCCATGGCTGCTGAGCCTGCGAGTCTGGAGCCTGTGCTCTGCAACGGGAGAGGCCACAGCGGTGAGAGGCCCACATAACAAAAAAAAAAAAGAAAGAAAAAAGGGAGCTTAGATTTTGCAGATCTTTTGGTACTTCTGTGTTAATGTGTAAGCCTGTTTATTTTGAGGTTTAGGTTCATCCTCTATCCAGGAACTGGAGAATTATGGAAGTTAAAAATGTTCATTGCAGCTCTATTTACAATAGCCAGGACATGGAAGCAACCTAAGTGTCCATCAACAGATGAATGGATAAAGAAAATGTGGCACATATATACAATGGAATATTACTCAGCCATAAAAAAAACGAAATTGAGTTATTTGTGGTGAGGTGGATGGACCTAGAGTCTGTCATACAGAGTGAAGTAAGTCAGAAAGAGAAAAACAAATACCATATGCTAACACATATATATGGAATCTAAGAAAAAATAAAAGGTCATGAAGAACCTAGGGGTAAGACAGGAATAAAGACACAGACCTACTAGAGCATGGACTTGAGGATATGGGGAGGGGGAAGGGTAAGCTGTGACAAAGTGAGAGAGTGGCATGGACATATATACACTACCAAATGTAAAATAGCTAGTGGGAAGAAGCCGCATAGCATAGGGAGATCAGCTAGGTGGTTTGTGACCACCTAGAGGGGTGGGATAGGGAGGGGGGGAGGGAGGGAGACGCAAGAGTGAAGAGATATGGGAACATATGTATATGTATAACTGATTCACTTTGTTATAAAGCAGAAACTAACACACCATTGTAAAGCAATTATACTCCAATAAAGATGTTAAAAAAAAAAAAAGCAAAAGCAAAAAAACCAGTTCATATATAGACAGAAGTTTTTGCTATTTGGATCATATAAGAACCAATAATTTTGGGCTTCCCTGGTGGCGCAGTGGTTGAGAGTCTGCCTGCCGACACGGCAGGGAACACGGGTTTGTGCCCCGGTCCGGGAAGATTCCACATGCCGCGGAGCGGCTAGGCCCGTGAGCCATGGCCACTGAGCCTGCGCGTCCGGAGCCTGTGCTCCGCAACGGGAGAGGCCACAACAGTGAGAGGCCCGCGTACCGAAAAAAAAAAAAAAAAGAACCAATAGTTTTAATGTTTTCGGAATTTAGGCAGGTCCCTTTCGAAATTAAAAAATAATAAAATGGGACAGACATAATTCTTTAAAAGATTGACAGTTCAGCCTCCAGAGAAATAAACTAGTCATTTGGTCAGTCTCGTAAATCATCTGATACATGTAAGACAGACACTGATCTTTATGAGTTAAGTTCTACTCAACTCTTCTAAACTGAGTTTAAATTACAGATTACAGTGATTTTCACCAAAAGAATATCTAGAAAGAACATAATAATAATAACAATAATAATGCAATTAAATATATGTTATAGTTTTTTTAAATGTAAAGTTCCTTCTTTCTCCTTATTTATGACTTTGCTTGAAGTGATGCGCATGGGCTACACTAAGGTAAACTGGTATGCAGGAATAAAGGGTGCAGGGAGAATGGAGAAGGGAGATGCACAGCTCCTGGCCATTAACACATGGAATGCTTTTGTGTGGGCTTGTTTTGTAAGAGAACAGCCTTATTCTTGTGGCTCCAAAATGTTTAGAACCAGTGTCCAATGTCCAGAACCAACTAAATGCCAACATCTAACAGCTGCTACCCTCTGGCAAGAAGTCTGAGGCAATCTAACAAAGATCATTAACTGTGGCCAGAAGTCATTTTGCTCTTTGGATAGGATCACAAAGAGAATATAGTAGAGAGGAGCAAATAATAATTTTCTTCCACATTTAATAAACACATTTTTAGTATTCTCCAACAACTCACAATAAAGCTTTTTTTTTTTTTTTTTTTTTTTTGCGGTACGTGGGCCTCTCACTGTTGTGGCCTCTCCCGTTGTGGAGCACAGGCTCCGGACGCACAGGTTCAGCGGCCATGGCTCACGGTCGCAGCCGCTCCGCGGCATGTGGGATCTTCCCAGACCGGGGCACGAACCTGTGTCCCCTGCATCGGCAAGCGGACTCTCAACCACTGCGCCACCAGGGAAGCCCCACAATAAAGCTTTTAATAGTTAAAATTTCCAGTGATCTTCTATCTCTACATTGTAATAATCTGAAAATATTACAGAGTCAATTTTTATTAAATCCACGAGACAGTGTCAATATTCCACTGATGTACAATACAAGCTCTAGCTTACATGTAATTTACTTTGGGAGGCTTTCTTGATACTCTTCCTTACCTTCCAGGCTGAGTTTGGTGCCCTTCCAATGTCAAAATGCTTTATCACACTGCTTTTTAATTACTTACATAATTTTAATTGATTTGTCTTACATACTATACTACCCTGACCAAAAGCGAGTGACACACACACACATCCCTCTCCAAAGGCAGAGCCTATGTCTTTGTTGTTAATGTATTTTTAGCTCCCTCGAAAAGTACCCAGCATGTACCAAGCATTCAATAAATATCGAACTGAAATGATTTACTTACTGTCCACTACTTAATTTCTCTCTAATTGTGGAAAAATCCATAGGCTTCTTAATAACTTTCTTATAACCAGGAACAAGTTTCAAGTTTACAGGAAGTAGAAAAGGCCATGCATCCTCATGAGTTTCCATTTCAGTAAGGATCATACTAAAGAAAACAATGTCTGAAATCAGTATCTATGCTTTAGAAATATCTATTTTTATTAAAAATTTACCTTTCATAATCTTTCAAGTAAAAAATGCAAATTAATTTATTTAAAAAGATAAAAGAATATATTTACTTATACTATAGACTTTCATTCACTACTTACACAAATTGTCAAAAAGTTGCCTTTAGTATGGCAGAAGATTTCTAAGCAAATAAAATAGGAAGTTGTAAATATACAGTACATGAAAACTGAAATAATACCTGCAAAGAGCTAGGTCCTTGGAGTCATCTCTTTTAGGTTTCTTAACAAAAGTAAAACTTTCTTGTTTTGACAAACTAATAGAAGTATTTTCCTCCATTTTTCTTTTTTTCAGGTCTTTGATTCCTCTTTTTAATGAACTACTTGTAGATGCAGAGTCTTCATCCTCAGTATCCCCTGTTAAAGTTACTTTCTTGACTTTTTTTGACTCAGTCTTTTTTCCTTTGACATGAAGTTTTTTGATTTTTAGAGTTTGACCACTTGCCTTTAATTTAAAAAAAAAAAGGAAATGAGGTATATGAAAAATAACTGTCTACAGGCCTTTTATTATTTTAAGTTAGGAAAGCCTGACAGGGCCAAGAAAAAGAATATTATCTCTGATCTCGAAGGTTGATCATTTTATTATTTTCAAGAGAGATCTATTAATTTGTTCTCCCATAATATGAGGCAAAAATCTAATAAAGCGTAAAAAAATTTATTTTAGGAATTCTTAAAATCTGAAGATGTTGATCTCGTGGTAATCCATCTTCGGAACTATAGAACTTATCAGCAGTATTTCTTTAATCTAGGTCAGCAGACCCCAACCTTTTTGGCACCAGGGACCGGTTTCACGTAAGAAAATTTTTCTATGGACGGGGGATGGTTCAGGTGGTAATGCGAGCAATGGGGAGGATTGGGGAGCGGCAGATGAAGCTTCACTCGCTCCCTGCCACTCACCTCCTGCAGTGCGGCCTGGTTCCTAACAGGCCACCGAGTTAACAGTCTGAGGCCTGGGGTCTAGGTCACTAACTGAATGAGTTTAAAGATACAAAAGTACTATCTTTTGGAGCACAGTATAATTAAGAACAAAGGTTGAATATAAACAAAAATATAGATCTTATTAATAAGAAAGTTGAGATAATTAAGAAGCTAGGCCAAAACAAGGAAAATAGCTCATGAAGTGTCCAATAGAGAAAAAGTCCTTTGTAAATGATCAGATCTACTGGAAATTGATATTTCTTTCTAGGTAAAGAAAAAAAGCATTTTCTATAAGAATACAGTTCCACAAACTTGTGGTTACCAGATGTGAACAAAGCAGAGGTGAAGGAAGAGGGGGAAAAAATGTCTGTTTTTGAGGAAAACAATAAAGAAATAGTATAAAAGAGATTATATTTGGAATCAAAGAATATGATTTCCAGCTATGGCTCTGTCAGTAACTAGCTATGGAACTTTGTACAAAAATATCTGTGAGTCCCTGTTTTCTAACCTGTAAAATAAGAAAGATAAGCCACACAATTCCTACGGTCATTCTAGCTCTAAAATTACACGAAAAAAAACAACAAAAAAAAACAACTTCAAAAAAACTCAACATGGCCGTACGCAATCTAACTACAATGTACAGGCAGCACACTGATGTAACAGTAGCTGCCCACCACATCCCCCAACCTAGAAATAGCGAAATAAATCTGTACTTTCAGATTTTACAATACTACAATAAATATATCAGATCATAGAAGAATATCAGTGCAAAGACCCTGCAATGTATGGTTTTTGTTTTAATTTTCCGGAACAGTGTTTATCCTCTTTTAGCAAATTATTTCCTCTCTTACCCAGACTATTAAGAAATCTTAGACTTAAGACGTAGGGTCAGATATCAATCAGCTGTAATTTAAAGTTGGATGTATCCTTGAAATGAATTTGGCTGAAAAACGTTTCTCTGGAGTATTTTATACCAATTTCTTTGAGGATTTCAGGACCTCTTCTAGCATTATTTTTAAAAATTGCTTTTAATCAAGCAATTAAAATTATTTGGTTCTCTATTGGTAGGTTAAAAGTATAGTTAAAGAGATATTTTAATTGACTAAAATAATAAAACAAACCATAAATCTAACATCTTCCCTATACCATATGAAAGAATCACTACCCCTTGAAACTAGATGGAATAATTAAAATGTTTTACTAAGTCTCTTCTCCATTTAGTTTATTAATTTTTATTCACTAAAATCTGATTATTTTGAGTTTTTATACTACACTGAGATTTTAGCACTCTGAAATCATAAAAAAAGAGAAAGAGAATGCTTAGTTCATGAGGAAAAGGTCTATTTAATGAAGATTAAATTAAGTTAGATTGAGTAATTGTGTTACTTAAAAAGAACAAAATTTCATGAATAATGGGTCAAAATTTCTAGTTCCTATTTGAACGAAAATACTATTGGGTTGGCCAAAAAGTTCATTCGGGTTTTTCCATAAGATGTTACGGATCCCAATACTTGGGATCATATTCTAACAAATTAATACTCATAGTAAGAAAACATGAAATTTAAATCCACAGAAATAAAAACTTTGGCGATGTTTTAAAAAGACAATGGAGCCTCTCTCTTCCTTTTATAAATGATGTTTATCAGCTTACCTCATTAGATCATGCACATACACTTTTAAAAGCAAGCTTTTACACAGTTGCTCTGTTACTGATGACTTTGTTCTTGGACAGAGAAGTCCCTGTTCCCCACCCTTTCTATCTTATTAGAGCCCAAATCCAAAGAGGAACTTGAGGATATCTTAATCCGAACCTATCAGATTATACATACAAGGGCTTATTTCTGTTATGCTTGTATATCTATATATCAGAAGTTGTGAACTGGTGGCTCAGAGGCTGTAAACAGCCCACAGAATGTGTTGTTGTTTGGCTCATAATGCTTGTAAAAATCCTGAATTTGTTGCCAACATTTAACATTTGGGAGGGCATGCATAAAAATCCATAATGAAATATTGGTAGATCCTGGAACACTGGGCCCACATGTCTACATGACGGCTGGAGTTGAGCAATGTCTGTCACATATAAATGGGGCCATGGCTTGACTTTCCTGTTTGCTACAGTCCCAACTCTTTTGTGTTATTTGGCTTTTGTAGGCACTGGAATTTAAAATTTCGTGTGTGTGTGTGTGTGTGTGTGTGTGTGTGTGTGTGTGTATGAGTGTGTATAAGTATGTATATATACACACATGCAAGTTTTTTTGATTCTGTGATCCTGAGAGAAAGTATATATATCTATCTTTAATATATATACATAGTGTATGTATATATATTGGCACGAAAACACACATATACACAGAATAAAAACAGTCACAATGACGTATGCAGATAGCTATTTGAGAGCAAGATGTATAATATAGATATTTGTAAATAACTGAATTACTGGAAAGATATTTTTAAAATCTTAACTTTAAAAATCTTTACCAAAATCCAGTGTTTTTAACATTTTTTATTGCTGTAAGAAACATAACACCTAATCCACCACATTTAAAAAACAAGAAAGCAGAGGCTTAGAAAGCTGTATTTACATAGAAGGGTTTAGATGAGATCATACACCTCACATCTTCTAGTCCATTCCTGGAATGATAGATAGCCAGAATTCTAATTTAAGCAAATTTACAGAAAACAAAACCTCCTATAGCCTACCAGATGATACCCCCTAGAATTAAAACACTGATTTGTTAGTAATTCATAAAGTATTAGAGACACTTTTCTATAACTTGACATTTATGAAGTTAAAAGATAAGTTATGTACCACCAGGGAAGATTATTATTAAACTACATTTAACTATATATAACAAAAATGATCAAGTAATGAGAAATAAAAAAGCAATTATTAGTGAATATGGTGCCATGTGAGACCTCTGCTATTTTGTAAAATATAGCCTAAAATATAATAAGGTATTAATATAAATATATCCCCCCCCCCAAAATAGATCACAGAATTTTAAAGTCATAAAAACCTTCAAACACACAATATTTGATCCTTACAAATCCTCGCAAAGCAGATACGATTCCATTTTACAGATATATCTTTGAAGCTAAGGAAGCACTCCGTATTTATAGATCTGGGAGGTGAGAAAAACCAGCAAAGGAGACTGAAAAGGAGCAAAAGCAAGAAGAAAATCAGGTGAGTATGGTATCCTAGAAGACAAGTGAAAACAGGATTTCAAGGAGGAGGGGAAGTTCCATTCTATCAAATGTAAGTGATGGGTTAGATGAGATCTAAGCACTGATCACTGGACCGAGCAATGTGGAAGTCATTTGTGGGCATAGCAAGAGAAATTTTGGAGAAGCTGTGGAGATGAAAATATGACTGGAGTGAGTTTAAGAGTGAATCAGAAAGAACCAGAACAGAAAACTTTCTAGTAAAGGGAAGGGGAGAAATGGGGGAAGTGGATCAAGGAAGAAGTGAGGCCAAAAGAGGGTTTTTGTTTAGTTTTTGTAAGATGGGAGAAAGAGTACCATGTTAGTAGGCTGATGAGAAAGAACCCAGTGTAGAAGGAAAAACTGATGATGCAGGAGAAGACAGAACTGCTGGAGCCATTCTCCTAAGGAGGTGAGAGGGGATGGGATCTGAAGCACAAGTGGGGTTATTGGCTTAGTTAGGGGCACACAAGCAGTTCATAGCAACAGGAGGGAGGGTAGAGTATGAGAGCCCAGATATAGGAAGGATGGTAAGTGTGGTGGTGGATGCTTGTGATATTTTCTTCTGATGGCTTCCATTATCATAGTGAAATGGGAGTAAGGTCATCAGCTGAGAATGAGGATGGAGGAGACAGTAAATTATCAGGCACCACTAAAGGCCCTCTTAGCCTTAAATTTAAAGGGGTGGGTGTTTTCTCCAGCCACATTCAAGATACCTTTGTATCTGTATATATAGGTGCCGGAGAAGTCATAGAGTTGGATTAACCAGAATGATGGTTTTACCAAGTGAGAGAGAGGCACAGGAGCTAAGGGTGGATGCAGTGATTATAGGAGGAAAGAGAGGACATGAATGGGGAGAGGCACAGTGAAAAGGTCTTAAGATAAATGAATTGAAGGTCCTGATGAGATCAAAGAATTATTGGAATTGGAGCACTAGAGGGAGTGAACAGGAAAGAAAGGAGGCAGTGGAGAGATGGATGCTTGAAACTGAGTTTATGAAGTGGTGGTAGTTACTGGTAGTAACTACGTCAAGAGATTAAACATGGAAGAGAGTGTCTGAGATAGGGAAAACCTAATGAAGAGTCTGGCCCTCAATACATTCTAACCCTTTCACACTTCTTACTCCTTACTTTATAACTCTAAAACCCATTTCTTTCTACTTTATCATAGTGCTACTCTTTAATCAATTAGTATTAGAATTCACAGGTTTCCAATTTATATGTGACTGGAAAGTGACTTAAAATACATATGCTTATTACCATATGACCTAGCAATTCTACTCTTGGGTATATAACAGAAAAATTGAAAACATATATTCATACAAAAACTTGGGTATGACTGTTCATAGCAGCATTATTCATAAAAGCCAAAATGTAGAAACAACCCAAATGTCCATCAGCTGAACAGATAAACAAAATGTAGTCTGTCCATATAATGAAATATCATTTGACTTTAAAGATGAAGGGCTAGAACACAGATGAACCTTGAAAATATTGTGCTAAGTGAAAGAAAAAGGCCACATATTGTATGATTTGATGTATATGTAATGACAATAGGCAAACCCACAGAGATAGAAAATAGATTAATGGTTGCCAAAGGCTGAGAAGAGAAGGGGAATGGGGAGTGAATGATAATGTGTACAAGCATACTTTTTGGGGATCATGAAGATGTTCTGGAACTTGATAGTGGTGATGGTTGTACAACTTTGTGAATATATTAAAAACCACTGAATTGCACACTTTAAAATGAATTTTACAGTATACAAATTATATCTCAAAAAAAAAATCCCCATAAAACTCTTCATTTTGATCTGGCAATTAAAAAGTTTTAAGTAATAATGCTACTTAAAAAATACTAAAATTTATATGGAGCCATAAAAGACCCAGAATTGCCAAAGTAATCCTTAGGAAAAAGAACAAAGCTGGAGGCATAACCCTTCCAGACTTCAGACACTACTACAAAGCTACAGTAATCAAAACAGTGTGGTATTGGGGCAGAAACAGACATATAGATCAATGAAACAGAATAGAGAACCCAGAAATAAACCCGCACACCTACAGTAAATTAATCTACAACAAAAGCGGTAAGCATATACAATGGAGAAAAAGCAGTCTCTTCAGCAAGTGGTGTTGGAAAAGCTGGACTGCTAAATCAGTGAAATTAGAACACTCCCTCACACCCTCACACCATATATAAAAATAAACTCAAAATAGTTTAAAGACCTAAACATAACACATAAAAGTCCTAGAAGAGAACACAGGCAAAACATTCTTGGACATAAATCATAGCAATATTTTCTTAGATCACTTTTCCAAGGCAAAAGAAATAAAAGCAAAAATAAATGGGACCTAATCAAACTTGAAAGCTTTTTCACAGCAAAGGAAACCAACAAAACAAAAAGACAACCTACCAGACTGGGAGAAAATATTTGCAAATGATGCAACTGACAAGGGGTTAATAACCAAAATACACAAACAGCTCATACAACTCAATATCAAAAACACAAACAACCCAATCGAAAAATGGGTGGAAGACCTAAATAGATATTTCTCTAAATAAGACATACAGCTGGCCAACAGGCATGTGAAAAGATGCTCAGCATTAAGCGTTACTAAGTATTAGAGAAATGTACATCAAAACCACAACGAGGTATCATCTCACACCAGTCAGAATGGCTATCATCAAAAAGTCTACAAATAATAAGTGCTGGAGAGGGTGTGGAGAAAAGGGAACCCTAGTACACTGTTGGTGGGAATGTAAATTGGTGCAGCCAGTATGGAAACAAGTATGAAGGTTCTTAAAAAATTAAAAATAGAGCTACCATATGATCCAGGAATCCCACTCCTGGGCATATACCTAGAAAAGAAGAAAACTCTTAATTTGAAAAGATACATGCACCCTAATGTTCATAACAGCCCTATTTACAATAGCCAAGACATGGAACCAATCCAAGTACCCATCAACAGACAACTGGTTTAAGAAGATGTGGTACACATATACAATGGACTATTACTCAGCCATAAAAAAGAATGAAATATTGTCATTTGCAACAAATGGATGGACCTAGAGATTATCATACTAAGCGAAGTAAGTTAGAGAAAGACAAATATCATATCACTTATATGTGCAATCTAAAAAATAATACAAATGAATCTATATACAAAACAGAATCTACATACAAAACAGATTTCTAGAAAACAAACTTATGGTTACCAAAGGGGAAAGGTGCTGGGGGTGGTGGTGGGGAGGATAAATTAGGAGTATGGGATTCACAGATACAAACTACTACACATAAAATAGATAAGCAACAAGGATTTACTGTAGAGCACAGGGAACTCTATTCAAAATCTTGTAATAACCTATAATGGAAAAGAATCTGAAAAAAAATATATAACTGAATCACTCTGCTGTATACCCAAAACTAACACAATATTGTAAATCAACTATACTTCAATAAAAAAAATTTAGTTTTAGATCAGTCTTACCTTAGCAATGCAAGCTGGACAAAACCAGTCCCCATCTGGTATAGTTGTAATCTTGGGTCTATGGCAGTATGTATGACAGCCTTTGTCACAGCCATCGCAAAGGAGGAGCAGTTCTTCATTATCTCCCTTTCGACAGATCTGGCAGTACTATAATACATGGAAAATCATTTAAAATTAACACTCTGCTACAAATAATAGTTTTTGGGATATTAAACACACCATTAATTCCTAATTTATATTAGTAATGAACATTCCGCTTGCTAACAAATGTACAGTAGCCATACACATCTATGTATCTCTCGTTACACAGATATGGACCACATGATGGGGTGAGCAGTTCAGTTGGGATAAATGCACATTTCAGGTACACTGCAAAAAACAAAGCTAGAGGTTGAATGCCTGCACACACTTCAGAAGCATGTACACATTAACATACGAAATAATTAACATGACATTAGAGCACATAAAGCAATGAATAGCTTTAATACATGGTGTTTTAATTTTTTAATATATTTCATCGTTTGCTTATCTTAGCATCCTCATGATATCCTGAGAAAGAAATAAGTAAGAGTTAGAGTAATTTTTAAGATCAAAATTAGGAACATGTATTAGTAACAGAATTATAAATAATAATAATAAGATGTCACTGTATTTTGACTATGTCCAAATCAGGAAACTTTGGAAATCAACCCAAATCAAACATATGTCACAAATGTAGAAAATGGATCCTACAAAATGATTTCTAAGGGAAAAAGAAATTGATACAATAAATTAAATAAAAGAATTTAGAAGTCATAATTTATTTTCTAGGACTAAAAATAAAATTGTTCCTTCTCTGTTGAAAAACTTCTAATACCATTAAGAACTTTAAAATCTATAAAGAGATTTTTTTCCCCCCATGCACACATATTCTGTATAACAAGTTTCACAAAGGGAAAGAAGGAAGATTAGACAGGTAAAAACTTTAAAGATGCCTTTAAAAAATGGTAAGTACTAACATTATATTTTGACATTTAGTTTTTATTTCAGTCACAGTAGACAATGTCCTGTAATCAATATTCCAAAAAATGAAAACATTACTAATATAATATTGTACAACTATATTTCAATTGAAAATAATTAAAACATTTAAATTATAAATCATTTGTACTAATTTTAAGTTATGTATTTATATACTGTTAAAAACAAAATAGCTTAATTGTTCAAACTTAATTTAATTTCAATAAAACATTAAATCTTAATCTGGGAATGTCTAAAATAGTTTTTCATAACTCAATACGTACACCAATGATAGCTTAAGAATCTTATCAAAACAGCAGATACATGCTATTCACCTTAACAAATATCTATCAAATATATGTAATATACATGTAATACTGAAACTGGCATGTGTACTAAGAGCAAAAGCAGTAGAGTTTAATATCCTAACAGTAAGTATTTATTTTATGACCTTTCCTGATAACCACATCACTAAATACCTTAATATGGTGTTATTTCTCCAAATTTGAGTTATTTCTTTAAAATTTCTATTATAAAAATACTCATTGAGAAATAACATTTCGAAGGTTATATTTCAATCCCTATAACAATAAATTTTAAAAATCAGGTTCATGAACATTAAGTAAATTCTCATTGTTTTCTACAATAGCTAAAAATACTATGAAGCCTGTCTTACATCTCACATTTATGATTTAAAAATAAAATTATTTTCTGATACTTATTAAGAAAGGGTGGCAGGTATCAAGTTCATAACATTTTTGAAAATCCACAGTAATAGCTCACAATATGTTAGAGCAAATGTAGTAATATTTGGTTTTAACTCCTTTGCTACCACAGTAAAAAAAAAACAGTGGATGCTGCCGATTGCTTAACATTAACAACAGAAAACATATTGTGGGCTGAGAAGTATCTGGAGGAAAATCATGGCAGCTCCTTCTTTCCTAGTAATCATGGTTTCTGGTAAAGAGGATATTTCTAAAGACATTGAGCACTTTAACATTTTTTTTAGGACTTCTTATGAGGATTATTATAGGTTTTGTTACATTTCTAATTCAAGGTTACCAAGTGCTCATTAATCTTTGAATAAGAAACTCTGCCTTCTTTTCAAAGTAGTTTTATAGCAAATAATGTATTATTAAACATTAAAAAAAGAAATAAAAATTATGAGATGGAGTTAAATAATGATGAATGTATATTAATTTATTAATAACAATGGAAAAGAAGTTTGCAAAACCTGAAATAAAATTTTAGATTGCAGAAAGTAAGTACACTAATATAAAGGTAGATTTTGGTACAAGTTTTGGGTTTCTGTGTATAGGTTATAACAAAACTGCCTACATTGTGATGATTGTTTTGGTGTAGATGAGAAAAGTAACTGTACAAATTTCATTCTGATATAGGAATTGAATCTTTTTTTATCATTATAGCCTACATTTCACCAAATATATTTGTCTAAGGTGACTTTAAAACTGGTTTTAATAATAATTTTTAGAAGGAAAATTATTTTTACCTGGTAAAAATGCTACCAGATGACCTGAACAATGCCTTAAAACTTATAGTAAATTCTAATCTATATAGGGAAAGACCTAAATTTGAGCATATTGTGAAAAATGCAGATTCATTATTCCATGGACATTTTAGAAAGAAGTGAAAAAAACCATAGAAGAAAGCAAATATATTTGTATAGAATGAATAAAGTATTGAGTAGTCTAAGTATAGAGGTAAAAAGGAAGGAGAGAATGCTAAACTATTTAAGAATCACTTCTTTTCTTTGGGGAAGATTATTTAAAATAGGTATTTTACCCTTAGTCATTCATGAAAACAAATCTCAAATGTTTGAATTTTAAAGCTAACCTGTAATTCAAAAGCAACTGTTAAAGTAATTCATAAAAGTCTACATATAATAGATATTTCTGTATATGATACAAAAGAGGCAAAAGGGACACGTACATGATTTAAAATAAATCTCTCTGGAAAATATAAGAAATATAGCTTTTATTTTGAACATATAGCATTTGTTGCCTAGTACAAAGTAGAGGCCACTACATGATAACTAACTGGGCTTGAACAAAGAAGGAGAAAAAACATTTTTAACTGTTAGAGGAAAGACTAAAAGATCTACTCAATGCCAACCATATCCAAATATTGGGTTGGCCAAAAGGTTCGTTCGCTTTTTTCCGCAAGATGGCTCTAGTAACACTTAGTTGTCTGTAAGTTCATTCAAAACAATTTTGTTAGATTGTATGTGACACCTATCATATCAGCGTGCATTTAAAAAAAAGCCTTATCAAAATTGGTGAATTTTTGTGTAGCCATTTTAATACTGAAGACGGAAGAAAAAAGGCAACATTTTCGGCATATTATGCTTTATTATTTCAAGAAAGGTAAAAACGCAACCGAAATGCAAAACAAGATTTGTGCAGTGTATGGAGAAGGTGCTGTGACTGATTGAACACATCAAAAGTGGTTTGTGAAGTTTCACGCTGGAAACTTCTCACTGGATGATGCTCCACGGTTGGGTAGACCAGTTGAAGTTGACAGCGATCAAATCAAGATATTAATTGAGAACGATCAACGTTATACCATGCGGGAGATAGCCAACATACTCAAAATATCCAAATCAAGTGCTGAAAATCATTTACACCAGCTTGGTTATGTGAATCGCTTTGATGTTTGAGTTCCACATAAATTAAGCAAAAAAACCCTTCTTGACCGTATTTCCTCATGCGATTCTCTGCTTAAACATAACGAAAATGTTCCATTTTAAAAACACATTGTGACGGGTGATGAAAAGTGGATACTGTACAATAATGTGGAATGGAAGAGATAGTGGGGCAAGCGAAATGAAACACCACCAACCACACCAAAGGCCGGTATATGGTGGGATTGGAAGGGAGTCCTCTACTATGAGCTCCTTCCAGAAAACCAAACGATCAATTCCAACAAGTACTGCTCCCAATTAGACCAACTGAAAGCAGCACTCAACAAAAAGTGTCCAGAATTAGTCAACAGAAAATGCATAATCTTCCATCAGTATAATGCAAGACTGCATGTTTCTTTGATGACCAGGCAAAAACTGTTACAGCTTAGCTGGGAAGCTCTGATTCATCCAGCTTATTCACCAGACATTACACCTTTGGATTTCCATTTATTTAGGCTTTACAAAATTCTCTTAATGGAAAAAATTTTAATTCCCTGGAAGACTGTAAAAGGCACCTGGATCAGTTCTTTGCTCAAAAAGATAAAAAGTTTTGGGAAGATGGAATTATGAAGTTGCCTGAAATATGGTAGAAGGTAGTGGAACAAAAGGGTGAATACGCTGTTCAATAAAGTTCTTGGTGAAAATGAAAAATGTATCTTTTATTTTTACTTAAAAACCTAAGGCAATCTTTTGGCCAACCCAAAACATGATATTGGTGCATAAAGGAAGAGCTCTCTGCTTATTCTGTATTTACTTAGCTAAGTAAAGTAAAAAAAGAAAATTTTAAAAAAAGAAAATTGATACAAATATAGATATTTTAGAAATGAAGTGAACGTACTTAGCAGGTAATGTTAGCAACTGGAGTGTTTACAAGATTGAAAGGGCCTTCAAAACATTCAGATTAACAACTATTATGTTGACAGAATGGAGAAGACAACTTCAGTCAGAGTTATAAACAATATTCAAAGGAGAGAAAGATAAGATTTAAAAAAACGAAAGATAACATTTGGTAGGTTCCTTCAAAAAGCTCAAAATAAGGAGGAAAGTATCAAACTATACAGTATTTAAGAATTAAGGAAATTCTCAAGTACAGCATACATTATTTTGACAATAAGTAATGCATAATTAAGAAATATCTGAAGATTGGAAAAAAAACAGGACAAAGTAAATTATAGTATTTCTTAAATAAAAACACTTACAACTTTCATAATTGATTTTTCCCATGCTACTGATTTCTGTAACTGCTGAATGCACAGAGCTACCTGTGCAGCACTGCGAGCTTCTGATAATGCCCTTCTCCATACCCTGAGCCCTGGAGCAATATCCTCTTCAATTCTGCATTGAAATATAGAAAAATTAAGTAGGTCACGTCCACATTTATGGTTACTGAATGTGAAACAATCATCACACTGAAAGCCAAGCAATGACAAAAACATGTAACAGCCAATAAGTATAAGGTTTAAGCAACTAAATTTGATGTAGTGCACAGACTGTGGCTACGTGCCTCAAAGCTTAGTCACAACCAGGTAAATGTAAGATCACTTTGCAGGATTATCAACGCACATAACAACAAAAAAAAATGTTTTTACAAAGCACCATGCAAACAGCATGATCCATATGGATCACAGACATACAAGAAGATACATAGATAACAGGCAATAGAAAATAGGCTCCAATTAGCAAAGAAGCACAATAATTTTTCAAGTTAATCTCAATAACCTACCCGTCACCATCACCACTAATGGATGGTGCAGGAGCAGGGACAGTAACTGTGCCCACATTATCCAGTTTGATCTGAATGGTGGTACTTAAGGGGCTCTTCAGATACCTTCTTTCAATGTTCCACTCCAAATCAGCCAGCCTGGTTACAGCTATATCTAGGGGGTTGTCACTCTTCCGTTCCAGTGCATGTGCACTGCTTTCTTCTTCGCCAGTAAATTCTCCATCATGCTCCTTGCACAATTTAGAAAATGATTTATGTTCAAAATATACCAAGTCCTCCCTTTCTGATGCAGGCTCTGGACACATCCAACCCTATATATCAAAAGAATAATGTTATTATGGTTTCCTCTTAAAATGCCTGCTGGGTGAATTACCTTTACTTAAAATACAGCAGCAGACACCAGCAGACCTTAAGGATCTTTTCTAAAAGTTTTTATCTTGTGTTTCCTAATGCTAGGTAGAAACAAGAATAAAAAATTAAAAGAAACAGTTGTGAGAAGTTTGAAAAAGAAAATTTAATAACTTTTGATATTATGAAAGGTATAATGAAAATCAGCAAAGTATTCTGAGAGACTTTAGACTACATGCTTATTCATTTCAACAGATATCTCTCCGTGGTCTCTGAATTCAGCTCTTCCTTTCCATTTCCATTCCTTCTACCACTCTTCAGTACAGGGGTCTGTACAATACTTACCATTTTTCCTCCAGCTGTAGGAGTTTGCGTGAGCTGTTATATTTGTCTGTAGAGCCTTTCCCTGTTGCTCTTAAGCTGGTTAAATCCACTCATCCTGCAGCTCTCATTTTAAAAGTCCTCAGGGAATCCTTCCCTGACCTACTTTAGCAGGTAAGTCTTCATATTACAAGCCCACAAAGGACCATATAGTATGCCACAGCCTTGTGGTACTCACAATTTTTTACTATTGTGATTATTTGATTCACATCTTTTTACCTCTAAATTCCATGATGGCAGGGACCACGTCTGCTTTTACTCCTTTTATCTCCAGCACAGTGAAAGCAAAGAGTAGGCACTCAGTACACACGTGTTGATTGAATAAGTGAATGATCTTATAACTCAGCTTGCTTTTATTGATCTTCTACCTCAAAATCCTTCAAAGTTTCCCTACTGTTTAACAAAGTCCATATTTTTATCATGACATTCAAGTACCTCAATCTGCCTCTTCCTCTCATGTTCCCGTTCACATATCCTACACTGCAAATTCCACAACTTGCAACTCCACAAACATGCCCTAAACTTCTGGATCCTGGTGCTCTGCTCAGGCTGTTCCCTCTTCCTAGTATGGCATTGCTTGTCAAAAGCTGACACACCTTCTCAAGTTCCATCTCGACTTCTACGTGAAATGTTCCCTGGTCTCTCCCATGTCTCCATCAGAAGTTATGCATTCTTTTTCTAAATTCATGTATGACTCTGTACTCCTCTGGGATCAGTTAACAGATTCTGTGGAGATGTATATATGACTTATCTCCCTATTAGATGACAAGATTTCTGACAGTAGAAACCACATTTTATCCAATTTTGTGGTGCCTACTGTCTGATGTGGAATAGGGGCTTAGTAAATGCATATTAAATGAAAAACAGAATGAACATTATCCTTTTTATTAAACCTCTTTAGAGATTATTATTTTATCTTGTATATTAGGATCAATTCCTCTTCTTTAATTCAGTAGAACATTTATATTTGTGAAGTAAGGATGGAATTATGAATAGTACATGTAAGTGCATTAGGTACAAGTCATGTCAAATGAACCGCATTCCCGTATTTTGAAAAGGGTACTAAATTCATAAATCAAGAGAACCCTGTAAACATAGCATATCTTGATGTCTGCAAGGCAAATGACAAGACAAAAAATGAAGACTAGATTAAAGAAATCTAGACGGTTGAAAACTGCTTCCAAAAAATGGTGATTGACAGAACTTGTGTCACCTTAGAAAAGGTCCCCAGTGCCAGTGTCCAAAAGGCTCTGTACTTGGTTTGTCCTGTTAATACACTTATGAGTAACTTGGTTGATTGTTATTAAATCTGCAGATGATTTAAAACTAGGGAGAAAATTTAATATTCTGTATAACAGGACTAAGATAAAAGTAGTTCCATATGCTGAAAAATGTACCCACATGAAATTAATAAAAATAAAACAATGATAAATGTAAATTTTAGGTTTGAAGGTTAGGCAACTAATCACAGAAATATTGAATACTATATGTGATACAACTTGCTTAAAAGCTCTTTGAAAGAGGGCCAAAGTTTGTTTTTTCATAGCGTATACTCAGTGAAGCAAGAGAATGATGTGGATGCCAAAAAGCTAGTACAAAATTCAAGCAGCATTAATGGAAGTATAGTGCTGGATTAAGGAAAGTAAAAGTCCCATGAACACATTCAGACAGCGCTATGTACAGTTATGGATACAACATTTTAAGAAGGATATTAACACTGGTGTTTATACAGAAGAGAATCGTGTACATGGAAACTCTTTCACAGGACTAATGGTTGAAGGAATTAATTAGCTTGTAAAAGAGAAAACTTAGAGACACAGGAGCTATCTTTAGAGGAGCTGGAAGAGTAATTAGGTTCTTTGTATACTCGCAACAACAGAACTAGGACAAGAGACTTGCAGATTTTCCTACAAAATAATAAAGAATGTCCAAATTATCAGCAATATTAAAAATATAAATGAATGCACCTAAGTAAGTCCCACAGGCCACCTGTGTGATGTGTCTTCACAATGGCTAGTTCCCCACGTTAAACATATAACTCTATTTTCTTAAAAAAAAAAAAAAAAAACATTAAATCTTGTATAGATGTTAAAATAATGTCTTGTGGTTATTTTCATCATTTGTGTTTTTAGACTCTTCAAGAATAATATAATTCATTTTTTCAGAATAATACAGAACAATTTAGTAATACCTTAATAACAGAATATTAAAACATTTCACTTAAAAAACAAATTCTACTTTTCTTATATACTTAGAACACAGCCAAGATTGTCTAAGCAGCCAGTAATGTGATAAGGTTAATGCAGGAAAATATGAGTATGGCTCCAGGAAAATGTTTCAGGCCCACACCCTGACTTTATACTTAACGTAAAAAAGCTTGGGACTTCCCTGGCAGCACAGTGGCTAAGAATCCACCTGCCAATGCAGGGGACACGGGTTTGAGCCCTGGTCCGGGAAGATCCCACATGCCGCGGAGCAACTAAGCCCATGTGCCACAACTACTGAGCCTGTGCGCCACAACTACTGAACCCACGCACCTAGAGCCTGTGCTCTGCAACAAGAGAAGCCACCACAATGAGAAGCCCGCGTGCAGCAACGAAGACCCAACTCAGCCAAAAATAAATAAAATTATATCTTAAAAAAAAAAATCTTGGTGATATGTTTTCCCAACCAATAGCCAATTAGAACTGGCAAATTAGGTGGAGGAAGTTGGGGGAAAATTGGGCCAGAAGAACCAACCAAATTTAAACCAGCAAGTAGTAGCAACTGACCATGAGAGAAGACAGAAACAGACTATAGAAAGCAGACACAGTCGTTTAAAAGCAAAGCACACTAGGACCATTTAATGTAGGGGCAAAACCTCTTCACATTTCCTGAGGGAATCATCATCTAATAATTGGTCTTCGCACTAATGATCCTGTGTCACCAAGATAATTTAAATCAAACTCATTATTCTCAATTTAAGAAGGCAGTGTAATGCGTAACATAAGCGATTTGACAAACATGTTAAAAAATTATGGTGCTAAATGGAATAATTTTCATTTCTCTAGAAAATTAACTTGTGTGGAAGACTTCATTTGTTGAAGATGCCAAATAAATGAGGCATTTTTATACTGTATTATAGTACTAGGAGGAAGATATAGTTTGCTAGCAAAATAGAGTCAACAAATGATAAATTTTGTTTCCCAAAGTTGGTAATTATGTTTGCGGCAAGAAAGGGATATGTTATTACCTCTGGAAAGTGACATTTTTTGGAGAACTTCAAAAGTTTCCAAATGCCATAGGATAGTATTATGGCATAAGTTTCTCATTCTGAATAAAACATAAAATAGCAAATCAAATTACATGGATACTACATTTTCTAAACCTTTTCAGGTGTCTCATACTTATTCATCATCCATCCATTTATTCTCAGAGACATCACCTTATTATCAACTGAGAAGACTTTATATCTCTCCTACCAAAACTAAAAATTCTTGCACTACAGCAAAGCTTTCCTTTTGCCCGTCCATTGGAAGCCAGTCTGATCATGATAATGCTTGTGACATGGTAATGCCCAGTAGATAAATAAATTTAAAATTTACATATATATGTAGGGTGTGTGGGTATGTGTATAATGATACAGTGTATATTTGGATATATCTATATTCTCCAATTTTAAATTATATAGAGCGAAATTTTGACATACAACATAGCTTGATGCAAGGAGGTTCCTCTATATGAAACAGTTCAGTAGGAATTTGATAGAGCATTATATTTATCATGGGTAAAACTAGAAATGACACTTTTGAATACCATTAAGGAGGCAGCAAGATTTGGTAAAAAGAACACAGGTTCTGGAGTCAGACAGACTTGGATGAATACACACTTAGCTTATGATATGACCACTAGCAGGTTACTTACTTTGAGTCTTGTTCCTTACCTGTAAGATGGGGGAAATTAGTTCAGGATCATTTTGAGAATTAAATGAGATAAAGTGAAAACATTTAGCAGAGTAACTGGCACATATCAGGTATACAACAAATAATAGTTACCTTCCATCATCCTTAAAACAGATTTCATTCCAATCAATTTTACCTTCACTTGCAAACTTGCTGATGCAACTCTCCTTTCTAGATCTTCTACCTGTTGAAGAATACTCAAATCCATTTCCATTGCTTGTTCTTCTACTGACCAGTTCTCCACAATATCTCGAGTTACCTGGTTTTCTTCATGTTCATTTAATTCAATAATAGCAACTATATTTGAAAAGAAATTAATTTTAAAATCCACTTCATCCCTCAATGATTTCTTCTAAAAAGTGAATAAGGTTCCAGGGATAACATATACGTGTAACTTAACACACACAAATGTACTTGTGCATACACAGGCAGATTACTCTTAAAAGTAGGAATATTCTTTTTTAAGAAACAAAACAATATGTCTGCAGGTTGTGAGAAATTGTAAAAAGGAATACCTATTTAAGAAATGTAAAGAGTTACTGTTTGTTGAACAACATAGAAAAAAAAGCCTATTAGTAATAAATTAAGAATTAGGATATACTAAAATATGTTTTAAGATAAAAGAACTAATTCTCATAACTAAGCAAGAGAGCAGAAGTCTCTTTTAGGTACATACCATCCTTATTTTTGATGCAAGCTTGAGTAATATAATCCAAGTGTTTCTGAATTTGCTTTTGTAACGCCTTTTCTCTTATTCCTCTGAGATGGAGTACTTTGAGCAAAGCTTTTAGGTCCTCTGGGTCAATAATTCTCCACCAACCAAACTGCATTTCTGAGTTAAGATAAATATGTAGATCTTTTTACAAATATTTTGAATATAAATTAATGGCACAATGCAAAACAGAAGACTTATAACTATGTAGAAAACCATCAAAGATTCGGTTATAATGCAGGAATCTATAACAATAAAATAAAGTAAGTGGCTATAAACCATCTCAATGTACCTACCTTCTGGAATAGGTTTTGGATTAGGAAAATCTACTGGTTTTGCTACTTCAACAGCTACAGGCTGAGTTGAAGAGACTTTTTCATTCTGTGGTACTGGAGATTCACTTTTACTTGAAGCAACATTAGGAGTCAAGAATGAATTACTGTTTCCTTCTGATAATCCCAACCCTGATCCAAGACTAGGTAAAGGTGATGTAAATGGATTACTGGAAGTAAGCACACTGGTGGGCCACCCACAAAACTGGAGTCCCATCATAGATACTCCACTTTTCATCTGCAAAAAAACCCAAAACATTTAAAAAGTAGAACAATCTAAGAAGTTAGGAAAAGTGTTTAGAACCAGAAATTATTTAGAAAATTCGGAAAAAACATTCTTTCACTTATCACAATTAGAGGCATACGTCATTTCATTTGCTCCCCAAGTAATTTCTTTTTGGATATAATGCAACAGTAATAAGTTAAAAAGTAATTAAAGAAGGCTTTGACTTAGACATCAGTAGTTCTGATGAATCTTGGTGATAGCAAGTCTGACTCTTCAATTTTCAAACCATGGCGGAGATAATATTGTAAATATTCAACTGATTTCCCTTGAGAGAAAATCTTTATGCGGGCAAAGATTAAATAAAGCAACATAAAAATGAGTTACAATTAGCAGCACTAACCTGAAGAGGTGATAAAGCAAATGGATTTAGGCCAACAGGATTCTGAGCAGAAGATGATCCAAGAAGAGGAGCTGGGGCAGGCGAAGGTGACTTAGATGGTGGCTGAGACTGAGGGGTCACTAAAGAAGCAGTTGACATACCTGCATGGGTAAGTGATGTGTCATCACAAGGTGTCCTTGGCAAAAGGCTAAACCACTGTCTATTCTTTTCAGTCAGTGTTTTTAACAACTGGTCATTGGGGAGAGGACTATAGAACTTCCCTGGACCACCTGAACTGGTATTGAACAGATTATTAGAGTCTGTCTTTTCCACGCTGCTTTGTGTTGCTGTTGACTGAATGCTGCCCAATGAATGTTTTCCACTGTTTTGATAAGACAATGTGCACCCATTTGCACTACTGTTTGGTTTGGGGGTTATTACATCTGACTCAGGAGGCATCTTAGCTACTTCTAAAAGCTTGCTTAATTTTGAAAATGAATCAGGTTTCTGAAGAAACAGATTTGTGTTATCTTTTTCTTTAGTATCTTCCTTTTGCTCACAATGATTTGGATTTGAACAATTTAAAGTGTCCTCAGAAGTCTCAAATAGTTCTTCTTTGATCTGGATACTTTCTGCCTTTTTTAGTTTTTCTCTTTCTTTTGCAATTTCTTCTAGTCCTAAAAAATTGAAAAGCATTATAAAGATCAGTTACTCCAGATCAAACCAATACTATAATTATATTCTTTTATTACTTATCAAGTTATATGCATAAATATTTTAGGAAACTTTTCTAGATTACTTAATACTCCCCATTTTCCCCTTTTTTATAGATTAGATTCTTTTGCTCATTGGAAAATTAATGTAATTTTGTGACTAATCTTTAGAAAAACTAAAATATAAAAAATTTAAAAGCCCTAATACACAGCAAAAATTATTATTAATATTTTTGTCTAAATCCTTCCAGGCATTCTATATGTACACACATACACACTTAAACCTATAAATTAAAAAAAGGAAATCTTATTATATACATAATGCCTAACCTACATGTTTTTCTCTGTAAACATCCTGATATGTCAATAAATATATAACTACATCATAAATTTTAATGGCTATAGAATATTCAATAGAATATAACATAATTTAAATAATCAATCTTCTACTATTAATAGGGCCAAGTTATTCACTATTATAAAAAATGCTATAAATGATTTACTGAGTCCTAAGATATATACTTTTCAGAGTTTTTGAAATATGTTGTCAAACTGAAAGTCTAGATCAATACACGTTCATACCAGAAGCAAGAGCATCTGTTTGCCTACACCCTCAAGGAAACTAAATACTATCAGTATTTTTTGTTTTTGTCAATATCTGGGCAATAAAAATCTAAGCTGCATTTTTTTTTTTTTCTGATATCCAGTAAGGCTGAGTATCTTTTCATGGGCTTACTGGCATTTCTCCTTTGTGAACTTCTGGTTCATATTTTTGAACAGTGTTTTTAAAATAATTTATAAGAACTCTTTAAAAAATATAAATCCACTACTTTATTCAATTTGAAAAGTAATATATGTCCAAGGTAAAATATTCAGTAATGAGAGGTATAAAAAAAACCCTTTCTGCCCTACTCCCTTCGTCCCTATTTCTACTCTTCAGAGGTAACCATGGTTAATCTATCACGTCTATATATCCTTCTGGAAATCTTACATGCATCTATAGGAATATCATTTTGCAGTATTACATAAATGGATACTACCCTTCACTTTTCTGCAACTCAGAATAAAATCCAAACTCCTAAGCAAGGCCTACAATGCTGTATGGTCTGGTTCCTGAAAATTCCTACAACCTCTGACCACTCTTGTCCTTGCTAACCTTGCTCTTCCTTTCTTCCTTTTTTTCAGCTTCTCAAACATGCCCAGTTCTTTCCTTTTCTGGGCACTTTGCACTTGCTGCTCCCTCCACCTGGGATATTGTTTTGTTGACTGGCTCCTTATCCTTCATGTCTCAGATCAAGTCATTTCCTCACAGAGGTTTTCTCTGATCATTTTATCTGAAGTAGGTTCCCTATTCCATTCACTTGATTTATTTGTTTTCCTGACATATGGCTGACGTACAATATTAGATAAGTTACAGGTATATAATGTAGTGATTCACAATTGTTAAAGGTCATACTCCATTTACAGTTATTTAAAAATATTGGCTATATTCCCTGTGTTGTACAATACAGCCTTGTGTCTTATTTTACCCATTCACTTTAGAATATCATCCTACATATTTCCGTCACAGAATTTATCATTATAAACAATAACCTAATTATCTGTTTATTTTCTACTCCACTCCCACCCACACACTAGAATTTAAATCAGCAAGCTTTTAAAAGTAGAGCAATGTTTCTCTTGCTTATTATTGGATCCCAAATGCCTAACATGGTGGCTGCTATAAAACAGAAGCTCCATAAATATTTCTTGAACGATGAAATAAAAGGATGGATTTGATATTTTCACTAAATACCTTAGACGGTTTTCTATGCTAAAACATATAACTGTACTTCATTTTTTTCAATCAGCTGAATAATATTCTATTTTATGGATACATCATAACTTAACCAATCCTCTACTAATGTTTGAAATGGCTTTCACATGCTTCTCTTGAAATTAGTTTCTACCCCAAATTAAAATCCTATACTTCAGACTTATGCTTCTGGACAATATGGAATAATAGGGACTAGATTTACACTCTTGCATGAAACAACCAAAAAAGAGGCAAAATATATGAAACAACAGTTTGCAAGAAACTGGACTTCAGGCAACAAAAAAAGAAAACAAACACAGTCAGACCTATGATTGCCCCAGCTTATTGCTTTGGGTTAATTTCCAGGCTACAGCATAGGGAGGAAGAATCCAGGTGGAGCCTGGCAGACTCCCTGAGATGAGGAGATGAAACTGAGAGTCCAGGGAGATCAAAGTAGCTACAGTGCCCAGGAGAGAGTACTAGAGAGGAGAGCACTGCATGGAGAGAGAACTCCAGAGATCTGCAGTATTCAGCTGAATAATGAGCAGTGTGTCCATGTGAGGAACTTATCTGAGACCAGGAAAGAACCACCTGAAAGGATTGGAGGTGACAGTGCCAGGTGCTCATACTGGCTGGGCATCTGGTACCTGTTCCTACCAACCAGATTGGGAAACCTCAAGATTCACGGCCATCAGGTGGAGTACTCAGAAGGACCTTGCTTTACTAGTTAGGGGATAAACTAGACTGAGCACTGTTTTAGTCCTGCCTAACAAATTTTAAAAGAAAGATCTGAAAGGATCAAACTTCTCCCAAGTAACTTAACTGTGTTCCAGCTAAACAAATCTCAAAAATATTTACAGAAATTCAAAAATATCCAGCACCAAACAAGGTAAAATTCACAATGTCTCGCATTCAATCAAAATTAAAAGACATACATGAATGATACATAATTAGAGAACTCAATCAATGAAAACTAACCTCAAACTGACAAGACAGTAGCATTAGCAGACAAGGTCATTAAATTTGAAAAATAATGGCCGAAAAATTGCCAAATTTGATGAAAATTATAAACTAAAGATCCAAAAAACTCAACTCCAAGCAAAAGAAACATGAAGATACATAACTACTCCAAGACATACCATGATCTAATTGCTCAAAACCAATAATAGAGAAAATCTTAAAAACAGCCAGAAAAAAATATTGTGCCTCATATGATCTTTATGCACTTCTGCACATTTGCCCTTAGAAGACCACCCTACTTCATCACCTCCAATTAGGCCCACATGAAAAGAGTCACAAATATTCTCTTCAAATACCCATGCTCACAAATTTCCTTAACTTTACACAAATTATTGGCTAGTAAGGAAACATAAATATTTGTGCTTGATTTATTCTGAGAACTAGTATCTCAAAAACCACTGTCATATATCCAAAAACAAACAGACCAACCAACCAACAGACAAGTTTTTTACTGGTTTGAGACTAGCTGATGACTTCCCATTTGCACCTAGGAAAGTGAGCTGATGATACATTTCAATAGCCTATTCGTGGTTGTCTTTAACTTTTATATTCAAATTGCTTAATTATAAACAACTAAACCTCTAACAGAAGTGTAAAATTATTTTTAAAAATTTGAAAAATATACAGGATATTTAGTAAAAAGATTTTTTAAATAGTTGTCTATCTCCTATTTCACACAATCCTCTGTTCTTTCCAGTCCTTACTTCTTTGACATGTATCAATGAGTGTTAAAAAAAGTCTTCAACGCAGACGTAGAGAATGGACTTGAGGACATGGGGAGTGGGAAGGGTAAGCTGGGACGAAGTGAGAGAATGGCATGGACATATATACACTACCAAATGTAAAACAGATAGCTAGTGGGAAGCAGCCACATAGCACAGGGAGATCAGCTCAGTGCTTTGTGACCCCCTAGAGGGATGGGATAGGGAGGGTGGGAGGGAGACGCAAGAGGGAGGAGATACGGGGATATATGTATATGCATAGCTGATTCACTTTGTTATAAAGCAGAAACTAACACACCATTGTAAAGCAATTATACTCCAATAAAGATGTTAAAAAAAGAAGTTTTCAAAACAGACTAAAGAAGAGGAAAATAAGTAAGAGATGAAACAGGGAGTGCCGTTCACTTGATTGATTTCCTTGGTAGTAACTGCAAGTATATAATGACAAAGAAAATACCATTTCCCAATTAAACCAATTGAAACCAATCCTAATAAGAGCAAGTTTGCTATTGGAAAAGAGACTATGTCTTCTTGAGCTTAATCAGAATCACTTTGAAACCCTTTAGTTTACCTAATAGTTGTCACTGGACCCTAGGGGTCCACGATTCTCAGTTCGAATGAAATTTTTTCCTTTGGCTCTCCTTAGTTGGGCTGAAGCAGGCTAAAACTTTCAAATAGATTTTACTAAAATCTAAGTGAAACACAAACAAAGAACACAAGAAATGTAAAAACATTGGCATTTAGAATACAGGTCTCTGTTCAGTGGCTTCCTCCGAGGGTTCAAAGGCTCTCACCCATTCAGTATAGCCTAACCTCAGGAGTACTTTCACAGCTCCTTAAGTGACTTCATGTTGTCAGTACTACCACAACTCAGCTCCTAGGAGACATCTTGCTATTACTGTGGAGAAGACTCAAGGAAGCAGGTTCTTATTGTTGTCTATCTAGGATTGTTCCTTCCCAGTCTGATCCAGGAATTTTTTTAAAAGATGCCTTTTACCATAATACCTTCATCCTCCAGGTAAGATTCCTCCACTCATCCTAACAGGAATTAGTTTCTGTACTTATAGACCTAATGCTGTAAACATATCCTAATACAAAATGGAAGAGTAATATTCACATCACAGTACAAAAAACTTGTTCATTTTCCTTCCAATATTGAAGGAATTATCCACAATCCAATATACCCCAAACAGAACAGTGAATTGAAGGGCAACAAATCCTTGGTTTTGGCTGCGTGGCCATGGGGCTTTCTTCCTTCCCACTTTCCTGGGGGCCAGCGGAAGGATAGCAGGGCCTTTAGCCAGCTAATGTCAACACTGTTCTCAGGATCCTCGGTGTGTAGATTTTGATTCTTGGTATGCATACCTGTAAGCACTGTTCCTAGACCCAAAGGTCCCTTGACATGTTTACTGTTACTTAGAGAAATTCAGTGCTTCTTACCCCTTCTTACACTAACCCATAAATAGAGAGCAAGGTATGGGGTATAATGTTTTGTCTCTTGGAGTGTTCTTGTCACACATCCAAGTCCTATGGAACCATTATGGGAGCTGGGAGATCCTATGTACTGTAACTTCTCTGCTTATAAGTTGCCTTCAGTAATAAATTATGCTGTTATTAGCACTATGTATGTCATTAGTGATTTTTGTGACCATGCATCTTGTACAATTGGTGACCAACAAAATCCTGATGTCATGGATTTCTGGAAGGGGCACACCCAGGGGTGGAAGAATTCCTTCTTGGGGTCAGTGGTAATTCACTTGGTGGAGTTAGAATGGTCTTAGTAGCAATGCCTGAAGACGGCAGAAGCCATAAAAGTGGTATGCTAAAGAGGATGACTAGTGGTGATAAGCTGACTTGAAATCCAGTTCTGTCTCTCTTCCTTACCAGCTTAGAGATTTTCATGAGCCCTAAGGGGGGGTGGTAAACTAAAAAGGGTGACGCCAGCCCCTTTAGAAGGGAAAGTGGGGCAAACTCCCACGAATACATGAGGCAACTGGCCCCTGTGTATGTGAAAAGCCAGTTATTGTGAGGCATGCTCTAAAGGAATCTGAGTGGACACAACCGCGGGAGGAAATCCAGCAGTGTGCAGAGTAAGAACTAGGTTCTCAACAGGTCTACTACCATACGCACTTGGAAGGATCCTTAGAGGTTTGGCGTGTTTGTTTGCATGATGGAGGGACAGCAGTGATATTAAATGAAGCTGAGAAGGGGGAACACATGCCCCTGTTACAGAATGAGCCGTCTGGGTTGACTAATAATGCTGAGATAGGCGTTGCCACCCTGTTTCCAAACTGAATGCTTGGTAGTGTTGGTAAAATATAGCCCCGTGGTTTTCCTGACCCTTGAATGTGAGTGGAACTAGATCCGCAGAGGATGTAGCTGTTCTGAGACCCTGGCTGTGTTAGCATGATTATAAGAAAACCCAGGGCTTGAGAGGGGAAGGCCTGACAACATGTTCTTGGTGCAAATTATGTTGAACGATCAAATCAGAACAGGTCCACCTGAGTGGACGACTGCTTTGACTTTACTCCATCACGTGTGAAGCACTGATAGAAATGAAATAGTTCTTTTAGGTCACACACGCCCCATCTCAGGGGAGGAAATGGAAAGAGGGAGCTTAGTAAGTGGTACAGGTTTCCATACAAAAGAAAAACAAAGAAGGAACAAAGGAAGGAGAAGATAAAAATAAAAAAGAATCAAAGACAGGCTAGACTTCTGGCAGAGGCTCCCACACACCACTAAGTGTGGTATTGCTCATAAGCAGAAGGATTAATAGGACAGAAGTTGATGGTTGTGTAATCCTGGAGTGCGGGAATGTGGTCCTATTCAGAAACTTGAAAGACCTACTGAGACCGAGAAAAAGATTCCTGTGAGGTAAGACACAATATTGAATGGTTCACATGCCATACTGAAGAGTTGTTAGAAGAGTGGGAGACACCAGAAGATTAGATGGAGAAGGTCCCTGGTAAGGAATCTCCTTCAGGGATTACAGCTATTAAGCCTCACTCCCACAAACCATCTGGTAAGATCTCATGGCCTCTACACTCCTCAGAAAAGAACTCAGAGAACAGAGCTGAGGGAAATACCCTACATTAACTTGACTCTCTTGAAATGGGATTACATCAGCTCCACCTTATGAGTTTGACTCAACTCCTGAAGCCAGGTTTCTTTGTTCCCTGACCTAAGCTCTTTCAAACTTAAGGAGGACCAGGGCTGGGCTCAGTCCCCAGGGTCTCCTCCAAGGGATCACTAACCATACTCCTCAGTTCATTATGCTGGAAAGGAGAACAGCCTCAAACGTTTATGGGCTTGCTAGACATGAGGAACCAAGTATCTACTGTTCCAGAATGCAACAGAGCCGTGGCAAACACATTTCCCTACTGGGGTTGGGATTCTGGGTTCACTATGGCTGGAAGACCAGAATCACAACCACTGCAAAAGCTTTTGCATGAACTCATTCCTTCCTCAGGTTGCATACCTGGCATGGACAGACTGGGGTATTTAAGTCCTGCACAAGGATGCCCACATATCAGTTGGACTTATTTTTTGTGACCTCTACTGGTAGCTTCTATACCTGTTGGTCAGGTATGTTGCCAAAACCCAGCTATACTTACAGGGCCAGATTGTACAACAGTGTTGCATACCTGGAGGAGAAAGGTTGCATTTCTTCTTCTTTTTTAAAAAATAAATTTATTTATTTATCTTTGGCTGTGTTGGGTCTTCGTTGCTGTGCATGGGCTTTGTCTAGTTGCAGTGAGCGGGGGCTACTCTTCGCTGTGGTAAGCGGGCTTCTCATTGCAGTGGCTTCCCTTGTTGCGGAGCATGGGCTCTAGGCACGTGGGCTTCAGTACTTGTGGCACGTGGGCTCTAGAGCGCAGGCTCAGTAGCTGTGGCACACGGGCTTAGTTGCTCCACGGCACGTGGGAATCTTCCCAGACCAGGGCTCGAACCCGTGTCCCCTGCATTGGCAGGTGGATTCTTAACCACTGTGCCACCAGGGAAGCCTCAGATTGCATTTCTTAAACAAGCAGAGATTCAGGTAGGGGTACTGAGCAACCTCATTTCACAATTTAACAACCCTGTTTAGTCAACTTTATTTGATAGTAGCACTACAAGTATCTGTGACTAAAGTCTCTGACAAAGAGACTCTGATGACATTTGCTAGCTTTTGGATATCTGATTTCCTCTAGCCACTGAATAATATACACCTTTTCTGGATATGGAGTTACTGTGTCCCTTGTGTGTGCACACAATACACATACTATAAAGACTGAAACGTATTTGTTATATATTGGAGTTTCCAAAAATTATACAAACAATTGGGATTTTTTTCACAGCTTCTGCCATTTAACAATGGGCTTACTAATATGGTATTGGGTGGCTGATTCATGCTCCCCCTTACCCACAGGCAGTAGAGAATGCAGAAATAGCATTCTAAAAGATAGCTCCAATTGTAACCAGGCATGTTGACTGTTCTCATTGTTGCCATTGGACTAAATCTCAGAAGCCTGAATGATGGTGGCATGATTACATGGAGAAGCTCAGAATGGTGTGATTCTGAGGCTTCATTTCAATGCTCTCGTAAGTATTAAGTGCATATATTTAAAATTTTCACTTATCACAGGGAAATTTAAAATTGATTAACAAAAAATCATCTTTTTCAAAATTTCAAAGGATGTGGAAATTTGTGAAGTATAATATTTTACTTCTTTTTCTTTTTTAATTAATTAATTTATTTTTGGCCGCATTGGGTCTTTGTTGCTGTGCGCGGGCTTTCTCTAGCTGTGGCGAGTGGGGCCTACTCTTCGTTTTGGTGCGCAGGCTTCTCACTGTGGCAGCTTCCCTTGTTGCAGAGCACAGGCTCTAAGAGCGCGGGCGTCAGTAGTTGCGGTATGTGGGCTCAGTAGTTGTGGCTCGCGGGCTCTAGAGCACAGGCTCAGTAGTTGTGGCACACAGGCTTAGTTGCTCCGCGGCATGTGGGATCTTCCTGGACCAGGGCTGGAACCCGCGTCCCCTGCATTGGCAGGTGGATTCTCAACCACAGCACCACCAGTGAAGCCCAATATTTTACTTCTTAAATGCCTTTTTTTCCTCCTCTAATTCTGCCACCTCCGACTATGTTATCTACTATTAATGAAATTTTGTACACATACTTTTGGGTGTACTGATAAATTAATATGCAAGTCATTTTTGGGGGGTCTATATACTAGCTACACATTTTCCATGCAGTAAACATGATTTATATATAAATTGTAAATTTATCCAACTAATTTGTTGAAATAATTCCAATGAATTGGAACTGCTAGAACTAAGGATATCCAAAATTTTATAGTTTTGAGTCCAAACTAGAGTTTCCCCTACTATATAGATGGGACCTCATCTTGTCCCCCAGTGTTTATGCGGGTATGTTTCCTAAAACTGTACAAGTGTTAAATTTTTAATCTTTAGTAATATGATATTTCAAAGAACTTGCTTTTCTTCTGTTATTGTTCAGCTCAGTCATCTTCATATATGCTTAATCCTTACTAGTCACTTGTGTTATTTCATTTTCTTCTGGTTTGTTTTTGTTTTAATTTCCCTTGGTTTATTAATGTCTTTGTTACTGGTTTCTAAGAACTCATTTAGGACTAAGGATGTTAACCATCTGTCATGCAATGCAAATGAAATATCAATATTATATTTTATTGCCATCAATTTACTATAGTGTTTTACATTTTGGTTGTGTATTAAAATATAATCATGTTGTGTTTTAAAAAAATAAAAAAATAAAAGATAGCTGCACCAACCCCTTCAACAATGACCTCTGTAAGACTTGTCTGGTCTGGCTACCTTGGACTGTTTTTACTTTGAATACTGCTTATACCTCATAAAGGTCCTCCTACTTTTGTGAAGTTCCTGGAGTTGAAGAGCAGAAATGAGGACTCTATTTGGTATGCCAGGATCCTGAGTTTTTTTTAATTTATTTATTTAAAAAAAATTTTTTTTTAAGACTTTAATTTATTTATTTATTTTTGCTGTGTTGCGTCTTCATTTCTGTGAGAGGGCTTTCTCTAGTTGTGGCAAGTGGGGGCCACTCTTCATCGCGGTGCGCGGGCCTCTCACAAACGCGTCCTCTGTTGTTGCAGAGCACAGGCTCCAGACGCGCAGGCTCAGTAGTTGTGGCTCACGGGCCTAGTTGCTCCGCGGCATGTGGGATCCTCCCAGACCAGGGCTTGAACCCGTGTCCCCTGCATTAGCAGGCAGATTCTCAACCACTGCGCCACCAGGGAAGCCCGGGATCCTGAGTTTTTAATACCTCAATATTCCTCTCCTTTTTTGGTACCTTTCATGATTGCAGTAGGTGGTTGGGCGGTTCCTGTTGTTCATATTACGGATGAATGGATGGATACAAATGTAGATACTCTCCTGCTTTCCAGATGAAACTCACTAGCTATACCCACAGGAGGGTAAATTTTGATTCTCTCTTCACTCCAAACAGTTCTAAAATTTGTTATACACTCACTCTAGAAGTGGGAGATTTTTCCACAGGCCTTATACTCATATAGGTAATCCAAGATCTGATTATCATCTCTGTGTAATATTATTGATCATAATGATATTATAGGGATTTTTTAAAAAACTTGTGTATTTAAACTTTTAAATAGATGAGTATTAAATCTAACTTTATTAAGTAAAGACTGTGCTTTTATAGAACTTTTAAAAAGTGATAAATGAGCAGAATATAAAAATACATATTGTTGGGTTCCCTGGTGGAGCAGTGGTTAAGAATCTGCCTGCCAATGCAGGGGACATGGGTTCGAGTCCGGGTCTGGGAAGATCCCACATGCTGCGGAGCAACTAAGCCCACGCGCCACAACTACTGAGCTTGCGCTCTAGAGCCCATGTGCCACAACTACTAAGCCAGCATGCTGCAACTATTGAAACCCATGCGCCTAGAGCCCGTGTTCCACAACAAGAGAAGCCACCCAATGAGAAGCCTGCACACCACAACGAAGACTAGCCCTCTGCTCGCCGCAACTAGAGAAAGCCCATGCGCAGCAACGAGGACCCAACACAGACAAAAAAAAAAAAAAGAAGCATATTGGTAACACTCTATTAACTTTCATTACCCACTTATTTCATGGTAGTTTCTAACAGCTGGTACTTATTCATCCTTATCAGCCTTGCCTCTCAGATATAGTACTTGCCTATAATATTACATATTTACATGCTTTTGTTCTTTGTCTTCATATATGCTATATCTTTCCAATTAGACTGTGATCTTTTTGTGGATAGAGATAGGTTAATTGATTCTTTTTTATTTCCACAGTACTCAGTACAAGGCACAGTAAACACGATTAAAGAAAAGGAATCTACATCTGTTATTTATTTTATGACTTCCATAGCACTTAGAATAATACAGCAGATGCAAATTACCGAATTAATAAAAATTTTATGAGAAAATAATCTTTAAATAAAAAGTTATTCCTACCTTTCCCGTGT
Organism: Globicephala melas; assembly: GCF_963455315.2. Taxonomy (NCBI): domain Eukaryota; kingdom Metazoa; phylum Chordata; class Mammalia; order Artiodactyla; family Delphinidae; genus Globicephala; species Globicephala melas. The sequence goes on along the minus strand of NC_083320.1, from coordinate 71,750,897 downwards.
ACTGTGCAATGAACCCAAATAATAGTATAAGGTACAATTAATAGTTAAATATCTTGTAGCTCTTTTAGATTCATTATGTGACATGATCCTTATAACAACCAAAGAATTTATACAGAGCCTATTAAAATTCTATTGTAGAGAGGAAAATCAGAGTCTAGAGAGGTTAAGTGGTGGGGCCTGAATGGAAACTGAGTTCTAACAACTACAAATTCAATTAATGCTATCTAACTGGAGAGGCCTAACATTTAAAAAAAAGAAAGTCTCCTATAAGCTATTCTTATAAACCTTATAGACATTTAATTAATTATTTACTTACTTTCTTAATTAAAGCATTTTTAGTGTGCCTAGGTATATAAGGTACTATGCTTAACACTATGGAAAATAAAAAGTTGTACATACAAGGATTATCAAATTTAAGTAAAATAAATAAATAGTATGTGGATCAATGTGCCAAGATAATGGTATAATTATTTGGTTTTCTAGGAACTCACAGATAGTAAAAATTGGTTCCACTTAAATAAGCTAGAGAGGAGTTTCAAAAGGGCTAGGATTTGAGCTGGATCAAGAAAGACGGGCAAAATTTAGATGTCTGAAGAAAAGGCAAATTAGCATTACATTGAACAGAATTTGGCAAAGCACAGTGAAGTTACAGGGGGAGGAATACACATGTGTTGAGCAACAGTAAATAGACTGGTTCATGTACATTCATACTGGAGAACCATGTAAAGATCTTTTGAGGTCAGATTTATAGAGGGCCTTGAATGCCAGGTTACATACAGATTTATTTCAACATCTTATAGGCAATAGGGAGTCATTTGAGGTTTTGGAGTACAGACATGATACAATGCCAGAATGCAATGGAAGAAGGGGATTGCACAGAGAGAAGCTGAGGACAGCGGTAATAATTCACATATATATTGAAAAAGACCTGATTTCACTAGTGTTGCAAAGAGACTGACTTCAGATATTTTGAAGGAAAAGTTTATGTCCTAGATAACTTCAAGTTTACATGCCCAAGTGACTACAAATGACGTGACCCTTAATCAAATTGAGGGATATTTAATTGTTCTGGGGTAGGGCTCACTTTTTTTTTTTTTTAAGCTTCTCAGGTGATTCTTAATACAGCTAAGGCAAAGCCACTCACCGGGACATTTCTTTATTTTGCTTTTTAGCTTTACCAAGGCTCTGCACTCTCAAGTGACTCACAGCTTCGTCATTTTAAATTAGATTTCTAGGGATCATATGGTAGTTCTAGTTTTAATTTTTGAGGAACATCCATATTATTTTCCATTGTGGCTGCACCAATTTATATTCCCACCAACAGTGCACAGGGGTTCCCTTTTCTCTACATCCTCCCTCACCAGCACTTGTTATTTCTTGTCTTTTTTTTTTGTGGTACGCGGGCCTCTCACTGTTCTGGCCTCTCCTGTCGTGGAGCACAGGCTCCAGACGCGCAGGCTCAGCGGCCATGGCTCACAGGCCCAGCTGCTCTGTGGCACGTCGGATCTTCCCGGACCGGGGCACGAACCCGTGTCCCCTGCATCGGCAGGCGGACTCTCAACCACTGTGCCACCAGGGAAGCCCTTCTTGTCTTTTTGATAACAGCCATTCTGACATGTGAGAGGTGATATCTCACTGTGATTTTGATTTGCATTTCCCTAATGATTAATGATGTTGAGTATCTTTTCATGTACCATCTGTGTATCTTCTTTGGGAGAATGTCTTTTCAGATCTTTTGTCCATTTTTAAACCAGATTTTTTTTTTTTTGGCTATTGAGTTGTATAAGTTCTTTATATATTTTGGATATTAGTCCCTTATCAGATATATAATTTGTAAATATTTGTCCCCATTCAATAGGTTACCTTTTCATTTTGTTGAAGGTTTCCTTTGCTGTATAGAAGCTTTTTAATATGATTAGTCCCACTTATTTATTTTTAATTTATTATTTTAATTAATTAATATATTTTCCATGGTTAAAAATACTTTTATTTTTAAATATTGTAAGCAAACAGTTAAAAAAAGAACCCACCACACTATCCTATTAAATCAACATCTACATCAATTTAAAAACAACTACTTTATATGATTTCTGTTCTAGATGTCTATGTGATTAATCAATCCCCTCTCTCCAATGGACTGTTAAATTTCTACATGGCATGGACTATGTTTTTCATATCTTTCAACTTCCTGTAGTACCTAGAAATGCCTGGCATATAGTGGGTATTCCAAAAAAAAAATGTTTTGCAAGAAGTTTTTCCTCCATGTACCACCATGGGGAAATAGCTATACCCTGAAACCTGTAAGCACTGACATAACGCTTTTGGCCCCATCAGAATTTAAGCATTTGTAAATGTCCAGGTACAGAGTTCTAAAAAGTTCAATTCAGATGGTTTATTGAGCACGTATATGCATTATGTTACATGCTAGTTAATGTAACAGGAATGGAGCCAGCGAAAAAATAGTCCAAAGGTAGACTGTAGAATTGTGTGGTAATTCAGAACTGAAGAAAGGAAGAAGTTTAATGGAGGAGGAGGTGATCACAAATTTCAAACATGAACAAGATTTCAAGATGAATGAGGATTATAATAAGGGTCTTAGATTGAAGCAAGTTACCTCCAGGGATACTGTTGGGATGTACGCTTGTTGGGAAGGTTAAAGAATAAAACCACATGTTGGAAAACTTGAAAATGGAAAGGAAGAGAAATGGAGCAGTAGTTATAAAGAATAATACAGGTGAAGACCTTTGTCTGCTAAAGAAAAAGAATAGTTCATGTTTGATGTCAGAAAGAGTGGCAGAAGAAAAATCATGGAGAGAGAAGGAATATTTATCAGCGCACGGGGCATTATGAGTTCAAAAGGAATGGGAATCAAGGTTTTACAATGTTTATCCATAAAGCAGATTTGATTCTGGAAGCACAAAATATATTGAAGGAGTAACAGGGTTTTTAAAAAATATGGTTCCTTATATTACTTTGTAACAGATTAATAGTTCCTACCTTCACCACTCTCCATGCCTTCTACAAAAATCCCCCCACATTGGGGAAGAATCCAGTACCGGCGTCTGTAACGATCCTGGCCAAACATCATCGAACGTAAAGAGTGAGAAGCGTCAAAGAGCTTCCTTCTGTACTGACTCTGTTGCTGTTAAAAAATGATGCATATAATTAAGCTATGGATGTTAAGTGCTTTAAAAATTAATACATAAGCGACTTTACACTTATTATGTCTTTAGAGCAGATAAATTTCACTACTGGGAAAAGACAGCAAAAGAGTTAAATATTACAAGCCTGACTTCAATTTTAGTTACACTTATAAATATAGAAATTACTTTGAGGGTAGATGGAATATTTTTGTTGCCGTGGATTAAAGGGTTAAGTTTATTGTATCAAGTATAGTATAGTAAAGCATGTCTTATACTTAATAATAAACAGTGTGACCAGGTATTTCATTAAGCCAAAGCAAATTGGCTTAATTCTATTGATTACAATATGTAACAAGTAACACTCATATATGTAATTGACCAGACCTCTATTTGCCTATTTTTATACTCATGTTGTAAACCTAGGTAACATATGACTAAATTTTGGGATAAATTTGTGATGAATCTAACATGGCTATAGTATACAGGTATCTCATAATATCAATTTCATAATACTTTTAAAAACTCATTTTTTTAAAACAAAAAATTCATCTAAAACTTCACTAATACTACTGAAATTCAATTTTTAATGAGAAGTTCATAAACATTTATAGTTTACAAATCCATTGAAAATAAAACCCACAAATGTACTAATATAAAATAAAACATGAGCTGCCAAAACTATTATCATAAAATTCGACTGAATTTTTAAAGTAATTAATTCCAAGAAATAAAACCATGCATTTACTGGTATTTTATACTTAAAAGAAGACCTGAAGAATAGAAGCCCTGGTGAAATTTAGTACCATGTCTTAAGAGGCAAGTTTTTAACCTTGGCATTAAACTTTTAAGGTTTAATTGTGAGAATGTTTCTAAAGCTCCTCATTTTAGCTAGTTACAAAAAAGCTTGTTTTTATTTAGCAACCAGAAAAACTAATCCCATACAAGGTGGATTTTTGAAATGCTGCAAAATAAATAAATAAATAAATAAATAAACTGTAATCTGAAAAGTGCTTACTTTACTCAGTTTTTCAATCTGTTTTTCTAGCTCTTCAACACTTGCTGCTTGGTCACCTTCATCCTATACATAACAAAATACAGTATCATTTACCTGTTTTTAAGATTTATTTATTCAGTCAATCAGCAAATATTTAATGAAAGCCTCCTTCCTATATACAAAGTACTAGGATAGGCACCATGGAAATGAGAATATCAATATCAGTTCTTGCTCCCGATAAAGCGTTAATCTGGTAGGGAGACACATAAAACATCACACTAATAAATAAAAACTGCCAAACAGCAGAAAGCTATAAGGACCTCAAGAGAGGTGGAGATTAAGAGTCATGGAGCTCAGGGAAGGGTGAGGTTACTTCTAGTGGGAATCTATACCAAGAGAGGCTATATGGAAGAAGTTATGTTTTAATTAGCTACTGAAGAATTGTTAGGATTTGATTGATCAGAGAAAAGAGGACAGGGCATTTCAGAAAGAGTTTGACCTGAAGAGGTAAGGTGGGGAGATGAGGCACAGATGAGTTTAGGGCTAAATTATCTAGAGCTATAAGTGCTTGGCAATGGACAATAATACGATCCTTTGAGGGAGATTAAATACCAGAACTATGCTTTACAAAGATTAGTATGGTAATAGTTGTAAGATGGCCTGGAGCAGGGAAAGGACTACAGTTGGCAAATCTAGTTAGCGAATTGTTGCAATGATTCAAGAGGAAAAGAGGATGTGGGTCGTACTAGGATAAAAGAAATAGAAAAGGAGAAAAGGAAATGGATATAAGAGATAGTACATAGTCAGAACTGTTAAGTCCTGGCAGCTCACGGATACAAGGCAGAAATGGGTGAGGGAGATGAAGGAAGGAGTAAATTATGATATTAAGGGTTTAAATCTGGGAGACTGCAAAAATATTGGTATCATTAACTGAAAGAGTCATTTTAGAGCAAAAAAGGGTAAGTTATATTTTGAACACATTGAGCTTTTAGAAGAAAAATAATCCCTACTATATAGAGTACTGATTTCATAAATAGAAATTTTGTGATTATATAAAATTTTTCATTCTACAAAATGAATATAGGAAAGCTACACTCAAAGTTTTAGAGGGAAAGCATGACATAATATAAAGTATATGTGCTTCCTTGGACTTCAGCTGCACGATTTCATATAGGCAAATTATTTAACTCCTCTAAAACTGTTTCCTAATCTGTAAATTGGTGATAACATTATCTTGTGATAACATTATCTGTAACATGGGATTTTTGTGAGGACTAAATAAGAACACATCTGAAAGCAACTAGCAGAGTTCCTGGTACATAATATATAAATAAGGTTACTTTCCTTCTTTCTGGAAGTTGTCCTTTAATTAGAAAATGTAGGTACATCTCAGGTTTAAAAAACATAAGCAATTGTTTTTGATGTTCACTTTCTATATGCTTTTTAAAAAAGCCACACTGCCACCAACCACTCTCACGAACAGATATTTCTAAACCAGTATAGTTATCTCGCCAACAGAAAGAAGTGAAAGGAAAACTTCAATAGTTTTACCATTCTCTGTCTACTCTTCACCCAAATTTAGGGGACCAATTTACAAAGGCATTTAGGCATATTATTTGTGGTAATAATAACATCATTTCTATTTATTTATTTATTTAAACATCTTTATTGGAGTATAATTGCTTTACAATGGTGTGTTAGTTTCTGCTGTATAACAAAGTGAATCAGCTATACATATACATATATCCCCATATCTCCTGCCTCTTACGTCTCCCTCCCTCCCACCCTCCGTATCCCACTCCTCTAGGTGGTCACAAAGCACCGAGCTGATCTCCCTGTGCTATGAGCTGCTTCCCACTAGCTATCTATTTTACATTTGGTAGTGTATATATGTCAATGCTACTCTTTCACTTCGTCCCAGCTTACCCTTCCCCCTCCCCGTGTCCTCAAGTCCATTCTCTATGTCTGCGTCTTTTTTCCTGTCCTGCCCCTAGGTTCTTCAGAACCATTTTTTTTTAAGATTCCATATATACATCATTTCTATTTAAAAGAGAACAGGCTCAATGACCCTTAAACCTTGACTCTTCAATTAAATAGATATTTAATAGCTATATGATTGTATAGTGACCGTTTGACCAGCAGGATGTTTGAAAATTTGCTTACATAAAAATCAACTCTATCAACAAATATTTGAAATAAGACATCAAAGTAGCTATGTATCAGCCAAATTAGCTAACTACCAGTTCTAAGACTTTTCTTATGATGAAAAAGAAGTAAAATATCTACTAAAGTTTTATTTAAAGGAGCTTTGGCTAATAGTCCTTATAATTTAAGAGATATGAAGGAATTTGAAAGGCCAGAGAGAAAGGCAATAACTACAAAGCTAAGAACGCAGAATCTATCCCTGCCATGGTTCCCCATGGTTTCCCAATCAGAAGAGAAGGCTGTTGTATGTGTCACTACATATCAAAGTTTAATTGTCCACATAACCTCCTCCACAGCAACTTGTGAGGTTAAAGCTCACATAGATTTCAACACAAACCTAAGTATTAGGGAAAGAGTCCATGTGTTGAAGGAATGAAGAGTGAAGAAAAGTGGGAATCACCCTTGAGACAGGGCTGTGACTGTGTCTCAGGGCAGTATCTTCTAATTGAAAGGGATCACACGGGTCTCAATGGAAAGGCTCCTGCAATTAGTCCTTTAAGGAGCATAACTACTGACACTCTACCTATACTTTAATCAAGAGGCCAGACCTATTTTCAGAGGATAATCTTATCAATAAGGTTCATTAACAAGTTAACCTTTAATTTTATTAGGAAATTGATAAATGGTTACCACTTCTTCATGATAAAGAAAAACTCTCAAATAATTGAAAGGAAATGCTAATTTGGTTTCTTAGGTCCTAAAATATTCATTATTTTCAAATGTTTTTAAACTGTTTTCTCACATTAATAACAAATACACATTTGCCAGGATTTTGATCACTCTAATTAATTCTATAATTCAACATTCATAAAAATAAAAATGACTACTTTAAATGACACATCTGGTCTTAAAATATTAAAAATGATGTTTAAATCATTAGTACTGATTTTTAATAGTCTTCATCTCCCTTAAAGAAAAACAAATGCATAGTTTGTTAATTCTCCATGTGAAAAAGGCCAGGTGAAACACATAATTTCTGTAAATAAATTCCAATTTAGTGGGATGACCACCCAGTAGAAGATACTGAAGTCCCAACACAAGGCTGTCAAATTTATGAGAGTTAACACCTTAAAACAATTTATAATATTAAGTGCTGAAAAGGGATGCTAATTCTATAAAAAGGTGATTAGTATTGGTCAGAAAAGTTTAATTCCCGCTGTGGAAACAGCTCTACTTGCCAAATGAAGCAGATTGGTTATAAATAGTATCTTTGGGTAATTACAATACTGATACCCAAATTATATACCCTTCACATTATTTGTCACAGCATGAAAGTATTTGATCAAGTGGTTTCAGAAATACAACATTATGAAGTAATTTCTGCAAGGAATCTCAGTGTAGTCTCCTTTTCAGCCTGGTACTCTTAAGAGAAGTAAAGGTCACTCTAACGATTTTTATCATTCTGGTTTAAAATATAACATGGGGGGTGGAATTTATGAAAACATTTTGTATTTATGCTATTTTTACTTATGAGAAATTGTATAGCACATGATCTTATAAATTATATTATTATCCAGATTTAGTAAAAAATTTGATTCAGTAATTTGTCATTGGTCTTGATTAGATATTATTTTCACACATTCGATCAATAATTCATCTCTCTAAGTCTTCTTTCTTTATTTCTCCAGCAGTACTGAGTTGATACAAGAAAGGAGAAGAGTTCTTTCTAGACTTCCTTGGCTAAATAGTCCTGGCATCAAGGGCAGAAGGAATAGTTGGCTGTATATTGTTTTCTGAATGCCATTCTGCAACCTATCAATATTTCTAGCATTCTTTTCTGGTAAAAGGTAAACATCAACCTTTATCTCCCTTTTATATATGTCCATTTCTATGGCTTATGGTAGCTTCACACACACACACACACACACACACACACACACACACACACACACACACACACACACACACACACACACACACACACACACACACACACACACACACACACACACACACACACACACACACACACACACACCCCTCTGTGACCTTGCCTTCTTCCCTTTAGCCTGCTCTTCAAAGCTAGCCCCGGGCTTCCCTGGTGGCGCAGTCATTGACAGTCCGTCTGCCGATGCAGGGAACGCGGGTTCGTGCCCCGGTTCGGGAAGATCCCACATGCCGCGGAGCGGCTGGGCCCGTGAGCCATGGCCGCTGAGCCTGCGCGTCCGGAGCCTGTGCTCCGCAACGGGAGAGGCCACAGCAGTAAGAGGCCCGCGTACAGAAAAACAAAAAAACGCTAGCCCCTCTCTTTACCTTAATTGAATCCCCTCCAATATTTTTAGGGACCTTATACCATTAATTATTCTCTTCCTCTCTTTAATCTTCAGTGCCCCTCTCTTATTTAATTGGCTCTTTCCCTTCAACCAAAAATCATCTCAAACCTTCTGCATCTGAAAAATGCTTGGTCTTTGTCTGCCTCTAGGAACTACCCTTTCTTTTGAGGCATAATGCTTGAAATAGATAAGTTTACTTTCTCACTTTCTATTGTTTTCAATCAATCATAGCCTGGCTTGTGCTCTCACCCTTCCAACGAAACGGTGCTGGCACTGGTTACCAATGACCTCTGGGTTGCCAAATACAACGAACACTTTCAATCCTCGTCACACTAGGCCCCTGCTCCCTTAACATTGTTTATCATTCCCTCCTTTTTAAAATGTTCAAGTTTCTTGATTTTTATTATTATGACATGTGTAGAAGAGAGTTAACACTGTAGGCCCTTGAAAGGTCGGCTTACAAAGTTTGCCCTTGGCTAGTGTCTGGAAACTTGAATTTTGGGGGGTTCCCCCACCCTAACTGATAAGAATAGCTCACTGGACCTAAACTGTGCTAACAATGTGGGTTATACTGCACATCTACTTTTCTTTTGGGAATCTGGAATTTGGCACATGTTATGCAGAGGGTGCCTATGTGGCCAGCCCTGAATAAACAACTCTGGGCACAGCGTTTCTAATGAGCTTCCTTAGAACACAGCATTTCACAGATTGTCGCAATTCACTGCTGGGAGAATTAGGCCCATCCTGTGTGACTCCACTGGGAAAAGACTCTTGAAAGCTGGGCCTGGTTTCCTCTGGACTTTGGCCCATATGCCTTTCTCTTTGCTGGTTTTGCTTTGTTTCCTTTTGCTGTAATAACTCGTAGCCATGGCATGACTAGATGCTGATTTCTGTGAGTCATCCTAGTGAATCGCTCTGACTCTGGAGGTGGTCTTGGTATTGGAAATCCCTGACCCACTACAGAAATTTTCTACACCTTTGTTCCTTCTTCAACAAGAAGCCTTGTGGGCTCTTCTTAAATATTGACATTCCCCGGGGATCCAACCCCAGTACACTACTCTAATTAATAAACCAATCCTGCTGTGCAAACTTATCCAACTCATTATTTTAAACTATTGTCTATGTGCTAATAATAACTTCCAGATCTACACTTTCAAGACTAAACTCTTCTCCAGACTTTAGATTCTTTTTTTTTTTTGCGATACGCGGGCCTCTCACTCTTGTGGCCTCTCCTGTTGCGGAGCACAGGCTCCGGATGCGCAGGCTCAGCAGCCGTGGCTCACGGGCCCAGCCGCTCCGCAGCATGTGGGATCTTCCCAGACCGGGGCACGAACCCGTGTCCCCTGCATCGGCAGGCATACTCTCAATCACTGCACCACCAGGGAAGCCCCCAGACTTTAGATTCTTAAATCCAACTGACTGCTGAGCTTCTGAACAGGCACCTCAAACTCAACATGTCCAAAATAAACCTACCATCATTTCCTGTCTTCAGTTATCTGTTCCATATTCCCCTCCTCCCCTGTCATCTATTTCCTCTGCTCCTTCTGATTTCTCTGTCTCAGTTAATGGCAACAATAGCAGAGCAAGCAGTCCCCAAGCCAGATAGCTGGTATCAACCCTACCTCTCCCTCCATCAACCTACACAGTCCATCTTCAGATACTACTCATTTTTCCTCCTAAATATTTATTGAATCCTTTCCTTCCTTTAGTCCAGTTTCAGACCCCTCGTAATTCACCTAAACTACTGCAGTATCTCCTGATTGATCTTCCTACCTCTGATCTTGCTCTGTTCAAATCTATTTCTATCTTCCACAGAGCTGCCATAGTGAGCCAATGAAAAAAATCAAGTCTGACCATGTCATTCCCTCACTTGTAAACCTTCAGTGGCTTCCTATTACCACAAAACTATAAAATCCGAGTTCACAGTTGTGGCATGTGAAGCTGTCTCGTAACACTAGAGCACTTGTAAGTCGCTTAAAGCACGTTGTGATTTCAAGGCTCTGCGCCCTTGCTCATGCTGTTCTCTCTGCTTGAAGATTTTTCCATGGATTCCTGGATTCTTCTCTAGGTTAACATTTAGTCCAACTTGTAGCCTCAGCTAATGAGTCCAGAAAGCCTTTGTGAAAATTTATTCCTCAGAAAGGTTCAATGTCCTTCCTTCGTACCTGCCTAGTACATTGTAAATACCACTATCAAAGCAGTTAACACTTAACACATTACATTTTCTTACTGTAAATCTTCCTCAGTGAGACTGTAAATTGAGAGGAGACTTTGATCAAAAATGCCTAGAGCTAAAAAAAAAAAAAGGAAAAGAAAAAAAGCCTAGAGCTAGGCACTTAATAAATTGGGCTTTGAGAAATACATCAGTTTCATTAAACCTGACAACACTTTTAAGGCATGAAGTATTGTACAAAATAAATGTAAGATAGCATGTTAAATAGATAGAATGAAAAAGGATACCTAAAATTAAGAATCTGAATAGTTCTCTGGAGAACTCTCATTATATAAACAGAAAAATTTAACTTCTTTTATTCAATGTAAATACCCTCTCTGTATAGAAGGCATTGTATTCTACTCAATATTTACCTAACCATCACAAAAAACTTTGAGGTGAATATTATAATATTCAGTTTCAGATGAAGAAACTGAGTCAAGTGTGACAACGAAATTCAAACCCAAATCTATTTGACTTCAAATTCTGTGTTATTTTCAATATGTTATGTAATATTAGTTAAGTATTGAAATCGACCTAAATTTGATTACCTCATCTTCACAGATCTCAGTCTTCTTTCCTTTTTTGTCTTCTTTATCTTCTTCATCCTCATCATCTTCATCAGCTTGGTCATCACTATCATCATCATCATCATCATCATAATCACTATCTCCTCCCTTCCTTCTTCGTTTGCGTCCTGGAGTGGGTGTGCCCAGTGGATGCTGTTCTTCTCCAAGATCAATGCCACCTGAAGTGTCTCTTTTGCCTGTTTTCTTAGCATGAATGATTCTGAGCCTTTAAGTATGAAAAAATGATGACATGGAAGAAAAGCCTTCTTCTTATACTTTTTGAAGAGCATACTATGAGTTGTAAGCAAAAATACCTTATGGTATTTCTCTCACACTGATCAATAAATGAATGACAATAAAAATTAGCATGAAAGAAACTTAAGAAGTATGTTCCCAGAAACTACAAAATATATTAACATTCAAGAATTATTCTGGCTATCTCTTTGGAATTAGAATACATTTTTTAAAAAACCAGAAAACTGAGAAGATTAACTCAGGAATGGCCAAGTGGTAAGACCTGATCCTATACTATCTGACTGAATAAGTTTCAATTCAAGTTACTGCAAAGAAACTATCCTCTTAACACAGAAGCTGAATAATTTCAGCATTATATTTCCTAGCAGGAAGCTAATTAAGTTTTAATGCTGAATACATTTGGATATGTTAGGCCCTCTATAAAAGCAAACTTTAATTAGAAAGCAATTAAGGAAAAAAGTAGTAGTTCCAAACAGATTCTATTTGTGACAAAAATAACCTGATAGCAACAGCAATCTTAGAATATGTGATTGCTTGACTTCTTTGAAAGAAAAAAGATAAACTGACTTTCTTCTAAGTTTGAAGCATATGAGCTCAGTGAATATCATTATATCTTTTGTCTACTGAAAATTCTGGCACTGAGTTCTATTAGTTTCATATCTCATCTTAATTAAGCTTTACCTTTTCTAATTCTTAGACAAAATAAAGTTTAAATTCTACCTTTGCAATTTGTATGTTTTACTCAGAAACTTGCAAAAAAAGGAAAACAGTATATTAGTTTTAATAAAACATGACTTACTTGCGGAGTTTACCTTCTACCACCCATTTATCTCTCCTCAAATTTGACATGTAATCAATGTTCTTGTCGATTTCACTGCCAATGCAAAAGTTTATTAGAAGACATATATTAATCCATTATGCAATACATTAATTTGGTAAGCAAAATGATGCAGTTTTGGGGTAAGTACAAATGATGATTGCCAATGAACAGCAAAAACAAATGAAAAATTGTATTAATACATAGCTAAGAGATGCGTAGAAAACTTAGAGATGCCCAGCAATGGTAGAAATGCATGGCTCTGAAATGTTTGCATTGATTATTTTCCTAGAAAGGTAAAGGAATAAAAGTAACATAATTAAAATCTGTAAAATAATGAACAGTAAGAACAAGATGAACATGGAATTTGTTCACCAAATCTTCAAATACTATAGTGGAGGACTTACTTTGACTCTGAAATGAGATCAAGTACTTTTTTTTAAGTGCAAATTAATACACAATAAATAAATAATATTAAGATTGTATCAGCACATGATAAAAAGTAGGTAGATAATTCTACAAATGGCAGCTACTAAGGAAAATCAAGTAGTCATTTATCATCAAAAGATGAAAGAAAAATTCTAGGTTTTTGCAACAGTGCTGGATTCTGGAGCCATAGCAAGAAAAACCTGCTTACACTTCAGTATACAAATAAATAACAAAATTACCAAATAAACAAAACGGGTTACAAAGACTATACACAGTATGATTCAAAATTTCTTTTCCAATAGACTGCAAAGAAATACATTGAAACATTATTAGCAGTAGTCATCTCTGAATGGTGAGATTAGTGTAATTTTAATCTTTTTCTTTGTGGTAGTCTGTAACTTCAAAATTTTCTATAAGCAATTTGTATTACTTTGTGACCAGACAAATTCAAAACAGAAAAGAATCACCAGAAATGTCTGGGCATATGCTTACCTCACCACACTCTTGCTGCACGCCAGTTCATTGATCAGGAAAGCCAGAACTGAGGCTTTCTGTGCTGGAGTGTGAGCCTGAAAAGCTTTGGTCTTCAGGCTTTCAGTAAGCTCAGTTTGTCCACAGTGTGCTTCCATAAAAATTTGCAAAATCTCGGAAACATTGTCTCGATTCACACCAACATTCAGCAAATGTTCTCCAAGAGCTGTTTTGGCCTATAAAAGGTTGGCATTTTTATCAGTATTGACCACAACGACTCATAAGATATAAACAATAAGACTTTTAAATATTGGTATTATATGATTTAGGTATTACTGACAAGGGCTTTATTCACATTTTTGATGAAGTGGCGATAAAACATGACGTTCAACATCATTTAGTCAACAGATGATAGACAAGTTTTCAAGTACTTGTAATTTTTCTCTTCCTTCTTCAAACCCTTGGTTAAAAAGTTTGGTGGGGGGAAGGGTATGTAAACTTGTGGCTAAAAATGGTCTCACCATACCTTCTTTGACTACAGACACTATCCCAAGCTTTTCCAGGCTCTACCAGTAGTAGTGGGGGAGAGGTTGAAAAGTACTAGCAATGTGTTTTCTTGCTCTATGGTGTCACGGATTTTATTGCCTAGTATGCTGAATGAATAGGGAGATGGAAAAAAAAGTAACAGGTGCATCTGGAAGATTCTCTCTACATTACCTAGAGCAAAGCTGACTGAAATGTGTATCTTAATTGGAATTAAGATAAATTTGAATTATTGAGTATCCACTTAGCAGTACAGTATCTTAACATGCTGGTCTGTAGGGGCCTTGATTAGCCTCGGTTATTCATAGTGTTTCAGAGAGAACACAGTATAATTTCAGAAGGCACACATAAGTTAATTGCTTTATGAATTAAGAATTCTCTGTTTTGCTGAATATCACTTAGGTATTTCCTTAGATCAGATTGCTTTTTACCAAAAGCTAGAGGGAAAGAAAGTAATCTGGTAATGATTTACATTCCTTAGGCTTTGTGAACCAGGTTTTTCTAAGTTTGCACCAGTTGTACCAATCTACCTTTAACTTTGTACGAAGTTATGTAGAAAAAATTGGATGTTTGTACAATCTTCTGCTAATACACTAAAGCCAGCTATCAATGCACTGATAGTACAAATTAAAAAAATTATATTTTGGGTTTTTTTACCTTGTATCCTGTAATTAGACCGGGATCACATACAGCAGCTGAGAGGAGCCTCACAAGCAAGTCTTGTACTTCACCCATGCTGTCTCCTATATTTAGCAATCCCTCTTGAAGAACACTCAGGTTTGGAACATCAATATTCACATCGAAGCCCAAAACTTTACCAAAGTTTCGTAAGAACTGCACCACCATCAGACAGTCTGAAAATGTACTTCCAGAGAGAACAAGTCCTGGAATACGAGGCAACTCTGGCAAAGGCTGAAAATAAAAGAAAAGAGAGAAAAAGTAGTTCAAAAAGCCATGATTTTATAGCTCCTGAAGTAAAGTAAGTTGCTATTTTTCTCTTGCGTTAAACCAGTGGTCTTCCCGCTGGACTGTAAATTCCCTGGGGGCATTTCTATAACCCCACGGTACTAAGCATAGAATGCTGAACACAAGTAACCACTAATAAATTTTGGTTGAACTCAACATGAACTTAGATCTCTGCAAAAGAGAACACTAATTTTAACTTAGGTATTGATAAAACACACGTTATACAACTGGACCAAAAATCAGGTAACATAAGAAATAAACATCTCAAAAGTACTTTATCATGGACATACTTAGTAGGGCATATGCAATAGTTTCTTCTACTGATGTAGATTGATTTATAATTCACACTTTTTTGGGAGCTCAGAAGTTAACAGTGTGCATCTGTGTGCCGTATGGTTGGAGAGAGTACCATCTTTAGTTAATGACTGCAGATAAATTACTAGGTCCACATGACCAGAACCCATGACCCTATCAAGAACCCAGTAATACTGCAACTATCAGTCTTTAGGTTTCCCGTATATTAGCGAAACATTGAATTTCAGTGTTAAAATTAGAGAGCTCTCTTGCTATTTCTCAAATATGCTCACATATTAACATTTTAATGACTAACTGTATTATCAGTTGTTATGGACATTTTAGAAGTTAGATAAATAAGTAACCTAAATTAAAAACATTTTTGTCCATGAATGGGATTCAATAATAGTACTTTCAATTCTGATTGAGAAAAATGTGGCTTGTAAATATTTCTATTTATCTAAATTTGCCCTTGTTCAAAAACGTTTCCTCCACTCTGTGCTTGCTGAAATAACTAATCAAAGACTTTTTCTACTAATAGTGTGTGGAAACACAGAACTAGGGACAGTTGCTGATATCATACAAATCTTTTGTTACATATGAAAACCATTTAATTCTGAGTTTTCTTTTTTCGTGAATCAGATCAGACATACACATTTCCATATGATTCTAAAAATTTATATAACAAAGCTAACGACAGTAAGGCTTAAAATGGACTTACAAATATTTGATATAGTGCATATGGATTTAAATGAAAACAAAAGATCACTTAGGACAATTTAGGATTAAAAAAAGATCATTTAGGATTAGCAAGAAAATAAAGCTCACTTAGGATTAAAAAAATTGCTCACCAGGAGCTTATTAAACGTGTTGACTAACCACTATACCCATTCTGTGCTTAGGAAATTTTAAACATCCAATTGACTAAAACTAGAATGCATACTTTCACTTTTATTTAGAAGCATTTATGCTAGGTAAATAAATAGAATATTAGTATCATTAAATTTTCCACTTGGGTACTAAAGTTTGCTTTAAGCACTTTAGAAAAGAGCTTGCATAATCAAGAGACAAGCACTATCTGTATATCATATGGCATGTAAGTAAATATAGATGCTATTGACCAAGTATAATATTCTATTACTGAGACAGTATTATAGATATGATATGCATTATTGTATAATTTTCTAGGAATACTATCTTCTTAACTATAGCCAAACATAATTGATTTCTATTCATAAGTATGTGAAATCATGCCAGTTATCACGGTGATTTTGCTCTTTCCAAGTTGCTACTTTTCTGTATTTTAGCAATATTATAAATCTGTGAAGCATGATGGAAGAGAAAACACACATGAGGTACTTTGCTTGGATACATTTCTTGGCTTTCAGGATCATAAACAGTATGGGCTCTGGAGTTTAAAAAACTGGGGACTGCATCCAAGTTGCCACTTATGAGCTGTATAATGTTGAGCAAGTTCCTTAACCTCTCTGTGTCTCAAGTTTTCTCATCTGTAAATGGGCATAAATACCAGTCCTATAGGATTGTGGTGAGGATTAAATGAGAAAATTCATTTAAAGCACTTAGCATAGGGCCTGGCATGTACTAAACATACTCAATAGTTAGCTACCATCACTAAAGCATTGAAGGAGGTTATAGATTATAAATCCTAATTTATTTAAACATCCATGGAGGCATGGGGGAGGAGTTAGATCTTTCTGTAACTAAATGCCTGGGAAGGACCAAATGAAACACAGAAATCCTATCTATTTCTATAATTCATTTTTATAGATTTCTGTAGTATTTCTACTTAAATTAAAAAGGTTTGCAGTGCTCCGTTTGTATATTAAGAACTGCCATTATCAGCACAGGGCTCTAGAGAGGTTTACTCGTGGCCATCCAGGAGGGACAGATTGACCTAGACTTGGAAATCCACTGCTCCAGCTAAAAACACAAGGCTTTCATAATGGCAGCTCTGGCAAAGGAATCAGGTGAGAACACAAAAAATTAAATTTATTAATGAAATGGTTTACTTGATAAATTACCTTTTGGTCTGCTAAGCACATGTCTTCATTAGGCTTCTTTAGTTCCTTTGCCATTTCTAATTCTAATCTTCGTTGCTCTAGTTTACGTTCTTTATTTAATCTTTTCTCATCACGTTTTTCTTGCTTTAACCGTTCTTTTTCCTTAAAAAGAAAACCATGTCCACATATTCTGTTTAATCATTATACGTGTTTAAAAAACCTCCAGTTAAAATTTAAAAAGTAATCAAAGTGTTATTTCCATGAAAAAAATTCTCTTAGGATGTTTAGGAATAGACTTGGAATTACATAGAAACAATGACGTATTTTGCTTTTCAGCGTTTTCACCTTTTGAGTTTCAAAATCATCTTATGACTGTATGTATATATACATACATATACAAAATATCAATATTAGTTTCAACCCAGATTATTTCATTATCAAAATTTATTCAATCCTTTCCCAGGTTATAATATGAGAATAAAATAGTTATTAATAAAGGCAGGTATATAAAATGCACATGGGCAAGTAAGTATTAATAAAAAAAAGTTAACTAGTATGAACAAAAATTTTTGTGTAGCTCAAGGAAGCAAGAAAAGATTTACAGCATGAAAATGGAAGCAACATGTTTGAATCTGCAAACGCAGTTCTTTCAAAGTGAATTAGCTAGTCTTAAGATGTGCACCTATGATGAAATAAAAATATTATTTACCACTCTAAACAACATTTAAAATAATGTAAAATGGGTTTTGAAGGCAATTCCAAAAGCTTTAAAATTATTTTGGGTAATGGCAACAATATGGAAATAATCATCCTGTTTCCCTGTTGTAGAGTATGGCATTCTTTTGGAAGAAGTGACTTTCTATAATAATACTGGTGTCATTACTTTATCGTCACACATCAAATACAATTCTCTTTTTAAACTGAAGTATAACTGACTTACAATATTATATTGGTTTTAGGTGTACAACACAGTGATTCGATATTTTTATACATTCTGAAATGATCACCATAATCAAGTCTAGTTACCATACAAAGTTATTACAATATTAATGACTATATTCCTTATGCTGTACATTACATCCCCATGGCTTATTTATTTTATAACTGGACATCTTAATTCCTTCACCTATTTCATCCATTCCCCGTAATCCCCCTCCCCTCTGGCAACCACTAGTTTGTTCTCTGTATCTACGAGCTTGTTTCTGTTTTATGTTTGTTTTGCTTTCTAGGTTCTACATATAAGTGAAATCATATGGTGTTTGTCTTTGTCTGACTTATTTCACTTAAGACAATACCCTCCAGGTGCATCCATGCTATCGCAAATGGTAAGATTTCATGCTTTTTTATGGCTGAGTAATATGCCATTGTATATATACATATATATATCATCTTCTTTATCTATTCATCTATTGATGAACACAGAGGTTGCTTCCATGTCTTGGTGATTGTAAATAGTGAGGCAGTGAACATGGGGGTGCATGTATCTTTTCGAGTTCGTGTTTCCATTTTCGTTGGATAAATACCTAGGAGTGGGATTGCTGAATCATGTGGTAGTTCTATTTTTAAGTTTTTGAGAAACCTCCATATTGTTATCTATAGTGGCTGCACGAGTTTACATTCCCACCAACAGTGGACAAACATCCCCTTTTCTCCACATCCTTGCCAACACTTGTTACTTCTTGTCTTTTTGATAAAAGGCATTTTGACAGGTGTGAGGTTATATCTCATTGTCCTCTGCCCACAATCCAATCAAATACAACTCTTATTTATTAGAGGAGAAATAATGGTAGACTCAACAGGCAATTCTAAACTATTACCACATACGTCTTTCAATTTTCTTTATTTTTGCCAAAATAAAGTCCAAATCCTTACTTTTGAATTCAGGACTCTCTTCTTTTCCAACCTTATCTCCCACTGTTATAGTCTATGTAAATTTAGTCAAACTATTTGCTATTCCTGATAAACATCTATTGTTTCCTTACCTCCTTATATTGGTGTACTCCAGTTAGGAAGGTCATTATTCCCATCTTGCATACAAATCCTAATTAAAAACCTCCACCTCCTTCCTATTCCTAATTTCTCTTAATTGTCTTACCTAATTATAGCTCTTACCTATAATTTTAACCTAGCACTATTGCTTCCTCTAGTATATTAGCATTTTTGCCCATATCTTAACCATTTCCATTTCAATTATCACTGGTAAGACAGCACGCTGACTGCTGCGGCAGAGCATGCCAAGGGGGAGACAGAGAGGAGTGGAGAAGTAATACATTCCCAGCCAAGAGCTGAGAAAGCACGATTCTTGGATATTATTTTTACCTAGTGATATGCAGTATCTTTCAAATTAAAAAAGCATGTCCATAATATGGAATAGAATGTAAAAGTGACATCTATACCTTAGGATGAAACGGAGGTTTGCAAGAAATCTTAGAAATTCATAGGACCTTTATTACTTAAAGACAAGCATCTACTCCCTCAGTGGGATACTTTAAGGGAAACATGGAGTCTCTAAATTTAATGCATTTATTCACTACTTTATTTAGTGACTTCTACTGAATTGTATAGGACTAATACAAATCCTGCGGTTTTGGTATAAAGTGACTCTCAAAGAACCAGAGCTTCTAGGATCCCCTCAACAATAAACTAATATTTAAAATGGCATATAAAGACAGTCACAATCTAGCCCCACACAAGTTCTGGTCTCCTATCTCATGATTCTCAGTGAATCTCCCAAACTCTAGGCACATTTTGTGATACAACTGTGTTGAGCAAACAGTGTAACCAGTTTGAGGCACTGCTTGGATGATAATGATAATGATCATGAGGGGCGGAGGGGGGGGGGGGAGGGGGGAGGAGGAGGAGAAGCAGCA
The DNA here is from genome assembly GCF_963455315.2 of Globicephala melas. Classification (NCBI taxonomy): domain Eukaryota; kingdom Metazoa; phylum Chordata; class Mammalia; order Artiodactyla; family Delphinidae; genus Globicephala; species Globicephala melas. The sequence goes on along the minus strand of NC_083320.1, from coordinate 71,730,835 downwards.
AAGCCAAGAGAGGTATATGCACAAGGTTAAAATTGACTAACCCCTCTTTGTACCTTCCTCCCAAGATCCCAGAGGTCCTGTTTAGTTGCAACATTGTATTTATGTACCTGTCATCCCCTCTTGACAGGAATGCATAGCCCTTCTTACTTCACACAAAAATAAAGCCTATGTTTTAATTTTTCCCACAGCTAGTTCAGGAGTTTTAATATTTCCCTTTTTTGAGCTTCCACATAACTTATTACAGCATTTATTGCACTGAGTGACAATTATTTGTTTAAAGTTGATCTCTCGCACTGTAGTGTGAACTTCTAGAGATCAGAGGAACCAACTTCTGCACCTCTTTGTGGACCTATTCAATTCCCAGCAGTATAATTTGCCAGAAGCCCTCAGGAGAGTTTTTAATATTATCTTTGTCTCTGACAACTCAAGCCTGTATCAGTGCAATTTTCCTCTCGCACTGGTCTAAATATTGTTCTTATTTCCAACTATAATAGTTATCATATGTCTCTAATGGACATATACAGTGTGCATTAGCATATAAAAATTATTTAAGCATTGATTAATTTGCTGAATGATTAAATTTACAAATGCCACATTGTTTAAATTTCAGGGCAATAACTTACAGTGTCTACAAATGACTACGAAATATAGCTCTTAACTATATTTTAGATTGACTATAAACAATTACAAGCAAATTAGAATGCCTCCTTCCAATTTTTTGGGGCCTTTATTCCCAACTTTCCCCGTCCTTACGCAGTTTTCTAGATGTAAAAATTTATGAAATAAATGTAGATTCTTGGTATATATGTCATTTACAATAAAATATCTTTTTATCATCTTAATTATAGTAATGAAATTTTCTGTATCAAAATATTACTAATATCCTAATTAAGAAGTTATTTAAATTTCATTCGAAGTTGCAACACTTTTCAATAGCAAAAGTGTTAAATTTAGATTACACTAAATAGCCTAAGATACATAGGGTGAAAATTTTAAATGCATAAAAGGATTATTTTAGGGACTCTAAACGCATAACTGAAAGTATTTCTAGAACTCTATAGCAAAATAACAAAGGTATGAAATGAATTTATTCTATTTTAGAATCATAGAAGTTTAAAAACTAAGCAATGAGTGTGGTAGGAGGATCTGTTATTATAAAGTTTTACAACTTATCAAATTGCCAAACAGGCCATTTTTAAGAGGCCATGTTGCAAAGATGCCTATGTTTCCTGTATCTTATGATTCTACTGGGTCTCTTAGGTGTTTGCTCTGGGCATAATTAGGAGATTGCATTTCTTTTCACAGCAACTGTACTTAAATTTCAAAGACATAAATATTCTTTAAGAGACACAGATTTACCTCAGGGTGCAAGAAGAATAAAGTGTAAATAAGATTAATAACATAAGCCATTTATAGAAGACAGATATAAAGAATAAAAGTGATACTATTTTACGTCACATATTGAGCGTGAGTAGAAAAATCAGGGTAATTTTTTTAAAGGACCTATTTTTACATTTAAAATGTAATAATAAATTAAGTTTAAACAAATGAAAAAATTATGAATCCATGATAAAAGAAATCCTTATATTTTAAATTTTTAATAAAATTATATATTATTTATATTATATTTTATTGTATTTTACAGGTATAAATATAAAATACTATTTAAAAAGAGTAAAAATTTCCAGTTATCACATTTTCATAAAATCCACCAAAGTATTACACAAAAGTCTGTACTTACTTTAGATTAACTATCACCAAATATTCTTAGAGTAGCTACTACTATACAAATGTCTCCTAAATTAAAATCAAAATTGTTAATTCTTGAGTCAGATAAGTAGAGATTTTAATACATCTAAATTACATTGATAATAATTCGTTCCAAAATTGTGCATGTATCTTTTAAATGTGTATGACATTTAACATTTTACTGAATAGTTAATACAAAATCATTTTACATGGGGTTTTTTTTGTGCTTTTTTTTACGGTACGCGGGCGTCTCACTGCTGTGGCCTGTCCCGTTGCGGAGCACAGGCTCCGGACGCACAGGCTCAGCGGCCATGGCTCACGGGCCCAGCCGCTCCGCAGCATGTGGGATCTTCCCGGACCGGGGCACGAACCCGTGTCCCCCGCATCGGCAGGCGGACTCTCAACCACTGGGCCACCAGGGAAGCCCTTACATGTTTTTAAAGACAATTTAATTTTAAAATTGAAATTAAGTACATTATATAAAGTACAATACACAAGTATGTCATATAAGTACATTTATTATATCTTCAACTGAAAAATGGGTTTGTTTAAACAAAACTGTCTACATGAGCAATTCTTTTTATTTTTCACTAAGTAATGATTAGTATAAATATAGGATTATAAAATATTCTCATGACTTGAATCATTGAATGGGTTATACATTTTTTATGCTTGCAAATTATTAGATGATTTCTGAAACCTGAACTACTCTCTTCTATTTTATGGTTTTGTCTCCTAAAGTGCTGACATAGTCATTCTGTAATAGACGCATGTTTAACAACCTTTTGTTGTTTATTGATCCTTGGGGAAACACACATACAAAAGACTCTGTTACGGGTACGACGGTTGATTATTCAGATAATATGAGTAAAATGTTTATAAATTTGTGACTGACACAGTTTGAAGTTTTTATAAATGAAACAGGAGATTTTGAGCTACTTTGTCACACTGCTTAAACCAACCTAAGTTTCCAGTGATTAGTAATAATGAAAGCACAAATATATTAAGACTTGAATTATACTAGGACATAAGCCTTTTTTATTCATGAGGCTAAAGATTATCCTTCCTTACATTATATAATAAAAATATTTATGAACTATGATGATACACTAAAATTAATATAATAATAAGTAAGGTAATTTATATGTCTGAATATTCTTATTAATTATAGATTTATATAAAGGAAAAACTATAGAAATTAGATTCCTAAGTTAGGGAACCAATATAAATTTGGGATGTTTTTAGTGAAAAATAAGTTAACACTAAATCAAAAAGTAAGATCAGGGCTTCCCTGGTGGCGCAGTGGTTGAGAGTCCGTCTGCCGATGCAGGGGACGCGGGGTTCGTGCCCCGGTCCGGGAAGATCCCACATGCCGCGGAGCGGCTGGGCCCGTGAGCCATGGCTGCTGAGGCTGCGCGTCCGGAGCCTGTGCTCCGCAACGGGAGAGGCCACAGCAGTGGGAGGCCCGCGTACCGCAAAAAAAAAAAAAAAAAAAAAGTAAGATCAGTGTAGTGTACACAAAGAAACATAAAAATGGTGTTTGTGTTACCTTTTTGATGACTATGGGAGTTTCTTGGAATAGATTCAGATGTTATAAGAGATTTTTAATTAACAAGGTGAAAGCAATTAATTTTTTAACCTCATAATTCTATAAACATTACCCATAACATCAGCATTTTTGTTTATCTTATTTTTTCTTCACAACTTAATAATTAAATGTCTAAAGGTATTAAAGTTTAGAATCAAGGGTTACACATAGGCTATTTTAGAATTTTGAGTTGGCCCTGCCTAAGTATCATATGGCTTTAACTTTACAATAAAGTTTGTTCTTTTAACAGTTAATAACAGAAAAAACTGCAGTTGAGCTGTTAGGAGGTAATAAGAGGCAGAATATGAAGCCAAGATGTGCCCATTACTGGCATTACTCTAGTTACATCTCATGCACATTAATAATGAAGAAATGAACAAATAGACATAGGAAGGGTTTGTTAATATTCACGGAGGTGTAAGTTTATGTAAAAGATATGGTGAAAGTTTGGATTATCAGTAAAAATATATGCCTAGTCACTGCTTAACTGTTTATACTGTAAAGATTTCTCTCTCTGATATGATAAAAAGCGTCTTTAATTTTTTTGCTTTTCCTGCAGCATCTAATTTAATGCTGTGTACACAACAGTCTTTTAAGAAATGTAAAAACATACTTAGTTGATTACTAAGATCTATAGGTATCATTCAACAGAGGAACACAATTTAAGATCTGAATAACTGGGGACTTCCCTGGTGGTCCAGTGGTTAAGAAGACTACACAGCTCCCAATGCAGGGGTCGCGGTTTGAACCCTGGTCGGAGGGAACTAGGATCCTGCATACCGCACGGTGTGGCCAAAAAAAAAAAAATCTGAATAACTGGTAAAATTCTCTAGTCCTGTTCACAGGTCTATAGTTATCAGAGGATAAAAATATTTTGAGAATTCAGCTTTACCTATGGGATTCTCTCAAACATCCTGATAAAGGATTATTTGTAACATATGTTGTTGTATTGTTATTTTAAATAATAGTTCCTAAGTGTTTAAAAAAAGAAAACCACCTAGAATAAAGTAAAATGACTTTATTATTATTATATAAAGAAAATTATATAGACAGAAAACATATAATGTACTCTGTTCTGGGAAGGCCTCTTTGATAAGTTAATATTTGACCTATGACTGAACAATAGACAAGAACCACTTGAATATTCAGTGGAAGAACAGCAACAGTAAAGACCCTTTGTTTAGAAATAATAAAAAGACAAAAATGTCTGGAACATAGTACATAAGGTACAAATTGTATGAGGTAAAGTTGGAGAGGTTGGCAGAGGTCAGAGCATGTGGGTCTGATATGTCACTGGTGAGGAATTTGGACTTTATTACTACTGTAATGAGAAGCCACTGGATAGTGTTTATCCAGATATAATCTGGTTTCTTTTTTGAATAGATCACTCCGGCTACTCTGTGGAGAATGCATAGGGAGTGTGCTGAGGAAAGCAAGAATGAAAGCAGGGAAAACAGGTTCTTTAAGTTATTATGCTTTAAGCTGTTACTTTATGTATACATGCATGCACACGTGCGTACACACATATATTTTTGGTTTGATATTTTGGCAGTTTTCTTGCATTTCTTTTCTAATTACTCATGCTTGATACGGGCAGCCCTATCACGAACTTGCATTGCTCCAATGTAGGTGGGTTAATTTTCCTTTAGTTTCTTCTCACTTTATCTGATAATTGTTTTTATATTTCAAAGTACTTCAAATTGAAGAGTATTTTGTATGCTATTCATGTTCCTTTTTTTCTGAGGATGAAGGTAGCTAGAAGAGGGAGAGCTGTACCCGGTTTCTCATATCCCTTTCCGAGTTTTATTGGAAGCAGTGTACCTGATTTCACTCTATCTAGTCAAGGGTATATCCTTTTCCCATGAAAGATGCTCTTGGGTCTTGAGAGATTCTTAGAAGATTTCATTTGAATTATCTTCATTTATCCCATGGTTGCTACCTTCCACTCAATGCAGATCTTACTCACCTCTCTTCAGCAGCTTTTCTTACTCTCCTCCCAGGCCACAGAGCAAATATAAAAAAACCAGTGAGAGAGGTCATGACTTTTGGGCCTTTTGGGTACCTCTTAACCTGAGCATTCACTCCCTCGGATGATCTTATCCTTATTATTCTCTTGGGTGTCCCCTTCTACCAAATCCTAGTACGTCTGGAGATAATGCTCTTGGTTATTTTCATTATTCTGCCTTTCTTTAGCTTTCCTCTCCAAGAGGAAAAATCAGAATAACAAGCCCTGGTTCTTCTTGGTCCTTCTGGTAAGAGGAATACCTGGCAGGGAAGAACTTGACTCTTGAGGGATATTCCAGGTCTTTTCCCTGAGTTATTCCCTCAGTTCCCATCTCTCCAGATAGGAGAAAATTAGGTCGAGCTTTTAGAATTTTAATTAATCCCCTTCCCTACTCTTCCCGCCACTGCATTCAGAAGGGAACAGAGTTCGCAGCCATGCCCAATCCTGGAATCTGTCACCTCTCTCTCTTTCCCTGCCTGTCATTTTTCAGAGATTGTGTTTATAAATCCATGTGTAGATTCCCTTGTTGTGTTAGGTGTAGAGGGTGTCAGTGGCCCTGGATAATTAACAAGTAAGGAAAAAAACACCTACATAGTAATAAATAACTTATTGTGATAAGTAAGTAGGCACTATGTGGTGCCAGGCACCGTTCCAAGAACTTTACACATACGCTCATATAGACACACACCCATTTAATCATAACTACAAACCCTATGAAATAGGAATTAGTATCATCTCCATTTTACAGATGAAAAACCTGAATCGCAGAGAGATTAAATAACTTGCCCAAGGTCATATAGCTGGAATGTATGAAATTAGAATTCAAATCCTGATCATTTGGTTACAATGTCCAGGTTCCTAAACAATACACATACTGTGCCTTCATATCAGAAATCTGTAATGAGAGTTTAAGCCACAGCTGAGGCTAAAAAACTGAAATATAGGGCACTCAACTTCTAGACCAAATAGTCTCATTTTCATTAATTATTATTTATTAAATGCTTATCCCACTTGATAATCTTATAATCCTACCAGAATCATTTTCTCAATTTTAAAGAAGAAATAACCTGACGAGCTTAAAGCAAGTTGGTTTAGAGCCAGCATAGGTATCTGAGTCTCTGAAACTCCAAAGCCCTGGTTATAATGGCCATACCTCTATTCAACTGCTTTAATTCAGAATGCATTCCTTTGTAACATTTTTTAACCTTTAAGTGATTTCTATTAACATCCATATAAGTTCATTTTGACTTATTGCAATAATTTTCTTATTCTGAAGTATACGGTAAAAGTCTATTTCAAAGATAGTACTTAGGCCTAATTTTACACATAGAATGCTAAAGAGTAATTCTGAGGGCAGAAGTCCATGGCTGAACTGACTGATGTTTGAATTAGGACACATAGGATTTGTCTAGGCATGCCTGTAATTTTGTGAAACTCTAGTCACAGTAAGAAGAATTCATTTTATCCAAATGAATGCCATTCACTATATTTTAAAAAGGTAATTAAAATCTCAGCCAAGGGGCTTCCCTGGTGGCGCAGTGGTTGAGAGTCCGCCTGCCGGTGCGGGGGACGCGCATTCGTACCCCTGTCCGGGAAGATCCCACATGCCGCAGAGCGGCTGGGCCCGTGAGCCATGGCCGCTGAGCCTGCGCGTCCGGAGCCTGTGCTCCGCAGCGGGAGAGGCCACAACAGTGAGAGGCCCTAGTACCGCAAAAATAAAAAAAATAATAATAAAAAAAATAATAAAAATAAAAAATCTCAGCCAAGAAAATTAACTCATACATTGGAATCCATCCTATGGATTCTTTTATGTTCTAACACTCGGTTACTATCTCTAACCTTTGGTTTGCTTATGTATGAGAGTCGGTAAATCATGACAATCCCTACTCCAAAAAATCTATACTTAGAAGAGCCAATGTTTTAAGAAAAAATATTAATTTATGACAAGATAATATTTTTCCAGAAACATACACTTACTTCTGCTTTTTTACGCGCTTCCATAGCTTTCATAAGCATCATATGTTGTCTCCTTCTCTCTCGTTCCTATTAGGCCAGATAAAATTAGGAATATAACTCAACCATAGTTAATAGTTTGATTTTCAAATGGAAAAACAAAACAAAACAGAACAAAAAAACTCGGTATAGCATGTTTAGCATTTATAGACAAGTCACAGTAAATACTAAATATAAGACAAGAATGGCCAGTCTGTGCATGTTTTAGTTCAGGTTTAGAAAGCAAATACAAGAACAATCAAAAGCAAAAAGGTAAAGCAATGAACATGGAGACAGTGTAAACAGAAGCATACAAGGTTTACTTATGGTCAGTTGTGATGCTCCTTCAAAAGCTGGCAGAACAAAAAGCATAATGGTTGGCTGGAACAGGTCAGTTACCTTACATCTGCTATTAGAAAAACCACAAATATGTACTACAGCCAATTAAACCAAAGGTTGTGCTGTTCTTAAATTTTTAGATCAGGTAGAAATTGATTTATATTCACTTTCACTTCATGGTTTTAGAATTAGTTATTTTTATTTCAAGTACACTATCATTTTGTAAATCCAATAAGCCACCGACAAATTAGAAAGTTTTTTTCAAGCTGTTATAGGCATGATTCATATAACAACATCAATGAAATGGGATATTCCTGTTTACTGATGTCTGCCACTTGATGCACTATTTAAAGCCACAAAAGCTGCACCATGGGCGCGTAAGTGGAATCTAAAAGGCACAGTGTGAAAATAAGGTAAGCATTAGCTTACTTCGATAGTCTCATTTTACTTTAAAATAAAAAAGTCACATAGCTATAGTACTGAATCATTCTTTTTGATTAAATATACGTGGTTCCCCCAAAGGGATATTTCTAAAAATTTCTAAAATTTGTCCATAAAACCAGAATATATTTCATATTCTCTCATCAACCTAACTCAAAATTCCCATTGTATTCAATGGCAGTTTTGCATCTAGAATGATGGGAGAATATGGGTCATAGTCGTATCTAATTGGATAGTGATCCAACTTTCACTGTGACATCAGTAACGTAAACTTTTAGACAGCAGCCTTATATAAGGCCTGCCCAATTCAATTGAAAATCTTGGAAATGTACCATATTTCTTTATAGACAGACAAGCAGATGTATGCAATGCACTGTGCTGTAAAGCCATGCAGCAGTATGTAATATGACAGCAGCCAGTGCTACACTTTATGCATTGCTATGACAACCATATCACAACCAAATCACAATGCGGTGTTAGATGTACAGAAATAAACATACCCATACCATATCTAGTCTATGCCTCTCCAACTCCTGGTAGAAAGAGTTGGCACAACATTATGAAACAGAAATCACAGAGTCATGAAACCAATTTTTAACCCCCCGAAAGACACCAATCCCAAAACCAGGAATTTAAGCAGGAATTATACTGGAACTTTTAAAGAAAATATCTTGAAGATTTTTCCAAAAATAGATTTAAGAAAAATTATAAAATGTACATTTCGACAACTGTATAACTATGTGTCTACAGACCTGATGCTTTAGAAGAACAGCTTGTTGTCTTCTCATTTCTTTTTCCTTAAAAATAAGAAACTTTTAAGATGGATTTTTAGGGAAAATTTAGAACATGCAACAAGTATTAGAAGTTCCTTTTCTGAGATTCTATAGTCTTCCATTAGGTTGAACCATATGAAACTGCAAACATCCAATAATTTTTTACTTATGTAGTGGCAACTTCATATGGTTCTACCTAATATATAAAAACTGTAGGACAGGAGCAAGGATCCTTATTCAGTAGACATTTAGAGTTAAGATTCAGTGACCTAATAGTAAACACACTTCAATGACCCATTCACTGAACTGACTAGCTAGATAGAGCATATCAGATAAAACTGGCACTAAAAAAAAAAAAAAAAGAAAACATAATGAAGCAACCCTCAAATCTAGCTAATTAAAACTCTCTCCACTCTGAATATAAATCCCTAAATACACTCTGGGATTAACAGCATCTATATCATTTCCATCACTGTGTAGGAATGAAAGTGACAAGAGAAAAGGAATCAGCTGGAGATTTTTATGTCCACCTATGATTGAGGGCACCATCCCAAAGGGGTAGGGCTTAATCCAAACAGTTCTGGGAATGTCACCAATTTGAATCTTTTTATAAAGATAAAATACGGATTAATTAATATTAAGGGCAGCCATTTTGAAAAGGAGTAGAAATTTAAAGAACAAAGTAAGAGAGTCTATGTAGAAAAAGGTAACAAACAGTTCCCTGGTTTTATAAGATATAGCTGTAGTGGCTGTTTCTTGAACCAGTAGGACCACATGGCTGCCCAATTTCAGTAAATAACTATCAGAAAAAATGGAAGGTAGGGGTGTAATGTGTGTCGGGGTGGAGGCTGGTGGGGGAGTGAGGGTCCAACTCTCTTATGTTTCACACCAGAAAATCAAAACCAAAACATCCCCAAACAACACATCAAGTTACAATATGTAACAATGGCTACTTTTATTATTGGTAAATTATAGCTGATAAAGTTAGGTTTTTGTTTCTGTAGGCTTTTCACTTTTTAATAGTTAAAACAGTTATTAGACATTAACAAAGAGAACGTTATAATCTAAGGAGAGAATCGGATTTGGAACACATTTTGAAACTTAAACATAAATGATACAAAATAGCTCTGGGGAGATCTTATCCATCAAAACTATATACAGGTATTATGCAATAGTTTGCATTTCTGATTTGGTCTGCTATTTAAAGAGCTCAAAGTATCACATATAACCTGTATAACGAAATATAAAAATATACATACAATATACATACAATAAAAACACACACTATACACATGTTTTATCTGTGCTAAACATTTTTTTAGATAGTCATTTTGAGGAGGGCTTTTTTTTAATACAATTGATACTGGTATAATATACAGTTTTTATTTTTGAAAAATGAAAACTGATTCTCATCTAAACTAACCTTTATTCGTTTCTCGGCCTCCAATAATTTGGCATTTGCTGCTTCTTCCTTCTTTTTCTTTTTTGCCTGTGCATGCAAAACAGGTCTCAAAGTCATGCAACAGCACCACTGCAACTTGAAAGTAATCTATGACTTGAAAATGGAGCTACATGCCTCACAGGTACAAAACAACATGGAACATATATGTAAACAATTACAGATTTTCCCACAGTTAATATTGTACTTAACATACTAATTTCATTTCTAATGTATAGATTAGCATTAAGATATAAAAAATTCTTAAATTCATAAGCGTATGTCAGCTTTTCTTGACTTCTTCAAACTCTATTAAAAGTCTGAAATAATTGAGTGTTTATTATTTTACATTAAAACTTAATCACAGAAAAATTTTATGTAATTTTTCCTTTTTTTTCTGATTTTTAAAAGTAAAAAATGATCATAAAAAATTTAGAAGATGGGATAGATTTTAACTGATAATAAAAGTTACTTAAATAATAAATCAGTAACACATTTAAAAATGAACATGTCTATTTGGATTTTTTTAATACTTGAAATTTGAGATAAAGTAATCCATTACTCAGCTGATATAAATGAAACACATTAAATCTGATTTTCTCTAGCTGTATATTGTGATTAAATTCAAGGTTTTTTAAAAAGATAGAATGGAAACTTATAATCTTTCATGAAGTACATTTTGAATATCAAGGTCATGATACCAAATCTGAGCGTCATAATGTTAAAGTCATTAATTATCTAGTAGTTTGATAACTATCCAGTAGCTATTGTTAATTTACTTGAAGGTAGGAGTACTTTTGATTTGAATTTTTTAAATTAATTTGAAATGGATAAGGAAACATGTGTATATTTCTAGAAGGAATAATCATGTAACATAGAACACTTCAGCTATTTGACACCCTCAGGGAATAAATCGTTTATACCAAGAGTTTCCTGAATAGCTGGGAGGTTATAGCAATTCTGAACATTAAAAGTTTATTTTCACTATTTTGGATGGAAATAGTTTTGAGATATATACTGCTTAGACACATTACGCTAAATATAATTTGGCTTTTTCTTGATGACTTGGGGCAATTATTCTGAACATCAGTTATTATACTGTACAGTTCCACAGAGTAATGCCTTTCAGCTGCTAAGGTGTTGAAAATTGCTTGCTATTCAACTAAAAGATTACAGACTCTTGGTAGGCTTTTGAATTCCTATACATGCTGGTTGGAGTTTTTCTGTATTTTCCCTTGCTATCTTGTGGCTATTATTTTACTGATTCCAATATATGTCCTCTAGTCCTATTCCATCAGCTTGTGGGGAAGCAGGGTATATTAGAAGCCAAAAAAACAAGCTGATTAAACTGTTTCTACGTTTAAAATTTACTTTCACTCTTGTAATGTTTTATTTCTAAATTAAAAGTAAATATCTGACTATAAGTCCTAATGAGTTTTCTAAAAGTAAAGAACACGAGTTTCAGCACATGAACCTTATGACACCTATACTGGCTGTTCAGAGGTTTCCCTGTTTTCTTCTTCTCTTTTGTCTTATTTCCTGGGTTGTTAGGATTAGATGAGTCTGCTAAATAAGGATCAGATAAGGTCTTACTCTATGCATTATGTTTAAAGAGAGTTTCTGATGGACATATTAATTTGTATAAGTGACAGAATATGTAGGTAAGATTTTTATTTTGGGAGACTTTAAAATATATGACTATATTACTTTAATCATATCACATTTAAGAATTCTACCTCTAGAATTTGCTGGGCTCGAAGCTCTTTTTCCATTCTGATTTGTTGTATTCTCTTAATTTTTTCCTGTAGAAAAAATTATAATAATTTAAGATAATAAAATAAACTAAATATCTAGGTGAAAAGTATTTAAGTCAAATCAAATAAGTTAAGATATAAATACAGAGTTACCAAAGGTTGCCCATGGTGGATGTAAAACTTGTTTAGTTTAACATCATATATAAGTTCATGTCAAATTAATATGACTTTATAAAATTTCTCAAAACAATTTGTAAAATACAAATGCTAAATATGTATACAGAAACTACATAAACTAAACTCATTTAGCCTGTGAATTTTTATAAGTATCTGCAGTTACAATTATACTTAGTTTTAAATAAAAACAGGACAGAAAAGTAGAAAAATAATGTATCAGGAGTGAGAATACCTAAGGCTAGTCCTGAGTTACTGTCATTCATACGATGATCTTGAGCAAAGAATAACTACTCTTGTATAAAATGGGGAGAGGTGTTTGCCCTCTCTCACTATGTCATGAATAAACTAAAAATGCTTAAAAAAGTGTGTGGCAGGGGCTTCCCTGGTGGCACAGTGGTTAAGAATCCGCCTGCCAATGCAGGGGACCCGGGTTCGAGCCCTGGTCTGGGAAGACCCCCACATGCCGCAGAGCAGCTAAGCCCGTGTGCCATAACTACTGAGCCTGCGCTCTAGAGTCCGCGAGCCACAACTACTGAGGCCCGCGTGCCTAGAGCCCGTGCTCCGCAATGAGAGAAGCCACTGCAATGAGAAGCCCGTGCACTGCAACGGAAAGTAGCCCCCGCTCACCGCAACTAGAGAAAGCCCGCGGGCAGCAACGAAGACCCACCGCAGCCAAAATAAATAAATTTATAATAAAAAAAAAAGTGTGTGGTGCCACACAACTGTAATCGATTATCATTAACAATTTCCATACTATAATTTCTTACTTCACATGATAATATTACATTGCTTTTTTTTTTTTTCTTTTTTTGCGGTACGCGGGCCTCTCACCGTTGTGGCCTCTCCCATTGTGGAGCACAGGCTCCGGACGCGCAGGCTCAGCGGCCATGGCTCACGGGCCCAGACGCTCCGCGGCATGTGGGATCTTCGCGGTCCGGGGCACGAACCCGTGTCCCTTGCATCGGCAGGCGGACTCTCAACCACTGTGCCACCAGGGAAGCCCTACATTGCTTTTAACTACTACAATAAGCCAAATTCAGAAATAATCTGTAATATTATTTTTAAAAGGCTTAATTACAATTGAACATTCTAGAGAATGATTCCAATGGCATAATTGGTGTTCACATTGTTTAAATTTAATGTACTAGTTATTGTTTTAGAATTCAGTGATTAAAGTTTGATAAAACTTTACATTTTGATTTAAAAACATTATCTCATATGCTATCAGCACAATGTTAACAATTTCATGTTCAGAAACCCCTTTGAATGTCCCAAACTGGTACTCAATAATAATACATCGTTTGCCCCCAAACACCCCAATTTTCCTACTAGCAAATTGCATTTGTCGTAGGATTTCCAGAGCGAACACATTTTATACTGCTTAATGTTATAATACCTGTTCCAATTTCCAGATGCTAGCTGTACCTTTGCAAGCTATACTTTAACGTTTTTAAACATTTCTTTTTATGTACACTGATGTTATTGATCTCAATATATACATACATAGACATACATAGACATATATATACACACACACATATATATGGTAGTGGTGTCATTAGCATTAGTAGAGATAAACATTATTTATAAGTTATTATAATACAGATTCACTTTATAATATTGGGTATCCAACCCCTCAACTGGGCACTCTACATAAAATATCTTATTGATCATGAAAAGAGTTGAAATTATCTTCTTTTTACCTAATAGAAAGCTAAAGTTCCTAGAGAGTAAATATTTTGCCTTAAATCAAATAGTAAATACAGAGCCTTGGTCACATTCCAATGCTTTTGTTCCTTCTGCTTCATAATAATGCTTCTGTAAGCTTCCAGAATATTGTCTTGAGGACTATCTGGTGATACTGGCCTACTAGGTGGAAAAAATAATCCAGAAGCACATGCTACTATTTTATTCTAGATCTAAAGCTGACTTTAAAATAGGCATTATGTAACTGACTATGTGAGTAGACCTAAGCTATACTTTGATTCACTTTGTTGGCAATAAGGAATAAGTCAGACTGTATTCTGAAACTAGCCTCAGATAAATATCTTGACAAAACTCTATGATCAGCTCATTTGTATTAACGTTGCTGAAACGTTGGTACTCCAATGCTTTTTTATTTTTTAACATCTTTATTGGAGTATAACTGCTTTACAATGGTGTGCTAGTTTCTGCTTTATAACAAAGTGTATCAGCTATACAGATACATATATCCCCATATCTCCTCCCTCTTGCATCTCCCTCCCACACTCCCTATCCCACCCCTCTAGGTGGTCACAAAGCACAGAGCTGAGCTCCCTGTGCTATGCAGCTGATTTTTTGATGAGCATGTATATTTAGGTTGTAGCCACTTCAAGACTTTAGGGTCACAAAGCTGAATTTAAAGTGCTGATAAGATTTGATGGATCTCTAGCCATTAGGAAATAGGATGAGCTATAAAAAGGTATAATATTTAGAAACAATAGTATTTCACTTGAAAATGAAACATAAACTTATTTTTATATATATGTGATATACAGTAAATATTTATATTTTAACAAAGGCATTCATTAGACTAGATATTTATAAGTCAATCTTACAGTGTCTTTAGCAGTGACAATTAACAAACTATTTGGAATTAACAAACTAAAGGAATTCAAGTTTACTGCTGACTACTTTAAATTACGGTAAAAGAGTTTAGTATGCAGTTTGGTGTTTTATATCATCTTTTAAAAAGTGAGCATTTGCTTTGTGCCAGGCACTGTTGCATGTACTTTACATTTATCACCTCATTTAATCTTCAGATAATGCAGTTATTTTCTTTCACAGTGGAGGAAACAGAGACTTAGAGGTTGAGAAATTCATCTAAGGTTACAAAATTCTTAAGTAGCAGAGCCCATATTCAACTCTTACAGTCTGCCTGACTGTAAACTAAATTCTGAATCCCAATTCCATATCAACTCTTTCTAATCATACTGCTTTAGTCAATACTGGAAAGAACCTTCGAGACAGCCACATCAAATCCAATCCAAGCCATTTATTTAGCAGCTATTTATATAATAACACAATTGGTTTCATTTCATACTCAGAAATAACTACTTGCCATTTAAAAATTTTTTAAAGAATATTAGTTATCCCCATTTCCTTTCTGCTTTAATGATTACAGTGAATATATGGAGATGGGAGAGTAGTGTACACATTCCCATCTTCAATAAAGTTGAATATCTTGTCATATAATACTTTACCTGTAAGAATTTTAAAATTACTTTATTTACCTATACTTAATTTTGAAAACTACACACAGGAGAGGTACTGTAGATATACAACAGAATGCTGCTGAAATGATGCTTTTTTCATTGTTTGCACTGTAGTTGGCTCTCCTTACCTGCAGGTTCTGTATCCATGGACTCTACCAACCATGGATCAAAGATAAATTAGAAAAAAAATTTTTCAGGAAGTTCCTAAAAGCAAAACTTGAATTTGCCCCATGCTGGCAACTATTTGCATAGCCTTCACATTGTATTAGGTATTACAAATAATCAAGAGATGATTTAAAGTATACAGGAAGATGTGCATAGGTTATATGCAAATACTACACCATTTTACATAAGGGACTTGCATCTGTGGATTTTGGTATCCATGGGGGTCCTGGAACCGATCCCTTGTGGATACTGAGAGACGACTGCAGTAATTTTTTAGTAACTCTGAAAGCAATCACAAGCAATGGAGGCAAGCCTTATTCTATATAACTTGAATTTAATTTTTTACTAGTATTTTACATGTTTTAGGACAACAACATTTCTTATTAAAATTTGAATATTTAAGGAATATCCTTCATTTACTAATACATTAATTTAAAAAGTTTGAAAGTTATTCATGATGTCAACTTATATTCAAAGTCTATCAGGATATTAAAAGTACTTATACAAAATTTACTGTTTGGTAAGCAATTTTTTTTTTTTTTTTTTTGCAGTACGCGGGCCTCTCACTGTTGTGGCCTCTCCCGTTGTGGAGCACAGGCTCCGGTGGTAATCAATTCTTAGAAAAACTTGGAAGTAGAAGACTTCGCTTTAAAATGAGGTGAATTTAGGGACTTCCCTGGTGGCCCAGTGGTTAAGAATCCACCTGCCAATGCAGGGGACACAGGTTTGAGCCCTGGTCCGGGAACTTTCCACATGCCACGGAACAACTAAGCCTGTGCACCACAACTACTGAGCCCGTGCTCTAGAGCCCACGTGCCACAACTACTGAGCCCACGTGCCACAACTACTGGAGCCCGTGCTCTGCAACAAGAGAAGCCACCGCAGTGAGAAGCCCGCGCACTGCAGTGAAGAACAGCCCCCGCTTGCCACAGCTAGAGAAAGCCTCTGTGCAGCAAGGAAGATCCAATGCAGCCAAAAATAAATAAATAAATAAAAATAATAAAAATTAAAAAAAATAAAATGAGGTGAATTTTAACTAATGAAAGAGGACAACTTTCTAAATAAGATACATAACATTAATGTGAAATACAGTTATTTCAGAAATCAAAATGAAAATAATGTACACAGAGAAAGATACAGATAGATCCCCAAAACAATGCCTGTGTTTTAAAAATCAGTTCCAATGAATAAACATACCTGTTGTTTCATAATCTTTATCTGTTCTTTTTGCTTTCGCTTCTCCTCAGCAGCCATTATTGCTATGATGAAAAATCAAGGCACAGATATCATCAGAAAAGGAACAAAGAAGAGATGCCTCTTATGAATTACCCAATCCTCACTCTTCAAGTTTAGGCTACCATTTAAATCACCCACCTCGTTGTTTTTTAGCTTCTTTGGCAACCCGAGCCTGTTCCTGCTTTTGCAGTTTTCTCAAAAGCTTTATTTGTGCTGCTTGCCTGGCTATTTCTGAAAAATACAAAATTTCAAGGAATGTTATTAACAACTTTACATAACTGCTAACCTAAAAACAATACCTGTGAAACTGGTATCATCATGAAGGACATAATTTTTAAGAAAATTGCCAAACATTAGATACCAAGTAGGAGAACCTCAGAAAATGTCATGTTCATTTCCCCTAGAAATTGCCAAACTATTTCATCGAATATGATCCCATATACATAAGAAAAATGATGCCTCTCTTACTCCTCATTGTAAAGGCTAATATAAGTACATTTTTTTTCACATTTCATGTAACCCTCACTTATAATGAAAGTACCTGCTAATATGTAAAAAAAAGTGATTCAGCTTCAGTCTTAAAAATAACAAAATACATAAAAAAAAGAAAGAGAACCCAAAATAGAACAAAGCTCCCAAACTTAGCATTTCAGTCCGCTATATAAATGGTAAAATTTTTGAATCCATTGATATTTTCATTTATGAAGGAAAGCGACTACATCTCCTAAATAAAGAGTACAGAATGTCAATGAGTTTTAAGGACAACCTCGTTCTCATACTTTTTAAGGACAAATGTATGAAACTGGGATAGACTGACATAATTAATGGTCCCAAGTCTTCATTCCTTGACTATCCATGCCATTTGTAATGTGACTTTGCGGTCCCCTCTCATCAAGACATGCGTGGAATATATCTTCTTGTTCCTTGATTTTGAGTTCAGCCATGTGATCTTCTTTGGCCAATGGGATGTAAACAGTGTGATGCAAGTAGAAGTCTGAAAGTATACCTGTACTCTTTCTACTCTTTTTACTCTTGTGCCTTGCCCTTTACTATGAGGACAAGTTCGGGCTAGGCTGCCTGAGGTTGGGACACATGGAGGCAGCTGACTCCACTAATGTGAAAAAGCCCAGCCAAGATCAGCAGAGATGCCTAACTGCTAATTTGCCACCAGCTCATTCCATCCGCACAAATAGGTAATGCTTAGAGCTGTACACCACTGAGGTTTTGTGGTTGGCCTTAATGTGGCAATAGGTAGCTGATACAGAAAAGCATGTAACGTTACACATTCTTCTGCTGGCAAACTTGATCAAAATACTGCTAACTATAAAAGTGGTGTATCATTCATAAAATCATTTTAGAAAATACCACTTTACATTAGACATTGTTTTCAACTTTGTAACAGGTGAAGAATTTTAAGAAACTTATATTCACTAATAATGGATATGATTAGGTAATCACTTGAGCTCTGCTCATAACCTCCACCATTTACTGAACTGTTGTATTAAATTTACATGATCTTGTTTAATTTTCATAACAACCTTATGAGATAGGCAACATTATGCCCAGCTTACAAATGAAATAAACTAAGGCTCCCCGAAGTTAAAGAGCAAAGCTAACATACACACCCAGGACTTTCTGACTTCACAGTCTATATGTTACTACTTCTAAAACCCTTAGAGAAATTTAAATGCCTTGAGATTTTAGAAAGAAACTTAACCCTATGTCCTTGTAACAGCTGAGGTGCAGTTGGTTACTACGGTTGATTTCCTATCATGAAGACTTAATAAAAGGGGAGGGGATATAAGAAGGTTTGATTTTATCTAGGAAACTTGAAGTGTTAATAAAAGATGAAACAGAAGCTGATACTAAAGTATACCTCCAATCTTCCAATAATTTTCAGTATTAAGTTTTAAGCATCATCAAAAATTTCTGAGCCGCATAAAAAGGATTCTCCTGTTCACGAAATACTCTGGGAAATAAAAATGTATCAACTGGCCTGCAGAGTTAGCAAGCTCTGATAATAATACACCTGCAGGACACTGTTCTCATCTACGATAGATCCAGGTAAACATTATTTTTTAACATATAAGAATTGAAGGCTTTCACTGAACTCTGATATAAAGACCTAAATCTGCCTTAAAATGTAAAGGGTTGCTAAGTGGTTAAAAAAAATTTCCTAGAAAAGGTGGCATAAGTATGATGCTTTGTTCCAAGCTAAACTGATGCTTTCTAATAGAAGTTTGGCTTATAATAAAGAAATTTTTATCACATATATTGGTGTATTTTTTTGTATATGAATGTATCAGTCAATTTCAAACTCCACACAAGTTCACAGTAATTTTCATGTTTAAACTGGAAAAGAAAAACATTAAAAAGCTCAACTCATATCTTTTCACTTTAGCAAGGAAGATACAATTTGGATTAATCACTTAAAATTTATATAGCTTAACTTTCACGTTACGAACAGTTGGAGAAAACATGAAAAAAAAATGTTAAAAGAAATTAGAGACACTATGGAGGAAGGAGAATGAGCTAGAGACCAAGAAAATTCACTCAGGCTCTGAGGAATAAACTGCTCCCAATATCTTCTCATTTATTTGGTTTATGGTTGCTGAATATATTATTATTATTATTATTTTTTAAGATGTTGGGGGTAGGAGTTTATTAATTAATTAATTTATTTTTGCTGTGTTGGGTCTTAGTTTCTGTGCGAGGGCTTTCTCTAGTTGTGGCAAGCGGGGGCCACTCTTCATCACGGTGCGCGGGCCTCTCACTATCGCGGCCTCTCGTGGCGGAGCACAGGCTCCAGACGCACAGGCTCAGTAGTTGTGGCTCACAGGCCCAGTTGCCCCGCGGCATGTGGGATCTTCCCAGACCAGGGCTCGAACCCGTGTCCCCTGCATTAGCAGGCAGATTCTCAACCACTGCACCATCAGGGAAGCCCTGTATATATTATTATTGTAATGAGCATTTGAAATATTAATTTGAAAACTATCTTTCATGGTTGAAGAATTTGCCTCTTTAAATTTCAAAGGTAAAAACTTATTTTGAAATAAAGTTTATTTTCACTTAGAATTAGGGATATTTTACATATACCACACTTCTTTGGTTCTAAGATGCATTTTTACACATGTCTAAAATCAGAGTGTGTGTAGACATTGGCAGCTCTTTTCTTCCTTAGTGGAACATCTTAAAATACTGAGGCATTGCACAGACTAGGGCATCTCAGATCCTACAATGTATGAAATGGACAAGTGTTACTCGGTATCTCAGAAAATCTGAGATATGAATGGTATTGGCCAATTAAGAAGCAGGTTTATTTAGATAGGTTAAAAGGTTTTTTCATATTCAAACTTTGTCAGATTCTTATTTGTATTCCCTGAGAAATTAGAGACCTCTCATTTCACAATGCTTGAAAGTACATTCAAAGTTTGCATTTATTTTACTGTTCTGAATCTGTCTTCAAATTAAGTCCAGTTGTTCAGCCTAGTTGAGTCCTTGTACGATGATAATATATAACAGAAACTTATAGAATCCCCTTGGATAACCCCCTCAAACTGTTAATGTAGAAACCTTTTAGAAATAAAAGGGGTGATAGTGATTCATTGCTATTTTCTTTTCTTCCCAAGAAAAAAAAATACATATTATACCACAGTTGCTTGTACATATTAATAATTATTATTTATCTAATGTTAAATATTTAACATTTATATACATGCGAGAAAGAACATATATACACAGTAAGGTCAAATGTAAAATAATTTGCAGAATGCAACATAATACAACAAGGGAAAAGTATGTAACGGAATACAAACCAATTTGAAATCTAGAGGGAGAAAAAACCTTGAGTAAAAGTTGAATAATCAACTTCTATTTTGTAAAAATTTAGTTACTTTTGCAAATATAAAGTTGCCATTTTGGATACTAAGTATTAATGCTATTTGTATAAGATATGCAAAACATGCATGAAAAGCCCAGACTTTGGACATCAGTTAATTTCAAGCTTTCTTATTTTACGCAAACAATGCACATTCCCCACTATTATACATTCTTTAGAAGAGCCAGTGGTTTATTGACAATACTAACTTTAAAAACTCATCATGTATGGCTGTATCTGTTAATATATTAACTTATTTTTAACCTTCACTAATAACTCTTCAAGGGAGATAAACGTCTTAATAGAAACCAAACAGAATAACTTTTAAAAATATTTTAAAAACATACTAAGACAGAGAAAAACTTATACAACATTAAGTTACATAGCAGGCAATTAACTTACATGCCACTGGTGGAAGTATGAACTGGTGCCAACTTTTTGGAGATAATATTTGCCTGCTATTTACCAAAATTGAAAACGCACACACCCTTTGATTCAGAGATTCTCTCTCTAGGATTTTATACTATACATAGCCACACCTGTAGAAGGATGTGAAGATATGTGTAATATGTACTACTGCAGCACTGTTTGTGATAGCGAATGTCAGGAATAGCTAGAACAGTCACCAAAAGGAGACTAATTTAATGAAGTGTGGTAGAATCATACACAGTATCACTCACTATTCAGCCATTAAAAGCATAAGGTTGATTTTTAAGTGCTGATACAGAAAGATGTTCAAGATAAATTAAGTGGAAAAAAAGCCAAGCTGAATAGTATGTACACTATAAGCCATTTATTTTAGAAATCAAAAAGGATATATATGTAATACAACATATTGTATATGCATATGTATATATATGAGTGTTTGAAGGCATGTGCTATAGGAGTTTATGTACAGTTTATGTATACGAGTCTCTGATAGCCTAACAAAAAACTGTTAATAATGATTCCACTCATGAATATCTTTTACAGAAAGTTTTCTGTTCTATGAGCTTTTGTCATAGATATTTGTTTCATAACAAAAACAAAGGAGCTACAAAGAAGTCAACATTATGATGTTGTTTACAATAAACAAATAAGTCAGGCTTTTCCCCCAGAGAGAACCTATGAGAAGTAAAATCCTGTTAGTCTTCTAAGTTAGTTCTTATTGTTGAACTTTTATTTTACATTGATATATATGTTTATATATATGCTTGTGAATATAAGACACGAACACATATACTGATATATATTCAGATAGCCTTCACAAGAAGCCCTTCACAAGAAGAGTCTTCCCAGTTGTAACTAGTAACTCAAACTCAGGGCAGGACTGTTTTATTTATGCCAGCTTTTTCTGTGTCAGACATAGCCTGGGAACTTAATGTTAACAATTTATGTATGCTTTTTTTTTTTTTTTTTTGCGGTACGCAGTCCTCTCACTGTTGTGGCCTCTCCCGTTGTGGAGCACAGGCTCCAGACGCGCAGGCTCAGCGGCCATGGCTCACGGGCCTAGCCGCTCCGCGGCATGTGGGATCTTTCCGGACCAGGGCACGAACCCGTGTCCCCTGCATCGGCAGGCAGACTCTCAACCACTGTGCCACCAGGGAAGCGCTATGTACACTTTTGAGTCATAAATACATTTGAGGTTATTATGAGCACTTTGTGCTTGACAGTGATACTTTCTGATGGTCTTAAAATAAATATCTGTGAATTAAATCTATTACTTGGGCATTTTGAAAATATCTGTAATATGTGCATACTACAGAAGAACCCAAAGACTGGGGTTACTTACCAGTAATTGGAGTTCTCTGACTGAAAATTTACTCCACAGATCCACATATTTTGGAGTTATCCCCTTGTACCACCTCAAGGAATCGGGAGCTGTTAAAATGAGAATTTCCAGAAGGTTGGCACAACCTTAAGGCATGTGCCGAGTGCTGGTAGATGCCCTTTCAGTGCAAGCCTTAAAAGCTTATCACCCACCTTTGTAGTTCTCAACACACAGGGTCTGCTGTGTTTATGAATATGGCTCTTGAAAGGAGCTTACCTAATCAAAGAACTCCAGTTACCAGTGGGACTCCTTATTTTCTCATTTTTATTCTAACACAAATATCTACTTTTTAGAAATTGAGAGCAGTGTTAATCTTTCATCAGTCAAAAATATAAGAAATATTTACACTTTTTAATATGACTATTACAGTGTCAGATACGTTCTGTTTCTTACCTTGAGCTTGCAGTTTTCTTAGTAACTTGGCATCTGTGTTATCTAGAAATTCAGCACTGCCAACATTTGGAGGCCGACCCTTCCGACATCTCATCCTGGATTCCTCTCTTGCTCGCTGTCTATCTGGATTTGGTGGTCTTCCTCTACGACACTCCATTGCCCTGATACGGGGAATGACATCCTCTTCTTTCAAAAGACACCACTGCATTCCCTTTTAATTAACATTTTATAGAAATAAAGATTACAAACGAAATAAACACAAGTGATCAATATGTCAGAAAATTCTAGGCAAATTCACAGATATTTTGAAATTTATAAAGCTGGTACAAACTTTAGGAATTTTATTTTTTTAATTAAATTTATATTTATAATTATTCATGGACTTGGCATCGTTTTGATATTCTTAATGAATTCAACTTTAAACACAAAGAGATTTATATCTGTATCTATAAACATATAAATAGATATATATTTTTAAATAACCATTTCTGAACTACAATGACCATAAAGTTGGCAGATATTTGAAAATTAGTTGTGTGATGACACCTCTGTGGATTGTTCTCATGGGTTAACAGTTAAACCAAACATTAAACTATCCAAATAATAGATGAAAGTTCTCTTTATAGAAATATTAGAGCTAATAAATCAAGATAGAATGTAAGAGTTCGAATATCAGCATCTTGCAATACCTGATGAATTAATGAGTCTAAGCACTGAACTTGAATGGTTGCCAATCACCAAAAAGAGAGACAACCAGACAGACATTAGCCTCCTGATGGAGGTTCACTCGATCACCTATAAATTAGTCTTGTCCCCTACAAAATGAAATCAAATCTAGATTAGACTTAATTACTATAACTTCACAGGAAAAACTGGGTGAGAAGTGTATGGTTAACTACACAGCAAAATCCAGTCGAGGAAATATTACAAATTTCTTCAACAGTTTCTTCAACAAATAAATTTCAAGAGGTAAAAAAACCTGTGGGACAATTAAAGGAGCCTTAAAAGATGTACCAAACAATCCCAAAGTGTGGAGCTTACCTAGATATTGATTCAAATACACGAACTGTTCAGAAACTTTTGACAGTTAAGGGAAACTGAAAATTTGAACAATGACTATTATTTGATGATATCAAGGAACTATTAAAGTGTCATAATGGTACCATGGTACCCTTGTAGACAACAAGAGTCCTTATCTTTTAGAGATATGAACGAAACATTTATAGAGGAAATAACATGTATATTATTTGCTTCAACAAATTATGGAAGAGGCGAAGTAGATGGGGGTATATGTAAAATAATATTGGCCACATGATAATTTCTACAGCCAATGATGAATATATGGTGTATAATTGAGATTTCCCATTATAAGCCTCCTGATGGAAACACATTCACCAGCATAATGCTAGTGTATTATAGGAATAATCCTGTTCAGTGTATAGATACCATCAGTGTCTGGTTTTCATTATCCTTCATATGTCATTCAAAACAAATATATTATTTGTTTGTGATGAGCTGCTTTTCTCTTAAAAAATACATTATTATATTACCTTACTTATTTTCCAAATCAACATGTTCAAATACAGAAAAGGCACCCTTTTAAAATAATCCTTCTAATATAATTGTTTTCTTATTTCTTTTTTTAAAGAGATAATTCCTTTAGTGTGACATTTAAGAAAATGTTTTAAACATGCTTTTTTTCTTAAAAGAATCTCAAACTAGGAATTTAGCTTGAACCACTATGGGCAATTCTGCAACCAAAAATAATCAAAAGTTCTTGAGGTATACTTTATGCCATGGTACCTAACTTGGGGCAAGGAGACTATGAATATCTCATTCAATGGGTACGAAAAACACAAATACCACTCCTGCTACCACTACGGATGATGGTTACATCCCACATTCCAAGCACTCTGCTTAGTTCCAGGCATTTTGATTACATTATGTACTTTAATCTTCACAACAGTACTATCTAATACGGTGGATTTTACTGTACCTACTTTACAACCGAGAGAATTCAGGCCCAGTTGAATAATTTCCTAAGGTAAGGAGGCAATAAGGAACAGAACTATGATTTGAACCCAACTGTCTCACTCTCAAACCTGTGCTCTTAACCACTACATGTACTTAACTGATGTCACAAAGATGTTCTTATACTTGATAAATGACTGATCACAGTATTCAGCCATGAAAGCACAGCCAAGGTTATGGCAAGGCAAGATTGTGGCAGAAAAAAATTAATGCATATAACCCATATATGTTTAAAATAATATCTATACTAATTCTTTTCAGTAATTGCCAGGTTAAAAATAATTTTACAAATTAATTCTGAGGAAAGTAAGAATTTTTTTGGCTGAGATTTCAATGAAGTCAACAGAAACAGTAGTTGTACCAACTGCATTTTCATGCCATAAACCACTAAGAAGGAAGCCATCGAAACATTTTTATGTTCACCAATATGGGAAGCTTTTGATTAGTTCAGGCTTTCATTTTTCTATTATGCTCTTAGGCACCAAGGCAGCATGCATCACATAAATTGAAAAATATAAAAGTGACATTTGTGACACTTGAAGTAGAAGACAAAGACTAATAAAGGAGTCTGTAAAGGAATCTGCATTCAGTTTTTAAAGTACCTTATTAATAATAAAATCAACTTTTAGCCAAGATTTGAAGGGTTTCATCAATTTATTTTTTTATTCAGTTATAATTTTACAGTTATGTTTTATTCAGCTAGGAAAATATACCTGCCTGTGTCAAAAAAGGAATAGAATATGTTGGCGCCCCAAACTGGTAACATTATAGCGACATTATCATTTACATTTTTGCCCTTGGCATTTATAAAGTAAATGCTTTCTAAGGGAGTTGCATATATTGGACTACATATAATGTCTTTTGACTCCTGGATTTTAGAAAATGAGAAATGGATTGTTAGGAATCTGAAGCTTATATTACAGCTTTAATTCACTGAGTAGCCAAGATAACCGTGGGTAAGGAAAAAAAAGAAGCATTTTTCTTAATAAACTTTTCCTTAGGAAAAGCAAATACAATTTACATCACTTGATTCATATGCTATAAATTTTTTGAAATTATTCATCAAAAGAGTAAATTTATTACTTTTTTTCTTAATTTTTAAAACTAAGATAGTAAATGGTTCCTGAAAATAATCTTTCTTGACTAAGATTTAAAAGATATGGATAAAAAGAAAATAGATATTCAACATGATGGAGATGATGGCAGATTAAGTCTCTTATACCATTATAATTCCACTTTCAAGAGTTACTAATTTAAAGCCTTAGCAATAACATACTTCTGTAAATACTACGAAGAGAAGGAAAAAAGGGCTTATGTTTTATTTCAGAAGACTGAACAAAATAATTAAGTTTAAGTGAATGAGATAACTACATTATATACTATACACTCTAATGCATTATACAAGACTACACTGTAAGACTGTAATGTATAATAGAAATAGTTTCCAACTACTTGAACATTTGTTGAAGTACCTACTCTGTATCGGCGTAACATTTTCTAAAGGTAAACTAGACAGAGTTCTCTCCCCCAAATGACCAACATTTTTAACTAGGACCCGAGGCTCCGGCTATTCTAATGCAGGTGATTCAAGGACCACACCCTCAGCAGTAATGAATTTGAAAAAGTTTAGAGGTTGGGACAGTAAGTTGCCTCAATTGTCCACTTAAAAAATAATGATGGTCTAGATTAGGACCTGAGAATCAGAGTGGAAAGGAAAGTGAATACTTTAGTCTTTTTTTGGAGGGAGAACTTCCTGGATGTGAAGGAGAGAAGTCTGAATGGAGACCAGAAAGGTCTGGAGAAATACTTGAGAAAACTGGCAAATAAATTTATTGCTTTCAGGTATTTTATACTTTAAAGACAAAATGGAGCTTTAAAGAAAACATTTGAAATGAATTAGTTTTTAAATGTTTTCTGTATTCAGAAATTCAAAAAAGATGCTAAGAAATTTAACTTAAATAGGATTTTCTATTTCAACCTTTCTATTATTCTTCATAAATGATACTCTGAACATCTCATGAGCAACTGCTTTGTTTTCACCTTATGTTATGGACACTGAATTGTCTAGTTCAGGAGATATTTGACAGTCCTAACTCTTACATTTCACTGATAACTAAAGTCAATTTGTGGCTTACCAGAAACATGTTTAGGTCTTAAAGGGAGGTGTTATCAAGTCTCACTCCTGCTTCAATTTTATACTCTAGCTTATCTTTATTTTTCTTTTGTTGTTCCCATTTTGCTTGATTTTGTATACTTGAAGGTTTATTTATTTTGGGGGGAAAGCAGTATATAAGTAAAGTAAACCAGTCCACCAAAAACCAATTCACTGAATGATCTATTTACCAAGTTACTGTGGTTTTTTATTTTTTGTTTTTTTAAGTTTTAGTATCACCAAGACTTTGCTGCAGCAATTTCA
This sequence comes from Globicephala melas, assembly GCF_963455315.2. NCBI lineage: Eukaryota > Metazoa > Chordata > Mammalia > Artiodactyla > Delphinidae > Globicephala > Globicephala melas. Next base: position 71,703,415 of record NC_083320.1, on the reverse strand, counting down.
CCAGGGATTTGCAGTCCTGGGCCACTAAGTGTCAATGCCCTCATTAATATTTGAGATGCCTACTACTTCTAGAACGCTCAATGTTATATAAGCGAATAGATGATCTTTACTCATAGTTTTCTGGATCAGGACCTCTATCTATCCCAGTCTTTGACTCTGATAGAAAAATAGCTGTGATGAATGTTTTAAATCTGGCTTAAGGCATTGGTCTGACAATTTTAGGTCTGTTGGTCATTGAGTGAAGGATCATTTACCGAATTGATTTCTGGCTAAATAATTTTCAGTAAATTTAACCACGGTTCAAGTAAACAAAGATAATTGTTTTCTACTACTTTTCTCTTTTAAGTGTAATTTCAGAATCTTTTACTTCCTGATACTTAGTTTATTAAAAAACTTTAGAATGTCACACCTAAAAGGGAACTGATCTTAAAGACCTCCTATAATATATATACTTCACATTACAGATGAGGAAATTAAGGCCTAGAAAAGTAGGATTCCGTTTTTCAAAGTAACATAGGATGCTGAATTACCCTGCTAGGAGTCTAAGAAAAATCTTAGGGCACAAGCAAAGCAAGGACATCAAATATTTTTCACAGGACTTGACATTCCATATTTTAAGAAAAACATTAAAGTTATTTTCATGAGAAAAATCAGAATTTTGTTGGATTTCCTTACACCTAATTCACAGTTTAGTATTATGTCTATTTTTAGCTACTTTGTGGTGCCAGAGGTAGGTAGTGAGAGCTTTATATACCATAAACTTTACAGCATTAGGGATTCTTAATCTTAATAATAAACTATATTAATATCATATACTGAATAGAACTTTAAAGATGTGAAAGAGTAAGAATAGTTATCTATGCTGGGAGATGGTTGTCACCTATTAAAAACAGTTGAGGAAGATGTGGTTTGATACAATTGTTTCCATAACACTGACTATGATTTCCAGGGACAGTAGGTTACCCTCAAAAACTTAGGACTGTCAGATATCTCCTTAGCGCTACTCTTGGATTCTTACAGTTGGCTTCCTAGTAGAGGCCTTTGCCTAGCCATCAAAAATCCTACCTGGTAGATTAGTGACATAAATTTCCAGAGTTTTGGACTTCTGGTACTGATCTTTCGTGTTCTCAGGGTCCATATATGCCCACAGCTGTGTTGCATTCGGTATGACAGTTAACAGTAGAGTTGAATTAGAACCCTGGGTGTTGACTCCCAATCGTTTGTTCTTTACTTATTTGAAATAATTACCGGCATTACAGTCTTGCCACAGACTGCGTGTTGACTGCTTTATTGTGAAGTCTCCCCTTATTCCTTATTAACAAAACCCTGATTTTAGCTGAAAAGCATTGTGCTTAGTGTTTTATCTTCCCCAGACAACAAGCTTCTCTAAACCAATGATCATAACTTCTATTTCTTTTGTACTCTGCAGTTTCTCCATGAACATTAGTTTTTCCTCAGAGTCAGGCTTTCAAGTTCATTTCTGTAGTGAAATGTGTTCACAATTTCCTTTATGGAAAATGCCTTTAGGGAAAATTTATTTGGGAAGAAATACCTGGAACATTAAGTATTTGCCACAAATATCAACTGATTAAATGACTAAGAACAAAAGGCTCTTTTCAGTAAGAACTATAGATGTTTTTCTTTTCTCGTGGCATTATGCCATTAAAAAAATATCTTAAAAAATACATCTCAAATAGAGAGAGCAACGTTTTTTTCCTAAGTCACTTTTAATTATTCCTTCTTTGCGGCTTTCCTTTTCTTTGCTTTTTTGGCATGAATGCAGCAGACATTCATTGACCTTTGCTTGTTAACTTCCTGGTTGAAAAAAATAAATTTAATTGTTATATTTATGCTTAGACGTTTTGTTCTCTACCATTCACACACAAAAAATCCTTCCCAAATTAGATTATCATATATTTCAAAATAATCTTTGCCATTAACAATTCATTTTGAAACCTTCATATATCGCTAACAAAAATGTGAATACTTTTTACCTTTTTACCTAAGTATCATATTTAGGAAAATAAAAATAACCCTATTTTATATTTACCAAAATTTGCCTAGCTCAACCACACTTTCTATTATTCTGACACTCAAAAACAAAATAAAATGAAAACAATGATAAACATTAGGTTCAACTAGTTCTTTATAATGTGATGGAGAAGTCTGTAAGAAATATATTTACCTTATTGCCTTTTCAAAGGGGTTTCACTGATTAAAATAGTTAAAAGAATTTCAGTAAGAAGGTAGCCAGCCAGTATATCACGTGATTATAAAGAGTGCCATGGTTCATTTTGTTCCATGAAATCTATCATCCTTAAAATCATGATTTTTATAGAAGCCAGGAGGAAGTGTTTGGTATCTAAGGATCAGTAGATACTAACCAGTAGATGATTTTGCAAATCTCTTACCACATTTGTAGACTGAAATAAATAAAATTGATAATAGATAGATTAAAGGCTCCCCCAACCCCAATTTCTTGTGTCAACCCTATCTTATTTAATTAAGGACTTCTCTTTTTAATTTTTTTAAAGTTAATCATTAGATTTTTGTCCTTTAGTTGATGAATTTACTAAATTTCAATAAATATGAACTCTCATACCTCTCATCTTACTGTACTGCACATAAAATTAGTCAATACTTTCAACAAATGTTTGCTGTTAATAAATATATATATAGTCACTGTCTTAAGCTCAGAAATACCTTGAGTCAAAAATGATTAACATATAAAATAACCACGGTTCTCTACTGCAGATATTATCTTCTAACAGAAATTACCATTTCCTAAATTTCATCTGTAAAATATAGAGCTTTGGAATACCATTGCTGCAATTTTTTGAAATACTTTGAATGAAATTAGAACTTAGAGAACTACTATTGGTTGTTTTTTTTTTTTTTTTTGGTAAGTTTTAAGAGAAAAAAGAAAAATATGATGGAGAAAATTACATTTTCCAATGCAAATGTTTTATTAGGAGAGTGATTAAGAATACTAATGAATTTACAAATACAGCATTTCATTTGCTATCAAACACCAAAAATAAATATATGAAACTTGGAAAACTGTAGCGGTAACACTTAAAATCGTTATGTAAAATCTCCATGCATTTGGAAAACTGCATGCTCAGCTTTATTGGATTACAAGGGGTAGATGCAATTATTTTTTAAATAGGAAATTGTTTTTCATACTATATATGTAATACAAGCACAATTTAGAAATTATGAAACATGCAAGAACATAGGAAAAAAAAGTTCCACTGTACCACCAATCATTACATCCATTACTAAAATTTTGGCACATTTCCTTTCAGTCTTTCAATATGCATAGTGTTGTTTTTCAATATACGTACAGCCATCATACCATTTATACAATTTGTATAGAGGCAGACCTATTGTAAACATATACAGATCATCACTGCTTGGTAATGGTGTCTTTATCCCAAATTATATTTTATATCTTCTACAAAATTTAAGCCAATCAAAGTTATTACACATGACAGTTACTCTACCAAAAATATGTAATCTTTGCTCATTTTCATAGAAAATTGTAAGTATATACATTTCTAATTAACTATATGCTTATACATATTATACAATAAAAAAGTATATGGTTCTTCAACTATATGCATCTCTAATTAATTAACTAAATGTTGTTTTGATTACTCACCTTTAATTGTTGTTCTCTAAAAGTATCCTGAAATGAATTCAACTTACTCTTATTTTTTAACCAAGAGAAGTACAGTCAAAATTGCTAATATTTTCCCTTAGTAGTCTGCTGAAATGTTGGCAGCTTAACACATTCTGGATTTAGTAATTCATCATATTTCCTTGATTGGAATTGATCTCTCAACAAGACAATATGCTTTGGAAAACACTGATTATGTTTAATAAAAAGTGAATGGATGTCAAAGAACAATCTGTTCTGCCTAATAAGGCTTTATAGACTGAGTCTAATTATCACTGATAAAAAACTAAAAGTCCTTTACGTATTGGACAGCAATTAGCTTTCCTCTCAGAATAAAATTCTATTGAACTTAAAAACATAAAGATATCTTTAGCATATTTAAATGAAACAAGTAAGGTTATGATAACATGGAAATCAAAAGATTTAAAAAATGAGAATTTTTAAATAAAATTATTATTGCCTTCTAATATGTTTTGTGACTTAAAAACTGATCTAGTATATATGGAGTGCGTAAAATAACACTGTGGTTCACTAAAATTCCGAGAATCTGTTTGGTGACAAATTTAGTCCAAGTTAGACACATTTTTAAGTTTAGAAAAGAAAAATCCTAGAATATATTTCCATAAATAAGTTAAACCTCAGATGAATATATTTTGGCATTTTAGAATTACGGGTAAAGAAACAAGTGGATGTGGACATAAAAAGTCATGGACAACAATGGAAAATAGGTTACACAATGAATGCAAAAGAACACTTGTTAGAAATTTTGAGTTCAATTATGTCTCTGCCTGGTTGAGGTTGTGTAATCTTGGAAAACTCCCTTAACCTTTGAGCTCTCAAAATGAACTTCCTGCAGAATTAGGAAGGCCTCTTCTATTTCTATAACTATAAAATTAAAGGGTAAATAGTATGGAAAAGCCTGTCTATTCACAACAGAAAATATTAATTGCCAGAAAAAATCTTTCTGTGCATTATAATGGGCCAAAAGAGAGAAAGGTTCAATCAAGAAAGAAAATAACAACTTCAGTTGGTTGAGCATTTTAACCTTTTGAAACATTGTCATGCGTATGATCTCATTTTAACCTCTCCATAATCCTATGAGGCAGAAGTAAAATTATGATTGTCTCTATTCTGCAGATAAAGAAACTGAAGAAAAAGTGGGCATTATTTTGTTGTTTGAAATCACAAAACTATTTCATGGGTTAACAAGAATCTAGGTCTCCTTAGTCCGTAGCTATGACCTCTTTCAATGGAGCTAATAAAGTTAAAGGGAATAATAAGCATATGTAGCTGAATCTAAGTAAGGAACAAAGGCAAACCATTAAAGGACACATATAGGAAACAAGGTTTCAGTGGTAAGTTCTTTGCGCTGATCGGTGAGGTTGTGTACTTAATCCTCAAACTCAAAGGGAGCTGTGGTCATTATTTCAGAAATGTGTATAATTATTTAAAAATTCAATTTCTGCAAAAAGCAGAAATTTCACTCATTTAATATTATGGAATTCCCCCTACCCCCATCAAAAATTATCAGACTTGTGACAATGAATCATGTAGTATGGCATAATCAAATGGACAAGATCCTTCCAAAAACGAAGGCATATTTATCCTCTCTTGTACTGACTTATAAACAACATGTTTTTTCCTATTCAAATTAATTTTCAAAAAACTGTTTACCTTTCAGGGAATTAAGGTTTTCCTATATTTCTCATGAACATACAGATTCTTTTATACCTGTATAAACTGTAAAATTAATGACAGAACTAACAAACAGGAAAAACTTTACTTAAGAAATTTGAAAAAAATGTCAAAGCTCCTCGTTACTGAAATATAGTAAATTGAGGTCTTGTGAGTGTTTACCACAAAGGTATATGTATAGCTACACGAGTTAACTAACAAAAGGCAATGCTCCAGAGTGTAGTGAAATTTACTTCATTTAGGTTATGTTACTACTTTTTGGTTCAAAGACTGTACTTTTTAAAAAGTGGATACCTGCGGTCCATCTCTGGCTTCATAGAAGTCACCCAATCTTATTTTTGCACTGAAGCTGAAATTGTCCCTTGAGATATCCATTATTCCATTTCTGCTGAGATACTGAAAAAATCACATATTTTTCCACTTCAGGTTTTAATAATTACAACCCAGCTCTGATGTATAGCTATCTTCAGGACACTACTGTTTTGCATATTCTATCAAGGGGCTATGGATTTACAGGAGATCAATTTAGGTTAAGCACATTCATTAGTCCCATACAAGAGAATATTTTGTATCAAGGAACTTTATCTGAGAAAGGAGTGTACTTCTTTTTCCATAAGCATGCTTAATAGGCACCAAATGTGTGTCATTTGGTGAAAAGTATGTACCTTTATTACTTCAGGGTACTGCCTAAGTTTCTTTCCACATGGAGCATAATATGCTACTTCTCCTTGAAGTCGCCCTCCAAAGTTTCTTATTCTTGTCTCTCTCTGCCAGCTACACATAATAGAAATGAGGGTTATCACACACGTAATTTTAAGAAAGCTTTTAAAAATAAAAATTTAAAAAAGTTTGAGAACACATGCTCTTTAGAAAACATGAAAAATACAAAGAAAACAAATATAAACAGCCAGTCATGCAATTCAGATACATTTACTATTAAAATAATTTAGATATTTTTGCTAAGTAATTCAACTAAAAATTAATCAAGGACTCAATTTACAAATATTAAACTCCATTAAATTTTTTAAGAGATCATACTGGCATTACGTTGGGTATTCGGACATGTTCAGGCACATGTGTCAATGTGTACTGATTTTTTTACAGCTGAAAAGCTTTAAATGAGAAGAGTACAGTAAACCTGGCTCTCTGCTCTTTGGGGATCATGAAAATTCTCAGTTCCTATTCAACCATTTTAGCCAAACTCTGCTCAAGTCCCTCCGTTTCGCCCACAGTGGCTTTCACCTTCCTTTAAATCTATCTTCACAAAAACCTCTGACACTCTTAACTGTGTCTCTGCTCTTTGCCAAATGATTTGCTCTTGTGACTGTTTCAGTCATATTCCCACCTGGATGCATATGTTCCCATCTGTCATACCTAAACCCAGAAGTTAGTCTTAATTTTTTTTCTGGTATATCAACTTCAGATATATCAGCTTTGCTCCTCTGCTCTAACAAATAACTATGCAGTATATTCACTTCTCTTATTAATAGTAGAGAATGAGAAATCAAACATGCCTAAATATGTGGGGGGAAGTATAAAGATATATCTTATTTTGCATACCCATATTCCAAAGGAATACGCAGCTCACGTTCATCTGTTACTCTTCTTCTTTTGGAAGTGCCTTCAAGAAAATTCAACCAGTTAACATAAAAGATTAGTTTACATACATGAAAACTTTTTGATAGTTTTGAAACTTTTCTTTGAATAATATATCTTAATGACTTGAATTATTTAGTGTATTTCTGCAACTTGTGCATTATTTTTAGATTCTTTTCAACAAAACACATTGTATATAAAGTAAAGGGTGTTTTTCTTTTTTCTTTGGTCTGCATGACAGAATAACTAGTATTCCTCTCTAATGAAAAGACAATGCAAGGTAAAAATATACAGCTTTCCTGTCATTTTGTTATTAATGAAATGGCTAAAGAAGTAGGAGGAAAATAGCAGATAGAGGTTTTGGAAAACTATGTACAGTTGTTTTCTTTGAAAATATGAGTTTTAAGATGCTGAAAAATTTCAACATCTGGATCATACATTTTAAAATAATATAACTTCTATAGCCATATGAATCTATAGTCAAAAACACTTTTAATTAATCTAGAGTATAAAGAATAGGATTATGATTATATGGAAAATTTTTCTTAGATAATGATCAAGCTTCACCAATGCAAATGCACACATCTTATATTAGTAGGATATCATATTGGTTTGTGGCAAATGAAAACAAAACTAGAAAATTTCAAGAAAACAGTGAAATATGTAAAACAATATAATATTTTACTATACACATCTATATTTTCTTAGCTATTGAATGAGAATAGAGATTAATTTGGGAGTATTAATGTAAAACCTTTTAATGAAGACCTCTGCAAGTTTATAAAAGGTCAAATAGAAAAAAAAGATACGGCATGTTAAAGGAATAATAATGCTAACTCACTAATACAAATGACATTGGCTATGTGTTGGGCAGATATGCAATTGTACCTTAAGTAACCAAGTGAGCTCATTTTTATAAATTACAAAAAAAGTCCACTGTCAAACTCTAAATTCTAGAAGCATAAACTGAACACAAAAACAGGAAAGTATGCAAACTCAAAAGCTGCCATCCATCAGGTTCTTAAATTGGAAGCACAGAGAATAAAAATGGTAATGAGTCATATCCTTTGAAAATACACGCTGACCTTTCTTAGCCAACCTAAAATCTAGCCCTTGATTCCAGTGAGATCATCCCCAGAACACTGTATAAATAAGAATTCTTGTTATGGTTTGACTTCTACTTCACAATAATAAAAATAAAGTGTAGGTACCAGAGTGTGGACTTGAAGTAAGTGTGGAAGAAGGTGTGCCAAGGAAAGCAGGTGACTGGGATTCAGAACATAAGGCAGCAGGAGCAGAGCCTGGGGCTTTTGCTATGTGGAGGTTACGAGGTGTTGAGTGAGCTGTGAGACTGATGGAAGGGCTTTTGACAGAGGAAGTTGTTTTATTCAGTTTCATTGAAGTTTTCTCTCCTTCAGTATCACTATCTGATTCATCTTGGTCTTTATCATCATCATCATCCTCTTCTGATCCTTCTGTATCTGATTCTGAATTACTATCTGATTCTGGGAAGTAAAAGAAGCATTTGTATATTATAACTAGATAATCACCAACAGTTTGCAGTTTGTATCTAAATGGAATAGTTCAGGAATCAGCATCTGTGACTGAGAGCTCAAGTGAGCAACTTTTCTGAAGAGTAAATGTAAAAATTACTATCTTAAAAGCTATTTGAGTACAATGTATGCAGGCCATAAATCCTCAAAATTCTTCATTAAAAGTAACTGTTTTACTCAAATTATAAAACTTAAATCATAAAACAGTTCTTCTCACATGACAGTATTCACATGATGAGTTTCTGCTTAGTGGTTTCAAAAGCACTTTTAATTTAATAAAGAAGCCAAAGTATAGAGGAAACAGAATTGATTATTTAAATTAATAGATTCTAGTAGCTTAAGAAGTATACTAGGTTCAGTATGAGGAAGAGAACTCTGGAACTATCATTATCCTTTCTTCTGGGCTTTGAGGCCAAAGAAAACAATTTTTGCGGGGAGATGTTTGGCTTTGGAGGTTACAGTTATTCTATTTAGCTGCAAGATTTCATCAAGTTTCTCAGGCTTTACAAAAGACTAGGATTACAGAAATAATTGTGGGGAATAATTTAATGATTTAATAATTTAAGTTCATGCTAGCAATGTAGTCCTATAAATGCATCCATTCCTATAGATATGTAAAATCTATTTCTGGGTTAAACTTGATAACACAGGACTAATACTTGGACTGTATCTTAATCGTTCCCAGAACAACAGCTTCTGTGGAATTGTTTTTTGTGTAGTACTAGCTGTCTACACTGAAGTTCATTATAAAAATTATCTTTGAAAGTGATTAATATTGATATCCATGATCTATCATGCAAAGTTGTGTTTATGGGAACCCTAGGAAAAATATCAGGAAAAGCTGTTCTTACCCTGAGCAAATAGGTTGTTTTTACCTTATAGACACTTTTTAAATTGTATAATTGACTATATTTTCCTCTTCATATTGGTAGATAGAAAATTTACAATTGGATTTGTGGCTGACTAGGAACAAATCCAAAACCTTTCATAATATGTATTTCATCTTTGTATTTAAATTTTAAACTATCTTATATTTTATGTTTTCAATCTTCTGTGGAACAAGAAGGAGAGTTAAGAGGAAATAAACAAAAAGAAATTAAAAAGAAAACTAGAAAGTAAATCAAAATAAAATCAGGGGGTACTCTATATATGTTGTTAAATACATTCTGTGTTGCTAACAAATATTCATAGGGATATAGGTTTTTGGTATTTTCTGAATGACTGTGACTACAATTTTACCTTTATTCAAAATATCTAGTGACACAATATAACAAGCAGCAGAAGAGATGAAAAAGAAAGGACAAATGAGTGGTCATGAATTAAATGAAAATGAAGCAAGTTCCTGAATTTCTTAATTCATGAATTATTTATATTCAATTTAAAGTTATTTGTTTAATGTTAAATGAATAACAGAGCTGAGAACTTAATTTAGGATTTCCAATTTCAATTATTCCTGTATTTTACCACTCATTATAGAAAGGCGCATAGCTGTGTGAAACACAGTGAATGACAATGATTTTCAGTCTGTGAATTAAGAACCTCTTTAAAATGTTTTGGTTCACATAGCATTTAGAGAAATACTTTAAACTTAAAAATAGAAAATAACCTGATTGGCTGTCATCAGATTCATCATCTTCATCATCTTCCTCATCTTCTTCCTCATCATCTTCCTCTTCATCTTCATTTGAATCTTCAGAATCTTTGCTACTAGGAATGTCTGAATCTGTTCCTCTGAACTGTTCCACTAAAGATTTTGCAGGATGAGAGTGATGCTGTGTTTTTACTGTGTTCACATTATTGCTAACTGCTTTTTCCTTCCCTTGACTATGCAGTATGGGAGAGGCAGAGGGCATGACAGTTGTCTGATTGCCAGGGGTTCTTCTCCCACTTGTACTCAGATTTACAGGTGAGGAAAAAGGGGTGCTACTTGAAGTAGCAATGTTTTCATTAATCTTACTTTGCATTTTAGTTTTGGTAGTAAGTGCCAGAGGAGCTTCTTGAATGACACTTTGAATAACTCCATTTGGTTGATGATTACCTAAAAGTGCATTTGTCAAGAAAGGATTAGGGTGGTTGTTTTCTAATGTTTGTTTTGGATGTGCTGGTGAACTAGAGGTTGCTTTTGGATTTGACAAAGCTGCAATAACCTTCTTCAGGCTCTTAGATGACTCCTGTTTCTTTAACTGAGCTGGGAATGTCTGTTTATATTGTTCCTGTTGAAACATAAGTTTAAAAAAAAAAAACAATAATGTACCATAAGAACAAAAATTACTTTTTTTTTGCCTTCTGTAGCTGACACAGCTACTCATATACAAATTTAAATCATGATATACAAGTGCTACAAAAGTAGTGGCAATAATGACTAGTTGGTTCCTGAATCTTGCTAGACATAATATATTTAAAAATTCAATTAGTCTTTCTGCTTCAAAACATGTTTCCTGACTGCCCACCTCTTATAACTACAGCTCCCGTTTTTCTCAATAACCCAAACTTGAAACTCTCAAAACATCTTTTACTTTTCTTTTTTCCAAGTCAGCCATATTACTATGAGTTTGGATTCTCTCATTGAAATATTGCTCAAATTTAAGCTGTACTATCACTTCTTCCTAACCAACTCCCAATATATGCTATATGCCAATGCCAATTCTCTCGTTATATAAGCCGTATTTTATTATATTAGCTCTTTGGTCAAAACCTTTAGTGCCTCTTCCATCATTGCCAACTTTATAAACCCTAAACAGTTAAATCTGATCCTCAAATTACTTTTTACTACCTTTGTTGTCCAAGTGGACTATTTGCCATGCCCTGTGTATGTCATACTTTCACCACGTCCACATTTTGCCATCACCATTTTCTTTGCGTGAAATATCTTCCTCTAATAAATTTCAAGCAGATGAAATCCTGTTCATTCTTCAAAAGCCAACCCAAGAAGCTTTCCATGTTTGTCCCAGCCCAAAGCACTCATTGCCTCTATCCTTGAGCTCCTTTATACCCCCTTTTATTCTATCCTGTATTACCTACAGTAATCATGATTTGAGGTTAGTGGGAAGGCTGGCTCAACATTCTGTGGGATATACTTTTGAGTGCCTTCAGCACATTAACATTGGAAAGAGTTTAGAAAATAATTTAGAAAAATTATACCTTCCTTGGGAAAAATTATTTTGTAAACCATTAAGCCATAAAATTTACATATGTAAATAAGAAACAAAAAATTATTTGGCTATCAGAATCTTCATGAAAAGAATAACATCATATGAATTTCATTAAATTTGTATAATTAAAATATAAAAAACCAAACCGAAATAGGATGATTAAAATATCAAGTTAATAGAAATAGAGTTGAATTTTGAAAGGTAAAATTCTGTAATGAAAATGGTTGCCTTGAAATTAAAATCATCAGTACTGTCAGCATTGGACCTGGGCTGTTAACACTCAAGTCAGCAAAGCCTTGTGGTGGGTTATTTCACAAGTATAAATGCAGATGGAATGCCATATAGAATGACTTATTAAATATTTTAAAGCACCAGTACTAATAAGCAGTAAGAAATTCCCATATAAACTTCTCTATCTTATTTAACTTATCCTCACTGTATTTGTTTAGAAAGTTAAGTTAGTACTTTGTAAACAAAGACTGTCACATTATATTTGTATTGATACATAAAGCAATGCCTCACAAAGAGAAACTGCTTAATTGGTATTTATTCAGTGCATAAAATATGGAATATTATACGACATAATTGTGTTTACCTTTTTAAAAGAATTTTATGGCAAAATTTTTACATAAGATACTTTAATATAATTTTACTTAATATTTATATGAAACATAAATATTTTATGTTATATTATGTGAGTATACATATAATGTACTTATACTTCATATTTTATACATATGCTGATTTAAATTTTCAGCAGAAAAATTTAGTGTATTTTCATTTCTTAGAACAAAATTTTGTCACATAATCATTTTGTATTCTTTTTTTAATAGGTAGTAAATATTCCTTCCAAATACATAGGATCAAAAGAGCAATGAAAATTAAAACTTTCCCTTTAGTTTTAAATTTTATATTTTAATTTTTTGAAATTGTTTCTCACTCTATAACTCTGAAGAATCACTCCTCATATGCTGACATCTGAAGGTTTTCGAAAATAACCAACAATCACTGTATTTTATCCCAAGACTAGTATCAGTAACTCTTTTACAGCAAACATGCTATCTTTTTTGATATTAGGGGTGTACATAAAGTAGGAGGGGAGAAAAAAGAGACCTGTATAGCAGCAAGTGTCCTGCTACTTTAAGATATCCCCTTGGGTGACAGGAGTATGAAAGAGAGAGGTTCGAAGCTTTGTCCTACCACCAAGCTCTTGCTCCCCTAGTTCTTACCTGAGTCTCTGTAAGGCCATAAAAAATCCACTAGGCAAAACTTGATAAAGACTTTTCACTCCTGGTCTTTATATATGATTAATGTATATTGATTTAAATTAAATGTCTACAGTATAAGGGTATGAAAGGATCCAATGATTAAATAACACTGAAGAAAATCATAAGACTAGTGTGGGAGCCAGATACATAGCAGGAAGCATGAAACAATTGAGACTATCATAAGAAATCAAGCAAAATTCTATGTTAGACTGTCACATAAAGAAAGAGAACTGATATAAGAGAAATATTTCTAAAAATACCCTTTAACTCAATAGTAGATACCAATAAAAAGTAGATAAAGTCATTGAGAGTTGAGTCTACTGTGAATGCCCATTCACATAAAATATTTCCCATTAACAACCATTATCATTTCAGAAACACCAAATTATTTCATCTTAATCATGGGCTTTGAAATCAGAATGATCTTGTTTTAAAACCTGTCTGCTCTTAACTTGTTATATGATGTTGAAAAGTGACTTAACCTCTCTGAGCCTTAGTTCCTTTACCTGACACAATTTTGTAAGGATTACATAAGATCCTATGTGTAGAAAGCCTAGCTTGGCTACATTTAAATAAGCAAGTGTTTAACAAATGACTTTCTAATAGGCAGTCATGAAAATCTTTAAATAAGAATTTAAGAAACTCTGAAAAAATTAAGAAAACTTTCATAATGCAAGTAACTCGATGTGGCTCTATACATTCATTTGTCTTAAAGTGGAATATATATTAATGAAAAATTAAAATAACCCAGTGTGATTTTTAATTTGCTTAATTTCTCAAGGAGAGTCAATAATGTGATGCCAATAACTCCTTATGATTGACCCATGCATTACAAGTTCTCATATGTGTGATACTATGATACCACTGGTCATTCCATTTAGATCAGTGATTCTCAAATTTGGTTGCACATTTGAGTCACTTGGGAGGCTTTTTAGACATGTAATACCTCAGTCTCAACACAAGAGATCCTGATTTTAAATTGTTCTAAGGTGGTTAGTTCATTTTTAAAGTTTCCCAGGTGATTCTAATGTACACTTAGTCTTGAGAACTACTCATTTAGATTCTCAAAAGAGCCTGATTTGCTCAAGTCATTTTTCTTTGAACTTGTTCTGAAATTCTTCACTGTAAAATAAAAGTCAGTGGACAAGGACATTGCAACTTTTTTGAGAAAGAAAGGCAGCATACCACAGTGATTAAGAACAAGGATTCTAGTACCACACTGCCTAGGTTTGAATTCTAGCTCCATCACCAACTAGCAGTGTGATCTTGGGAGAGTTATGTAAGTCTTATGAATCTCAATTTGATCATCTGAAAATGGACATAATATTATTAGTGGCACTTACAGATGTTAGTATCCAATGAGTAAATGCATGTTCAGCACTTAAAACAATGAATGGCTGGCAAAACAGTTAAGTGCTCTACAGGTCTTTTCCAATGATTAGGATGCCTACTGATAATTTGTATAACCAAAAGACAGGAGACTGTGTTCAAAAATAGTATTTTTTCTCTAGTCTGGGTGAGTTCTAGAATAAAAAGCACTGGTTATTTAATTACTAGAATTCTTCTGGACATATGACTGTAGACTATATAATATTATAATATAAAACTAACAGCAAGAAAATAAAGATGAAAAAAATTCTCTGATGAGAGTGGTTCTGGTGTTTATAGAAGTAACGTTACGAAAAATATTTTGTATTTTGTATAATTAATTAAGAATGGTAAAGGAAAAGCATTCTTTATAAAGGATTTTTATACTTAAAATTGACAAATTATAGGACTACAGAGGTAAATGACTCAAGAGTTCATTTCTTTAAAAAAGAATATACTAATATTAGAAAAAAAAGGACATTGATTTTAAACAAAAGTAATTGTAAAGTATGTCCAATACAAACATATTTCTCCCCTTACTGCTAAATCATTAAACCTGGGGAAAAATGACAAGACTGTGTTTCCAAAAATACATTCAACAGATGTGTATGTAAATATAAAATCAGAGAAATTTAGTTTTCTGATGTGCATATTCTATTCCTGGTGACTAAGAAAGTATAACAATAAGAGTAGAATTCAGTTTAAACTTGTATAAGACTATATAAAAGCTGTTTTTATAATAGTAAAATTCTTCTATAAATAATTTTTAACTCACCCGTTTGGAACGCAATTCACTGGTCAAAGGACTAGATTCTTCAGAGGTATTTTTATTCCCTGCTTTAAGTACATCAGGAGAAGGAACTATGAGTTTCATGTAAATTTCCTTTTTGGCTTGATTTACCAAAGATAAAGGTTTCACATTGGACACCAATCCCGTAGACTGTATTACACTTGTGTGTTTGTTCACAGATTCCTCCTTTGCCTGAGAGCTTTGGAAAATAAATGGAAGCTGCTGTGACAAAACCTGAGGCTGCTTCTGCTGGGATTGGAATGATGAGTGAGTCTGGGACTCAGACACAAGAGGTAATGGCTGGTGTATTCTTTTTTCCTGGGCTTTTTCAGTTGCTTTCTGTCCTTCTGCTTTTGGGTCTGAAACACCATGTAATAGCACCTGTAAATACAAATTAAAAGGCAACTTCTTAACGTCTATTAAAACAAAGAGCATCAAGGAGTAAAACATGGAGGAAAAAAAGGGTACTTAAAAAAGTGTTCCTAATGACTTACAATAGATATATAAAACTCACTAAAAAATACACAAAATGTTCCTTTAAAAATGTTTCACCACCTCCTTTTTTTTCTTATGCAAAAGGAAGAACTAAAGGCAATGATTAACTTTAAACTTTATAGACTTTGAGAGTTAAGATAAGACAGTTAGTTCCTAAATTTGAATAATGTGTAGATATTGCCTATGAAATGATTTGTACCTACCTGGTTGTTACTTTTATGTTGTGCTTCACTCTCTGAATCAGAATCATCATCTTCACTTTCTTCAATACTTTGATCTTCTTCTTCCTCATCTTCCTCTAGATCATCTGAATCACTACTACTAATGCCTTCACTTGATGTGTCTGATGATGTGCCTGAATCACTATCACTGTTGCTAGAACTTTCCATAGCTTTCTTCCTTGGTTTCTGGATAAAGACAAGATTTTTAAAAAGACTTCTATTTTTGGAGAAAATTCAAGTTTCAGTAAGAGGTATGCTCTTTTAATTTTTTAATGATATTTTCAATCTCAAAACATTTTTCTAAAATGTCATTTTAGAAAAATGTAAAAAGTCACATGTTTTAAGGGTATTTATTCAACCAACTGATCAAATTAACTTATCTGACAGGAATTCTCCAGTAAAAAGTATAAACTCTGTCAATATGCTATACAGTATTCTGTATAGAATATTGAAAACATCAATATAGTATGTATATATGTACATATGTATACATATATACACACTCATATGACTGCCATGCTTCAAAATGTAGGAGAGATTAAAAAGAGCAATTTATGATAGGGTTACATACACTGATGTTCTACATTTAGCTTTTAGTCTTCTTTCTTTGTGCAAATAGTGAGTCAGTAGCCAAACACACCTTTTTAGGTGCTGGACTCCAGTGAAGTCTAAGATGAGCCTCTGCCTTCAAGAAACTTACATTCTAGTGGTGGTGGTGGTGGACTAGACAGAGAGTAATTTCAAAACAAATAATCCCATATAGTAAAAAGTACTGGAGAGAAGATAAAATAGGTAGAAAAAGGCTCAAGGGGCTGCTTTAATTAGGGTCAAGGAATTTAAGTTTTTCAATATTTCTGAATCAAAAAGATAGAAAAATATAAAGAAGGAGATTAATTTCTGGAACATTTAAAATCCTATAGGACAATGAAAATCCAAAGCTGGAAAGGGACATTTGGTCGCATAAAAGGAAAGTTGTGTGTTTAAAGGACAGACAATGGTAGTGGATAAAAAGATGAAAAATAATGAGATGAATTATAACTAATAACTATATAACAATGAAAAAGTTAAAATTCTGCCAATAGGAAGACTATAAAGGAGGAATGTCAAAACGACAGAGCAACAAGATTGAGTACAATCCAAAGTTACTTAGGAACATTTCTATAGTGTTTGCTGGTAGATAAAATAGAGAACAAGATACAGAAAAATCAGCAATAAATTACAAAAGCAGCAAATTAGAAAAGTTATGGCCTTAATAGAAATACAGCCTTTCATAACTACTGGGTTTGGAGAATAAAAGACAGTAATACACCTCTACAACAGGATGCCAGGTTGAAGCCGTAGTTACAGATTGCAAACCTACACTCTTTCCTTTGTGTCTTCTAAAATTTGATTTAAATCATATAAAATACATGAGTGAGGAGAGTCACTCCTGTTATATTCTGTTTGCCATGGTACTGTGTTAACTGCTCCAAACTAGCAACTGTAATGCTTCCTCCACAGACACACCCTTCAATAAGCTAATATTTCCATCATTCCCTGAGCTACCTTCTTCCCTCACAGTAAAGCAGAAAGTGAATTGGAATAAAGGAAATCAAAGGATGAGAAAGACCAAAGTAGAGATTAAAGGGAAACAATAGTAACATAATAACATTAAGCCTATCATTTATTTGGCAGAGAAACCGCTCCTTCTTTGCAACCAAAATCTGCTGTTGAGTTTTCTAAGCATGTATAGCAAGACTATGAAAGTCATTTCATTTGACTATGAAAGTCAAATCCAAAGTTATCACTTTTGGATTTAGTAGAGGCTAAGTAAGGAAGGGAATGAGGGAGCTACCGTGATTTGGCAGAAAAAAATAAAACTCCTATTTCAATGTCCAAGTAATCTGTGTAGTTTTAATTTAAAGGCAGCATGACAGATGCGTCCTATACTCCCCAAGAGTGGGTCTAGAGATGCGGGTTCTAAAGCTTTAGGGAGCATAATATTCAGCACAGAAGTTGCTGCAACCAGCAGATTCCTGGGTCCCAATTCCAAACAGGCACAGGGATCTGTATGAAACAAGCCCTTAATGTGATTCTGGTGCAGGTGGTCTTTGCAGAGCATACTCTGACAGTGTGCAAAGGGTTTGTGTTTTATAAGGTAACAAATTTAGTACCCATGTTAAAAAAAAAAGTAGACATGAGTAGACATGTCCAAGTATTAGAGAAAAATGAATTTCAATATCACCAATTCCATCTCCTTGGTCCCTATTAACATGTGTGGGGGGTGAGGGTGGTCCTTTTGCCTGCTCACAATTAGGTAGTCTGTCTTTTTTCTGTCATTTATACATTTTAAAAATGAGTCTTCTTAGGTTCATAAAAAAATGATCAAAGGAGAGTTTATTAATAATAAACTCCATCCCCCAACCAACCTGGGAAAGCTTTTCAGAACCCTCTCCTTGAACTTTCATTTCACTGTATATTTCTTACATTCAATAGCAAAACAAATACATATTCAAGGCTATTATGTACCAGACACAGTTGCTCTAGTCTCTGGGGATACAAGGGTGTGATAAACAGACAGCAACTCTGCTCTCAT
Organism: Globicephala melas; assembly: GCF_963455315.2. Classification (NCBI taxonomy): domain Eukaryota; kingdom Metazoa; phylum Chordata; class Mammalia; order Artiodactyla; family Delphinidae; genus Globicephala; species Globicephala melas. Next base: position 71,685,020 of record NC_083320.1, on the reverse strand, counting down.
GGGAACAGGCAGAAGAGAATCAACAAACAATATAAATAAGGGTTTTTCAGTGATAAATACCATGACTAAAACAGGATAATTGAGTAGACAGTGTGTGCTGGATGGACATTTAGATGTAGTTGTCAGGTAAGACTCTTCTGAGCTGAGACCTAAATGGAGAGCAAGAGCCAGTCATAGAAAGATAAAAGGGCCTTTCAAGACAGGGGAAACAGCAAAGGCAAAAGCCACGAGCTGGAAACAAGTTTGACATGTTCAAAGAATGGAAAAGGCAGCTAGACCTGCTACAGCACAGAAACCTGGGAGAGAACAGTAGGAAATAAGGCTGGATGGACTGGCAGGGGTGAGACCACACATGGTCTTATGGGCCATGGCAAGGATTTTATTCTTAGTGGGATAGGAAACTATTAGACAGAGTGATAACACAGGATGTTTTAAAACGATAAAAAATCACTTACGTTTTTAAAAGACTGTTACAGCTGCTGTGGTAACAAGAATTTGTATGGCAGCAGGAGTGGAACTTAACCTTGAATTGTCTTATTTTTTTTCTCAACAGGCTGTATGTTAGTATATTTTAGTTTGTGTTGACTTACTTTAATTGTTTAATTTAAAATACTTATTCTAAATATACATGTAGACTATGAGAGGGAACTGGACTTAATCAATGATTTTCAATGAGTACTACTGAGATAAGTAACCCTGCCTCCCAGGGGGGATTATCAAAATCAGCTGAAGAACATTTTTCAAACTACACATGAAAAGGGCTGATGAAGCAATTTTTTTTTTTAAGTTTTTAAAACTGAAAAACATTGGGTAATAAAAGTATTGGATTTTCTTCTTCAGTTTCAACTCCCTTCATCTTCATTTAACAACCTACTAATGCAAATTCATTCCAGACCATGTATTATCCAAAGATACGCTTCTGAAATCTTAAATTCTAGTATCCCTCACATTGATAGTCAATCTCTCTCTAGTGTTACTTCTATGTAGATGTAAATCAACACCCCTATGGTACCTGGAATTTCTTTATATCGTTAAAGAGGTACCTCTGCAAGTTTTTAATACCTGCTCCTGGAAATATTTTCTACTTTAACAGCACCAATTTTGTTTAGGAATGTCAATACTGATTCCTTACTAGAACTAAGGACACGATCTCTTTCAAATCCATTCCTCCAAAGTCTTGCCTTGTACCTTGTTACTAGATTTAGCACTACTTCTAAGAGGTAGGATAGTGTAAAGTTTAAAAACATGGACACTTAACTTTTAGAAATACATATAGATATAAATATATTCCATGATACTATGTCTACGACCTGCTTCAAAGTACCATGGGAGCAAGGAATGGGTGGTGTTTTCAGACAGCGTCTGGTGTGCAGAGAAGCTAGAAGCAGTACAGAGACAGGCCTTTGGAGCTCGTACTAATGTGAATGCCCTTGAAACAAATCATAAGGGAAAAGAGTAAAGAGCAGTTGAAGAGGAACAGGTGGAGAGTATGACCCTAGAACCTGTGTCCCTGGAAGGAAACAACCAAGAGTCTTTTATCACATTTGCTCAAGTGCTCAGTGGGGTGGCTTGAAGAGGAAAGTAAATGTTTGTCTTGGGGCCTAAATAGAGTCCTGTCGAATTTTTGTGATGGCTATCATTAGGCTTTGAGGCTTCACCAGATGACCTTCCCCCAGACCCTCATATGTCTTGCTATGTGCTAGAAAACATTTATCTTCTGTTGAGAGGGAACTGAAAGATCTAGAGGAAGTATTTCTATAAAATATGCTGGGCAAAAGGGAAGAAACCTTTATTTGTTTAGCTGATCCTGGAAAATATATGGAGCTCAATGCTGTCTTGAGAAAGGACAAAGAAAAATTTGATAAAATAGTTCCTTGGGGTTAAAAATTGGAGCCTGGGAGGCATGTTGTTCAGATTTAAAGTTCAAATCAGCGCTATCTGAAATCAGTGACTACTCATACCTTGCTCTTGCTGTGGTGTGTCACAAGCTTTTCAATTCCCTTATTATTATAGCTGAGGTCATGGAGAAAGTGGTATTACAGTATCACAAACTTTTGACTCTCTTCCCCCAGAAAAATCAGGCCCTGAAAGTGGTTTTTATAAAATCTAGACGAAAAGACATTGCTCTCGTTATTATCTTTGTTTCCGAAATGTTTGCAGTTGATGCGAAGGCTTTAACTCAGAATAAACCAAGACTTCTCTCTCAAGAAGAAATTCCCAATGGGAGCAGACCAAATTCACCGATACAGATGCACTTACTAGAAATTCTGGATATAATGTGGTAGTTCCTGTAGCTGGAGGTATCTCAGCTTACTTGGTTGGATGAATGAAATCTAGACACAGTGGTGAACTATACTTAGTAAAGTTGAAATGTCACAGCTTCCCTGGCATGACATGGAAGAGGAAATCCAAAGGCTCAGAGTGACCAGAATATTGGAGTGAATTTACCGTGTGCAATCTGCACACCCACCCTACTCCTGATACTGCTTCTACGGCAGACAAGGTCTAGTCAGGAGGCAGAAACCACATGATCAGTTTGAACAGCGAAATTTTATCATAAGGAAGCAACAACTAGTAACAGAACATGAACTACTAAGAGGGAAAGAGACCTGTGAAGAATACCGGAATAGCCGATGTAGGGAAGAGCCACTTCCTGTATGGCTGAGGTAGAGTACTAAAATAAACTCGGAAGAGGGTCTTTCTTCTCCAACCCCTCATTCACCCAAGGCTGAACTTCAGACTTTGTTGGAAAGGATGTGGCTGTTGCCCACTGGATGGCAGAGAAGCTCACTGAGGTATCACAGATCAAGGCTGGTACACAGGAGACACCACCTGCTGGAGTGCCAGAAAAACTTGCTGGGAATCTGCTATCAGGGGTGACAGTAAAGTTAGCTAGAAAGCCAACCACTGGCATCCCAGAAAAACTCACTAATAAGCTGCCTGCTGGGATGTCAGTGACACTCACTAGACAGTATACAGTACTGGGTCTCCTGAACACAACTGGCAGAGTAGCCGCCAGCTGGTGAGGAAGCCACCCACTGGCAGCCATAGCATAAGACCAAGAAGAAAACACTTGAACCAGGAACAGAAGCATTTTCCTCTTCCAGTGTGTCTCTAGGACCCTCTAATGACAAGGTCTAACATAGTGCCAACTGGCAAAGGAGAAAAGGAGAATTCAGCTGGGGTTATGATGAAATATAATTGGCCATGAGATGGTAACTGTTGAAACTGAATAATGGATACACAGGATTATTATGCTGTTCTGTCTTCTGTGTATATTTGAAATTTTCCATAATGAAAGTTTTTTTGTTTTTGTTTTCCTAAAGCATGGGCTCTGGAGTCAACCTGCCTGACTTTGAATCCTGACCACTTAATGGCCAACTATTTGGGGGCTCTTTTTCCCAGTTTATAATAATAGTACCTACCTCAGTAGGGGTATAAGGAGGATTGAAATAGATACTATATGCAAAGCAATTACAGCAGAACTGGCCTGTGTTAAGTTCTCAATAAATCTTATCTATGACTACTATTTGTATTATTTATACTGGTGCTGACAGTTTTAATTTTTTAGATGCATAATACTAAAACCACCCCGCAAAAATGAATATCTATAAAAATAGGAGTTGATAATTCATAAAAAGTTATTCCATAGATTCAGGTGGTTTGATCTTTAGAATACTTATATCGATCTGTTATATTTGTGCCTCAAAGAACAACTTACCTTATCTTTGATTTTGTCAGCTCTAGCATCCAAAGGCTGGGTTTTGTTTGGTTCCTGACTACACTTTCGATTTCCTCCACCTGAGCTTATACTTTTAGTTTGTCCCACAGAACTTGAAGCAGTAGTGGATAGTACAGATGTGTTGATACCAGATACAGACGACGTATTGTTTCCATTTATTGACCCATTTACACCTTGAAAGTAAAAATAAATATATTTATGCAAGAGAATGTTATTCAGCCATAAAAAGGAATGAAGTAATGACATATGCCACAATGTGGATGACTCTTGAAAACATTAAGCTAAGTGAAAGAAGTCAGACACAAATTATGATTCCATCTATATGAGATATTCACAACAGGTAAATCTATAGAGATAGAGTGCAAGCTAGTGGTTGCCAGGGACTGGGAGAGGGAATAATAGAGAGAAACTGGTTAACGGGGATGAAGTTTCCTTTCGGGGTGATGAAAATGTTTTGAAACTAGATAGAGGTGGTTGTTGTACAACACTATGAATGCATTACATGTCGCTGAATTGTTCAGTTTAAATTGGTTAATTTTACATTTATGTGAATTTCACTTCAATTAAAAAATTTTTAGAAAGATAATTAAATGCGAGTATTCCCCCTTTCGGAGCAAACTCCCCAAACACTTACTTAAGTGAAAAGAAAGGTAATAAAAAACATCTAAAATGCTATTATAATTTGCAAATGTATTCTAACAACAGTTATCAACTATGAAATATTAATGACAATTTAAAAGAAAAAGGCATACTAACATATTAGTTTTAATTAATTTAATGCTTAATTACAGAAAAAGTAATATATTTTATTGAGTGAACGTGAAGGAGGTAATGAGATACAGAGGAAAAAGCAGTGGAGTCTGGAGTTAGAAAACCTGGGTTAAATTCTGCTATGCAATGTCAACATGTAAACAGTGCTTCCTTGAATAACTTATTTAACCTTAGCTGCAAAATGACAATGCTTCCAATCTCAAAGAGTTATTATAAGGATTAAGCAAGACAATGTGAAAGTGTCTAGCACAATGCCCCATAATTGTTACTAAATGTGAACCCTATTAAAAATAGGTATTGAAATGGAGGATTTGTAGTACTTCACTTAAAGTTAACATGGATACCTTTTTCAGGACCATTTCGATTACTTTTTCCCGAAGCCCTCGAATGGAATGAAGAAGAATCATGATTCTGGGCTGGAGGAGCAAACAGTGGTGGAATTCCCAGTAATGGTGGAAAGAAGGTTGCCCCTGCACGCGTATGAACATCTGTTGTTCGCCACCATTCTGCACCTCAAAGTCAAACATCAAACAAGCAAAAATATTTGAATTAACTTTCTAGCTAATTTAACAGTGCTTTTTATATTTTATTCCTGAAAAAAAAATTCAAATTTCATCTTGGAACAGAATTGCTGAATTACACATAGTTCTGATCATCTTTCTAATTATAAGACAGCTGATTAGAAGTTATACACTCATTATTCTGCTCATTAAGACAGTATCCAAGGATCTTCACTTAGCAGCTTCCTTGAGTTCAAATTTATGAAGAACAAAAGTAGTCTATGGTTTTAAAAATAAAATGGGAAACTTGGTATATTAAAGAACTGTGACTCTTTGATGACTTACATCATAATTTTTCTAAATTAGTAAAGAAACAATATTTAAGACTATTTTAATCTACTTTAAAACCTTAGAATTTAAGGTTACCATCTACAACCTATGTTAAGAATTTCCTTAAATTACATACAATATAAAGCTGGCTTTGATAAATCAGGTGGTTTAAATAATAATACAAAGACCACTGTAATCCAGCATATCTCAAATGCATTTTTGGAAGAAAACATCCTATACTCAAAACAATAGAGATAGCAAAATCAGTAAGCCTTTTTATTTTGGGGGGGTGGTGTCTAAGCAATGAAAAGTGCTTCAAAGAAGATTTTTAAAACAAGTTAAGTCACATTAAAATATAAAAGATTTATAGTTTCTCCCCTTAAAGTTAATGAAGAAAGCCTGAATTTTATTTATACTTCCTCTCATAAATTACAGATAACAATGTTTTATCAATGTAAAATGACTAAATGGTAGAAAATCATCAAATGCAATTTAGATATTCAAACAGTGGCATTTAGTTAAAACTTTTAGAAAAGGAGAGAAGACAAATTTTATAGAATACATTATTTAGGGAAGGGTGAAGATTAAGAAGAAATTTGAAATAACCCAATGGACAGTCTTGTATTGCCCCATGTAAAATCTCGGAAAGAATATTTTCCAATTGGCTAACCAGCTAGATTACCAAATCAGTTATTACCTTTCAGGCTAATCTTCCAAGAGATATAGGTTACTTTTCATTGACTTGATAACCACGAAAAAATTAGAGGAAAACCCCCAATAATATAGTATGGGAAAAATTCAATATTGTCAGTGTACTGTATTATATGATCTTTAAAGCTTTTCTAGGAATATCTCTTTATTAAAAATAGGATGTTAAGTGATGTGCACCTTCATTAGCTAAAGACAAAAGTTTAGCTTAATAAAAAGTGAAATGTTCATGGTAACTGACATTCTGAAAGGTCTAAAAAACAGTATAAGCAGAAAACTGCAAAAGCTATTCTTCTGCACTGCAGGAAGGCACTGCTAGTGAAATGACACCAATGTATATTCAGCAGTGGCTGAATGATGGGAACTGAACCAAGAATAACTATACAAAACCATAAATCATTTATCTACTGTTTAGATGAAAGAACTGTATGTAGATAGGAAGAAAAACTATGTATTTGGGGCTTGTATTAGCACAGCTGGAATCTGTTGTTATTTATAGGTTTGAAAACTAGGTCCTACATAGCTGATAAAAAAGGAAACTTCAGTTTCCTGAAATATTCATATTATTTAAAATAGAGTCTATAATTAAAGCATTACAGTTGAACGTTCAGACTTTGTAAACAACCCACAAATCGGTAAGGCAGTCAAAGGGTAATAAGACTCAAATATTTTAGACATAATCAAACTCAGAAACAACATAAAAATGTACTTAGAATGTCAATGGTAAATAAGCACACAATAGGGATTAGAAAAAAACACAACTGGAAAATGTGTACATTATAAATAAGGTGACACCATGAGGAAAAATACAAGTAAATAAGATCAATTAAATAAAAAGATGAAAAAGATAGCGCTTCTGATCACAAGCTTCATAAATGTCTAATAATTCATGGGAAATAACAGAATTTTTGACAAGTGATGAGCTTATTTCTCTTCCAAATTTAAGAAAATAAAAAAACAAAATTTAGTCACTCACAAACTAGCTTGTTGATAAAATGAAATATACAAAATAAGAATCACATAAACCAGCACATGATGAATTTCTAAATGTATTCAAGGGCAGTAACTGCATGGTAAAAACATTAATCATATTCAACTGAAAGATTCTAATATTTCAGAGGATATACTGAATCTCAATTTGAACATAGAAGACAGGAGAATTTAAAAATCTTTCAAACTTGATAGTCAGATACTTCATGAAAATTCACGGTAATATAAAAATATAATGATTAAAAACTGTAAATGTTTTAAAAGAACTTACCGTGAAATACTATTTCAATATAAAAAACTTTACTATACTAATATCCATTAAGTAATTTGCATGTGTTGATTTAGTCATCTGAAATGTAGACACATTTAGAAGTGGATAATATTTAAAAATAAACTATTTCTCATTTAAAATTCCTAGTAATTTCTTCCTGTGTGTCTTCATCTATTTAGTAGGTGATTTAAAATTTTTGGCATTTTGGTTACCCTTCTGAATAAAACTAATCATAGAAAATGTAAATTTAAGTTATACAAAACGTACAACTTAAACAAATGAGGCCTCTAAAACAAGGTATAGTCTCTGTTCACTTGGCAAAAAGTATGCTTATACAGGCATACTTTTACCACTAAAGACTCTGTCTTGTAATTGTCTGTTTATCTATCTCCTAAAAACTATAAGCAACATAACATATACTATGTTAGTATATTCCTCAGTGCTTGGCCTACTGCACAGAACACAGTAGATGCTCAAAGAACTTTGTATAGGAAATGAATGAGTGAATAGTTTATGTAGGCTAGGGAAGTTATCAGAATTTTTTTCTATACAGTGGAAGTATCAACATTATTGAAGTTGAGATGAGTAACTCTTTACACCTGTTAACCATGTTTTCAGTGCAAAAGATAATTGATTTTAATTATACAATAATTACATTGTGGTTTAGAAATGCTCAAAAGTAATTAATACTTTATATATCAAACTATATCAAATATAATAAACTATGATAAAACAATTTTAAAAATTTAAGATACTAGCAACTATCTATATTACTATTACCTATTTTAATTTTTTATTCAGCAATACTATATTTCAGCAAATACCTATTGAATACTCATCTTGCTAAGCAACCATGCTCAAAACTGACTGAAATAAATTCCTATTAGTATTTTTAAAGCAAATGTCAAGACTTAGTTTAAGACTTTGTTTTAACTTTCTAGCCACATTACTATCTCCTCTCTGAATTAAAGAAATAATATGACTCAAGAAATAGTACTTGAAATATATACTTAGCCAACTTTCCATTCTACATATATAATTCAAACAAGATACTTGTTTCCTTTTAAAGAAACACTCGACAAGAATAAAAACAATGATGGTTACCAATTACATACTAATTAGGTGTGCTAAACACTGCATTCAGCACTAAACATGGCTTATTGCCTTTAATCTTCACAAGAACCCTAAGAGGCAGATACTATTATTATTATTATTGTTATTCTCATTTTTCAGATGAGAAAACTGAGGCTGAGAGGTCGGATTACTTGTTCAATCAAGGTCACACAGCTAAAACGTAACAAAGCCAGATTTAAATTCAGATCTATTTGTCTCTGAATTATGCTCTAATTTTTAAACTACTTTCTATAACAGTAAATCATGCATCCTTAACTAAAATTTATTAAGGTAAAGTTAATCAGGAAACACATTAAAGTTTAGACTTTCAAAATAATATAACAAGAGAAATTACAGCATGTTTGTCTAAATTAAGCTTTAATTGGTGTCTTACTGAACTCCTGAATCCTCATAATCTGTAGAATTTGGGATAATTCTGGTCTTCCTGCCACACAAGTGGTGCAAATCTATGGTTGTTTTAATGAAATATGAAAAAAATAGAAATTTAAGAGCCAAGCTCATCTTACTTATAAATGCAGAGAAATGAGAACTCAAAATAAAAGTGTATTCATTATAAGAACTGGACTGCAGTTTTCCACTGTAAGTTAAATATTTTTAAAAAAAATCAAATAAAGCTGAGAATAATTAATCAAACTCTATACTTCCCATACATATACTTTTCTACTTCAATAAAAAGCATGAGAAAAACCTGGCCTAATTACTCACTTTTGTGGCAGATGCCTATTTTTCTAGCTTAACACTTGAATACCTAGTCAGTTGTGCTGCCACCTAGCACACAGAGTGTTTTATTTTTTTGCACAGGATAAAAAGGACTGAGTTAATTCTTGCACAAGAGCTTTAATATACCAGGCATAATACTATTCTTTTTGTTCAAGTTAATTATCAAACTACTGCTTGAACATTTTCAAGCTTTCCTCCTTTCCTTGAACACTGTTTGTAACAGATGTTTACCTGGAAAAGACGCTAGTTGGGGATGTGCAGCTAAGGCTGTGGGTGTACCAAGTGTCCCCAAACCACCAAATTCTGAATGCCCTGAGCTGGCTGAATGCAGACCAAAGACTGGGTGGCTGACCACTGGGAAGGCACTCGACACTGTGGACAGGTTAAACAGGTGATCCCCAGCTGCTCTGAATAAATGTCCTGGGAGGGAAAAAAACACACTTAAAGTTGTACTAGAAAAAACAGATGAGATTTATCTGATTTCAGCGTTCATAGTGGGTTAAAATTTATAATAGTTTATCTATTAAATTTTTATTATACCTTTTTTCTTTTGCATTTCTGTTCTTCAAACCCTGCAGAATGTTTCTAGAAACATGAAAGTACTCTAAAAATAATTAAAACGAATGGTATAACCTTATTTACTTTGAATTTTGAGATTTGAGAATGACGCTTTAAGTACATAACTTTCACTAATTGTAAAGTTTGACCTGCCAAAGTGAGGCAAACTTTCTGCTAATACATGTACATTAATATTTTATCAAAATTTTTTACTCATAAGAAGGAAGATAAAAACATCTAGTTAATACGAAGTTGAAAATCAATAAAATAAATCCAGAATCTGTCACCAATTCATTACTCAAACTGTCATACACTCTAGGCAAAGAGTTCCTAGTTTCCATGTGCCAGAATTGAAGCTATGTTCTCCATCGAACATCTTTTAAGTGAGGAGAGTTGATACCAAAAATGGATTATATTCTAGCCTGATAAGGCAATGTATACGACAGCATAAAGATTTAATAAATAAACTTACTAATTTATTTCTAAATGCATCCGAGGGTGGTTATCAATATAAAAATCATTTTTAAACATTTTGATAGAAAGTTGATATTCAATCCAAATGTGTCGTTTTTCAATCTCTACGTTTACTCTAAAGAGAATCTAGTACTAAGTGTCATAACCCCAAGTTGCAGTGTTATACCATCAAAAACACAACTTATTTTTCATAGTTTGTGGGGATTTGGCAGAAGATTTGTTAATACTTGGAAATCTTCCTTTTACTTCCGGGAAATAATTAAGTTTCCCTGGCTTGATACTGTGAAAACAGAATATCAAAAACCCACACTCCAGGCTATCTTAAGAATTTACTGCATGAAAGCTATTGCGCTCTGTGTTAAAATAAACATAAGGCTTCTTTATTATCCTGTTTATATCAGACCTGACTATGCACTACAATATAGTTTCAATACAATATGTTTAAAGTAAATTAAAAAATACAACTTAAAAATAAGTATATTTTTGTTATCATTTAGTTATCAACAAAATCCCTCCTCTTTGCTTTTTTATTCGCTGAAAACTAAGAGGAAGTCATCAAAGAGGTCACAGTGTACTCTCATTGACTAATATAATCCCTATATTCTTTACTGAAATAACACTATATTTTTCATTGAAGTGGTAACATTTAAATAGATTGTATCAAGTATATCTTACATTAGCCTACAAGGTAAAAAGTTCTGATTGAGGGTTGAGGTCCCACTATAACAAAGCAATAAGTAGATCTCATAGGGAAGATCCTCAAAGTGCCTTTACAAGGAAGGCTCACAAAGAAACTGAGGGAGGAGAACAAGGGAAGGATACAAACTTGAGTATATTTTCTAAGTCAGCCAATCTTAGTTTTTGTTCATCAAAGCCTAAACAGAAAATCTGTGAATTTGGTACTTTTGTGTAACCAGAATTCTAGACTGCAATTAGCACTGAAGTTAATGTAGCAGTGACTTAATACAAAAAGTTTTGTGAGGTAAGCTCAAAACTACACAAACTATTATAAAAATTCAGAACACATTAAAATTATAAAGGGTCAGAAACTGATAGAAATAGTTGCTAGTAAGCAGCATTCTTAGATGTATAGTTAAAACATTAATTTTCTAACTGTGAAGAAATAAATGAGCTTAAACCTTGGAGTCTCATGAACAGAAAACATGAGTAATACCTGAATGAAGTTGTCACTCTTGCAGCAATAATTAAGAATCGATCTTACACAACTTGATAATTTAAAAAGTTCTTTTTTTTAACTCTAAAAAGAGTGATATCTAGAAAGAGCTGAATATAAAATTTCAACAAAATATGAGCTTTATTCACCATAGATTCAAACTGGGGAAAAAAATATAGTCTTGTTCACAGAGTTATATCTATGCCTAGCAAAATTACGAAGAAGCTACCTTACTCTATTTTCTTATTCTTTCTTATAAAACTTTTGAAGATAATTAAAGCATAGAAAGTACTCGAGTGACAACAGAATCGATAGGGCCTATTCCTTGTTGGTAAGAAAAGGTTCACGTCTGTATTTAGTAAAGAATATCAGGCCCACATTATAATGATTACAATGATACCATGCATTATTAAAAACACACATTAGAGATTTTCTTTGCTTTACATGGATAAAGTTATACAACAGAAGAGAAATAATTTCATATTACATTTAATAATCTTTACTAAATTTTGCCTTTATAGCAAGAATATAGAAGTCAGTGATACAAAAGTGTATCTTTCTCATTAAAAGGCTCTGTAATACTACATATAATTTTAGTATTGTTTTTGCCACTGCCTTTAAAAAAAAAGCCAGCTACTAATTCCATGTAAAAACCTTCCAGAATTACTGTTCTTTATTCAACAGTTTCCATAATTCACACATTTCATGAACATATCTATTAAGCACCAGGTGCTACGTTTAGTAATTAGCATACAAGGATGAATAAGACATAATCCCTAGTCTTAAGGAACTCAATGGTTTGAACATAATTGAAATAGTGTAAGACTGTTTTTCATACCACAATGTATAAAACAAGTTAGTTAATATTTTAATATTATAAACTGGTACTGTCACATACAGGACTTAGTAACAGATCCCAAATACCTAAAACAGTGTCTTGTACATAGTAGATATACAATAAATACCTGTTGAGTGAATTGATTACTCATTAAGAGCAGAAGAGGCACATCCATGGGACTGATTCCAAAGGGCTTCATCAGAATAAGAAGTTGTCCTGAATTTTCATATAAACTTGCAAGGATGATTCTTACTAGTTTCCTTTTGCCTTACATGTCACCAACCCTGGGTCCTAATTTTTTTTTTTTTAATTACCATTTGGCCTTTTATTTCTCCTTGATTCCATTTAGGCCACATGTTGGATTTGATCACATAAAATTCTACCACCTCCAAGTTCTTAAATTCTTAAATTTTACTCTAACCATGGTTTCCACATTTCCGTTTCCTTATTTCTCAGCATGACCGTTGGTCTCTCTCAATCTTCTACCAGTCCCTTGACCCTATCTATCTCCTTCCCTCTCAATCCCATCTCGGCATCTCTCCTTGTTAACCTTGAAAGAAAATTCTTACACTTGTATGTCTACTTCCTCCTCACTTCTCAGAATCTTTAATAGCTGTGCCAAGTCCAAGCCTCCCTTCCATTTTGTCTGTAAAGGAACTTAAGTTTTCCTAACCACTAGATTCCATTAATCTTTGCCCTTCTCATTTTTAACCTGTCTCTATAAATCTGGCATTGCTGATTACCTCTTCCTTATTAAAACCCATGTTTATCCTTAAGCTCTGGGTCATGGAATTATTTTGATGTTCTTCTTAACTATATTTTTCCATAATACTACTGTCCACTTTACTGGGTTTTCTTTTTTCTAAATGTAAGATTCTTAAAGATTTTGTCCAACTGTCTCTTTTTTCCTCTTTATATTTTCTTCCTCAGTCATTTCATGGGCTTCCACTATTTTAACTATCACTTCTATGCACATGAATTCTAAACTAGGATTTTAGCTCCCTGAGAGCAAAACTGAATCTCATTCATCTCGGTAATCCCCAATATCTGGCATAATCTGAAATATAACAGGTGCTTAATGAATGTTTCCCACTGTTGTATTTTGGGTCACATTATTTCTTCTTCTTCAGACCCTCCATGCTTATATAACATGCTCTTTGACTTCTTTTGCCTTTTATAACCTTAACTATCCTTTCATAATCATCTCAAAAAAATATTGCCCAAGAAGTATTCCTGAATCTCCCAGACAGATATGTTTTGGACCTCCTTTGAATATTCATGATTATTCACAATCTTTCATCATACCATTACTAGAGTATAAGGTTATAAAGGAAAGAATCATTTCTTAATCATTTTTACTCTGTACAAAACACTGTATAAAGCAAACTGTTAGCAGTTGCAGGGATAATACTTCATAATAATACCTGCTGTGGATAACTCTAAAATGGTAGTTTTCAATTCTTTGTTTCTCTCTTCCTTTAAAAAGCTAGAATAACCAGGAGTCATTTTTAAGTGATAACAATATATCACATTTTTTCTCTGTTCCAATTATAAAAAGCATTCACAATGTTACTAAAAGCTCTTTGGGTAATTAGAAGCTAATTTAATGACATCTATATTGTGGCTTTAATCTTGTTATACAGCAAGAGGGTGCTGTTTCGGTTACATCCTTTGGTTTCATTGCCAGGACAATGCCCTTCGCCTTCTCCAACTGTCTTGAAACTTCAAGCCACTGTTCACAAGGGGATTTTTGATCACAGACTGGAGATGACTCAGTGAACTCTACAACTACATTTACAACAAAGCATATTCTGTATTAACAAAAGGGCAGAATATCTTCTTATAGGAAACAAAAGACAACACAAGCCAAACCAGCTCTATTAGATTTATGACTACAAAAATAAAATTATTTGGATGTTAGCATGCCCTCCTTTTGGAGAAGTAACTTTTTTCTACATTAATATACCTAATATCAGAAGATCCTCCCAAATAAAAACGTGTTATGATTAAAACTCTTCAATTTTGCTCAAAGAACACATTTGCAAACTGATAAATTACATCATAAAATGAAAACAGTTTTAGAACACCATAATTATTCTTTTTTACAGATATTAACATTCAAGCGTAGTTTCAATATTATAGATGCAACTTTTATTAGTTTCCATTTTAACTGACAGGTAACAATGTGCGTGTACTGCATAATGAAAATATATGTCTGTAATGTCTAAATCCTCAACTTACGTTATAGTAAGCTGACTACTTTTTAGCAGAGCTTTTCAGATTGTACTAGCCAATCTATATGTAAGTGATTAAAAGCAGTTACACAAAATGCCAGTGTCTCAGTAGCAATGCACGGTAACTGCAAGTGTCTTTATTAATATTAATGAACTTCACGTAGCGACACAATAAGGGTTTTTCCCTCCCACAAGAACAAAATAATATAAATACTGTACTAATGTCTTGAACCTACACTACCAGTGGACAAATCTCCTATCAATAAGGAAAAACCCAAATAGCAAATTAAAACAAAATGATTATAAGGAATAAGTATCCTAAAGTATCTAATCTTTTTTAAAAAATCAAGGAGACTGCTTACTATGACAGAATTCTACCTATGCTGTGTTTTGTGTGCTAAAAATGCCTTTACTTTTTCACTGCTACACAAACTTGTTGCAGCATGTCTTCTAACTCTTATCTCTAGTTCTTTAAACTGTTAGCACATTTTACAGCATTGCAAAATCAGCCTCTAGTATACAACCTGCAAAGTATGGTTAATCATGAAAAATGGTAGCACATTCAAATATAGGTTACAAGAGTACTTTAACACTAGTAATAACCGAGTGTAATAAACAAAGTGAAATTACTGTAAATTAAAGAAATGCTCAAATTATTGGCCCATATATTAAAATTCTTAAACATTAATGTTTAAATATTCTGAAACTCACAATGTACAAATTCTACAAACTTGAACTTTGATTAAAGAACAAACAGAAAGAATTCTATAGCAAATGGTGACAAAATATTCCCCCCAATAATCTTCATTTCATTCCTTTATTCTCATAACTTTTTAGTAGTTAACCTTTACATTTTAACATTAGAAAAGCATGGTATGGAAATAAAGTCTTTCATTTTATTTTTAAGTATTTGCTTTGAGATTGTTTTAGACTTACAAGAGTTGCAAAAATAGTACAGAGTTCCAACTTCCCCTATGTTAACATCTTATATGATAAAAAATAATTTTCAAAGCCAAGAAGTTAACCCTGATTAATTAACTAAAATAAAGAATTTATTCAGATCTCATTAGTTTTTCCACTAGTGTCATTTTCCTGTGCTAAGATCCAATCTAGGATCTCACACTGCATTTAGTTACTGTGTCTCCTTAATTTTCTCCAACTTGTGACAGTTCCTCAGTCTTGTCTTTCATGACCTTGATACATTAAAGAGTACTAGTCAGGTAGTTTGTAGAATGTATCTCAACGTGGGTTTGTCTGATGCTTTCTCATGATTAGAAGAGGTTAATTAAACATGATTGGGAAGAGTACCCAATGTGTCCTCAGCACAACATATCTGGGGTCTGTGATGTTGCTATATGGTGCTGGTGATATTAACTTTGATCACTCGGTTAAGTTAGTATCTGCCAGGATTCAATATAAAGTTACTAATTTCCTTTCAAACAGTCTTTTCATTAGAAAAAAAAAATCATTAAAAGTCTAGGTAGGGCTTCCCTGGTGGCGCAGTGGTTAAGAATCCGCCTGCCATTGCAGGGGACACGGGTTCAAGCCCTGGTCCGGGAAGATCCCACATGCCATGAAGCAACTAAGCCCGTGCGCCACAACTACGGAGCCTGCGCTCTAGAGCTGGTGAGCCACAGCTACTGAGCCCGTGTGCCACAACTACTGAAGCCCACGCGCCTAGAGCCTGTGCTCCGCAGCAGGAGTAGCCCCCGCTCGCCTCAACTTGAGAAAGCCTGCACGCAGCAACAAAGACCCAACACAGCCAAAAAAAAAAAAAAAAGTCTAGGTAGCCTTGGGAACAAAATCTACTACTCTACATAACACTGAACATGGTGAACAAGATTTTGATTCAGTTCAGCCAATATGTATCAATCTTCAGGCAAATGACTATTCTTCAAAGATAGGAGTAGCTGCTCTTTTGTAAAAAAGCATTTTTGTTAGATCTAATGAAAGAATTTAGAGTTCACAGATTAAAATACTAAAATTACACTATATTTTATATATTCAAATATAGATGTACTTTATTTTTATAATGAAATATAAAAAATAACAGTGAAAACAATCTAATTCTAAAATCTTATTTTACTTATGTTTCAATAAAGAAGTCTTAGTTTTCCCATAATGAACAAAAATTACTAAAACCAACTTTGAAAAACACACCTTTCATTGCTACATAAACTTGTTGCAACATGTCTTTAAACTCTTTTCTCTAGTTCTTTAAACGATCAGCATATTTTTACAGCATTGCAAAATCAGCCTCTAGTTTACAACCTGCAAAGTACAGCTAATGATCAAAAATGGTAGTGCATTAAAATGTGCATTAAAATAAAAGTCATATATTAATTTGCTGGGGCTGCCATAACAAAGTACCACAAACTGGGTGACTTAGAACAACAGAAATTTATTGGCTCAGTTCTGGAGCTACAAAAGTCTGAAAGCAGGGTGTGGGCAAGGCCATGCTCCCTCTGAAGGTACTAAGGAAGGATCTGTTCCATCCTTCTCTCCTAACTTTTGGTAACCTCAGGCATTTTTTCCTATGTCTTCACATGGGCTTCTTTCTGTACACATCTCTGTGTCTAAATTCCCCCATTTTAATAAGGATACCAGTCATTTCGGTTTAGAGCTCACCCTAATAACCTCATTTTAACTTGATTACCTCTTTTAAGGACCCAATTTCCAAACAGGTCACATTCTGAGGAACCAGGGATTAAGACTTCAACATATTTTTGGGGGGAGGAAGAAACAATTTTATCCATAACCCTAAGTTCATTTTTAAGATTACTTAGTTGATTTGAAGGCATTACCTTTCTTTAGTAATTTACCTATAAAATTCTAATTAAAACTCTGAAGTTCTACTCATGAAAGTTAGGTAAGGACTCCCCTAGTGGTGCAGTGGTTAAGAATCCGCCTGCCAATGCAAGGGACACGGGTTTGAGTCCTGGTCTGGGAAGATCCCACATACCACGAAGCAACTAAGCCCGCGCACCACAACTACTGAGCCTGCACTCTAGAGCCTGTGAGCCACAACTACTGAACCTGCATGCCACAACTACGGAAGCCCGTGCTCCTACAGCCCGTGTTCTACAATGAGAGAAGCCACTGCCATGAGAAGCGCACTCACTGCAAGGAAGAGTAGCCCCTGCTCGCCACAACTAGAGAGAGCCTGCGCACAGCAACGAAGACTCAAAGAAGCCATAAATAAATAAATAAATAATTTTTTTTTTTTAAAGTTAGGTAAAATATATTTCAAAAATACCTGGTGCCTTGTGATCAAACCCTTCATTAAATAAATCTACTGAAAGGCAAAAAAAGCTAGACAGTTGAACATTCCAGGGCCTTTATTTGTGACTTAGAGATATCTAGAATATAGAAAACTAAAAAACAATTATTGTTATAATAGTTCATACTATAATATAAATACTCAAAGAGACTAGAACTTTGGCTTTATATCCAAACCCTCAAGAATAAGCCTATCTCATTCTCTTGACAATTCTCTATTGACTGTAAATGTAAGCTCCATCTTTTAAATAAGAAGTTCTAATTAATAACTTTGTATTTTCAGGGTTTATTTATTCAATGCCTCGTCAGTAAGGTCTGATCTTTTAAGATTCTTTACCCTGTGGCTTATAATGCCCATCTCTAACTAAAATCAGCACGGTTATTTGGTATTACCAGAGCAAAGCATAATACAGCCTAGAAAACTTATTAATTAGAGTAAATTTATCATTTAATTTGCAAGTCCTATTCCTGAGAGTTCACCTCTCCTTCCCTCCCTTTCTTCAACAATTGTTTCTTGAGCATATATTTTGTGCCAGGCACTGACTGGATACATATCAATTAAAAAAACCATATGGTCCCTGCCTTTTAAATGTAGAAGAAGGGACAAATAAGTAAAACAACACCAAATCTATAATTATAAACTGTTAAGAGTATTATGGAGGAAATTACTAGGTGCAAAAACAGGTAATAGTAGAGCAATTACCTAGACACTATGAACAGAGGAGACTTCTCTAATGTCTCAGGACACTTAACCTGAGACAAAGCATGAAAATCAGCCTTATGCAGTTCCTCTAAGACAAAGAGAGAACATGGTTGAGACCCTGAGTTGGGATTCGATCATGGAGGGTATATCAATTAGGTTGAAAAGTACAAAACATCC
This sequence comes from Globicephala melas, assembly GCF_963455315.2. Classification (NCBI taxonomy): domain Eukaryota; kingdom Metazoa; phylum Chordata; class Mammalia; order Artiodactyla; family Delphinidae; genus Globicephala; species Globicephala melas. The sequence goes on along the minus strand of NC_083320.1, from coordinate 71,666,417 downwards.
AGCTCAAAATGGCTAAGTGAAAGGTAAACGTATTGATTCACATAACATACGAGCATTTGGAAAAGGCACACTTCAGATAAAGAAGGTTGGCTGAAAGCTTACTGGGACTTAATTTCTCTTTCGTCTCTTGGCTCTACTTCCTCAGATAGGCCCTTCCTTTTAGGTTTGTGGGACAAAAGGGTATCCTCCCTCACCAGTCCCAGTAAAAATCCTAGAACAGAATCTCTCTGCCTTTGATTAGTCTCATGTGCCTTCCTTAACCAATCACTTAACCATCATTGTGTGGGAAATATGATGTTTGGACTGGCTAGATTGTATCACGTCACCCCTGGAGTCTCAGGTGAAAATTTTTTTAAAAAAGAAAGTGATTCGTTTTACGGGGGACAACTTCAGGTAATGGTGGAGTAGTAGTGAAGTGGCCACACAAATCATCCACAGAAAATAATTTTAAAAATGTGATTTAAAACAACAACAAGGGACTTCCTGGTGGTCCAGTGGTTAAGACTCCACACCCCCAATGCAGGGACCCCGGGGGTTCAATCCCTGGTCAGGGAACTAGATCCCGCATGCCACAACTAAGAGCCTGCATGCAGCAACTAAAAGATCCCGCATGCCACAACTAAGACCTGGTGCAGCCAAATAAATATCAAAAAACAACAACAACAAAACTAAAGATACTGCAAAGCATCCAAAAGCAGAGAAAAGTCAGGGGAAGGTTTAATCTAGAAAAAATGGTAACAAGAAGGGGTGAGAAGTGTGACTTTGTGGCTTTCTGGTCTGATACTGCTGTCTAAACCTCACAGCTATAACTCCAGAAAACAGTGGAAGATGAAACAACAGGCTTATCAACTAAAGGTGCCAGAGGTCAGACTCCAGGGCTAAGAAAACATCAGGAAATCAGGAAATTTAAAGGGGAAATCTTGGCAGTGATCAAACCACAGAAAGAAGGAGACTCAAATTCAGAGATTAAACTTTCCAAGTGCCTAGCTAAAAGTACACTGTGCGTGGGGCACCACAACATAGCCAGGAGAGAACGTACAGAAAGTCGGAGCTACACACAGCAGATCTGTTTAACTTGATGTATTCCTTAATTGAGTGCATACGTTCACCTTGATTAGAAAGGCTGAAGTGTCAGAGAACAGAGTCGAAAGCTGGCAGAGCAGCTGGAAATCAAGGGGTAATCTTAGGAGCAAGGAAACCACAAAGAGAGAGAGAAGCATCTCTGCCACGTAGTTGGCTGACCCAACAACTTTCACAGGCACAGAGGTCGCGACCCACAGGGGGCCAGTCTGCAAAAGTGGCAGTGGGAAGCCAAAAAACAGAGCACATATCATTAGTATGCTTTTTGACCACAATAAAACTAAAATAGACATCAACTGAAACATTTAACATCTAAATGTTAAATTACTGACTTTTAAACAACCGATCAAAGAAGAATTCACAAAGGAAAATAGAAAATATTTTTACTAGAATGATAATGAAATGAAAACTATCAAAATTTGTGGGAGGTGGCTATAGTTGTATTTAAAAGGGAAATTCATAGCATTAAATGCATATATAAGAAAAGGAGAAAGGTCTAACATAAATGATCTAAGTTTTCTCTTCAAGAAATTAGGAGAAAAGATGAGGAAATCCCATCCATGGAAAAACTGAAGGAAATAATAAAGGGCAGAAATCAATGAAACAGAAAACAGAATATCGGAAAAAAAAAATCAATGAAACCAAAATCTAGTTTGTCAAAAAGATTAATAAAAGGAAAAAAGAGCACAAATTATTAATATCAATAATGAAAGAGAAGATATCATTACAAATCCTACAGACATTCAAAGGATAAGGTACTATTTTTAAAATTAATTAATTAATTAATTAATATTTTGGCTGCGTTGGGTCTTCGTTGCTGCGTGCAGGCTTTCTCTAGTTGCGGCGAACAGGAGCCTCTCTGTTGTGGTGCGCGGGCTTCTCATTGCGGTGGCTTCTCTTGTTGTGGAGCATGGGCTCTAGGCGCGTGGACTTCAGTAGTTGTGGCACGTGGGCTCAGTAGTGTGGCTCACGGGTTCTACAGGGGAGGCTCAGTAGTTGTGGCGCACAGGCTTAGTTGCTCTGCAGCATGTGGGATCTTCCCGGACCAGGGCTCGAACCCATGTCCCCTACATTGGCAGGAGGATTCTTAACCATTGCGCCACCAGGGAAGTCCCAGGATAAGGTACTATTTGGAACAACTCTGTACCTGTAAATTCAACGACTTAGAGGAAATGGACAAATTCCTTGAAAGACATCACTAACAAAGCTCACTCACAAAGAAAAAGATAACCTGAATAGTTTTATACTTCTATTTTAAAAGTTGAAATCCTGGGAATTCCCTGGTGGTCCAGTGGTTAGGAATTCATGGTCTCACTGCCGAGGGCCCGGGTTCAATCCCTGGATGGGGAACTAAAAAAAAATCCCACAACCCACACAAGCGTGGCCAAAAAAAATGTTGAACTCCTGATTTATTATCCTCAACAACAACATTAAAACAAACAAAAAAACAAAAATCTTCCAAGCCCATATGACTTCAGAGTGGATTCTACCAAACTTTTAGAGAAGAAATATTATCAATTTGATACAAACTCTTCCCTAAAAAAGGTTTTTAAGAAGGAAGGACTGGTCAATTGTGTCAATTCTTCCGAGAGGTTGAGTGAGATGAGGACAGAAAAGTGACACTGGTGTGGACTGAGATATACATAAAAGATGAGGAAAAGGATAAAGCACATACAACTATGTATTTTGAGAAGTTTGGTTATAAAGTAAGGGAGAAAACAGAGTAATTGCCAGAAGAGTGTTTGGGGTGAAAGAGGCAAGGGTTTTTGGTGTGTATTATTTTTTACGATGGGAGATACTATGAGCATGCTTTTATACTAATGGACATGATCCAATAAATACAGAAAAATTAATGATACTGTATAGGAGGAACGGAGTCCTTGAAAAGTTTTTTGCAATCTTTAAAAAGAATTGATAGGTATTTGCTTTTGTGACAGTTAAGAGCCATATCGTCTTGAGTTAAGCATTTATTTTATTTGGTTTAACTTATATTATTACATAGAATAGTATATCAAAAGAGATCTGTAGTAAGTATATATGAGCTACTAGATGCACTAATGAAATACTATTTTTTTCAGAAGAAAAGAACCACTGAAGGTGGAATAAAGTTCATGTATAGGTATCAGGAGTTTATTATAATACAAAGGTGGGGAGATATGGCAGGGGGGCTATCACCAGATGAGCTGAAATGGATAGATAACTGGCTCATAATTTAACATGTGCCCCAACCTCCTTTTAGTGTACCTTCCTGTGATGCAGAAGCTGAACAGCTAAAAAGTATATTTACCAGTCTCTCTTGCAGCCAGTATTCTGGATATAATTTAGATTCTGCCAATCAGATGTATTTGGCACTGAGTTAAGCTGTTAGATTGGCAGTACATGAGGTATACTTTTTGCTGGTGCAGATCTAGCAGGCAGCACAGAACAGCCCTGGAGCCTGTTATGTCAGTGGTTCTTGATCACGGGATTGCAACTGAGGTGGTATGATCCATGGAGCCACCAGTTAGCACAATGGTGTCCTGACTGAACTAGAGGTAATTTCCTTAAGCAGGTCAATTCAACAGTAATGCTCTGAAATCACTCATGGGGGTCAGGGGTCAGCTCCTCAATAATTTTATAAGTACCTAATTCCTTGTATTAAATCTTTCTGCTTAAAATAGCATCAGTGGTTTATGTTATCTCTAGCTGAACTCACTGATACATCAAACAACAATCTCAACTGGTGATAGTTCCAAAACCAAAAAGCCAATTCAGTCTATCACAACTGGCCTGGTATCTGATAACCATATACTTTTCAAAGTAATATTAAATGAGAGATAAGTGAAATCTCAAAAATATATATGCATAACCTTGGAGGTAGAGGACAATTTCTTAGACAAAAATCATAATCATAAATAAAAATATTGGTAAATCTGCCAACATTAAAATTGGAAGTTCTTTTCATCAAAAGACAATGTAGAATAAAAAAAGACACACCATGTGGGAAAAGCTATCTCCCACAAAGATAACTGAAAGAAGGACCAGCATCCAAAATATAAAAAGAACTCACAAATCTATAAGAAAAAGATGCACAACCCAATAGAAATATGCACCAAAGCCCTAAACAATCACTTCAAAAGAGAGGAAAACCCCAAAAGCTATAAACTTATTAAAAGGCACCTTAATGAACACTACTTCATATTCATCGACAAAAATCAAAAAGTCTGGCAATGACAAGTGTCAACATGAATGATAAGCATCAGGAATTATAATACACAGCTGATGAGAAAATAAATTGGTACTACTGGTAAAGTTGAAGACATCTTCAAAACCGTATGCATATGCATCAGGATTCATGTATAATGATGGTCATAACATTGTAACTGGCAAAAGTTGGCAACAACTCTAATATTTACCAAGAGTATTTACATGGATGTACAGTCCATTCAAATGCAACATGCAAAAAGATAAATGACCCTTTTACACTTTAAAACGTATTCTTCCTCCACATTTCTCATTACATCACCCTTCTCCCAGTTATCCAGGTCATGTCAGGGTTTCTCTCTCAATCTCTCTCTCAACATCCCTTTGCCCAAATCCAGTCATTATATCCTATAAGAATCTACTCCCCAAATATCTCTGGAACCTTGTTTCTTTCTCCATCTCCAATAACTCCTTAATTTTGGCCCTTATCATTTCTCACCCAGATAAATTTAAGTACCTTCTAATGGTCTTCTTTGCCTCTAGTCCCATCCTTATTGCAAACTGATGCTCTACATGCTGCTAGCATGCTAGCATTTTCAAAGCATTAAAATCCTTCCACTTGATCAAGTATGAATAAAAATAAAGGTTACAATTTGCTAGGCACCTATTCTATGTCAGGCATTAGCTCATTTATCGTTATAAAATGGGTATCATATTTATTTTATAGATGAGGTACCGAAGTTCAGAAAGGGCTAATGTACCCAAATTCACATAGCTAATAAGTGGACAAGCCAAGATTCAATTTCAGGGCCTTTCAATTGCAAAGTCCTTGCTTTTAGTCAATACATCATTCTGTCTAAACTCTTAAACATGGTGCATGAAGTTCTAAATGATCTGACCTTAACCTACTCCCCAGCTTGATCTCCTGTCCCTCTGTTCCATTTAGCCATAGCAGATACTGGCTATCCATTCTCTCCTTATTCCTTACTAATAACCTCTATTTTCTTCAGGATGGCAATATGCTCAGCTAAAAACTAATTTTCCTGGCCTTCCTTGAAGCTGAGATTACCATTCATATAGTTCCGACAAAAGAGATACTAAGTGGAAATCTCTGGATGGGGTTTCTGGGAAAGCTCTTTAAAAGGGGTCAAAGTAAGCTGGCATACAAATTTTGCCCTCTTCTACTCCACCTTCTTCCTTCCTGGAAAACAGGGCTGTAGGTGGATCAGCCTTCTAAAAGCCATGAGATAAGACACGTGAGCATGAAGGTCCCATACCTCAGAAGACAGGATATAAAATTAGGAGCCCAGGTCTGTGATGGCATCACCCACCTCAGAACTGCGGATCTATGGACTGGTACGTGTATTTGCCATGTGTTCCTATTCATAGTTAATCATTGTCATAACTGACACATACCCTAAGTTGAGGCCTGACTGATCAACTTGCGATTTCCTCAATATACCATGATTTGGCACAGTTCTACAGAGGTAGGCCTGCAATTAAGATACATGTGTGGGGCTTCCCTGGTGGCGCAGTGGTTGAGTGTCCGCCTGCTGATGCAGGGGACATGGGTTCGTGCCCCGGCCCGGGAAGATCCCACATGCCGCAAAGCGGCTGGGCCCGTGAGCCATGGCCGCTGAGCCTGTGCATAAGGTACATGTGTAATTCAGTCCCTAACTTTAAAAGAAAAGTAGGCATACCCCAGCTTTAATGAGAGAAGTTTTAAACAGTTTCTCTGTTTTATACATTCAGCATTTTACAAGTTTTGTTTGACGGGTTCTACCTCAAAAATGGATTGAAAACCACTGGTCTATGGCACAGTTTAACTATCACTGAAATTTCTCAAAGTTCTATGCTTTGTTTGTATTAGGTCAAATGACCACAAATCTCGAACAAATCCACTCTGTAAAGTTTAATTTTGGAACTATGCTGAAATACTATTCCTTCAGCTTTCACTCAGAGATAATATGTGAAATAGTGTCTGAATACTTATGAAATTGGCATATAGGATATTGTGTATCATGCGGCCTTTTATACAAAGATTCTAGTGGTATATTCCCCAAACCACTCAGAGCCAGGAACTGATATGTTCACTAGCACCAGTATGTGAGCCATGTAGCCCACTATGTTTTCTTTTTATTCTTAACAGCTAATTAGTTAATTTTTTTGTTCAATATCTGTGGCTTTCCTTGGCTAATACTTTTATACTTTTTAGAGCCTATCTTTTAATATTTTAGTTAATTGTTTTGTTTATTATGCCAATATATTTATTGAAAGCTGTCCAAAATTATTTAGAAGTAGGCAAGTTATTTTTTAAAAATTATACTTTAAAGGGAAAAGAAATATAACTCTTCTAAGACCGACAAGACCCACTATATGCAGAGAGCCTTAGATTAATCAATCTTTATTGCAGTGTTATTTTCTATCCAAGTTACTGTAATAAAATTAAAGGCGTGTTGTGAGAGACAGTCCTCCAAGGTCCCTGCATGTTGTTGCCAAGAATGCAAGGTCTTGACCACTCTTTAAAACTGGGCCATTTCTCAGGACTGCAGTGAGCAACCTTGATGGATGAGGTGACATTTCCTTCCAGACAAAGAGCGGCTTTGCTTTCATTTACTATAAAAGCAGTGGGCCGCCTAAGCCGTGACACAACCTCCACTATATGTATAAGATTCAACTGGGCCCCTCCATGTTGCCCCTGTGGGACTTGGGAGACATGGGGAGCCAATGCCAACATGATGTTTATGCTATTTGCTATGCTATAGTAATAAAATCTCTGACCTAGGAGTCTCACATCTTCTACCAGTATCATAATAGTAACAGTACATATGTATACTCCCAGACCCTGACAAGGTGTTGATTCAAAAGAAATTAGTTGATCATTCAAAGTTCGAAAGTAGGCTTGAATTAAATCCTTTGTAACTCAGAAGAATTCCTACAGAAATATCATTAATGAAGATGACAGAGAAAGGCCAATTAAAATAACTGTTTAAAACAAAAGAATGTCCTCAAAGGGACCATTAAAGAACTGGTGAGGTTTTGACATTTTACATATGAAAATTCTTTTTTGTTGTTTCTATACATCAAAAACATTGAGGAGATTCAAATTGTTTAAAATAAAGAGGCTAGGCGCATTATCATTCTATAATTTTACTTTTAAAAGGAGAAAATTACAGACAACGACTAGGCCAAAAACAATGAATCAAATAAGAGAAGACAGGAAAATATGATAAACTGAATTATGCAGGACAACTGAGCATTCTCCATGCCTTGTAAGGCTCTACTTTAAACATAAACCACAACACTGCAAATGTTAAAAACAAAAAATAATTTTCTTAGAAAGGAAAAAACTCATGCTGTAGGTATTAAAGATATAATGTGTTAATAAGTGATACATTTTGGAATAAACATTGAAATAAACTATAGTTTCATTCAATTTAAGTATCTCCACATAAAAATTCAACAACCTATTTTACTTGCAAATAAATGACGAAAACTAATTCCTTTCTAGATAAGGAAATTTCTGATGTTATTCAGCAACTAAGCATACCCCACCCTTCTGCAACTCTCAACTACCACGAACAAAAAATAGCGCCCAACAGGTGACTACTCAGAATCATAAGCAATTCAAGTGTCACTAATTCAGAAAACTAAGTGAGAAATAGGTGGTGGCAAAGGGTCCAGAAAACTCAAGGCTCTGTACTCAAGGAGTGAAAGCTTCAACGTTAAAAAAAGGACCTTTCCCTAGAAATATTATATATTTGAAATACAAATTCACAAGTAAATACAAAGACAGCAGATGGGAGGAACACAATGAAAGGAGCTGACACAAACGAAAGGAGAAGAGTTATAAAAAGCACGAAAGAATAATTACAAAAGTACAGCTGTGTGCAATCATTTAGACAAAGAAACAAGGTAAAATGCCAACCATGGTATCACTATTTTTGAACACAGCATATCATCAAAGGCATTCATCATTTTATATATAGCCATCATTTTATACACAAGGGAAATGTGGTTGAAGCTGTTAAATGAATGCCTTAACCAAGATTGTACAAGGTGCGGGAGAACAGGAATTTTATTTATTTTTTTAAATGTAATGGTATTTTATTTTAGTTATTTTATAATCACTAAGAAAATGTTAGAAAATTGTTCTGATAAAATGACAAAATGACATCCTTGTCATTCCATTGATTGGAAAAAATCAGAATAATTCAATAAATATATATTTGACAATTTGCTAGGGTATTTTGTCAGCAAACATTCCATATTTATGTATTTCATTTACCCAAAATTATAAATCTAATTTTTAAAAAGTAAAATATCATTTAGTTCTAATGTTTAAACATATGAAATAATCTATAAGATAAAATATATTTAAGATTAAAAATCTTCCTAGTGATAAAGGAATAAGTTAATCAAGTTTAGGTTGAAAAAAAGAATGTATTCTACCAAACATCCAAACACGTGTTTAGGAAAAAAGTGATTTTGAGGGGTAAATAAAAGTACCTTCCACATAAAACTAAAACTGAGGATATTTTCACTACTGAAATAAAGTTCCCTTTTTAGCAGTATAAACTTCATTCATGTTTAAGAAAAATTTGTCAAATATCTTAAAATATTTTTCAAAATATTTAAAACTTTAAACATATTTTCCATCAGGTAAATGATATGCCTTAGTATACATCTTGTGAACTAGGATAGCTGGGGTTTGGTGAAGGTCATTTCGAATACTGGAAGCAAATTTGGGGCAAATGGTCCATGGCATTGGGACCTTATCTTACCATCAAGGATTCCTTTATATTTCTTCACTCCCTCATGGGTCCATTGTTTTAAAAGAGTTTGCATGTATTAATTTATTAATTAAAATGGTCAAAGGAAGATATTAAAATGAAACTCTCAAAGCTTCTAAAAATCATAGAAAACATGGAATAAGCAGTGCTACTCCAGTGTGCTCATAAAATACAGAAAAAGCAGAGACTAAATGTTTAACCTAGCCATTGTTCAACAGATCAACAGATGTAATGAGAACATTTGATTCAGAGTTCAATAAAACACTATGAATGCAAATTAGTAAAAGGATGGCATTCTAAAATTGAGTTAATAAAGGGTATTCACCACATGGGTTGATTGTAGAGCTAAGTGAAGCAGCTCCAGTGGAAAGGCCGCCTTTTGAAACTGATGAAGCCACAGAAGGTATAGAAGATGAAGTTGGTGTAGCAGAGGAGGCTGTTGAGGACGGTAACCGTTCTCCAGACTCCATATCTATGGGAGGGAGACAAATGTTAATTTACAATATTAAATAGTGGAATTAAGCAAAAGAATTAAACATACTTAAAATAAGTCAAACTTTTAGGAATACTTTTTTAAAATATGAAATAAGTTTAGAAATACATGTTCTTCAGAGAGATAAAATATGAAATAAATAAAAATAATACAATTTAAAATACCAGTTTATGAAATAAGTTTAATAATGTTAAGTATACCAAATTTTCTTCTAATAGACTTGCAGAATATTCTTATATAAAAAAATAATAAGGCTTCCCTGGTGGCGCAGTGGTTGAGAGTCCGCCTGCCGATGCAGGGGACACGGGTTCATGCCCTGGTCCGGGAAGATCCCACATGTCGCAGAGCGGCTGGGCCCGTGAGCCATGGCCGCTGAGCCTGCATGTCCGGAGCCTGTGCTCCGCAACGGGAGAGGCCACAGCAGTGAGAGGCCTGCATACCACACACACACACACACACACACACAAACACACACACACACACAAATAATAATAATAGTCATTTGAATACAGTAACTTGATAAAACTGTGTGTTGCCATAACTTTAGGAAAATTAGCATATTAACTTCTTATTCTTCTTAAATCATCTCATGGTCTATTCACTTACATCATAATACCCATATTATCTTAATGAATCAAGAAGATACAACCACGTCTCAGTGAACTGTAACCCTGTCTTCTAAATCCAGATACCAATATAGTTGTAGGTCTTAAACATCCATGAATCTGACCTGGTAATCCCCAATACAGTGAGTCCTGCCCAAAATAGACAAATACATTTTAGAGTTTATACTAGAGTCTAGTCTGAACTATGGTCTCAAAATGTCTTTAGTATGATCCATTTATAATGACTTAACCACTTCTAAGCATCTGTATTAATTTGCTTAGCTATTTTGGGTACAATCTTACATTGGTCTTATTGTAATAGTTTATGTTGATATTAAAAATCTAGAACAGAAATGGATGAAGCAGTCAAAAGGTACAAACTTCCAATTATAAAACAAGTTAAGTCATAGGATGTAATGGGCCGCATGGTGACCATGGTTAATAATACTTTATTGTACATTTGAAAGTTGCTAAGAGAGTAGATCTTAAAAGTTTTCATCACAAGGAAAACAATTTGTAACTGTGTGGTGATGGATATTAACTTTTTGTGGTGTTCATTTCACAATACACACAAATATCGAATCATTATGTTGTACACCTGAAACTAATATAATGTTATATGTGAATTATATCTCATTTTTTTTTTTTTTTTTGCGGTACGTGGGCCTCTCATTGTTGTGGCCTCTCCCGTTGCGGAGCACAGGCTCCGGATGCGCAGGCACAGCGTCCATGCATGGCTCACGGGCTCAGCCGCTCCGCGGCATGTGGGATCTTCGCAGACCGGGGCACAAACCCGCGTCCCCTGCATCGGCAGGCGGACTCTCAACCACTGCGCCACCAGGGAAGCCCTACCAATCTACTTTTAAGACTCTATTCTATAGAAATAAGGCACAAATAGTTCCTTTGTTATAACACTGTTTAAAGGTAAAATAAAATTGAAACCTGGCAGTACAAAAGAGTAGAACTAGAGCTAGTAGTATGAGGTTGGGGGCCTTTTTCAGTTTCAGTAAAAGTGCAGTTTTCTCATTTATTCTGGTTGTTCTTGCTGTTCATTTAAGTGGGGAAAGTTTACCTCTTTTTAAAAAAACAGGCTTATGCAGCCATTTTCCTTAGAAGTTCTATTATATACATTATTCATATATTCTTTTATTTCAACTGTTTTAATTTTAGATATATATTTCTAGCCAGTATTCGTCTCATACATAAAGTACTTTTTGTTGCACTGGCCTTAAGTTAAAACTTTTTTTCTCATGTTTTAATAGGTATTTCTTTGTTCTAGTAACTCAAAATTTGGTCAACTATTCCATGTTCATCTTATAGATACCTTTCTTTTCATTTTAAAGAAATTTAACAAATCCACTCTAGCCTTTGCTACTCTAGAATGAAGATTGTTTTATGCTTGCATTAACAAGGATTGGCTTTTCAAGTTTTTCTTTTTAAGTTAAATATTATTGAATTCAGATTTTATTTACTATTGTTCCCTGTTAAGCTTAACTCTGGAAAGAATCCTAGCCACCAACTTGAAAGTTAAAAGGTAGGAAGGCAATGCCTTTGTAACAGTGAATAATTCACAAAACAATCATTGGCTTGCCATATTGTAAGAACTATTCAAAGGAGAAAGTTTAAAATACATGTGCACCAAAGGATGCTAAAAGCAGTAGGTGAAAGTCTGAGTAGAAACAAGGTATTTGCATAGTCTCAAAGTATCTCCTTTAAGATATTTACTAATTAAAAAGGGCAAACACCACAGTGGAGAAACTATATCACCAATAATAAAACATATTGATATCCTGTATCCTCTGATGTGCTTAGAAGAGCATATCACCTCTGTGGTATTCTTCCCAATAACATATAACCTCCGTTGAATCATGAGAAAACATCAGACAAACCCAAACTGAGAGACCATATACAAAATAATTGACTAGTATTCATCAAGTATCAAGGTCATGAAAGAAAAGGAAAGACTGAGGAACTGCCATAGGTTGAAGACTAAGGAGATACAACAACTAAATAATGTGGGATCAGATTGGATTTTGGAACAGAAGAAGGACATTAATGGAAAAACTGGTAAAATTCATAAAAGATATGTAGTTTATGGTTAATAGCATTGTACCAATGTAAATTTTCTGATTTTTTAATTTTAATAATTGTACTATGGTTATATAAATTAATAACATTAGGGAAAGCTGGGTAAAAAATATAGGTGAATACTATGTATTTGCTTATTAATTGTCTTTTAAGTCTAAAATTATTTCAAAATAAAAAGTAAAGAAAAGAAAAAACAAAGTCTGGCATACAGTAAGCACTTAAAAAAAAATATATATGTATGCATTGGGATTGAAGAGTGTAAACTTAGACCTTGAAGAAATAAAGAAAGAGATTACATTGTATCAGCAAGACACTTGATAATAGATGTTAGGTGGGTTTAAAAACTGTATCTGAACCTTATTAGCTATGACCTTATAAATTATGTAACTTCAGTGAACTTCCAGTTTCCTCATGAGTAGTATGAAGGTATAACTGGGAAGATTAAATGGGATAATGCATATAAAGTTCTGAATACCTGGCATTCAATAACTGTCAGCAATTGTTTTTAATAAGTGAATGTCTGTGCATATAATTATCCATGGGTATATGTGGCAGTAAAAGGTATTTTTAGATTATTCATTTCAAGTAAATATTTCTGAGTCACATCTATTTATAGGTTATATGTATATGCATAGCATGTTTGACATTTTTTACCCAGATAAATTATGATAAGAATTTAAAATAGGGAGATTGGGATTGACACATATACACTATTGATACTATGTATAAAATAGACAACTGTTGGAAACATACTGTATACCACAGGGAACTCTAATGCACTGTGGTGTCCTAAATGGGAGGGAAATCCAAAAGCGAGGGGATACATGTATATGTATGGCTGATTCATTCTGCTGTGCAGTAGAAGCTAATACAACATTGTAAAGCAACTATACTCAGATAAAAATTTAAAAATAAAGAATTTAAAATAAATGCCTTGGGACTTCCCTGGTGGCGCAGTGGTTAAGAATCCGTCTGCCAATGCAGGGACATGGATTCGATCCCTGGTCCGGGAAGAACCCACAAGTTGCAGAGCAACTAAGCCCATGCGCCACAACTACTGAGCCTGCACTCTAGAGCCAGCGAATCACAACTACTGAGCCCACGTGCCACAACTACTGAAGCCCGTGCACCTAGAGCCCGTGCTCCGCAACAAGAGAAGCCACTGCAATGAGAAGCCCATGCACTGCAATAAGGAGTAGCCCCTGCTCACCGCAACTAGAGAAAAGCCCCAGCAACGAAGACCCAATGCAGCCAAAAGATAAATAAATAAAATAAAATATTTTAAAAACATTTTTAAAAAATGCCTCACAAAGTAGCTGCATAGCACAGGGAGATCAGCTCGGTGCTTTGTGACCACCTAGAGGGGTGGGATAGGGAGGGTGGGAGGGAGGGAGACACAAGAGGGAAGAGATATGGGAACATATGTATATGTATAACTGATTCACTTTGTTATAAAGCAGAAACTAACACACCATTGTAAAGCAATTATACTCCAATAAAGATGTAAAAAAAAATAAAAGAAACAAGTAAAAAAAAAAAGCCTCACAATTGTATAAGTACAAATGGCAAGGTGTTTTACCTCAAAACTTTCAAAAAAACCTGGAGCACAAATATAAATGAAAATTAACATATTAATTATCAGTTGAAAAAATTTACTCTGTGATCACATGAGTTATTATTCATCATTCAAACATACTGCATAAAAGTTGGCAGAAATCCATTTATTCAAACCATCTTAGAAAAATACATTCATTAAAATAAAAATAGTATCCAAGAGCCACCTATTCCCAGATTTCGGTTCTGGCCAAAGCATCCAGATCTGATACTTGCACACCTGTAATAGCCTCTCATTCTTACTCTGTGTGTTAAGAATACTACCTTCATCTCACGTTCCAAACAAACACCATCCAATCAATTCTTTGTGGCCAAAACCAGCCCAGACACAAGATAAAAATAAGCAGACTGTAAGAACATGATCCCCACCACAACACACTCACCTATGGGAGAATATCAATTAGTAGGTATGTCTTTTAGCTTAAGGCCATTCATGAGAGGATATTTTCTAATGTATAACTTCAGGATTTTCTTATTTACAAAGCTAATCAGGTAGGGTAAAGATTACTACAACTGAAATTTAACATATAACACTACAGTAAAAAAAAGTTGATGTGAATGGGTGAAAAATGTGTGATGATGAAGGGATTTTAAATGATTTGATCCATTAGAGATCTTTCCCATGGTCTGAAGCAGTAGTTCTTAACCAGAGGTGATGCTGTAATACCCCCTCATCTACTAGGAAAACATTTGACAATGTCTGGGAACAGCTTTGATTGTCATAACTGAGAAGGTGCTACTGGTATCACATAGAAAGAGTCCAGGCAGGGATAGTGCTAAACACCGTACATTTCACAGGACATTCCCCCAGAGATAATTACCTGGCCCAGAATGTTAGTAGTGCTAAGATTAAGAAATTCTGATCTAAAGTACCAAAAACTGTATTACTTGGAATTCAATCAACCAAAACTTTCTGTTAAGTAGCAGTTCTTTATAATTATTATAAGAAAATATTTCAAGCTGATTTATTGCCACTGCAATAAATGATAAAATTATATTCAACCTATCTTTATCAGCATACCGCCAGAGTTTATTATTTTACATTTCGTCCTAATTGTTTAAAACTGATCATGTATAATATACAATTAATGCACATCATAATGTTCACGCACACTGGGTAACATGAATTTACTGTATTTTACTGAGATGATATTTACCTATAACAATTCTGAGAACAGACAAAAATCAGAATTACCACAAACAACTTCTTCCCTGCATGATGATTTTATACACGCCAAAAAAATTCAATGATTAGTTGTTAATGATAATACTAATCAAATTCACACATATCAGATGTTCCTTTTTCTGTAAACATAGAGCTTATGAACACTGACAGCTGCTAGGTGTAAATGTGAACAGGTGCAAATAGGGACGGGCAAGACAAGTTGGCTCCAAAACATAAACATGATCAGCTGCCCTCTGTCTCACCTGCATGAATCCTTTAAAAGTATAGCTATAGAATAGACTGAAGATTCAGAAAGTAGATATATAAATAGACAGATATTTCTCCTGCAAAGAGTTTTCTTAGAATGTCTTTATCTTTGCTAACAATACCAAAAGTTCTCTGTGGGAGTTCAAGGCACAAAAGTAGATTTGGCGAACACTCACTTTTCCTTACAATATAACCTCACGTGAAAAACAATAATTGCGAAGAATATCAGGAGACAGTCACTATGCTGCTTCTTTTGCTTTAGCAGGATCACTAACAGTAGAGCTTTATAAATCAATTATTTTCTCAAAGTTCTGACAAAGGCTTTTATATAACTATTATTTTTTATTATTATTTATTTTTATTTTTATTTTTTTTGCGGTACGCGGGTCTGTCACTGTTGTGGCCTCTTCCGTTGTGGAGCACAGGCTCCAAACGCGCAGGCTCAGCGGCCATGGTTCACGGTCCCAGCCGCTCCGCGGCATGTGGGATCTTCCCGGACCGGGGCACAAACCCGTGTCCCCTGCATCGGCAGGCGGACTCAACCACTGCGCCACCAGGAAAGCCCTATATAACTATTTAAAAAACAACTTACAGGAAACTGAATATTTGGATAAACAATACTTCAAAATATTACATAGCAAAACAAAAAATAAGCAACAAAAATTTTTCTGTTAAAGGATTTAGAGAAATAGGAGATGAGGCAGAAATACTTTATTAGACAACAAACAAAATTATTTTCTGAGTATAATACTTTTGAAGGAAAATGATTCTATTTATAACATTTTTATTTACCTACATTTTCAGAAATAGTCATTTCAACTTATTAAGTATAATACATTGTAGTTTAAAATAAGAATATATGAAAGGGATCAATTTCCTTTGCCACTTGACACATTTTTAACTACTACAGTAAACAGTCAAGCAATTACATCCCCAAACAAAAGTGGGCTGGCAGTCAGGTGCTCTGGTTGCAGCCTGTGAGCTGGAGCAAGTCTCTGACAATACCTCTACATAATAGTTTCCTTACCAGAAAAATGATGGGATTGAATTAAACTAGCCCTCAAATCCATATCAATTTGATGAAAAAGAACAAAACAACAACCAAAAACCTTCACATTGCATTAACATATTTAACAATTTAATTCCTCATTTCCCTCATCCTCCCTACCACTTGCCTTCATTCTATCTTCAAATGTATGTCATTCTAAATTACAGATTTCTGTTAAATCTTTAAAGATTTACTCTTGTTTTTTTTATACCTCAAGAGACTTGATGATGAGAAAATTAGCCAAGAGTAAAGCACTGATTTTCATACTGCTCAGTAAATATCTATTCAAGGAGTAAACTTTTCCATCCAAAGGATTAAGTATTCCTTTGCAACGAGCTATCTGTGAGGAAGAGGTTATCCTAAGATACAAGAAAGAATATAAAAGAATATTAAAGAAACATTTGAACAAGATTTAACATATACAGATCAACTAAACTGTAGGTAGAGTCTGTGAATTTAAATACTGATGAGAATTAACAATTTCTAAAAAGGATACAAATGTTAGAAGGATTAAAAGAGAGACAATGTCTGATTAATTGATCCTTTCACCTACAAATGCAAGGGGTCCCAAAGAACAAGCAAAAAGACCCAAATCTTTGCTTAACTAAGAAACACAATTACAATTAACTGAAATTTCTAAGACATTTCTGGATAGTAACTGAGGCGGATTAGTAACAGATTGAGAAAATAAAACAGGGTAACAAACCAAAATCAAGTAACTCTATGTAAAATATCTACATATACTCAGAAGTCAAGGAAAGAAAGATGCCAAGTACTACATGACTGATAAACTAGAATAAAAAATCCGTTTCAATGGGGAAGAAGCAGAGCTAACCTAACAGGGAAAACAGCATACTTCTTAAAGAACAAAATTAGCCTAAAAGTTTATGAACACCAATGCAGAAATATTTTTGTCCTGGTCACCTTAACTCTATCTAATATTATCACTCTCCTGTTCAAAAGTCTTCAATTTATCCATATCACACATATGGGTAAAGATACATGTGAAGAATATTTATTATAACATATTAACTGCAAAGACTTTTACAAACAAAAAATTCCATCAGTAAGAAACTGTTAAATTATGATACTACGCAGCTGCTACCAAAGAATGAAGTAGATCTAGACTAGCTAATCTGCTGAATGAAAAGAGTAAAGTGAGGAAGAATAGAAATAGCAAGATCTCATGTGTGAAAAAGAAAAAAAGGGATATATTCTCATGAATGTATGCTCAGAATATTTCTGGAAAAATATATAAGACACTGGTAACTGTGTTTCCTTGTAGGTAAAGAGACTAGGGAATTAATCTAGGATGTGAGAATTCTTTTTCACTATATATCTTTTTCTTTTTTCTAACCACTTGAATGATTTACAATGTGCTAGTATTAATGACAGTTAAACTAATTTTTAAAAAAGATTTCTACAGGTTTGTTATTGCAAGAAATTATCTTTCAGAACGTTGTGCAGAAGTCCCAGTTCAAGATGGTGACATAAGAAAATCCCGAACTCACCTCCTCCCACAGCCACACTGAGCCTACAGCTATATATGGAAGAATTTCCTTTCAAAAAACCTAAAGTCTGGGTGGATGATGACTACACATTGGGCAAACAAGAAGAAAAACACATCAAAGATGGTAGGAGAGGCTGGGATGAAACCCCACCATAAACCCCACCATTGCTGCAGCAACCCACAGTGCAGAAGGAACTCAAAACCTGGAGCTTCTTCCTGAGGAGCTGAGGGTTCAAAACCCACATCGGGCATCCCATATGCTTTAGACATGAGTCCTTAAAAAATCTAACTTTGAAAACCAGTAGGGTTCCTGTCTCGAGACCCACAGGACTGCAGAGATCTGAGAAAGCCCTCTGAAAGAACTCACATGCTCGGACCCCAGGGCCCAGCTAAGAGGCCGTGTATGGTGTCCAGACTTAAAAAATGAAGGAGGCTCTCACCTGAGGGGCAGACACCTAATTTAACACACACTTCTAGGAGAGTGCTGGAACACTCACCAGGGATGCAAGCTGCATCTTTGCATTTTCCCTTTGCTGTGCTCCAGAGCACCAGTATCTCCAGGAAGGTGCCCCAATTTTGGTGGGTATCATCTAGGGGACCCTCTACATCACCTGGTTCTGGTGACCAGTAGGGCTTATGCCTATGGGTCCCACAGGACTATAACCCATGAAGAAAGAGTTCTTAAATAGCTACCACCTCTAGGGCACAGGGGCACAGCAAGAGACAACAGACCCAGGAGCTCAGTCTTTCTCTGAAGGCCTATTAGCTAATCATCATGCCTGTGGACTGAGGGGCAGGCTTCTAAATAAACATGCGTCTGGGGGGCTGACTGTAATCCTTTCCAGACACCTCAGAGGGCAGGCCTTATCTTCGTGTTTACCCTCTGCCATGCTTCACAATGTCAGTGTCTCCTGGAGGGGAACATTACAAATGTCTGATGCCCTGGATTTTATGTCTGGTGGCCTAGTTTTTGCAGCTATCACCCAGGGAACACTCTTTATCACCTGGCTCTGGTGGCTGCGGGGAGGTTGCATTCTTGCATCCTATGGGACTGTGGCAGAGACGTTTCTGGACAGGCTACCATCACCATGGCACTATGCAGACAGTGAACTGAGGCACACTCCCCAGTCTTTCTGTAAGAAGGCCTCTTTGCTTGTCCTGAAACTCTGGCCTGAGGGGCAGACTTGGTACTCTCCCACTGCCTTACTCCAGCTTGCTGGTAAAACCCAGAAAAGAGCTAATATACTCATCTGGAGGTCTGACTTTTGTGATTCCTGCCCAGGGGACACCTCCAGATCACCTGGCTCTAGTGGCAAGCAGGGCTTATACTTGTTCTCCCACAGGACTGTACATATTTGCATACTTATAAAAGCTGATGTCTGAGGGTCTAGGTGCTGAGATCCTCCCCTTTAGGACAGTGACAGATCTTAGAACATTCTCAACTGCTGGGAGCTATTAAAAACAGGCTATTTGGACAAGCGCAAAGGTTGGAGAGAAAACCAAGAGCTGAGGCAGTGTTGAATAACAAAGTTCATCTCATACTAGAGGCCCCTCCTTCAAGAATGGGAGAGGTGGTTGTTTCACCTACTATATAGAAACCAACACAGAGAGTCAAGCAAAACGAAGAAACTGAGGAATATGTCCCAAGTGAAAGAATAAGATAAAACCTGAGGGGGGAAAAAAGCATAAAATCAGAGATAAGTAATACATGTGATAAAGAGTTTAAGGTAATAGTCCTACTGATACTCACTGAACTGGGGAGAAGAATTAACTCAGTTAGAACTTCAACAAAGAGATGTAAAATATAAGAAAGTCACGGAGCTGAAGAATACAAGAAATGAAATGAAATATACACAGGGTGAGGTGTGGGGGGAGGAGGTTCAACAGTAGACTAGATGAAGCAGAAGAAAGAATCAATCAACTTGAAGACAAGCCTGTGAAACTCACCCAATCAAAGCAGCAAAACAAACAACAAAACAAAAAGAAAATCAATGAAGACAGCTTAAGGGACTTATGGGACAACATCAAATGGACTAACACTCACATGATATGAATCCCATAAGGATAAGAAGGAGAGAAAACTTATCTGAAGAAATAATGGCTGAAAAATTCCTAACCTGGGAAAGGAACAGATATCCATATCCAGGAAGTACAGAGAGCTCCAAATAAGAGCAACCTAAAGAGACCCACACCAAGACACATTATAACTAAATATTAAAAGTTAAAGACAAGGAGAGAATATTAAAAGCATCAAGAGAAAAACAATTTTATGAACAAGGGAACTGCCATAAGACTATAAGGAGACTTTTCAGCAGAAACTTTGCAGGCCAGAAAGGACTGACATGATATATTCAAAGTGCTGAAAAAAAAAAAAATTTCCAACCAAGCACACTCTATCTCACAGAGTTATCATTCAGAAGTGAAAGAGAGATAAAGTTTTCCAGATAAGAAAAAGCTAAAGGAGTTAAAACTGCCTTATAAGAAATGTTAAAGACACTTCTCTAAGCTGAAAAAAATTAGTAATAAGAAAACATTTGAAAGAATAAATCTCACTGGAAAGGTAAATATATAATAAAGGTAGTGGATTAATCACTTATAAAGCAAGTATGAAGGTTAAAAGACAAAAGTAGTAAAAAACAACCCTATGATTATAATAATTAGTTAAGGGATACACAAGATAAAATTATGCAAAACAGCACACCAAAAACATAAAATATAGGTGAGGGAGGGAGAGTAATAATGTTGAGCTCTACAATGAAATCAAACAAGTTTGTTATCAACTTTAAAACAGATTGTTATGGATATGAGTTGTTTTATGTAAGCCTCATGGTAACCACAAAGCAAAAAGCTATAGTAAATACACAAGGGGAAAAGAGAAAGGAATATAAGCATACCACAAAAAAGTAATCAAAACACAAAGGAAAAGAGCAAGAGAAGAAGAAAGGAACAGAGAGGAACAACAAAAACAGCCAGAAAGCAATTAACAAAATGGCAACAAGCACATATCTATCAATAATTACTTTAAATGTAAATGGGCTAAATTCCCCAATCTAAAGATGTAGAGTGGCTGAATGGATTAAAAAAAAAAAAAGAAATAAACCCACCCATCTATATGCTGCCTACCAGAGACTCACTTAAGATGTTGGGACACACACAGACTGAAAGTAAAGGGACAGAAAAAGATATTCCATGCAAACAGAAACCAAAAGAAAGCTAGAGTAGCTCTGCTATACTTATATCAGACAAAATAAACTTTAAAAATTTGTAAATATATATGCACACAACATAGCAGCACCTAAATATGTAAAGCAAATATAAATAGACCTAAAGGGAGAAATACAAAGCAATACGATAATAGTAAGGGACTTTAATACCCACTTACATCAATGGATAGATCATCCAGAAAGAAAATCAACAAGGAGACACTGGCCTTAAATGACACATTAAACCAGATGGACTTAACAAATATTTATAGAACATTCATTCAAAAGCAACAGGATACGCATTCTGGTTAAATGCACATGGAACATTCTCCAGTATACATCGTATGTTAGAACACAAAATAAGTCTTAATAAATTTAAGAAGATTGAAACCATGTCACACAACTTTTCCAACCAGAATGGCATGAAACTAGAAATTAATTACACAAGGAAAACTTGAAAATTCACAAGTAGGTGGAGATTAAAAAATATGCTACTGAACAACCATGGGTCAAAGGAGAAATAAAAAAATATCTGAGACAAATGAAAGTAGAAATGTAACACACCAAAATTTATGGGATGCAGCAAAAGCAGTTCTAAAAGGGAGGTTCACAGTGATAAATGCCTGTTTCAATAGACCAGAAAAGTCCCAAATAAACAAACTAATTTTATAGCTGATAGATCCAGAATAAGAAGAACAAACAAAGCCCAAAGTTAGTAGAAGGGAGGAAATAAAAAAAGATTAGAGCAGAAATAAATGAAATAGAGAGTAAATAGACAAGAGCAAAGATCAATCAAAGTAAGAGCTGGTTTTTTAACAAGATAAACAAGGGCTTCCCTGGTGGCGCAGTGGTTGAGAGTCTGCCTGCCGATGCAGGGGACACGAGTTTGTGCCCCCGTCTGGGAAGATCCCACATGCCATGGAGCGGATGGGCCCCTGAGCCATGGCCGCTGAGCCTGTGCGTCTGGAGCCTGTGCTCTGCAACGCGAGAGGCCACAACAGTGAGAGGCCCGGGTACCACAAAAAAAAAAAAGATAAACAAGTTGGGGAGTTCTCTGGCAATCCAGTGGTTAGGACTCTGTGCTTCTATTGCAGGGGGCCCAGGTTCGATCCCTGGTCGGGGATCTAAGATCTCGCAAGCCGTGCACGTGACCAAAATAAAATAAAATAAAATAAAGTAAACAAAATGGACTGACCAAGAAAAAAGAGAGAAGATTCAAATAAATAAAATAGAAATGAAAGAGGAGACACTACAACTAATACCACAGAAATACGAGAAACCATAAGAGACTACTACAAAGAATCAAACACCAACAAATTGAACAACCTAGAAGAAATGGATAAATTCCTATAAACATGCAACCTACCAAGACTGAATTATGATGAAATAGAAAATCTGAACAGACTGATTACTAGCAAGAAGATTGAATGAGTAATCAAAACTCTTCCAAAAAGCAAAGGTCCAGTACCAGACAGCTTTACTGGTAAATTTTATAAAACATTCAAAGAAGAATTAACACCAATCCTTCTCAAACTCTTCCAAACAATAGAAGAGGAGGGAACTCTTGCAAACTCACTTTCCAAGGCCAGCATTACCCTGATACCAAAAGCAGACAAGGATCGCCACAAGAAAAAAAATTATAACCCAGTAACTCTGATGAACATAGATGTGAAAATTCTCAACAAAATATTAGCACACTGAATTTAAAAATACACTGAAAGGATCACACACCATGATCAGGTGGCATTTATTCCAGGAATGCAAGGCTGGCTCAACATCAGCAAATCAGTCAATGTGATACAACACATTAATAAAATGAAAGATAAAAATCATATGATCATATCACTTGATGCAGAAAGAGCATTTGACAAAATTCAACATCCATTTATGATAAAAACTCATCAAAATGGGTATAGAGGAACATAACCTCAACATAACAAAGGCCATAATGACAAGCCCACAGCTATCATCATACTCAATGGTGAAAAGCTCAAAGCTTTTCCTCTAAGATCAGGAACAAAACAAGGATGCCCACTCCTACTGCTTTTATTCAACATAGTGTATTGAAGGTCTAACCACAGCAATGAGATAAGAAAAAGAAGTAAAAGTAAACCCAATTGGAAAGGAAGATGTAAAACTCTCAGTATTTGCAGAAGATATAATACTAAATAGAGAGAAACCTAAAGATTCTATCAAAAAACTATTAGAACTAATAAATAAATTCAGTGAAGTTGCAGGATACAAAATCAATACACAAAAATTTGTTGTGCTTCTATAATCTAATAACAAACTATCTGAACTAGAAGTTTAAGGAAACATTCCATTTACGAGTGTAACTAAAAGCATAAAATACCTAGGAATAAATTTAAGCAAGGAGGTGAAAGACATGTATACTAAAAACCATAAGATATTACAGAAATTAAAGAATACACAAAAATATGGAAAGATATTCTGTGCTCATGAGTTGGAAGAATCAATATTGTTAAAATGTCCCTACTACCCCAAGCAACCTACAAACTCAATGCAATCCCTATCAAAATTCCAATGGCATTTTTCACAGAAACAGAACAAACAATTGTAAAATTTGTATGGAACCGCATAAGACCCTGAATAGCCACAGCAATCCTGAGAAAGAATAAAAAAGCTGGAGGCATCATGCTACGTAATTTCAAACTTTATTACAAAGCTATAGTAATTAAAAGAACATTGTATTGGCCTAAAAAATAGACACATAGACCAATGGAACAGAATTGAGCCCAGCAATTTTTATGGTCAACTAATTTATGACAATGGAGCCAAGAATATACTATGAGCAATCCTATTTCTGGGTACTTATACTAAGAAAATGAAAACACTAACTTGAAAAGACATATGGACCCCCATGTTCACTGCGGGGCCATTTACAATACCCAAGATATGGGATAATCCTAAGTGTCCACTGGCGGATGAATGCATAAAGAAATATTGTGATAAATAAATATATAATGGAATGTTATTCAGCCATAAGAAAAATGAAATCTTGCCATTTGTAACACCATGGATAAACCTTGAGGGCATTATGCTAAGTGAAATAATTCAGAGAAAGACAAACACTGTATGATCTCTCTTATATGTGAAATCTCAAAACCAAAACAAAACCAAGCTCAGAGATACAGAAAACAGATTGGTGGTTTCCGTAGGTAGGGGGTGGAAGAGGGATGGGAGAAATGGGTAAAGCAGGTCAAAAGGTTAAAAGAAGTAAGAGGTCAGACATGATAAGGGGTCAAGAACATGTACATAACTGTGGGGAGTAAGAATGGAAGAGTGTACCCTCATGAGTGCAAGCCTCAGCAAAGATTTCAGCTATTGTGAGTATATGAAATTAGGTTACAGGCCTGGAACATAGAAAAAAATGTTTTTTTAAATTGTATTTCATTCTTTTACAACTAGGGTCCTGTTAACACTTTCAGTTTAAACTCAGGACTATAGGATTTTTATTGTACCTGATCAATTTTTACAACACAGAATTACTCATTTGATTTATGACACAATATACAAGCAATAGCCTCAGAAAAAAATACCTCTAACTAGATTTTAAAAATCAAGTCTTTTCATTAGATTTCATTCCAATTTGTATGGACATCATTCAACTAGACAAGCAATTCTGATGAACCAAAGACCAGTGTATCAAAAGCAATGTCTAAATCTGCACAGTCCAATATGGTAGTCATTAGCCAACCACACGCAGATAATTAATCTTAATTAAAACTAAAAATTTAAAAGTCACACTAGCTATATTTCAAGTGCTCAACAGACATCACATTATCATTATAGAAAGTTCTGTTCTATAGCACTTGTCTAAATGATACTCTTCCCTCAGACACTGAAATCTTGCTTAGTGAGGTAGCCTGCTTCATACTGAATAACTACAGCTGTTAAAACTGTCAAAGCATGAGTTGGCAGCCTTAGGGCAGATACTACCTTATTAAAGTTTTCTAGAGGAAGGTTGATGGACAAGAAGTTATCTGGGTCGGCAGTTACCTCCATGAAGAAACTGAAACTATTATCATGCTGTCGTGGTTTGTTTACAGAGTATATTACCAAAATATTGAAAATATCTTTAAAATCTCTTGGAGATTATTTAAAATGGAGTTGAGTTATTTATAAACTATTCACTTAAAAACTTGAACTATTCACTTAGAAGGTAACTTCAAATAACTCTCTTGTTACATCTTGCATTACTTCTTAAATGTTTCCATTAAAATATCCCTAACACAATTGTGACATCAATTATACAAAGTTTAACCATTTACGAAAACAATCTATGTCCAACCTTTCAGACAGCACTTATTAAACCATGAAGCGTTTTATTCTATCCACAACATTGTAAGTCCAATTATTATTTGCAGAAGAGGTGATACACATATACCTGCTAAAAGTTCTCAATGTGTTTAGTTAGAGACAGAATTAAACAAAAAAAAAAAAAAGTGGCTTCATAGAACAGGAGCAGATACAGGATTTCTTTGCCTGGGTTTTCCCTTGCCCCTCCACTGATGCTGATGACACTCGGTATAGGTAGGATCTCTCAAGAGTTGGAAAAGAAGCTAAAGACTTGGTGAACTACTACTCTTTATACTAGAACTTATATCAGAATTTCAGAAAAACCCACTACTCCAGTGACAGAAGATAAATAATACACAGGAAACACTGGCTACCAATCCTCAAATTTTAAGTCATTCCTATTTACTGAATTCTTTAGTCCAAGTTGCAGCCATATTTTTAAAACTGTGGGTCATAACCCATCAGAGGATCATGAAATCCACATAGTAGGGTCATAAAAAGTGAAATATTCTGGGTTGCTGTCAAAGAAGCTTGAAAAACGCTGATCTATGTGGCTTCCCAATAATGTACAGTTTTTACAGGCAAACACAGAAGGATTTTACAATCCCTAGTCATACTAGATGCTATACTAGTATAGCATCTATATATACTATATATACCACTATATATACACTCTTGTGTGTGTTTGTGTGTATACTACTACACTAGCAGAATTCATGCTATTTGTAAACAGTCCATTAAAGTGAGAGTGGTTATACAAAATTCTTAGAATTCCTTTAGGACCCAGAGACCTATACTGTTAATTTTCCAGCCTATGACAAAGAAATATGGGGCATTATATTTGCTGGGCACCTGGGATGCCACCTAAATACTAGTCTTCTACTCTGCACACTTAGCTAATTAAGGATAGAGCAAAGTTCTTTCACCCAGATGCTATAAGTGACATCAATTATACAAAGTTTAACCATTTATGAAAACGTTCTATGTTCAACCTTTCAGACAACACTTATTAAACCATGAAGGATGCTAGGTGTTTGGGATATAACAAATAAGTCAATTACGTTAAGTAGTCTACTTCAAGGTTTTAGAGTCTAACAGGTTGAAGCAATGGTGGAAATCTAATCAAGGCTAAGTTAAACAGATTCTTACTTGCAAGAAATTGAGCTATGTGACTGTCACAGTGATACCAGGTATTGAAAGATGGTACAGACTTAGGAGTTGGGGTAGCCTTTTGGGGGGCCATATGTGTAGATGAGCAAACAGTCAAGTAGGAAAATAAGTCAAATATGCAGTGGAAAGATATCACATTTATCCTTTATTTTGTTAACGATTAGGTATTTCTATATTAAAAGCTACACATTTTCTCATATTCAGGAAAATAAAAAAACGTTTAGTATGAAAAAGTAAAATGCTTCTGAAAATAAATTGCCATTCTAGAATCCAATTCTAAGTACAGATTTATAATTGTTTTATTATATACAGGATATTTATATACTTTTAATTATTCTCTAAGGATTACATTTATGGTTCATCTATACTTGTAAATTTTAATATCTACAGAGACCACATGGCAGTATCTCATATTACAGTAAAGTAGGAGAAAGAGATGAGTACCCAAAACTATATATAAATTTTAATCAAAGAAGAAATACATTTAAAAACTCAATACTACTGAAGTTAAAGACAATGAGAAATTTGAGAATTCTAGTAAAATTTCAAGGAAAAATTATTTTACATAAAGGATTCATTCTCTCTCTGCCTCTTATAGCTGGCCTATTGCTAATTCATTTAACAACTATTATTGATCATCTACTACAAAATTATATAATGGCTTAGTTGCTAGAATATAAAGATGAATGTCATAATCTTTCCCTTATAAAAGTTCATCATCAAATAATCTTCATTTCACACTATTCTCACCATAATTTAATCCAAATATAAATTACTACAAATTAAAAAAATTTTTTTCTAGTAAAGAGAAATGTGCTAACTTTACAAAATTCAGAAAATATGTTAAAAATACAGGAAGGAAAAATTTTAAATCCACCTCCTCACATACTACATAGAAGTGGGAAAGAAGAGCTAGGGTGATAAGAGGGGTGGACAGGCAGGGTGGGAGTGCAAAAGCTTAAGAGTTTGGGGAGATACAACATCACTGATAGAGTAAACAACCAGGAAGAAAAAAAGATCTCTGCCTTGAAGTAATTTTTATATGATGACAGTTTCCCTGAAGGCAAAATCCTACCCTTCACCCACATCCAGGATGTAGGAGGTCCATGCCCCACTGAGATTTCCCTGTGCTTCACTCATGCTTCCTCTATACAGACCATCTAAGGTACCAGACAGGACTTTTTGCTACTGCGGTAATTCTTGACCCTCAACAATGGGTCATATGACCCCACTCCTGTGGTCAAAGCTGTCTGAACCAGACATTACCCAAGGAGATAATGGTTGACCAGAAATCTATGACATGTGTTAGCTGCCTCTGAAAGATGCTATGATCTAATCAGATTCTCCCTGACACATGTCTTAACTAATAGGAGGGGAAGTTGTTGTTGAGTAGGAGATTATAAAGGCTATGGGCCTAAAGATATACAAGCTAAAGAAAAGTGGGTTGGGAAAAATGTTGAAAGAATACATGTACAGAGAGGTGAGTGGTCCTGAGAGAGAGGAGATAAGAGTATGGCCAATCTCAGGTACTTTTCCTTAGACTGCCCTTTTGATTTTTCTATATTCCCTGAGACTTCTCTGTAGCCTTCCAAGTACCTATCCTTTTAATTGAGTTTTAGTGGGTTACTGTTATTTGCAACTGAGACTGGTAGAAAACTTCCTAACAACAAATGTCATGTTTAGTCTTCTTTTGTCATCTTTACTCATGCTATTTACCTATTCTGTTTTCCCTTTCAACAATCTAAATACTATATTCCTTCAAATATAGGCCCAAGAATCATTTTATCCATAAAGCTGTATCTGACTAATCCTACGCCACAACTTCCCATCTTTGAACTATAGAGCATTTTAGCTTCTACCCAGGAAGCTACTAATTACATGAACTGTATTTGTTTTATGAATTCACTGTATTATTCAACACATAGCCAGTATGTCTGTTGGGTCTTAGTTTCTGAATCAGTAAAACGGATTAATTACACCTCCTTCAAAGAGCAATTGTGAAGAGAATGCTTAGCACACTTCCTGCTAGGTATTTTGTTCTTGAGTGTTTGGCCAAAATTCAGAAGCAAATATCTTTATTTTCTTCAAACTAAATATACAAGAGTGAGAAAATAGCTCATTAAAAGTCAATACTATTTCTTTCATAAATTCAGTGTGAGCAAAAATAAGTTAAAAATGTCAAGAGCATTTTCATTTCCAAGCAGATTTCTTTCATAGGTAAATCTGAATAGATGGTCAAGAAGTATATTAGAGTATCCCCTGTCAATCTGCCTCTCAAAAGAGTGTTATCATTACTTTAGCTTTAGATAATACTAAAATTTAAAATTTGTTTTTAGATACCAGCAACATTTTCAGTTTAGTTTTTAGATAAGCAAAATAGTAAAACTGCTTTTTCCTGAGAAGATAATGCATAATTTTATAACTTTCATTATTCAAAAAATTAATTTTGTTCAGAGTGTAACTTTTTTTAGTAAAGACCAAGATTTCTCCTTTATGACTTCAATAATTTCTAAAACTTCACAAATAGTTACAATAATTCCCTATACCATCTCTTAGCTATAAAACTTAGTCAAATTATGCACTAACATCCTTTCACATACGCCTCTTCCATTTTCCTCTTTTTTATTATTTTCTGAACTGCATATAGATGGTCCATTCCTTATTGCACTGACAGGCCAAAATATTAATATAATAATACTCCTAACTTTTCATTTGGAAGATTCAAGACCCTTCAAAACATTGCTCAGAGAGAATTTAACTGCCTACTTTCATAATACAAGGCTCTAAGTATACATCTCAAATGTGTCTTAACATGACCTGCACTAAATACATGAAAACATCATATAACTGTTAAATATAGTGATATAATAAATACAACTATAAGCCATTTTTTTAGTATTTCTACAAAGTACCAACTCAATAATAAGATCATTCTAAAAACAAGCATTAAAGTGATAAAAAAATTAAGTATCCTTTATAAATAGCTTACTGATTACTAAGATGAATGTAGTATAATGATAGAACCATATATTTCTATTGAAACTACAAAACTGTCTGTACTTTAAATGCTCATCTGAATATTCCACTTCAAATGTTCAAAAGTTAAGAATATTTGGGTTCCTCAAAAGGCTAAACATATGGGCTTCCCTGGTGGCGCAGTAGTTGAGAGTCCGCCTGCCAATGCAGGGGACACAGGTTTATGCCCCGGTCCGGGAAGATCCCACATGCCGCAGAGCGGCTAGGCCCGTGAGCCATGGCCGCTGAGCCTGCACGTCTGGAGCCTGTGCTCCACAACAGGAGAGGCCAAAACAGTGAGAGGCCTGCGTACCGCAAAAAAAAAAAAAAAAAAAAAAATTGAAAAAAAAAAAAGGCTAAACATAGAGTTACCAGATGACCCAGCAATCCTTTTCCTAATTATATGCCCAAGAGAAATTAAAACATATGTCCACACAAAAACTTGTACACAAATGTGGAAATAATCCAAATGACTATAAACTGATAAACAGATAAATAAAATGTGCTATATCTATACAATGAAATATTATTCAGTAATAAAAAGAATGAAGTATTGATACATGCTTCAACATGGAAGAACCTTGAAAATGTTATACTAAGTGAAATAAGCCAATCATAAAGGACCACATACTGCATAATTCCATGTATATGAAATGCCCTGAAAGGGCAAATCTATAAAGACACAAAGTAGATTAGTAGTTGCCTTGGGCCATGGGACAGTTGAGGAAAAATGGGAGATGACTACTAATGGGAATTGGGTTTCTTTTTGGGAATGATGAAAATGTTTTAGTTGACTATGGTTATGGTTGCACAACTCTGTGAATACACTAAAAACTGAATTACATACTTTAAATGGGTGAATTGTATGGTATGTGAATTGTATGTCCATAAAGCTGTTAAAAACAAGAACCTTTGGATCTCGTGTTGATAAAATGCTATTTGACTTAATGTATTCTCTATTGAAATTTTAAAATCAGTATTCTCAATTCTAGCCTCCATATTCAAGACTAAATGTAGAATGTCCCTAGTATGACCTTTCATGTTTCACTTATCAAACTCAGGCACTCATCCATTTAGTTAATTTTACATCACTCTCCCTCTCTCCCTTCTACCTCCCTCCCTCCCTCCCTCCTCTCTCCCTCTCTCTCCCTCTCTATAGATATAGAGACAGAGACAGAGGTAGAGACAGAGACAGAGATAGATACAGAAATAATTTTTTAACTTGCTAAAGTTACATTAATTCAGTTTGGGAACTAACAGGTTTATCCAACATATAAGCTCCTAAGTACTTACCAGACTTGTTCCACAACTTCATTCCAATAGTCACATGACTAGCTAGATTTTTATAATAGAGGGATTTAACAGAGATAAATAAGCCTGAGATTCTAAACCACAAATTATTCACTCTCTTCTGCTGACTCTGTTTGCTAAATATCTTCTCTCTATTCCCACCATCATCTTAGCATAACCCTAAATCAGTTCTTACTGGAAATACTGCAAGAGCCTTCTAAGAGGTTCCTCTGCTTCTCTTCTCCACTCCTCCACGCAGACACAGCAATCCTATTTATTTTAATAGTAATCTTTTTAATATAAAAATCTGATCCTGCCACTCTACCACTTTAAAAAATCTTTCATTATCTCTCCATCAAATACACGATAAAATCCCAGGTCCTCTGTTTGGCATAAAAAGCTCTTCTTAATGAGGCCTGTGACTTCATCTTTGGTGTCACTCTCTTCTCATACACTAAGTAACTAAACTTCTCGCCATTTCCCCAAATATAATATGGTCTCCCATGTATCCATGCCATGTATTTGGTACATGGTGTTCACCTCCCTCAAATGTCCTTCCCTTATTCCCTGTTAAACTCCTATACACATTCTAGGTTTCATCTCATGTTATTACCTAATCTGGGGAACCATTCTAATTCACTGAGGTAGTCTTAGGTACTCCTTTCTTGTTGCTCTGGTATATTCCCTAATTAAAGCACTTACAACACTGTATAGCAATTTTCTGTTTTGATATCTGACTTCCTGCCACAATGTGAGATCCTTGAGAAGCAGGGACTACTGCTTATCACCTTCACAGCCTTAAACCTAGAATGTAAGACCTCAATAAAAGGCTTTGAATGAAAATGTATAATAATCTTTAAAATTTATATGGAACTTGATAATTTACCAAAAAAAGTATGTGCATATATTCTCACTTTACACTAAGGAAAAACCCTGAAGTAGGTAGATCAGGCATTATTACTTCAATTTTACAGATGAGGAATTCTGACTTAATATCTATCATCAGTTGTCAGTCAGTTAAAAAAAATGAGAAACTTAAGATTGAGAAAAGTCTCTCCTTACTTCTTATAAATTGTTTATGTCAGAATAACTTTAAAGTAAGTTTTCTTAAATATACTTGTAAATAACTACACAAACTGCTTATACATTTTCAGTTTCTGAAGTAGAAAAATGTTGACCAACGAGGCCTACACGTTTCCTTTAATCTATCACTCCAAAGTCAACAACAAATATTAAGGACCTGTAAGAGGGACAGACATATACTTGTCAATCATGAGCCTAATTTTGAACCCGCTCTCCTGTTTCTACTTGATTCTACTCTAGTGCTGTCACTACTATCAACTTTTCATTCTTCCTCATTTTTCTGATTTGATGGTTTCATTTATTGTGTAAGACCTTGGCTTCCCTTGAAAACTATTTTGATACCCTATACTAACTCCAGTGTTTCCCAGCTGCTTTGTTGGACAACTCCCATAACCTTGTTAAAGTTAATACAAAGTAGTCTTTATCTTGCATTCCAAGTCTTTTATCACTTAACCTAATCCCACTACCATAATAGTAGAAAAATTTACTCATTCTTATTTTCAAGCAGTACCCACTCTGTTTTAAGTATGAATATTAACTTATCCTTTTTGGTCTTCTGTAATTTTGTACTTAGGAGCAACACATTTTATCATTGTTTATGTTTTCTTACCTAAAATATCAATTTTTAGGTGATTATAGATCTTCTAAATAAATAGCAGAAAGGTTTAACAATAACATATTTAATAACTAACCTCACCTCATCCTCATATCCCCAAATAAGAGTAAAATAACAAGGAAGAAAAGAGCATAGGGAATAGGGATGCCTGAATTCCATTTGCAGCTATGACACTAACCAATAGCATGTGACACTGGGCAATTTAACATCTCTAAACTATAGTTTTCCCATATGCTTGGGACTTTACTTTTTACAATACACCAGTAATGCTCCTTTTTTTTTTTTTTTTTAACCTTCTCCTGAAAGTTTAGTTCAGGATGTTCAAATGTCCTGTCACATTGCCTTCTCCATGAGGCCTTTCCTGGCCATATTATTTAAAAATCAGCACTACATCACCAGCACCATTTCTCCTTAGCACTTATTACCATCTAAAATATTTCATTTATTTTTCTAATTTGTCTGACTCCCCCACAAGACTATTGACTAATATATCCATTTTGTTCACTACCGTATCTTCACAAGCCTAGAAGAGTCCTGGCACATAGAATGTGTTCAAAGAATATTTGTTGAATAAATAGCTGAAGACCTCTTTAATTCTAAAAATTCATTCACCTAAAAAAGTAAATCAGAAAATCTCTTCAAAAAGCTTCCACAAACTGGTCAAGTAAATTGAATACAATAAATGTCTACACTTTGTTTTAACTTTGTCTAAGTATATTATAAATATACTATAAATGTGATAATTAAAGGAAAAGCATCACTCTTGATTAGTAATTTACCCTATCTATATCATTCAAGAAACCTGACTTGTAAAGCACACAGTACAGAGTGTCTTCTGTTGGCACCTAGTCCTCATTTCCGAATTTTAATAAACTGTTGAAACCAAAAAAAAAAAAAAAAAAAATGTAACTTGCCATTCATGTGACCTATTTGTGCTAATAAACTCTTTTCCATAGTTATACCAAACTTCTCAAATTCACTAAAGTAAGGAGTTAGGGTCTACTAGTTCATTCTTGTTAGCTAATTTTACTTTACTTAAAACATAGCAACACCCTGGGGTCAGTTGAGTCACATTTGTTTTATGAATCTCACTGAACATCTCTCTCTTAAGACGTATATCGGAGTCCCATAGAGGATAGATAAATGAGATTCCACCCAGCGTACACAATAAGATACTTTTTCATATAAATATAAAATACTATATACAAATACATAAAAGTACAGGTCTAGAATATTCCTCTAACAAAGTTTCACATAAATTTGTTTGGGTCTACTCTTCAATCTTATATAAAGGTTATATTTTAAACAAAGACACAGACAGCAAAAATGTTTCAAAATCTGCCTTAGTAAACAGAACTTGATTTACAAAGCTACATGTTTATTATATAAACACTATCAAGTTATTTTAAAGCTTGATGAACAGGAGGAGTAACATTATGAAAATGATTTACAAAATATCCACAGATAAAATAAGCTACTACAAATGAAGGGACTCATCTACTCAGAGAAAATTTGACCAATTAAAAAAATTTGACCAATTAAAAAAAATTAATTTAGAATCTAGTGAAACAAAGGAGTGTATGATTTATTTCACAGTAGAAGAGAATTGGGCATAGTGCCTTCAACTACTAGGTTTTCAAATATTTACTATTAAATGAATTTTTTACTACAAAAAGTTTTACCCTAGACTTTCTTTAATGCAATGATTCTCAATCCTGGCTATACATTAGAATCACCTGGGGGATCTTAAAAATATTTATATACATGCAGAGCCCAATTCCAGACCAATTATATCAGAATCTCTGGGGATGGGGGCTATGCTATGCATTAATAATTTTAGAAAGCCCTCTAGGAGATTTTAATGGGCAAGGAGGGTTGAGAATCGTTGCCACAGTGCTTTACAAAGCTTCAATTCAACATTACTAGATAATATCAATCTGGGGGTTCAAATGAAAATAACAATCAACTAGTGTTGACTGCACTGTTGGCCTGGTATATAATATTACTAATATTAAGGATGCTATAAGTCTGACTAAAATGGAAAGAAAAAAAGAAAAAGATCTGCTAAAATGAGGTGGTGAGAGGGATTAAGATGAGTACAAGAAGAGTAGGAAAAATATACAGACAGCCTGGAAAAGAAGAGCACAACGAGAAAATGGGAAAAAAACAGAAATAATCACCATTTTAAAGTCCAAAAGCCAAGTGGGAAAATAAAAACAGAATAATTCATACAGTAAGTAATTGTATACAGCAAATAATTCATAACAGCAAATACATGTAAAGGGAGCTTCTATAACTGGCTTTACTGTTACACAAAGGTTCTAAATAGGTATATATGCATAAGCTAAATGAATATTACAGACTGTCTACCCTGTATCCAGGTGAGCATTCAGGGTGATTGGTAACAAGGGCAGGTATGAGAACTTCCAGCCATCTTCCTGTCATAGTAAGGACAGAGAAATCCAAACCAAGGATCTCTCCTTCCACTTCTCCTCAAAGAACTCTCATAGGCGCTGGCTGCTATGTCCTATAAGTAGATTATTTAAACTGAGTTTTACATATACACTAGGCATACTGAAAGGAAGTAGGGAAACGGGACCACCACTCCTCCAAAAAAGTTTCTACAAGGACAAGTGACTATCTGGGTAAGGCTCTACAGTTACCCACATATCCCTTACCAGGTAGCCCTTACCATGGTCTATCACTTCTTCGGTCTCCACCTCACCCACACAGAGGGAGCCAGGAAGATGGGAGGGTAACTGGACCTAGCAATGGAACCTATTGTCCCAAATATTCAAGAGATTTGAATTATAATTTGCCATATTATACTAAGATAATTGAATATCCATAAAGTTCAGTTTCAATATCATGTCTACAGAATGATTAATGAAATAAACAGATTAGAATAAACCAATCTTCTTAGGCAATAAAGATTTTAGAAAAGCTTCCAGAGAGGGAAGATAGATATAGACTTCTATAAGCTGTTTATTAGGTGGAGGAATATCTCCCAGTACTTAGGCAGTAATTCCACAAAGAACCAGATAGGCCTGTTTCAGGAAACACCCCAACCTTCAGAAAGGATACTATTAATAACTTAGGCTACAGTTTAGAGAACAGGACCTGCCTTTTACAAACTATATATTTATTACAATACAGGGCCAGCAAGGGAAACATCATTACCACCAATGTCCTGTTCTCCACTTCCCAATTTTTGAGATCCTAAAAACTTTCCTTTTGGAGTTAGAGATGAATAACTGAGAGTACTAAGTCCGTTTCCACCCTCCGTAAGTTGTGTCCCAGGATGTGAGGAGGGTAAGAAAAAGCAAAGGGAAAGAATGAGGTAAGTAAAAGAATCTTAACAATATAAAATATCCAAAGAGGTTAAAGAGTCCAAAAATTGGCACTATTAGTAGGACTGATAAGTAATCCATCACTCACAAACAAACCCTTTGTTCAATATCAAGTATGATACTTTACAGGATAAGCCAACAGAGAAGTCGTGGTATTCCTAAAAAAGTATCTAAACTATGGTAATGAAAAATTATAGATTCCTGGGGTCCCCAATTAAGTTTGGAATTATAAGAAAAGAGAGCCTTCTGACAGATGCTAGATGGCCATCAAAGAAAAGCTGGATGGCAGCAAGGAGACCTCAATGTTCCTGAGGACAAAAAATTGAGGTTTTCTTCTAAAATGTAGCCTGATATACTGAAGAGAAGCCCAAAACCTTGAGAAATCTGCTAAGAACTCTAGAAAAAGTTTATTAGGCTGACTCAGTAATAAAATTCAGAATTCAAATACTACAATAGAGTAACGAGATAATAGGAATTCTGGCCAATCTTGGAAGAAGGAAGATAAAAAGGGGGATCTGGGAAGAGGAACAGCAAGCAAAGAAACTCCCCAGCTGTTGACTCATCCACATTTGGTGTTACACTGGAAAAGGCCAGTGTTTGCATAGTAGGCAAGGGCCACAAACATACCTTGAACACCACTCCATCCAGTCTGATAGGGTTACCGGTGACAAGGTCTGGGGTAGCATCCTGGAAAAACTGATAGGTGTGGAAGACTCAGAGAATATGTCAGAGACAAACAGAGACACTAACTCTAACCATATTTCCTTAGAGGACCTTGAAAAGCTTTCAAAGTGAAAGGAAACATTACCTGGACCAGTAAAGGGGAGGATTCTTCAAATTGGAATATCAACCTCCGAGTCTATTTGGACAGTTTTTCCTTTTGTTTTTTGTATGTAAAAAGTGTAGAAGCACTAGACTCTAGAATACAACCTCTCAAGAAATGGCAATAAAGAAATTATATCTAGAAAGAAAATTAATTCCAACTATTAGGTGAAAACTAAGACTTGGAAAGGTATTCTTCCTAGAAAAAAAGCAGTGGTATCTCTAAAAAAATTTCATTTGAATTTCACATAAACTAGTTCCAGAAAGTTCTAAGGCATTAAGTCTATTTGAGTATGTGTCTACATGTTCATCAGGGATTAATTTGATTTTGGAAAATTAGATGTGTTTTTCAATCAGTGCACTAAGATACTGGCAATAAAATTAGATCTAGGATTCATTTGATGCTTCTGACCACATGACCAGTAATCTTTTAAAATTGAATGATAAAAGAATAATTAAAATAACAAAAATGAGAAGGGGCAAAGTAGGTAACAGTTAGTTATACTAAAGGTACAGATACTTTTAAAAAGAAGGAACTTAAAAGTTTGAAAAAGTGAGGTTCAAAAGGGACCATATTGCTTCTAACTGGAAGTAGAGATATTTTGAAATAGAAGTAATAGCAAGATGGGATTTCCCTGGTGGTCCAGTGGCTAAGACTCCACGCTCCCAATGCAGGGGGCCTCGGTTCGATCTCTGGTCAAGGAACTAGATCCTGAATGCCACAACTAAAAGATCCCGCATGCCGCAACTAAGACCCGATACACCCAAGTAAATAAATAAATATTTTTTAAAAAAAGAATTAATAGCAAGATAATTTGATTTCTACTATGGAATATTACACAACCTAATAAATACTCCTATCACCAGGGTGCAGCAAGTATCTTGAAAGGAAAGCTGACTTCAGTGGTCTTTTTTTACCCTCTTTTAATTTCTTTTTTTAAAAATTTTTCTTACTGTCACAAGAACACTCAATATGAAATCTACCCTCTTAACAAATTTGTAAGTGTACAATACACTACTGTTGACTGTACGTACAATGCTGCACAACAGATCTCTAGAGCTTATTTACCTTCTTAACTGAAACTTTGTGCCCACTGTCTAGTAACCCTCCATTTCTCCTTCCCCCCAGTCCCTGGCAACCACCATCCCACGCTTTGATTCTAATAAATTTGACTATTTTAGATATTTTATGTAAGTGGAATCATGCAGTATTTGTCTTCCTGTGACTGGCTTATTCTACTAAGCATAACGTCCTCAAGGTTCATCCATGTTGTTGCATATTGCAGATTTTCCTTCTTTTTTTAAGGCGAAATAGTTATTTCACTGTATTCTTATAACTACATTTTCTTTATCTATTCATCTGCTGATGGACAGTTAGGTGGTTTCTACAACTTGGCCACTGTGAACAGTGCTGTAATGAATATAGGTGCAGTAATATGTCTTTAAGATTGTGAGTTGAATTCTTTTGGATAAATACCCAGAAGTGAGTTTGCTGGATTATATGCTAATTCTATTTTTCTTTTTTTTTCTTTTTTTTTTTGCGGTACGCGGGCCTCTCACTGCTGTGGCCTCTCCCGTTGCGGAGCACAGGCTCGGGAAGCACAGGCTCAGCGGCCATGGCTCACAGGCCCAGCCGCTCTGCGGTATGTGGGATCTTCCCGGACCAGGGCACGAACTCGTGTCCCCTGCATCGGCAGGCGGACCCTCAACCACTGCGCCACCAGGGAGGCCCAATTCTATTTTTAATTTCTTGAGGAACCTCTATACTATTTTCCAAAGTGACTGCACCATTCTACATTCCCACAGTGTGCGGGGTTCCAATTTCTCCACATCCTAGCCAATACTCACTGTTTTTTTGTTTTTTTGATAATAGCCACCCTGAAAGGTATGAGGTAATATCTCATTGTGGATTTGATCTGCATTTCTCTGATAATCAGTGACATTGAGCATTTTTTCATACCTGTTGGCCATTTGTATGTCTTTTTTGGAGTAATGTCTGCTCAAGTTGTTAGCCCATTTTTAAAATCAGACTATTAGTTTTTTTACTATTGAACTGTAAGAGTTCTCATATGTTTTGGAGATTAACACTTTATCAGATATGTAGTTTGCAAATATTTTTTCCCATTCCATAGGTTGCCTTTTCTCTCTGACAATTGTTTCCTTTGCTATGCAGAAGATTTTTTAGTTTGATGCAGTCTCCCTCATTAATTTTTGTTTTTGTTGCCAATGCTTTGGGTGTCATATCCGTGATACCTTTGCCACGATCAATGTCATGAAGCTTTTCCCCTGAGTTTTCTTCTAGGAATTTTACAGCTTCAGATCTTACATTGAAGTCTTTAATCCATTTTGAGTTGATTTTTGTGTATGGTGTAAGATAAGGGTCCAATTTAATTCTTTTGTATGTGAATATGCAGTTTTCCCAACACCTTTTGTTGGAAAAACTAGGCTTTCCTTATCACATATTCTTGGCACCCTTTTTGAAGATTAATTGACTGTATCTGCATGGATTTATTTCTGGACCCTCTATTCTGTTCCTTTAGTCTATATGTTTGTCTTTATGTCAGTAATATACTGTTTTGACCACTGTAGCTTTGTAATATATTTTTATATGAGGAAATTGATGCCTCCAACTTTGTTCTTCTTTCTAAAGATTGATTTGGCTATTTGTGATCTTTCATGGTTCCATGTGAATTTTAGAATTTTTTTTTTCTATTTCTGTGAAAAATGTCATTGGGATTTTAATAGGAATTGCTTTCAGTCTGTAGGTCTCTTTATGTACTATGGACATTTTAAGAATATTGTCTTCTAATCCCCCTCCTCAAATTTTCTATTTCACTTAGTCTTTTATCCCTTTAAATTCTTTACTTCCTTAGCTCAACAATGCCACAATAAAAATTTTTTAAAATATTTTATCTAATTATTTAATTTTCAGTAGGTTATTCAAAGTATTTAAAAGTCTACCACAATTCTGTACTTAATAGACTATTGTCTTTTTGGTTTTAACCAAGTGGAAAATTATTTCCCCAAAGTTTTTCCCTAAGTCTAAACTTTGTTGATGATTTAGACACCCCATAACCTCGATCTCTCTTCCTACTTAGGTGTGGAAAGACTCACTAAGCTCAAATCAATATTAAGGAATTTGTCTCAGAGGTTTGAACAAAGAAAACAAAAATTATTCTATGAGCTATCTTGTGTCAATTTTCTCAAAATTGCTGGCTATTTCAAACTCCCTATGCATCAAATATTCACATGTACATCTTTGATGAGAAATACCTCTCTGATATCCTAACCAATATTCTTACCAGGAAGACTCATTACATCTGCTGTTACTATTTCCATACTGAGTTCACAAGCGTGATTCATTACTGTATGTGTGCTTGTGATATTACATATCTCTCCTAGGGAAATCTGTAATTAGGTCAAAAAGTTTCCCTATCCCAATATTGCTTCCCATTTCCTGAGTCACATGATCTTATCAAGCCCATGAAATAAGCTTCTTTTGGCTCAGTGGTCCCTCACTGATATATGAAAAGATAGGTAAACACTGTTTTCCTAACTCACATTGAATTCCAGAATTTATACTTTAAGAGAGTCATTTATTAAATGTCAACTGAAATACCTCTAGTCTTTTGTCTCAGACTTATATAAAATGTTAGCCTATATGAAGTAAATAAATATAAAATAACTAAATAGAATATATTGGAATATTTTCCAGTTAGAGATAATTAAGGGAGATTTTACTTTACAGTGCAAAAAAGGCAACTAAAAAACTAAAATAGAAGTACCTTAAAATTGGGCAGAAATAAACTAAATTGCACTAACTACTTACAGAAATATCTGTACCTATCTATTTATAATAGATGCCTAGGGACTGAGAAATAGAAATTTGGTGACCATGTTTTATAAACTACTAGAGCAATATTGAGATAACATACAACCCGAAGGTTTAATTATTTTATTAAAATTCACTTTAAGAGGTAGCTCTTTATACATACACATTTTCTCATGTGTTAACACATGGCTTTCTGTTTCTTTTCTTTCCTTGATCCTTTTAAAAAATATATATGGTATTTACCGAAGCCAGTATTCATTCAGCTTAATTTTTTACATACTGTATATCTATAGTATAATAAAATAAAAATTAATGCTTGATAAGATGCTTGCTATGGAAAACAGTTTGACAGTTCCTCAAAAAGCTAAACATAAAATTACCACATGACCTAGCAATTCTTCTCCAAGGTACATACATACCAAAAAAAATTCGAAGAGACTTGAACAAATATTTGTACATCCAAATGTCCATCAACAGATGAATGGACAAATAAAATGATATATATATATATACATTTATATGTTTGTATTATATATATAATATTTATTTATATGTATAATGGGATATCACTGAGTCCTAAAGAGCAATGGAGTTGGGATATATGCTATAACGTGGATGAACCTTGAAAACATTACAGTGAGTGAAATAAACCTGACACAAAAGGACAAATATTATATGATTTCACTTATAGGAAATATCTAGAATAAGCAAATCAACAGGACAGAAAGTAGATTCAAGTTTACCAGGGGCAGGGGTAGGGAGAAATGGAGTTAGTGCTTAACAGTTATAGAGTTTCTATTTAGAATGATGAAAATTTTTGGAAATAGACAGTGGTGATGTTTGCACAACATTTTGAATGTAATTAATGACAATGAATTGTAAACATAAAAAGTATTAAAAAGGCAAATTTTATGTTATATACTTTTACCACCACTTCAAAAATGTAATAATGTAATTTACCAAAAGCCATTGGATTGTACACTTTACATGGGTGAACTGTATGGTGTATAAATTATATCTCAATAAAAATGTTATAACAAGTAATGTTTGAAGTCCCTCTTCAATGTTTGAAGCTCAGGTCCCTTTTCCTTAAAGAAGCCTTCCTTGATCATTCTATGACCTTCTCTTATTATCAACTCATAGTATTTTACTTGTTTATATCACTCATTTAGCACTAAATTTCATCCTCCTTTTGAAATCTCTGGTGTTTTTAAATTACTATTACACATTTAATATTTGATTATGCTTTGTTTACAAAACAAGATTAGTTGCTCAAATTATCAAATCAAGACTCATATTTAATATTTGTTTGTACTTTTTTTTTACCAAACGAGATTAGTAGTAGCTGAAATTGTCAAATCAGAATCCAACAGCCCTCTATCATCTTCAAATTATCAAAAAAATTTCAATTTTACACTTGTACTTATCCATTAAGTAAGAATTTCAATAACAACTGTTATTTCTGGGAAAAAATAATCAGAATACTCATTCCCTGGGCACTCCAATGAATGAAGGATGTAATAGACTTAGTTTTATAACTATTAAAAATAGGTAGTAGGACACTTTTAACAGAAAATGCTGTTTGACCAATCACTTTTCTTTTTCCCCAAATGAATTAAAGATAAGATACGATCCAAACAAAAAATTAAAAAGGTGAGGGCTTCCCTGGTGGCACCGTGGTTGAGAGTCCGCCTGCCGATGCAGGGGACACGGATTTGTGCCCCGGTCCGGGAAGATCCCACATGCCGCGGAGCGGCTGGACCCGTGAGCCATGGCTGCTGAGCCTGCGCGTCCGGAGCCTGTGCTCCGCAACAGGAGAGGCCACAACGGTGAGAGTTCCGCGTACCGCAAAAAAAAAAAAAAAAAAAAAAAAAAAGGTGAGGAATACACATTTAACATATATACAAATATTTTTTGTCTAAGTAGAAATGTACAGGATATATACATTTAATACTGAACAGGATTAAATAAAATATGAAATTACACAGACAATTTAATTATAATAAAAAAGGTGTCTGGGGGCCAACCAAAAGTTTTGTTTACTTAAAAATCTTATTTAATGATTATAGTGATCTTAAAATAAATTATACATAAGAATTTGGGGTATAATGATGAGAGAGAAGGAAGACTTTAAAGAAAAGAATAAGAAGAATGAATATATATATATATATATGAGATATTCCTTTGGAAAATAGCATAAAAACTTGAGAAATAGATATAGCACACTTACGATAAAGTTATATACTTATAGAACAGAGATACAAAGGCTAGGTAAATTTTCTACCTATATAGAAAATTAGTATATGCTTAAAATGACCTTTGAGGCTTATAGGCTATTTTAATCCACAGCAGGGTTTTCTTTTTTTAATTGGTACTTAGAGAAATGCATAATATGTGTTTGTTAAAATATTTCTTTCCTGCAGAATGTCTGAATGATTTGCTCTTTAAGTATGTCTTTGAAAACATATCATAAATGTAAAGAGTATTAGCTCAGGGCTTCCCTGGTGGCGCAGTGGTTGAGAGTCCGCCTGCCGATGTAAGGGACACGGGTTCGTGCCCCAGTCCACGAGGATCCCACATGCCGCGGAGCGGCTGGGCCCGTGAGCCATGGCGGCTGAGCCTGCACGTCCAGAGCCTGTGCTCCGCAACGGGAGAGGCCACAATAGTGAAAGGCCCGCGTACCGCAAAAGGGTATTGGCTCACATGAAATTTAAGAAATAACGTATTTTGATCTAAAGGCAAAAGGTTTAAGTTTTTAAAATATGGCATCATTACCTCAAAAGTAAATCTATTTCAATGAACAGCTATATTTCTATTCCCTACCAAAGTAGAATGACTTATGTTCACTTTTACAGTGAAAATACCCACTGGCGTCTCAGAGAATATTGCTTTTCCAGCCAGAAATACA
Organism: Globicephala melas; assembly: GCF_963455315.2. NCBI lineage: Eukaryota > Metazoa > Chordata > Mammalia > Artiodactyla > Delphinidae > Globicephala > Globicephala melas. Next base: position 71,622,962 of record NC_083320.1, on the reverse strand, counting down.
GCTATTTATCAAATTCAGTTCCCCAGAAAACAGTCAATAAAGAGAAGGAAACAAAAAATGGTTTCCATCAGACAAAATAAATGAGTTAAAACTCATTCTTCATTAATTGGGAAGTCCTCATACCCTTAATCTCTGTGGCTTTATAATTTACACATGATCCAACAAGCTTGGGTTGAGATTCCCAAGGTCCCAGCATATTAGAAAGAGGGATAAAGATGATGATGATAGCAGCTGTAAATTTCTAAGCACATATTAAGCACTACACATGGGAACGAGGGCCAGGAATGGAGAGAGTATCTGTAATAGGAAACTGTACTGAAAGCTGTGTAGGAACTTAAAAAAGACCAACAAATGGCTTGACTCCATGACCAAGAGTCTACAAATATTATGTCTCAAGGGTATCATTATGCTACAATACAGAATAACTAATGCTCAAAAAGACAACTCCTTGAGACCTTAAACAAATGTTTAAAACTTTGCAAGGTTAAAAATATACATTTTTAAAATAAGGAGCATGGACAATACAATCTAAATACCTAGATTTGAATCCAGACCCATCATCTAATACATCAATGACCTTAGGCAACTGTAATCTCCTTCAGACTCAGTTTCTCCAAATGTAAAATGGAAATAAAACTTACCTTACAGCATTATGGTGAGAATCAATATATGTAAAAGCACCCAGCACAACTCATGAATACAGTAGCTACTGAAATACTCTGAAAACTTAACTACTTAGAATAATTTGTTGGGATAAACAATTTTTTTACTTTTAAATGTTATTACTTTTTAGATGTTTAGACGTTACTCTAACGTAACGTAACTCTAGTTTGTAAATATGTAAAAGTAGAAAAAGCCAATTCATTTAAGTGTATAAAGAATGTTCTCAAAGTTCATCATAAATCACCACCAATTCACTCTTCAGCCTCAATTTAGATGGTATCTCCTCTGGAAAATCTTCCCACAATCTCCACTTGCATATCTATTAAACACTTAAAAATCTACCACATCCAAAACCAAACTCCTGATTGTCCATCCCTATCCCAAACCTGCTCCCTATGAAAACCGTCCCCATCTCACAGTTGATGGCAACGCCATCCTTCTAGTTGCTCAGCAGAAAACCTTGGAGTCATCTGGCCTTCTCTTTTTCTCATATTCCACATCCAATCCATCAGAAAACATTTTGGTTGTACCTTAAAAACATCCAGAATTTAACCACTACCAGCCTTACCTAAGCCACTACTTTTCAATCAGATTACTCTAAGAGACTTCTAACTGGTGGTCAATGCCTCCCTACCGTCTATTCTCAACATAGCAAGTGGAGTGAACCTTTACAAATATAAGCCAGATTTACCGAAAGCCCGCAATGGCTCCTTAAAGTCCCTACAGTGCTCTGTAAAGCCCCAGTTACCTCTGTCAAAACCTCCTACTCTCCCTTCTCCCTCACTCTACTCCAATCATTACTCTGAACACACCGGGTATGCTTTTGCCTTGAGTCCTCTACCTGGAAGGCTCTTCCCAAAGATATCTGCATAGTTAACTTCCTTGATCGTTGCTCAAACATCACCCAACTCATCACCACCACAGCCTTCTTACCCTTCTCTACTTTTTCTTTCCTCCATAACACTTGTCACCTTCTAACATGCTATATACTTATTTATTATGCTTACTGTTGACTCCGCCCCAATATACGTTCCACAAGAGCAGAGACGTTTGAAAATTTTATTTACTTATATATCCCTAGAACAGCACCCCAAATATAAATTAAATATATAAATAAAAGGAGACATTAGAACTTCTTTGTGTCACCTTTAGTATCTTGCACTTACCCCTATTATATCAGTTATCACATGGTACTATAATAGGCTGTTATATTTTTGCCTCTTCCACTAAACTGTAAGTTTTGTGAAACGAGGGACTTAATTTTGCTTTCCATTACTATCGCAGAATGTACTTATAGTGTCTGACACTTAGTAAGGCTTCTAATATTTGATAAACTGCTGAAAAAAAACCCCATCTAAATCAAAGGCTTTAACGCCTTTATTATCTCCAAAATATAAACACAATGCTTAAAGGCATGACACTGAAGACTGAGTTCTTTCTAGATTTTGTTAGAGATTTTGGTCTGGCTCTGGCACTTACTGACTAAAGGACATTGACGAAATCATTTAAATTCTCTACAGCTATTTCCTGATCAGCAGAAATGGGGGTAATGATACTACCTATACCTCATGTGATTATCATGAATGTAAAATAAGATGATAATGAAGGAATTCAGAACATCCTTCTTCAAAATACGCTGCTCTGGCATATTGACTGTTTTGAGTTAAAGGCACTTGAAAAACAGCAAATACAAGAAAAACACTGACTTTCCTCCTTTCTCTTAAAAGCAGGAAATGAAATTACTATATGAAAGATGTCCTCCCTATACCAGAAGGAAAGTAATATTCTTATCATCAAAGATGAAAAGTTGAGACTGAGAGAATTCTCAACAAACAGACCTTGTTAAAATAATTCTTATCTTCCTTTAGTCTCTCCAAATAGCTTAGTCACTTTTCCACAATTGCCTCTCTTTGGTCAACCTAACATAAAAAAAGTAGATTTCACCATTTCTTTGGTCTTCATTCCTTTTGCAGACTCTGTTTCACACAAAACTATGTGTTAAATAAAGCTGTATGCTTTTCTCCTGTTGATCTATCTTACGTCAATTTAATTCTCAGGCCCTGCCAAATAGAACTCTAAGAGGGTAAAGTTAAAAGTTTGCCTCTCCTACAATAAAATTAGCGCAGTAGTTTGCACATATTAAGTATTCAATAAGTGACATCTATTATTTGCTATTACAAATTAAACAGGACTTCCCTGGCGGCACAATGGTTAAGAATCCGCCTGCCAGTGAAGGGAGATGGGTTCGAGCCCTGGACCAGGAAGATCCCACATGCCACAGAGCAACTAAGCCCGTGTGCTCTAGAGCTCACAGGCCACAACTACTGAGTCCGCATGCCACAACCACTGAAGCCCACACACCTAGAGCCCGTGCTCCGCAACAAGAGAAGCCACCGCACCGCAACAAAGAGTACCCCCCCCACTCACCGTAACCAGAGAAAGCCCACGCACAGCAACAAAGGCCCAATGCAGCAAAAACAAATAAATAAATAAATAACAAATTAAACAGAGGCACTACTATAAGTCCTACTTCAATAACTTGACCAAGTTGGAATATTCATTAAATACAATCTTTGGAATCTCCTTAGAATGACCAATAACATAAATTACCAAGTTACCTAAAATATCTTTGATAATCATTTTGCAAAAGAAGTTACCTTAACTGTCTCAGCAAAAGTATTTACATTATCCCAGAATATTTTTAAAATATTTCTGAATGTTAGGTTCTATGACCATCTTCAGTAGCTGCCTTCAGTGTTTAATAATTTCATAGTATTTTTAAATATAACCAGGATGCCTAGTTCTAGAGTTTAAAAATTAAACATCTTACTTTTTAGGTGAACTATACTTATAGGCCTATAATATATACACATCTTCTTCCCTCTACTCTAAATAATCTCATTTCCAGGAATAAGACTTTTGAGAAAAAGTTAAATAATTTAAGTATATTTGTGACTCTTTACTAAATCACCTCCAAGCTTTCCACTTCTCATTTTAGTCATGTACCCAACAATATGTAGAATCCTCTGGTAATGTTATATTAGGGATTTAGCAAAACTAACAATTTTGTTGAAATTAAAAGGGCAGTTATATGGTGTTTATTTTAAACTTTACTTTCCACTATTTTACAATAGAAATAATTTTTCTATTATTTCCTTGTCTACTGTGACTCCTAAATGTTTTCCTATTCTATGTTCAGGGTCTGTTGTCCATTTTATAAAATACTTATGAATAATCATTTTCTTTACACTTTGTACTACCATAAAGAAAAACAACATTCATTTTACTTAGCACACATATGAACAGTAGGCAAGAAAACCAAGGTAAGCAGTTTAAATGATTGTCCCAAGACCACAGATGGAGTGACTGCCAGCTTTAGGATTAAAACTAAGAAGCTCATTATTCCCTTTCTTATATTCTGAGTACTTAATATTGTTTTTACATCACAGGGATCTCATAATTAATTTAAGAATAATAATTTAATTTAATAATTAAAACAATTATCAATAATCCTGACAATATATTTAAATAGACTTCTGAAATGTATTAAATAAAAATAAAATTAGTTTACCCAAATATTCCCTGAAAAAATTAATCTGATTTACTACATAAGTTATTTTTAAAATTTTGATTAGAGTGCCAAGAAAGTGACAGCTTAATATAATTTATCATTTCAATGTCTTTTTTAAAAGCTAATTTCTCTAACCAAAATCTACAGTAAGTATATGAGAAGGTTGGATTTAATACCAAACATACTTTTCCATTAAAAAAAAAAAATCCTCCAAACTTAAAACAGTAGTTTCTACTCTAATTGTAAACTTCAACTTCAAGAATTACTTACAACAGATATATCTAAGAAAAGACAATGATAAAAAGTAAAGAAAACACAAAATACTACTGCATTTACAGGAGAAAAAGACATACAGTATAATATTAACAGCTTACTGTGGAGAGTGGGTTTAATCAGGAAGTAGCCATTATCCTTTCGATTCAGAGCAGTGACAGCACTCCAAAACAACAAGCCGTGATATTTTTCAGTTAAAAGGCATGAAAGAATACCTACTATTGTGTCCTAGCTTTGCTGACCCCAAAGGTCACCATATGTCTTTTATCAGAAGCTATCATGAAAACATAATCCAAGTAAGCATTTACAATGCTTTATTTGTTGAAACACCTAAAATCTACCTAACACAACCTCCCTCTCTCAGTTACTCACAAAACATGGCTGTCTTATTCAGAGATTAGCAATTATTGTAATGAGATACTGTCGGAGAGGGTCAAATAGTACTTCCTGCAGTTTACACATCTTGATTTCCTGGTAAACAAACTGAAAGGCAGGTGGAGCACTTAGATCACCAGTAACCGTGAATGCTCACGTGACAAAACTAAGCCAGGTGAGGTTGATGTCTCAATCTTTCTTTTCTTAATTTTATTAACGTCAAAACAGACAATAAAGAGTTCTTTCTTCCTTTTTTAAGGAGGGTTTATTCCTGACATGTGAAGGCACACAGTTTATAATAAGGAATGCTTGAGAAACGAATCTGTTTAAGTAGGTTTTAAAAATTACTTCTCGGCAGGTAAATTTAAAAACAAGGCAACACTAGCTAACAAGGTTTGAAAAGAAACTAAGATTAACTGTTCAAAAACCTGCTAACTGTAGGGAAATGTCTTTGAATTTCAATTCCTTCAAGAAAATAGATAAAAGAAGTTTCTGAGTTATAAATAAAGACAAGCTCTTGCAAAATAAAACTATAATTCATGTGGCAGTCTTTGGGAAAAAATCTCAATTATATGAATCAAAAAGTTTACATAACTTGAAGCTACTCCCTGCATCATTTAAAATTCATATTTCAAAAAGAAAACAAAACCTAAAATATTTAACTTGAGCATTTAAAAATACATATTGTTAGCTTGAAAATTAAATTTCTCTGTCCTTAGTTTTTCCTCCAAATTGCTGTTTTTCACTCTGAAATTTCTAGTATAGTTGAATGAAGATTGATTTAAACTAACTAAGGGTATAAAACAAACACACACTCTGTCAAAATGATAAATTCCCTAATTTAAAAATATTTAGGAGACTTTTTTAATCTACAAAATTTCATTTATCTTTAAAATTCTATATATTCTAAGGCCCAGCATCTGTCCTAACTATTATGAACACAGCATGCTTTAATTTTAATGCAAAGAGCTCTTAACGACCCTTTTACAGCAATATAATCAAGGCATTAAATTATATAACTTAAATCAGGTGTATATTTACTCTGCAAAATAAAACTCTAATGTATTGCAACAGAAAACAAAACAAAGTGACAATAAAATCACTGACAACAAAAAGAACCTAAGTAGACAAGACTGTGCCAAGAATACAAAATATCAGAACAGATTATGTTACAAACATTTAATATGTATCATTTGAAAGGAGTACATATTTAATACTGAACAACATTAATGCAAGTTGCTAACCACCATCTTTACTATGATGACGCATGAAATAGCAAATTTTCAGAAAACTATTACTAAAAGTTTCAGCTGAATTTCTTGGTCCAATTAAATAATTCAAATATCCTATAGTTACTTGGAATGCAAGACACAGCCCTTATTTCCCTTATAGATAATTTAAGATATAATTCCTACCAAATAGGTAGCTTTGACTATGTAATTCATATATGGAAACAAAACAAAATTTTAAATTAGAAAACTATTATTTCAATTATTTCAAAGAGCCATGAGTATCTTAGTTTCGCATATGGATCAAATTTAAAGGATAATGAAATTAAAATAGAGAAGTAAAGAAAATAAATTTGAAATTTTGTTTCATTCAAGGTAGTTTTTATCAAATGTCAGCAAATTTCAGGGTAAGAGTTTACAATTCGGTTGAAAGGGCAAGGGTGAAAACCAGGGTAAATATGATACCCTCTGAGTTAGAAAAAGACCCCCTCTGAGCTAACATGTGAGAAAAGGAAACCTTTTCCTCCTCTAGATATATTTCAGTTCTAACTTGTTCTCTCAGTCAGGCACTCTTGCGTAAAGCACACTTAGCACAACGAACTATACCTGGCAGTTCTGTACAGGGAAAAACCTCCAGAAATGATTCCCTTGCCCCTGGCAGGTCTAAGAACCACAGAGATTAGTCCTCCATGACTTAAAGAATTCATGCAAAATGAAAATGAAAGACAGGAAAGGGGACAGGAGAAGGAAGAGAGGCTCCTATATTTATTTGCTTACATTCTGCTGACAATAAAGAAGCTTTCCATAGTTATTTATATCCCATCTTATTTCAAAATAACTTAAGGTGACTTATGGACATATGATTAGTAAAACAGAATGCTTTCAAAATGTAAATTAATATGAATAAAGGGAAGCAAGAAGATGAAACACAAAGTAAAGCTGGAACATAAAAACGCCTGTCATAAGGCCTTGCACAACTCTAAGACGTGAGTGGTTCAGCTCTGAGCTTCCTAGCAATCAAAGTAAAGTGGGAAACAAGATCAAATTATAAAATTCTCATTTTGTATAAGCTGCATTTTACAAATAAGCGCCAAAGCTTTCCCTAGTACTTAGAACTGAGAGAAATATCTTCATACTTTTCAATAATGCAACCCTGGACAAAAAAATAATTTTCTCAACAGCATCTTTACAGAGATTAAATAACAAATTTCATATGGAATTCCTTTCAACCTTTCTTCGGGGCAAGTTGGTATCATAACATGATGAAAGGTTACCCAGAAAATGAGCCAACTTGCTAGGAAGCTATGTATCTAACTGGGATCTTTAAACAAACACTAACAATCCCCAGCATCTTTTGTTAAATTCACAGTCCATTTTCATATTCCAAGTTAATATTTCATTTTCTAAATGCAGATTCTTCTGCTGGATGAGTAAATAAAATGGACATGCAAGTGATAACTGTGGTTCCAGATCAAGGAGAAGACATTGGTAGGATAGGTCCAGACACTTAAGAGGGATCTCTCTTTTTAACTTAAAACAGTTCCTCTCTCCCTCTTTGTTGACCCTCCATGATCCTGCTCAGTTGAACAGCCTGGGAGCCCAATCTCTGATGATTTACATTCCTCCTCAGTTTGGTATTTGTAACTACGGTAGAGAAATCTGATTTATTAGAGTTTCTAGATTCCTACCTTCTCAGACAGTCTGCACCAATTTCAATTTATTTTAGAGCATGAATCTTGGCATATTTTTGCAGCATTTACTTTTCATATTATTGGTGGGGGAGAAAGACAGTAAAATTAATATAAAAGCAATTTCCTATTTCCCATTTCATTATACAAGATAAAACAAGGTCCACAATAGTAGCACCTCAACACACCATACATCTGGACTGAATAATACTAAAATTTAACAATGCTACAATCTAATTTTTATGTGGGGTAAAATAAATAAGTAGTAGCAAATATATTCCATTACAGTTGTGTTGGTCTCTTCGGTGTCTCCCAAAGATGCCAAGGTTATGTTCTCTTACCTACCAGTTTGTTTATATTGTTTCCCATTTCTTCCTTACCACACTATCAGCTTAGATCTCATCACTTTCAGGAGGCTCCTCACTCAGAGCCTAACTATTTGAGCCCAGAAAACCTTCTTTCTCCACATGATTTAGCTCTATATTACTCTCTAATTATTTTAGGGATCTCCCTTACTAGATTTTGAAATTTCTTATTTTGTATTACCCATTGTGAACAATAAAATGTAAACATTATAAGTACAAATTAACTTAAGATGGTTCATTAATAAACTGCTGTACATATTTATAACAGCTCATGTTTGTCCAACATAAACAAGTTACTTATTATGATTGCATCAAGTGAACCAGAAGGCCAATTTTTATTTTAATTTCTTTATTTTTGGCTGTGTTGGGTCTTCGTTGCTGCGCGCCGGCTTTCTCTAGTTGCAGCAAGTGGGTGCTACTCTTCGTTGCAGTGCGCGGGCTTCTCATTGTGGTGGCTTCTCTTGTTGCGGAGTATGGGCTCTAGGTGCAGGCTTCAGTGGTTTCAGCATGTGGGCTCAATAGTTGTGGCTCGTGGGCTCTAGAGCGCAGGCTCAGTAGTTGTGGCGCACAGGCTTAGTTGCTCCACGGCAAGTGGAATCTTCCTGGACCAGGGTTCGAATCCATGTCCCCTGCATTGGCAGGCGGATTCTTAACCACTGTGCCACCAGGGAAGTCCCCAATTTTTATTATATAGATAATTTCTAAATGATATACAATCAACTTATATTAAATCAAATCTTGGGCTTTTCTATTTTCGAGCTTGTCAAAAGAATTTTAGTTGTGACAACTTTTGATAACACTACCAAAAGCCAACTAGATTTTGTAAATTATTGTCAGACCTCAAAATAACTAAAATTAAATGACAATTGTGTCCAGTACAGTTTGATCCACATTTGAATTCATATACATAACCCTAAGAGTCATGCAGTCTTTTACCTGATTAAATGAACTCTTCCAATGTGGAGCCACTGAAATTTGTTATTTCTGAATTTCCTATTTTATGAAAATTAAAATCTAACTATAGTAATCTCAACATACAATTTTTGCTATTGCAAAAGGTAGTAGTATTTACATTTGGCATAATATGTACACTTGCTTAACATTCTTTTTGCGATAAGAAAACCCATCCTAACATTTAAAAATATGTTAGAAAGCTTATGGTTAACCTCATATTAATTATCAGCTTAAATCAATCAAGATTATAGTCTATTCATGTAAAAAGTTATAGGATAATTTAAATGGTTACATTATTAACCACCTTACAATTGTTTATTTCAGGGAACAAAAGTAGGAAATATATCTATAATATAAATTGGAAAGCTTTGAATAAATTTAATAACAAAAGAAAGAATATAATTCAATTTTCTTTCTTTTCCTAAAAGACAAACTGAAAAGAGTAAACCAAAGAAAGCTACACATATATATTTTTTCATTTATTGTAACATAATAGATACACACAGAGCCTGTAAAAATACAGTATTCATTTTGCTGCAGAAGAACAGACATTGCATAACAATGAGATTTGCTAATGAAATCAACCATCAACCTGGAATACATATGTATTAAACCAAGACCCCAGTGTCATTTTCTTTTTGCACCGTTTGTTCTTTCTTTCATTTTTTCTTGACCTTGTCAGTATTTTTGTCCTTTAGATTTTGGAACTTTGGTAAAGAAAAATCAAGACTATAACATTATTATATAGAGTACTGCTTTTTATTCATCACATTTATTTTTAATGTAAATTCCAATTGTTCTGCTTCTATCAGCACTATTAATGTATCTTTGGGGAAAAAAAAAATCAATAGATGCTACCAGAAGAAACAAAGGAAGTTTATTTCTATACAAAATTGTTGAATCAGGTTTGAAGAAAACTTTTATCAACATTTGACATAAATTCCATATAAAAACTTTTATAGCAATATTAGTTCTTACTTAAGAAATAAGAAAATAATAATATATTTTAAAGTCACTTTTGTAATAATGTAATTCTTCCAGCAGTTCTCACTACTGACAATTAGTAGGTGAAATAATGTAAGGCTGATATAATAATCATGTTTTTAGATAAAAATCATAACTTTTCCCCCCAAAATGCTCTGCTGTTCTGGTCTACAAAGTTAATCACTAATTTCCATTTATCAAAAATAAGCAATTTTGAGAATTTCCTTAAAGATTTATGACTTAAATTTACAATTTAGTTATTATAATTTTCTATAAAAGCCCAAAAGGCTATGAAAATATTTGATATATATGTCTTAAAGCATTAATGTCCCTCAGAATTGATTTATATCTTTTTGAGTATAAGCTATTTAACTAAATGACTATCTGTCCTATTGGTTGTCCATTTACACAAATTAAGTTTTCAGTTCACGTGTACTACAGATAATATTAACAGCCTAGCCTGCTGTGGTATACAACTGCTACTAATTCATGATTATAATAGTTTTTTTTAAAAGCAGTACTTATACCAGCTAAAACAACTTTAGCCAAACAAAACTGTTTCCTATTTTTATTTTCATAACAACTTAATATCTAACCTCAAACAATATCCTGAAAAATAACAAGTCAATAAATATTACAGTTTTATTGGAAGAGTAAACCAAACAAGACATTCCTTATCAAACTTAAATTCTCTAAAAGTTGGCACTGACAGTCTAATAGTTCTCAAGGCTAACTATTTTAAAAATAGTGAAGGATAATTTTAAACAAAGAACTACATAATCACAGGGCAATCATTAATCCACACACAAAGTATTTCCCTAAAACCCCAGAAATTTCTGTTAAAATGGCAAATTATAAATCAGACTGTAGAGAAACAGACAACTAGAAAAATGTCTATGGCAATACTGAAAACCTACTTTCACTAAGGCAAAGGATGAAATCCTAATAAAATGTGGTGATAGGCTTTGGAAGGTTATCAAGCTCCTTGCTACTCAAACTGTAGTCCACAGACCAGCAACGCTGAAACTACTTGTTAGAAATAAAGAATCTCAAGCACTAGCCCAGACCAAATGAATCAGAATCTTATGCACATTAAATTTTAAGAAGCCATGATCTAGAGAATTCCTTAGCCTACCTAACAATTTGTATATCAATTCCAGTAACTCCTGATATTCTAATAACTCCTCAAAAATCCATATTAAAATGCAGAATACTCGGAGAATAAACTATTTGTCACGTTCAAAGCCCATTACCTACTATTTGCTTAATTATCTGAAGTTTCGTATTCACATGGACTACAGATTTTAAATTTGTAGTAATACAAAAAAATAAGGTGGGAATATGTATTTTTTGTAAGATCTTAGAAAATATTAAATAAATGGATAAAATTGAAGTATTTATTATACAGTCTTAGCAATTATTTTAAACTACTTCAGCAAAAGAATCCTTTCTTAAATAAAATCCTGTGAAGAAGCCCTGTATAGTAAAAAAGAAATAAAGGGCTGCTCATTGGGGCAGAGGAAGCACCCAGCAGTAGCCAACACATCTCAACAGAACCAACTCATACGATTCCTCAGACTACAGTTTGAAAACCTGATTTAAGGGAATTTGAACTTAAGAGTCTAAAAGTGAACTGAACAACTGTTATACTGATCACAGATAAAGTTTACTATTCATCAAAGCAAGTTGTAAAGATCACTAAATAGAAACCCACCCATAATTTAGTTTTTCTATACTGTTTTAAAGTAAGAACACTAGATAAAATTACATAATTAAGCATTTTTTTTCTAATTCAAATTGAGCTTTCCCCAAATAGGTCTAATTGGTGAACTTGGATTTAACTAATATGTTATCTTCAATTAAATTATTTTAGTTAACAGTTTGCCTACCTTATATAAGACATTATGTTATATGCTATATGGGCAATACAGATGAATAGACAAAGTACTTATCACCGTGGAAGGCTAAGACAAATACATGAAATACAGTATGTGCCATGAAAGCAACAGAAATATAGTACTACAGGAGCAAAGTTAACTGTGGATATCAGAAAAGACTTCATGCAAAGCTAACATCTTAAGTAGGCCTTGAAAAGTATATAGGATTTTTTTGAAAGGCAAAGATGGCTAGGCAGAGGAACTAGGGAAAACGGTATACTAAGTGGAGGGAAAACAATATGCTGAGGGTAGAGGCTGAAAAGTATTGGGCATGCTCAAAGAATAGCTTGAGGTAGCTTGCAAGTCCCCCAATAACAAGAAGCATGAGTTATTAATTTTTATAGTAGTAGCACTTACAAAACTCAAGCGTTAATACACTTGTATAGCCTAATAAAAGCTTTCAGTATCTACTGTTTGAATGAACTAATCAATCAATAAGTGAATGTAATCTAGTCTAGCTAGTATATAAGGCATATATAGAAAATAGTGGGAGATGTGGCTGAAAAGCTAGTTTAGGACCTTATTAGAGACAACCTTGAACATCACTTTAAGTGTTAAATTTATTCAACACTGCAAACAGTGGTAAACTACTTGCATTAGAAATATTGATCTAGCCGTTTTAAGTAGGATGAATTGGAGCAGAAAGCGATTTCCAAGAGGGATATTACAATATTCAGCCTGTTGCAAAAGATTAGGCAAGAGGAAAGGGCCTGAACTAAGATTGTGGCAGTTGAGTCAGAAATACGGAGATAAATATGAATATGAAAGATAAGATGAATCAATTCTTTTTTTACTTGTTGACTGGTCAAAGTAGAGCAAGAAACAAAAAATTAAATTATAGATGTAAAATCTACTGAACTTCATAGCAGATTCTACATAGACGGAGTAGGAAGGCAAAAATTAAGGAAAATCCAAAAGTTGGGAAAAATGTAGACCAGGAAATCTCTTATGCACTTACGGTGTAAACTCATATAACCACTGCAGAAAGAAATTAAGCAATACTTAGTAAAATCAAAGCTGTATGTAGTCAATATCACAGAAATTCTACTTCTGGGTATGTAACCCAGAAAAACTCTCATACATATGCATAAAGTCATATACAAAAATGTAAACTACAGCATTATTTGTATAGTGAAATACTAGAAAATAAATAAAAGATTGTGGTGTGTTTTTATAATGAAATATATAGCAATTAAAATAAATGAACTAGAGCTACACATGTTAACATGGATATATATATCTTTAATATACAAATACAACCACTTATGGGAAGTAAAGGTTTTGTTGGTTTGTTTACTTCTATTTATCATTTAAGATAGGACAATCTGAAATAAATCAGTCAAGTAAGGAGAAGCTGGATATGTCTTATGAATAATCAATGAAACAAGTCTCTGGAGGACACAGAAAAGGATAAAAATCAAAAAGCATGAATAAAGTCTTAGGTTTAGTAAGGAGGCAAAACATTTTTTGTTTGTTTTTACCAGGACTGATTTATTTTATAACTGGAAGTTTGTACTTTTTGAAAACCCTCACCGATTTTACCCACCCCCCACCTCTGGCAACCACCAATCTGTTCTCTATTAACTATGAGTTTGGGTAATTTTTTTTGTTTTTGTTTTTAGATTCCACATATAAGTGAGATCATACAGTATTTGTCTTTCTCTGTCTTACTTCATGTAGCAAAATGCCCTCAAGGTCCATCCACGTTGCTACAAATGGCAGAATTTCCTTCTTTTTATGGCTGAGTAATATTCCATTGTATAAATATATAACACATTTTCTTTATCCACTTATCCATCCGTGGACTCAGGTTTTTTCTACGTCTTAGCTATTGTTAAGTAATGCTGCAATAAACATGGAGGTGCAAGGTAAAACAATTTTTTTTTTCTCAGAGATGGGTGGGAAGGTAGAAGAAAAAAAGACAATTTTGTAACTTTTTAATTTGAAATAACTATATATTTACAGAAAGTTGCAAAAATAGTATAGTGAGATTGCATGTACTCATCACTCAGGTCCCACTAATGATTACACCTTATATAACTATAGTGCAATATCAAAACCAGGAAACTAACTACAATGTATACATATAGTTCTATGTCATCTTACCACAGATCTAGATTCATGTAAACAGCACTGCAAACAAGATACAGATCTATTCCATCACCACAAGGATCTTTCTCATGCTACTCCTTTACAGTCACACCCAAACCCCGCTCTCCTCTACCATCCCTAACCCCTGGTACCACAAATTTGTTCTCAGTCTCTATAATTTTGTCTTTACATAAATGGAATTATTGAGTGACCTTTTGAGATTGACTTTTCTCACTGAGCCTGATGTCCTTGAGATCTGTGTATCAATAGTTGATACCTTTGTATTGCTGAGTAGTATTGCATGATATGGACACACCATACCGTGTTTAGCCATTCACTTATTGTAAGACATTTTGATAGTTTCCAGTTTTGGCTATTACAAATAAAGCTGCTATAAACAACCATGTACAGTCATTTTGCTGGGATAAATGACCAGGAGTGCATTTGCTGGGTCATGTATTTCACATATGTTTAGTTGTTTTCTTGTTTTTTTAAGAAACTACCAAACTCTTTTCCAGAGTGGTTGTACCATTTTACATTCCCAATGGCAATGTATAAGAGCTCAATTTCTCCACATTCTTGCCAGTGGTAGATATTGTCACTAATTTTTGTTTTAGCTGTTCTGATAGGTGACTAGTGATAGTTCATTTTTGTATTTCTCTGATGGCTAATGATTTTGAACATCTTTTCATGTGCTCGTTTGACATCTGGATATCCTCTTCAGTGAAATGCTACTTCAGTGAAATGTTACCGAGTTTTCTAATTAGACTGTTGGCATTTTTACTGTTGAGTTTTGAGAGTTTTTATATATCCTAGATATGAGTCCTTTGTCAGATATGTGGTTTTCCATATTTTCTCCTAGTATATAGCTTGTTTCTTCACCATCATAACAGGGTATTTTACAAAGCAAACAGTTTTAATTTTTGTAAAGTCCAATTTACTGATTTTTTTACTTTCAAGGGTTGTGGTTTTTTGTGTCAGGTATCAATATAAGAACGCTTCACCAAGTTAGGACTTACAGATTTTCCCTTATGTTTTCTTCTAAAAGTTTTACAGTTTTATGTTTTACATTTATGTCTATAATCCAAACAGATCTTGAACTGGAAAAAAGGGGAACTGATAGATCTGTTTATAAGAAAGTCTTCAACTACTTGGTAGAGTTGTTTGCCATATTTATTGGGTATCTACTTAAAGTATGAAGCACTTAAGATACAGATACAAGGTACAGGATACAGAGAATGGAGAAAACACATAGTTTTACTTCATTGTTTTAAGTGCTTTGGCAGAATTGTACATCAGTGTACCTGACTTAGACAGGAAGAACTTGAGAGTATTCTTCAAGAAGAGTATGTCTGCTCTAAGTCTTTAAGAATGGAGAAATTAGGCTACTCACAGAGGGAAAGCTATGTCAGGAAGAAATAATAGCACTGAACAAAGGCAAAAAGACTATATACCCACTGCCTGCTTTAAGGAAGTATAAATGGTTTCAAAGTTGGGGAATACTAAGTATGGGAAATTTAGGCAAAATTTTAGATGTAGATAGGAGACAGATTGTAGAAGATACCATGTGCCCTGTAAATGAGATTAAATTTTATTCTGTAGTGATGGGAAGCTAGTAAAGGATTTTAAGTAGGTGAATAATCAAGTTAGATTTGTGATGCCATTTAAATGGTCACTGAAGAGGACGCTGAATCTGGACACAGCAAGACTAGAGGCAGAGCCACCAGTTAGGAGGCTACTGTGATAGCCCAGGTGAGGCATGATGCAAACCTACATAAAGATTTAGGCATCACGAATAGAGAAAAAAGGATGGATTTGAGAATTACTTAGGAAAACAATAAAGAAATGTTGTCTTTACTGAAAAAGGAGGCAGAGAGAAATGTTGGCTTAAGGAGCATAGAGGTTATGAAACAGCAATTGTGGAAAACCCTTTTAGTAACCAATAGTTAATCTGTAGGATTATATAATACAGCATTTACCAAAGCATTGAAAAACACTAGCCCCTCTTAAGAGGTTCCTTGAAGGAAGGGTCAAAGATTGGAGATTCACAAAACATGTTAGCACATTAAAAGATGTGCCTAAACAGTTGTTAAACAAAACAAAACCTGTTTACCTTTGTTTAACATTAACCCTAGGTTTTCCAAACTTACTTGACCATGGAATCTTTTTATCAAGCAATACTCACTCTACACAACTAAGGCTCTAGCAAAACTATTTTGGGGATCACTGGTTTAGCAACAATATGAGCTTTAGTTAAGCTTACAGCATAATTTTTTTCAATATTCTCTTTTTTTAAAAAAAACTTAATTCTTAAATGTAGGTCTATGTGAAATCTCTCTAGCTTCATTTATTACTCCCTTTCATTACTCACAGCACTCCAGACACACTGGTTTCCTTATTGTTACCGGAATATGCCAAGTACAATCTTCCTCAGTGTCTTGGCACCGGCTGTTTTCTTTGGAAGAGTCATCACCCAGATATATGCATGACTTGCTCCTTCACTTTCCTAAGATCTCTGTTAAACTGTCATCTTCTTAGGAGGGGCTTCACCAACCACCCTATAACAAATACTAACTTCACAACCCTGACACTCATGACTCTTAATTCGCTTTATCTTTTTTCATAGTGTTGATTGCCATCTAATATAGTAAATATTAGTTTATTAACTGTTATCTCTTTCGCTCATTGACTGTTAGCCCCACGTGTGCACAGTCTGTTTTGTTCACTGCCTTATCCTCAGCATTTGCATGCACTAGGCATACAATAATTAGTTATTGAATAATTTAGTAACCATCATTTAACCTCTATCTGAGTGTATTTACTTCATATCAAAGTAGATTATAGGTGAATAGCTACATATCAACATATCCATTGATAGGAATAGTATTCTTTATGACGTTATGGTTAATATTTTTTATGCCCACTTTCTATCTAAAAGGTCTAACCAGTTTTATCCTTAAAAACAAAAACCCAAAAGAAAAAAAACTTACTTCAAGATTTGGGGACCTTTCAAATTTTTCTCCTAATCAAAAACAATTAATTGTATAATTTTTTTTATTATTATTATTATTTTTTTTTTTGCGGTATGCAGGCCTCTCACTGCTGTGGCCTCTCCCTTGCGGAGCACAGGCTCCAGACGCGCAGGCTCAGCGGCCATGGCTCACGGGCCCAGCCACTCCGCAGCATGTGGGATCTTCTGGGAGTGGGGCACGAACCCATGTCCCCTGCATCGGCAGGCGGACTCTCAACCACTGCGCCACGAGGGAAGCCCTAATTGTATAATTTTATCTTTAGAAAATGCATGGACATTATTTTGAATAATTGTTGTTAAATTTCTCTTTAAGTTTACTTCTTTAGACACTGGCTTAAGAAAGACTACAAATTGAAGCAATTTGTACAGCAACCTTGACCTTCTAGAACAAAGGGTAGTTTTCTTCCATGATGTACAGAGATTCCTTTCTATAACTTTAGCAACTGTCAAATGCTTTAGTAGGTTTTACGTGTGTAATGCTTCCACTTTTAATTTTGGCCATGACTTACTACTCTTCAGTATAAGTCAGCTGTCCAATTAAATATACTCCACATGGTAGTACACTCTCATGGAGACCTCTAAAAGCTGGATTCCTCTAAAAACTGGATTTCTCACTGATACATGCAACAATATTTCATTCAAAACATTTCAGTACAAAATCTACAAAACCCTCAAATATTTTAATATGAAATGCTATCTCTAAAAGAAAGAACCTTTAAAAATACACAAATAAATCAACACAAGATACATATTTGACCCAGGTATAAACTCTTCATTCAACAAAAATTTTTCTGTACAGCAATCTAGCAATGATTAAAATGATAAACTTGAAGTCTTTCCAATAAAAATATGTGCAATTAAATAGTAAATAAAAGTCTCTAAAATTATGTATGCTCATTATGCAGTGGTCATGAATAAGTAGGTATACTCTGTAGTATTCTAAGTTTTATTCAAAGAGACTAGTTTCTTTTACCTTCATAACTAGAGCTATTTTATATGTATAACAAGTCATAATCTAAGAGTCACCTAACGTTTTTCATGAACTAGTTTAATGACCTTGGTTGAATCACAGTCTATGAGACTCAGTTCCTTCATCTGTAAAATGAGAAAGTTTGTCTAGGATTTTTAACATATTTTCTAGCTTTAATATTCTGTAATTCTAAAAATATACTTTTTCAATTAAACTCTATTGTTTTTACCCTTGCAAACTAACTGAGAAATATTTCTGATTCCGAGAAATTCCTGTTCCCTTAAAAGCTTACTTCTTTAAGAACTAGATAATAAAACATATTTCTATTTCTCTGTAACGAAAACACCTCAATTTGTACTGAAATATGATAAGTACTGTTTAACTATGTTAGGTGAATAAAAGCTGAGGACAGTTTATTAGAGCATAAGAAAGACTCCTAGAAGGAGTCTAGAAGGTCACAGACTGTGTGCTGAGCTGCTAGCAAAACATCTATGATGCTCCAAAGCTGCCATTTTTCTTCCTTGACAAAGACTCCATCTGCCACTGAGCCATTTACAGCCTCCAAGTCAGAATATCAATGATTTCCAACCATTCTGCAAGCTTGCTTTCACCTTGACATCACCTCTGTAATACATCTAATGCAGAAGATACATATATCCCCAACTATAAGCATGAAGCCCGTGCTTTATTCATCTGATAGGTATTTAAACTACCCTCTAATGTACCATTTTTATTCATGCTGAATTGTAAAGGAATTTTAAAGTGCATATATTTGCTATAATTCTTGTTGCTTTACTTACTTGCTTTCAATCAGATATATTCATAAAATTTTAAAACCTGAAAAGACTGTACTAGGTAGTTTTCAACTAAGACAACAGAACTATATCATGTTTCCATTTAATATAATCTACTCTAAAATTATTTCATATAAAACATTTTATTTCCTTAAAAACTGAGAACATTAAAGCAATGAAGAAATGTTGATAAAATTTAGTTTTGCACTTGAATCTGTGTTCTTTACATTGTAAACAAGTGAAACCCATTTACTTAGCAATGAAAGAGAAAATTTTTCAATTATATTTTGTTGTTTCCTACTATTTTTTAGTGGAAATAGATGCAAACTGCCAAAAACTATTAAAAATTCTTCTTCCATTCCTTTTAAACAAAAGCAGTATAGGGACTTCCCTGGCGGTCCAGCGGTTAAGACTCCGTGCTTCCACTGCAGGGGGCATGGGTTCGATCCCTGGTCGGGTAACTAAGATCCCACATGCCACACGGTGCAGCCAAAAAAAAAAAGCAGTATAATACTTAATCATCAATATTTATAAAAATGGAAATAACCTTACTTAAAATATTGCTTCTCTACAAAGTAAATAATGAATTAAGACCTACTCTGTGCAAAACATTAAGGGGAGTATAAAAAGTTTACAACAAGATTCTCGGCCTCAAGTAGAGGAAATAATAAACGTACTCATGAAAAACTATATAAAAAGACAAGGTATTTTACAGTGAGCGGAAGTGTGTTACACGAGAAGAAATTATAGATTACAGGTTAGGAGACAAGTCTAAATACATCTTTGCTCTGAACCCTCCAAGTACTTAGTCATTTATCTAGAAAAACCACTTACTCACCTGTAAAGTGAGGTGACTAGAATAAGTGATATCTAAAGTCTCTTCCTGTTCTAGCACGCTATGATAATAGGATACCATGAGTCTAGACGTCAGATGATTACAGATACTAACTGACCCTAAATTTTCAAAGGGTACTCCCTTTGGGTAGATATGGCTAGTCCTGAAAAGGAAAGGAGATTTGAATTGGGTCTTGAAGGATGTACAGCATTTGAATATATATGCAGAGGCAGAAAAAGAATCTTCAAAAAAAAAGGGAATATTATAAACAAAGACACGGAAAAAGAAATCATGATTTCAGATATGTTAATATGGCAATGTTAACCATAAGCAGTAAGAACAGGAGACATGATCCTGGAGACAGAGAAGCTAGTAAGTAAACCAATAGAGCAATCTAAACATGACCTAAATAGGGTGGTGGTAGGAATGACAGGAAGACAAAGAATGCAAAAAATACTGAAGCTAGAACACAGCCACTTTTAAGTTTGGATTATCTAGAGCCAGAGGAAGGAGAGTAATGCAAAATGATAACAGCATTCATATATTGATGTGGGAAATAGTGATACTATTAACAGAAATAGACCTGAAATGTGATCATCTTTCTAAAATAATATGAAAGAAATATATAATACATTAAAAAGAAATAAAATCATCTAATTTTCAGAAAAAGAATTGGATTAGGAAGTAGCTACTGATGCTGGAGTCTCTGCCATAAACTGTGTAACATCCAGCCAATCACTCTAAAGTTTGGTTTTCTAAAAGGAGAGTACTGAACATAATATGATTTTAAGATTCTTTTCAGTTTTATAATAACACATCATATTAATTTCTGAATAAACTTGAAATTGTAGAGGCAATCTTTTGAAATAGTCTTAATCCTGACTGATTGAAGATTTAACATTTTGCGAACATATGAAAAGTTGAGAAATACAAAGTAATTCAACGAAAAAATTATTTAAATGTTTATTTTCACCTACAGGTACAACCAAAACACAAGTGCCACAAAACTAAAGGCAAAAGCAGCAATTTCAGGACTCACCCTGCATTTTTGATCCTACATTACTCATTAGCTAACTCATTAAACACCTTTTACTAGGCACTAAGGGAAAACCAAAACAGAATAGTTTCCATGTTTAAGCTTATCATAACTTTATTGGTGAGGTAAAATGAATGTATGTAAAATAATAAAAAGTTGCCTTTTGATATAGACTAACCCACATACAAAGAAAATCATAGCTTAACAATATTTCAAAGGGGAAATGAACCCCAAAGTGCAATCTAAAAAACATAATGGATATAAACTTTGGTTAAAGGAGAAAATAGTCTTAGAAAGTTTCTTAAAAAGAGAGGCCACAATCAAATCAAAAATTTATTCATATTTCATACTTTTTTTTTTTTTTTTTTTTTTGCGGTACGCGGGCCTCTCACTGTTGTGGCCTCTCCCGCTGTGGAGCACAGGATCCGGACGCGCAGGCTCAGCGGCCATGGCTCACGGGCCCAGCCGCTCCACGGCATGTGGGATCTTCCCGAACCGGGTCACGAACCCGTGTCCCCTGCATCGGCAGGTGGACTCTCAACCACTGCGCCACCAGGGAAGCCCCCATACTTATTTTTATACAATGATTACTCATAATTTCAAGAAAAGGACCTCATATTTATTCCAATGTCATGATTAAAAATATATGGCGGATTTATAAAGTGTGCTTCTAGAGGTATGTGTGAAACAAAATAAAACAATTTTTTTCTAAACGTTAAATTACAATTAAATCATATTCTGAAATAATTTGTATTCTAAAAATAATTTTTATATTAAGTTATAGCTTTAATATTTTTCAGGAAACTACTTAAATTTAACAAACATACAAAAGAGGGAAGTCAACTTCTAGTAATGCCTTATTTCTTCCATGAAGTATGCTTACAATAAATAATTAAAACAGCATATCAGAGCTTATTACTATTAATTTCTCAGTACTTAATATTTACATTATACTCAACCAAAGATATAATTACATTGGCAGGTACTACACATGTTACAGTGTGGTAAATTTTTATTCTTTGGGAAAAATATTTCTATGCACTCATAAACTTCAATCTACAAGGTGACACCTTTCTTATTAAAATATATGTTTATTTTATTTGAAAACTAAACCTTCTCTAGTTTTCCTAGTAAGTCCAATATTCAGTATGTAAAAATGATCACAATACAATACTTAAAATAGACCAAAAAAACAGATTAGAAATAGTGTTACTTATAGAAGTACAACTTCAGATAATAATGAACTCGGCTCTCTTCAAAGATATGAATATCCTCTTTTCATTATTAACATTTAACTAAAATAAAATCAACTCTCTTCCCACCTCTCCAAGTGAAATCCACAGTAAAAAGTGGTCTGGAGTTACTGCAGTTGTCCAATAGCTTCCTTAAACAATGCTGAGGATATCTGTGTGGCAACAGTCTAAATGAGTTATTGCTACTACAGTGATTTGATAATTGGTTTGGTCCCCAAGTTCTCATATATTAATCCCTCTTTAAATGGCGCCTTAGCTCAACATCATTAATCATTAGAGAAATGCAAATCAAAACTACAATGAGATATCATCTCACACCAGTCAGAATGGCCATCATCAAAAAATCTAGAAACAATAAATGCTGGAGAGGGTGTGGAGAAAAGGGAACACTCTTGCACTGCTGGTGGGAATGTGAATTGGTTCAGCCACTATGGAGAACAGTATGGAGGTTCCTTAAAAAACTACAAATAGAACTACCATATGACCCAGCAATCTCACTACTGGGAATATACCCTGAGAAAACCAAAATTCAAAAAGAGTCATGTACCAAAATGTTCACTGCAGCTCTATTTACAATAACCCGGAGATGGAAACAACCTAAGTGCCCATCATCGGATGAATGGATAAAGAAGACGTGGCACATATATACAATGGAATATTACTCAGCCATAAAAAGAAACGAAATTGAACTATTTGTAATGAGGTGGATAGAACTAGAGTCCATCATAAAGAGTGAAGAAAGTCAGAAAGAAAAAGAGAAATACCGTATGCTAACACATATATATGGAATGTAAGAAAAAAATGTCATGAAGAACCTAGGGGTAAGACAGGAATAAAGACACGGACCTACTGGAGAACGGACTTGAGGATATGGGGAGGGGGAAGGGTGAGCTGTGACAGGGCGAGAGAGAGTCATGGACATATATACACTAACAAACGTAAGGTAGATAGCTAGTGGGAAGCAGCCGCATGGCACAGGGATATCGGCTCTGTGCTTTGTGACCGCCTGGAGGGGTGGGATAGGGAGGGTGGGAGGGAGGGAGACACAAGAGGGAAGAGATATGGGAACATATGTATATGTATAACTGATTCACTTTGTTATAAAGCAGAAACTAACACACCATTGTAAAGCAATTATACCCCAATAAAGATGTTAAAAAAAAAATGGTGCCTTAGACAAGAAAAATTAATAGAAGGTAACTAGATCACAGTATGGGTAAAATTATATACAGATTTGCTGAATACATGTGTAAATAACTATACATACACATTTAGAAACCTACTCAATCCAACAAATACTTACTGGAAACAAGTTTGAGGGCTTAAACTCCAACACTGTGAACAGACATATGTGAATAAGATAGTTTTGTCCACAAAGAGGTTACAACTGAATACTGTTAGTTAAAAACTTCTCAAAGAGTTTCATGCATAGTTTCACAGTGTTCATATTTTTAAATGAGGTAATAGCTTAAAAATCTATTTTTAATAACAAAGAAAATATAACTTTCTCAATATGCAGAAAAGAATAGTCTGAGAACCCTAAACTAAACCAGTGTGGGACTTCCCTGTTGGTCCAGTGGGTAAGACTTTGTGCTCCTGGTGCAGGGGGTCCGGGTTTGATCACTGGTGGGGAACTAGATCTCGCATGCATGCTGCAACTAAGAACTCCGCATGCCACAAGGAAGATCCCACAAACCACAACTAAGACCCACTGCGGACTAAATAAATAAAAAATTAAAAAAAAATCTAAACCAGTGTATTTGTTGATACTGTAAGAACTTCAAACATTAGCAAATGAAAGCAATTTTGAACTTTTAAACTGTTGTAACACTGTTACATTTAAACCTATGCTTAATAAACGAAATAAAAATGTCATTTTAAAATGTTGATAACACCATAGTGAAGGGTTGGAAGCAACTTGTGTCCACTGGAGGATGAATGGATAAAGAAAATGTGGTGTATATATATATATATATATATATATAAAATGCAATATATATATTTAAAAAGGAAGGAAATTCTGACACATGCTACAGTATGGTTGAATGTCTCAAGGACATTATAAATACTAAGTGAAATAGGCCAGTTACAAAACAAAAAATATTTTATAAACCCACTAATATGAGGTACTTAGAGTAATCAAGTTCATAGAAACAGCATGTAGAATGGTGGTTGCCAAGGGCTAGAGGGAGGGAATATGGAGATTGTTTAATGTGTATAGAGTTTCAGTTCTGCAAAATGAAAAAGTTCTGAGATTGGCTGCAAAACAGTGTGAATATACTTAACACTATTGAACTGTACAATCAGAAATGGTTAAGGTGGTAAATTCTATGTTATGCATTTTTACCACAGTAAAAAAAAGAAAAGACCCTCAGGTGCTTATTCAGAGGTGCCTGGCTTAAAAGTTGATAAGGTATGTCTTATATAATTAAAAATAAATTAAAATTGTGTCCCTTGCACGGGTTTGATCACTGGTCCGGAAGACCCCACATGCCGCGGAGAAACTAAGCCCGTGCACCCCAGCTACTGAGCCTGCGCTCTAGAGCCCATGAGCCACAACTACTGAGCCCACATGTCACAACTACTGAAGCCCGCACGCTTAGAGCCCGTGCTCCGCAACAAGAGAAGCCACCGCAATGAGAAGCCCACGCACTGCAACGAAGAGTAGCGCCTACTTATCGCAACTAGAGAAAGCCTGTGCACAGCAACGAAGACCCAACACTGCCATAAATAAATAAATAAATTTATTGATAAAATAAAATAGTGCATTTTCTACCCTTGCAAAGTAGAAAAAAAGTCTTTATATATTAAAAAATTATCAAGATTAAATTCAAATGATATTATATTTATTGATGTACTGATCAAACATATAGTATTTTTACTGAAAATCAACTTATTATATGTTATACAAAAACTGATTAGAGATTATATTTCCTAAAGAGATTCATAAGACTATGCATTATTATAAACAAGGTTTAAGAGATCTTAAAAATATTAAAAATGATGTAAGCAAATAAATTATAAACAGCAGCTAAAGGAAATAATAAAAGATAGTCACAGTTCTCCATCCTAGAGAGGAGCACAGTGATATTTTATTCAATTTGGGAGTGTAAGAAAGGCTTAATTGAGAAGGCAAATAAGTTTTAAGAATAAACAGTTCAATACAAGAAAATCCATCAACGTAACATACCACACCAGAACGAAGGGGGGAAAAAATGACATGAGTATCTCAACCAACACAGATAAAACGTTTGACAAAATCCACCAATTTTTCATATTAAAAAAACACTCAGAAAACTAGTAATATAGGGTAACATTCTCAACATAAGAAGGGCATTCTGGAAAACCCACAGCTAACATCATAGTAAATGGTGAAAGACCAAAAGCTTTCCTCCTAAGATCAGGAAGAAGAAAAGAACGCCTGCTTTCACAACTGAAAGATCTAAGCTCCCAGTTGAGGACCTCAGAAGATGCTATCACCACTCAGAAATAAATCAATTCTCTTTTTACAATGACACACCCCCTTCAAAAAACAAACAAAACAAAACAAAAACAAAAAACGAAACTTGCTGTGAAGACTTCCTTCAAAACTTTTAACATTTTATCTTCTTCCTACTGCAGGTACACTTACAAAAATGGAAGGTAAAGGGTGAGAGAAAACAGAAGGGGAAAAGGGCAGCAGTAATAAAGAGCACCATAACGATTTTTCACCCTCCACTTAGAAGAGAAATTTGACTTTCTAGTGTATAAGTTAAATACCATTTATTTATTTTGCTATATAGCTGGAAATCATAAACTCTTTGTAAAGATTTTTTTGCAGCATAAACATTCCTGTTCAAATACTGATACCTGGCTCCTAGTATGCTTCAAAAAGCAGGATGAGGGCTTCCCTGGTGATGCAGTGGTTGGGAATCCACCCGCCAATGCAGGGGACACGGTTTGATCCCTGGTCGGGGAGGATCCCACATGCCTCGGAGCAACTGGGCCCGTGTGCCACGGCTGCTGAGCCTGCGCTCTGGAGCCCGCGAGCCACAGCTACCGAGGACCGAGCACCTGGAGCCCGTGCTCCGCAGCAGGAGAGGCCACCAAAATGAGAAGCCCACAAGCAGCAATGAAGACCCAATGCAGCCAAAAATAAACAAACAAACTTATTTATTTATTTGTTTATTTTTTTAAAAAAGCAGGATGAAAATCTTTGTAGAATGAGCATTTTTATAGAACGAGTATTTTTGATGAGGCCTTTCCCACCCCCAGGGATCACACCATCCTTTCTATATTCAAAAAATATTATACATATACTTCTATTGTGACATCCTCCACATATGTAATGACTGGTTTGTGTGTCAGTTTCTCCACTAGACTGTAAGCTCTCAAAGAAGAGAAGAGGGACAGTATATTTTCCATGTTTATAAACTTCCTAAGTAATTCAAAAGGAATAATGAATATCCATGAATTTCTCTTTAAGATGATAGAAACTTCTTAACTACAATAGTAATGGTATTTAATTTAGGAATAAGACGGTAGAATGTCTCCAAAAATATAAATTCATACAAAACATAAAGAATTTACAACAATGCTTTAATGTCACCAATGTAATAGACATTCCTCCTTAAAGTTTCCAATAGGAAACTGAATGTAGTACAGTTTCAAGTTAAACAAGGGATGAGGGGAAATAAAATCAACCATTATAAAGTGGCTTCTCTTCACATTAGAAAGAGTTCTAACTAGTTTCAGTGACATCTGTCTACCTCAATTCCCCAAGCTCACAGTGTCCTAGCTCCATTGGCACTGTGATTCCTAGTTCCTCAGATCCTCATGTGGCTGGCTCCTTCTGGTGATTCATTTCTCAACACAAGCACTGCCTCCTCACGGAGGTCTTCCCAAACTTTTATATGTATTTTGCCCTTCATTCTACCCTGCCCCCAGTGTACGCTATCACATTTTCCTTACTTTCCTCCCTCCTTTGGAGCCCTTATCAATATTTGAAAACATTTATTTCTTTACTTCTGTTCTCCTACTAGAAAGTAAACTTAATAGCAGAAGGAACTTTGTCTTATTGACCATAGCATCCCCAACTGGTAGATGGTAGAATATGCCTGTGCTCCATAAATGTTTGTTGAATGAATGAACAAATGAATGAGTGACTGATTGAATGTGAAGCACATAATATATTGATTGACCGAATGAAAGACTCACAATCCCTACCTAGGGAATATTTTATTAGAATATTTGAGAACAAGCAACTTTCCATTTACAGCATACATCATGTCTCTTCCTTACTGAGTATCAATACTATAACTAAGGTATACAAAACTAAAGATAATTAAATAAGAGAGAGAAAGGCAGTATATGAATTGTTTGAAGAATGTGTCTTAGAAAATCACCTCAGGGCACATACCGGCTGATTCTAGAATTCTTTTCTCCCATAATTCTGCTTCTGTCATTCAATCAGCTAACAAATATTTATTGAGCATTATGTACTTTATTTCTAAGTATATATACTCAGTTCTCTTGAACACAAATTGGTTTTATATTCTTTGAATAAATTATAGTAGAAACATTATTGTCTTTAGTTAGAGAAATACGAACCTGAAACCCAGTTACAACCATAACTAATTATGTCAACTTGGAGCAGTTACTTAACATCAATAAGTCTAAGATAAAATGATACTTGGAAACTCTCTGGCACATAATTAGCCTTCATTATTAATTCTCCCCTAAAGGACAGGAATTGAAAGGTGAAATAAATCACAAGAACAGATCAAATATACGTTTGTTCTAAAGCACTGAAGCACTCTTGTTACATCTCCACATTCAGTTCTAGCCTGCCATGAAACCTTCATTCTCCCACTGGCACCCTACAGGTCCTTTGATTACCTAATTAAAGTAATTCATACAACACTGTAAGTGACCAAAATCCTACAGGACATTTAATTTAAAAATAGGAATTTGTGGGCTTCCCTGTGGCACAGTGGTTGAGAATCTGCCTGCCAATGCAGGGGACACGGGTTCGAGCCCTGGTCTGGGAAGATCCCACATGCTGCGGAGCAACTAGGCCTGTGAGCCACAATTGCTGAGCCTGCGTGTCTGGAGCCTGTGCTCCACAACAAGAGAGGCCGCGATAGTGAGAGGCCCGCGCACCGCGATGAAGAGTGGCCCTCACTTGCCGCAACTAGAGAAAGCCCTCGCACAGAAACGAAGACCCAACACAGCCATAAATTAATTAATTAATTAATTAATTTTAAAAAAAGAACAAACCACTCAAAAGTCATAAGGAGAGTGTGTTTCCTTTAAAAAAAAATAGGAATTTGTTAACTTATATGAATTTCAAATTGTTAAAATGTATATATTGCCTATATTGTTTTCTATATATTTATCCATTCTAGTTCAATTGAACAGATTATCAACAATAAGAGGCACACTTGCATAGGCCAGTTTTTTTCATAAATATCTGCTGTGCCACTACTGGGGATAAGGCATTGTAATAGACTCTAAGGGGACTGCAAGAATTAATAAAACATAATCTATGGCTTCACTAGACTGTAAGGACTTTACCATCTAATAGTTGAAACAGCCAAACACACAAATCACCTCATATGGCAGATAAAGGCTCTATAAGAATGTTTCTGAAACTTAGGTTATGTATAAATCCTCATAAAGGGAGAAAAAAATGTATTGTGGACACATGCTGACACACTAATTAAATTATTATGTTACTGAAATACCTAGAAAAGTAAAACTATGGATAAGGATAAACTCTTCTTCTTGCTTCCAGATCTTATTCAAAAATAGTATCGAAACAAATTTACAAAGTGTGCATATAAAAGCTACAAAACTAACGGATTTCTAATTGTTATCAATATGATGTTTTTGCTAAAATAAAATCATTGTACTCAACATGAATATGGTATTGACTGCTATTTCCCCATTAGTTTCCAGTTACCTTTGAGTTTGGCATGTGTATCTTATGGTCTAGCATTCGCTGAACAATTTAATATTCCACCATTTCTTTCTACTCAAATTACTACAAAGCTATAATTTAGTTCACTCTGATGTCAACTGGCCTTCAGTCGGTACAAATGAACCATTTGTACATATCAAATCTATTTTTGTTCTTTTCTTATTAAACTGACATAATTAAATACAATCATTGCCCTGAAAGTCGATGGCAGTGACTGTTTATAAGGTAAGCATCCCGGATGATCCAAGAATATTTCTTTTACATTAATGTTGAACTTTGTAAATTCTTATAGCAAACTCTCTCTCTCCCCCACAGAGAATATATCTACATACTCAGGAGGTCCAAGGACTCCAGTGTTGAAGAACAATGCTGTGATAGAAATAACAAATACTAGACAGGCAGAAATGATGGGGAGAGTAATTCCAACTGCAGAGGTTTCATGGAAGAGGCAACATTTGAGGGGAGCTATGATATTTAAGTTTAGTGCCAAGTGTGTATGATCGACACTGAAAATATGAAACAAACTAGAGTAAAAAAAGACACAGGAATTTTCATTGGTAAAGGCAATAAAGAGACAATAATTATGGATTTTATGAACAAAAGTTGAGGACATTTTCCTAAGAAAGAAAATCAGATAATAAAATTGCAAGTATTATAAAAATAAGTGGCATACTTTGAACATGGAAAAGTTTACACATACTATCTTATATTATGATGGAAATGTACCTATTGATGCAATGTTTTTTAAATGTTTTTTAAATATACTCACATAAGGAGAGCATCAGGAATATTTGTATTAGTCAGATTTTTTTAAACATCTATGACATGCTAATTTTAGGTACCCTTTTTTTTTTTTTTTTTTTTTGCGGTATGCGGGCCTCTCACTGTTGTGGCCTCTCCCGTTGCGGAGCACAGGCTCTGGATGTGCAGGCTCGGCGGCCATGGCTCACGGGCCCAGCTGCTCCGTGGCATGTGGGATCTTCCCGGACTGGGGCACGAACCCGTGTCCCCTACATCGGCAGGCGGACTCTCAACCACTGCGCCACCAGGGAAGCCCCTAGGTACCCTTTTGATGCAATAAAATAAGAATTTTTCCATTTATATCAAAATATTTTCTCCTCCAGTTTTTCATTTGTGTATTTATAGAAAAGGAATGAAGAGTCAAATATCATAACCCCATAACTCAGTCTATAACACCCTCTTCTCATCCCTAAAAACAGTTTCTGTAGACTGTACTTGTAGGTTATCCACTCCTTGACTAACATTTCAATGAATGTACATCTCACAGCAGATGTATGCATGGTGTTCTAGAAAGTGTGAGGGGAAAAGAATAATGTATTAACCAGATTAACTTTCAAGTCACTTTAATTCATAAAATACTGACCTAGTGGTCTAGGTACTAGATTCTTTGCTGATTACAATTAAAAAACACCAAACCAAATTAGAAAATTAGTTTTTCTTTTATATTCTCTCATGCCTCTACAATTATCTCTAAGATATATTAAGGTTACTGTATTTTCTATTTTTAGGCAGATTTATTAAATAGTAGCTCATTTAGAGTTTTCAGATAAGAAGTAATCTTTAAACCAAACGAGTGTGTAACATTATATACTTTTACTTGTTCAGAGAAGTTCAGTTGGGTCTCTGCAGCAGGGTGTCATTTCTATCTATAGGTACTCATACTAAGAACACCATGCATGCTTTTAGCTGCATTAATGTTAAAACAGTGCAACTTTTTGGTGAGGTGCAATAGGAGATGGAGGTTTCTTTTATCCAAATATACACTTAGGAATAGCAATGGAAATTTGATTTGTATGAAGTAATTTAAATGGCTATTATACACTAACTTTGAAGATACTCTTCACAATTCAGACTCTAGAAAACAAAATGTTTACTAGTTTATAACTTTAAGATATTAGATTTTTTAATTTAATATTTTAGATGTATTCATTGGCATAAAATATGGAAATTCTTATATAGACTTTACTTCTGGTTTGATCACTGTTACTATATTTTACCAAAGATATTTTAAATTTGACTATAACGCTCTTTTTGGTATTAGAAAAGTAGAAAAATAAAGGTCAGACAACATATAGCAGACTTGTTCTTAAATGGTTGATTTTTGTAATTTCCAAATAATGACTTAACTACCACACTGGGAAAGACACTTGACTCTTCTGAGTCTCAGTTTAGCCATCTGTAAAATGTAATAATATGTCTTCTAAAATTGTTAAAGACTCAAATAGAAATCACCTAGTATCTTAATCCATGAATAAATAAATAATAGTTTTGTTCTTCCTTCCTAAAAGCTTGTATAAAAATGTATTTCTTTTAAAAATATTTAATGGTAAAACCATAAGTAATATTAAAATTATTAACATTAAAAGAAACTTCGCTAGGTACTTAGCACTTACCAAACTTCTTGGTTTGTAAATTCCTATAAGATCTGACCTTTAGGCTCATTTACTTACTCAAATTTTACATTTCAACAATATTTAACTAAAATAGTTGCACGTCCCTGAACATATGTTGTTTCCAATCTATATGCCTATTTTCTTTCTGGATTCTCTTCTAACTCATATCTCAAAAATCTAGCCTAAATGTCTCCCCTCTCTTTAGAGATTTCCCTAGTCTCCTCTCCTAGACAGAGTGAGTGAATTATTTCCTTTTGTATTCTCCTCCTAAAATTGAAGCTATCAAAAAAGTGACAAGAGTCCAAGAAAAATAAATGAAATGTAAACAAATCAAAGACATTTAAACAATGGCATAAACTTTGTAAAATTATCTTGATGTAATCAGGATTAATTTTGGTCATGAGTGACAGAAAGCCAAAACTCAAGTGTCTTACAAGATAGAAGTTTATCTCACTCAAGTCATAGGTCACTGTGGGCAGGGTGACATCCTGAAGTTATCAGGGACTTTCCATCTTATTGCTTTGCCCATTCTTAGCTTGTGGTTTCCACTCATTGTCCAGTTATCATGCCCACATCTCAGCAAGCATGGAGGATGGGGGAAAAATAGGGTATGCCCGCCTTCCTTTAACAATACTTTCTGCAAGGTGCACACAGTACTACTGCTTATGTATCTCTAGCCAAAACTTAGTCACATGAGCACATTTAGCTGTAAGAGAGACTGAAAGTGATACTTTTATTCCAGGTAGTCATAGGCTGGGAACAAAACTAGTAGACGGAGAAAATTGATATTAGGGTACAAGAATCAGTCATTGCCATGCTTGTTTATATCTTATCTGTGGTAGGTACCTAACTGACATTTAAAATTTACTATCTAACACCAATATTTCTAATAGTGTGTACACTGTAAAATTATATAGTAATTTCTTCTAAATTTGAATTTTTAAGTTAAATATTTCTATTGGTAGACATAAATCTCTATGAAATTTAAATAATATTCACAATAAAATTACCAAAGGAAAAGAAGAAATTTTAATAAAAACAGGAAAAGCCACTTTATTTTAAAAGTTGCTTTGTAACAAGTTACTAAATATGAAGCAAAATGTTAAATAAGAATATTTAAAATAAAATATAGCCACTGTATTAATAAAATTACATATAAACAAAACTGCACATAAGCAAAATTGCACGAATACTCTCAGAGAAGATAGAGGATTTGGGGAGATGCGAGAAGAAAAAAGTCTATGAGTTACTTTATTATACTTCCTACAAATGCCATTCAGAGATTTTTAATCAATTAAGAGGTGATCATGAAACAGAAGTAAAAATTATAATAGAATAAAGCAAAACCAGGTTTGGATCAAGATCTCACACTATGTGACTTAGAGCAAGTAACTTTACAGATAGATGATGATGACTATGACAAGGGGTCAACAGAATTTACCATGTCAGCCTCTGTGCTGCGCTTTTATTATAAGCATTTTAAAATTTAATATTCACAACACTCCTGAAGTATAAACACTACTCTGCTTTAGAGAGAAAAAAACTGGATCTTAGACTATGTAACTGACTTAAGATCAAAACAGCTATATGAATATTACAGCACAAACTTAAAGGTTTTTCTGACCCAGTTCCTCTTCTTAACCATTATGCATGTTACTTCCCTTCAAATTCTCTGGATGTTGGTTTTCTCATCTGTTATATAAGGGGAATGTAGCACAACCTAAACTTTTCTAAAGTTCATTCTGGCCTTTTAAGATATTTGTATTCTAGTAAGGTCTGACTCTCCCCACCCCGAAAAAAGCACATTGTATCAATAGATCTAATCAGCCTCCTTGCTGGAACTTATGTAAGTCAACAAAGTTATCATTACTATATGTAATGTAGAAACTAAAAATCCATACATTAAAACGTACAAATGAAAGGATCACAATGTGTAAGTAAGGTAAATTTGGATATATCCCTGATCTTTATAGTTGATGTCCTACCCCTCTCATATCAATAAAGGAGTAAACTATAACATTAAACAAGTAAGAGGGAAGAAAGGTAACTAATACTTATAAAAATCCTTTTAAATATATGCATAAATCATTTTCTGCAGATACTGAGGCACAAAGAGGCTGACTTGCTAAAGGTCATATACACAGTATACAGCGGCATCAGTACTTGAACTCGCTCTGGTTCTAAAACCTATGCCCTTTCCTAACTACCCTGCTTCCCATGGTTCAATTTTGGATATGCATGTATTAATATTCTTGTTTCAATTTTAATATAAGAAAACTAAAGATACTAATTAATTTAGTTCTTTCTGGGGTATTTATGATTACTAGCAACATTTGCTAAATACTCATTTGCTCAATTGGAAAATACATATTAAAGTATGCAGAATACAAGGGAATATATGTTATCAGTTACATAAGAATAATAAAAATTAAGCATCACCAAACTACTAAGGAGGGAGAATCACTTTCAAGTAGGATGATTAGGGAAGGCCTCAAAGAGATGATTACAGGTATACAGGGCATTAGAAGGGAGGTTTGATTTCATCAGGAGAAACAAAAGACTGAAAAGGAAAAAGAATATTCTAGGAAAAGGGAATGACATGAATGTAAGTATGGAGACAAAATGTATACTCAAGGTGGAGTATGTAGTTCACATTGTATAGAATGTAGGGTTCTTCTTCTTGAATAATAGGATATTTGTCTGGGAAATATGTTAGAGCCAAACTGAGGAGGGGTCTTGAATACCAAGTTAGAAAGCCTTAATTTGAACTTATAAGAAATGGAAAGTCACTATACATCTTCAGGTAGAGACATAAAAGAATCAGAGCAACGCTTTAATAAAGTTCAACTGAGGATCACATATAGGCTTCAATAGAATTGATGATGGCCAGGAGGAAAAGAGATCATTTAGAAGATCTTGACACTTCAGAGAAATGTAACATAAGGAGTAAAAAGAGAAATTCTCCTGAGTTCTGAAGAAAAAAATACACAAGGTGTATATTATATATGAATACTCCAGCTCCAGCTCTGAAACAATCTATAATAGCCCCTTCCTAACCACAGCATTCTACTCTTTTAGTTCTTTATCATCTCATTTCACCAGCTTATCTACCTCTGACCAGTCCTTTCTCCATTTTCTCTGAATATATCAGCCCTTCTCCCTGGCCTCATTTTATTCCAGTCCCATGGTCAACACTTGAACTACTCTCTCAATGCCCTCAGTCTGAATCAGTGATGAAATCTACCCTCTTCTTGACACAAGGAGCTAGAGAAAGCCTCACAACCCGTACATTATTACACAGGGTTTCTACTATCAGTCACTTATGAAACTCTCAAATGAATACTTCTTAATTTTTAACTTATTTAACATCTGATAATATTGAACACCACCTCTCTTCCTGAAATTCTTGAATTCCGAACAGTTGCAATTAAGTGTTCCCTTAACATTACCCTAAAAATGTACTGAGAGTTAGCATTTTTTAATTAAAAAAAACACCTTTTTCATCCAATGCTAATTTTAACTTCCTTGATTATAAAACATTAGATGCAAAACAGAAGGTTACTACAGAAATATGTTAATATTTTGTTGTAAACCATTCAGTTAGGGCAATAAAGTTCTGATTAAGAAAAAACAAACAAGCAAAGAGCAACAAATCAGAGATAGCTAAAATGCTCCCTTAGGAAAATGAACATGGCATATACATCTGTAGACTCAATGATGATGATAAAGCCTTTAAAAATAGAATAGAATAAAAGTTGTCTCTGGCCTCTCTGAAAAATGTTAAATGTACCAGTTTTCCAAAAAAATATTAAAACATTAAGGTTTTATATACACGGAATAACATTTCTGATAATTACTGCTTCTAATGAACAATTAAAACGGGATTTAAGAAGCAGATTAACTGAGTAAATAATTTACTCAATTTTTTTCCTCTGTTACTTAAAAGGAGTTTTCAAAAATGCTGTAAAATTTCATTACTGCAATTCAGATTTTAATAGTTAGAATTTTCTAATAATGTAGATCAAGGCCTTGGATAAAAGTTTTTCTTTAAGTAACATATTACCTTATACACAGTAGAAATTAACACTTTAAATAAAATTAAAGCGGAAAAGTTCAGTTTCTTAAGAGAACTATCCTTTTTCAACAACTCTCCATATTTGGAAGACTGTTTATAAATCATTTAAATATCAATGAAAAATTTAATCAAGAAGTCTAAGAATCCTTTCAATGCTGTTTTCACAGTCTTTCCTTAATATGTGATTAGTCCCAAGTAATTTTATTTTTGTAATTTTTTTCCTAATGTGAAGTCACCTTAAATGTTTCATGCCATATTTTAATAAAAACAAAAACTAAAAAAGATGATGTTCAGATTATGATTCACACTGAAATATGTTAGTATAATTAGGCATATAATTTCAGTTATAAATTAAGTGTATTTTTCATTTAAAATGTTTTAAAATCATTTAAAGAAGTATTTAAATAAGTAGAGTGTGAGGTGTGAATCATTAAATGTAAACATTCATTTGGCTCTTGAAAGAAAGAACAACAATCTAAAATCATAAATATTTTCTAACTTAATTCTCATTCTCAGAGAAAACAAAACATCCTTAAAAGCTTAATTATCATTTTAGTCTTACTGTGATCAATGTGGTCAATCTTGTGACATAACTGTTGAGAAATCTGCAATAAAAAAACAGAAATAGCATTCAGCTGAATCATACTTGAGTAAGTGATTTCAGAAACTAAAAAGTTTGTTTAGAATATTTGTCTTTCTTGATGCCATAAGTCATATTTAAATTAATCTAAAATTGTCAGGAAAAGTACAATTGGCATGACACAAATAAGCCTAAAACACCTGGAGTTTATTTATAGGTCATTATTTATTATAGTATGGTAAAATATGTTTTGTTATAATCAACAACACCCCAGGGTTAACGTAATATAACATATTAGTAAATAAACTATAGGTCATTTGGGTTAGTTTTATTTGTTTTCAAATATTTACCGAGAGGAGAATCACAGTGTCTTAAATATACTACAGAACAAAAGACAGCCAGGTATTGTTTACCTTTTTCTCTATGATTAGATTAGCAGTGTAGTCTATGGCCAGAACATGATCTACTTATTATCAATTAATAGGAGAAATTGCTTCATGCTATTCCTTATGAACAGTGTCAAAACTATTAAAGATTGAAAATATAATTGGAAAGGAACTATATACTATAAACCCAGGGAAAGTTATAAGTTAAACTATTTCCTAAGCTGTATATGGGTTAGAGTTCTTATTCCTGTCAAATCTAAGCTTTTAGAAATTTCTTAATTAACAAGGTATGATTTAATTTAAGGTGAACTTTAAAATGTTTAGTGTTAAAAATTAATACAATGTTAATGGTGTTTTAAGATTCATAATTATCTTTCATGTGTTATTTCATCAGATCCTCATAACAATTCCTTCAAGAAGTGGAAAAGAGGTATTTCTCATTATATACTCAGGAAAATCGATATTGGAGAGGATACATGACTTGTCCAAGCACACAGAACTGAGTTTTCCTTGGTTCCTTTTTTATCTCACACCTCCCATCCAATCTATCCTGCCAACCATTCTTCCTCATTCTATCCTTAATTCAAAACACTTATTACTGCTTTTTACCTCACTAGTTCAAGATATTGCTCTCCAATATTACTATTATAGTCTCCCTACTTCTATTCTTAACTTAGCAACAAATATATTAGCTCACAACACTCCCTTACTCAAAACTGTCCAAAGGCTTTTCCATCACGTAAGATAAAATCCATAATACCTACCATGGCCTATTAGTCCCTCTGTCACCTGGTCTCCTGACTACATCTCCTGTCACTCTCTCTCTACTATGTTCCAGTCACAGTGACCTTTTTGATACTTCCCAAACATACCAAACTTGTCCCTCTTCAGGGCCTTGACATTTGCTGATCTCTCAGCCTGCAGGAATTGTTCCCCATATCTTTGCAGGACTGGCTTTCTCATTTCATTCAGGTCTGATAACAAATGCCACCTCCTCAGAGAAGCCTTCTCTTCTCACCAGAGACTGTTTTCAGCTGTAAGCTGCATGAGAGATCACTGGAGCACTAGTATAACAGCTGGAATCCAACAATTACTCAAGAAAGAGCTGCTGAATGAATGAGTGAACAATTACTGATTCCCTACCGCATCCAGCACTACGCCCAGAGGGATATATAAATAAAAATGCTTACAATTTCTATTTAAGGAAAATATGCATTAACAACTTTGTATACATTTTAAAAAGTCACTGTAGGGAGATTTTGGGAAGCTCAAGAAAAAAAAAAAGGCAAAGCGGGGTTGGTGTGAAAGTGGTTGTAGTGAGTTAACAGATGTGATACAATGAGGGTCTGGATAGTGCAGATGAGTACAGAGAGAATGGGAAACCCAAGATACATCTTACATGGAGAAACAAGAGGACTTCATGCTAAATTAAGTACAGGAACGAGGACAGCAGAGAAAGATTACCAGGGACACAATGAAAGAAACCTGTAGTGGTAGGGTGGAGTGACTTTTATTTTGGACAGTAAGTAAGTCCAGTGTTACCACAGGCTATTCAAATGGAGACGCTTCTCAACAACGGGTAGATATTGCGATTTAGAATAGTCCAAGGTTTAAAAATCAGTCATATAAAAAGTACAATTCAAGCCAAGAGAGTTTACCAAGGGAATGAATATAAAGAAAAGACAAGACTATCCAACAGAATTTGGGGGATACCTATAAATAAGGCTCATGGGAAGCAAGAGAGGTGACACTGTACGGTGTTTTGTTATGTTTTAAGTCCAAGAAATAGAGAAATGGAAAATACACTGAAGGCGAAAGAGGAAAGATTTCTAAGGAGGAGAACGTGTTAGCTTTAAATGATGCATGGAGGTATAAAAGAATATAAGACCGGAAACTTATTCTCTCCAAATTATCTGTTCCCACCGTATCAGATCAGATCAGAAAAAGCCTACATAGATGGAATGCATTACTCTCTGTATCCAAAGACCTGCCTTCAGTGAACTCCTTCCTAGCATTATGCTTTCAACTTCAATCAATACAAAAAAAAACAGGCTTGTGATGGTAAAGAGTCAATAAAAAGGCTTGTGAAAGAACCAAATATACTTTCTATAAAACTCTGTAATTTAAAAAGCTATTAAATATTTTTAAATACATTCAAATAAAATAAGTAACTGAATAAAAAGATAAATGTTCCATTTTATTTTTTATTTTCTTGGACAAAAACAAGATAATTAAGACTAAATCTATAATTTAAAATGCATACTTGATTTAAAGCCCTAATCCTTAGAGTATAAAAACCTTGTAAAGGCATTCCTGGGCTTCCCTGGTGGCGCAGTGGTTGAGAATCCGTCTGCCAATGCAGGGGACATGGGTTCGATCCCTGGTCCGGGAAGATCCCACATGCTGCGGAGCAACTAGGCCCGTGAGCCACAATTACTGAGCCTGTGCTCTAGAGCCTGTGAGCCACAATTACTGAGCCTGCATGCCGCAACTACTGAGGCCTGTGTGCCTAGAGCCTGTGCTCCACAATGAGAGAGGCCACCACAGTGAGAAGCCCACACACTGCAAGGAAGAGTAGCCCCCCGCTCGCTGCAACTAGAGAAGGCACGCGCGCAGCAACGAAGACCCAACACAGCCAAAATAAATAAATAAATAAAATAAATTTATTAAAAAAAAAAAGGCATTCCTTCATCATGGTAGTAGCAATTTTTACACATAACTTACTGGATATTTGCAAATGCATGAGAAAAAAAAATACATGAAATTAAGACGACACTAGAGGTTAAAGTCAGACAAATCTTAGGGCTTCTCATAAAAATCCTGGGTGGCTTTTACAATGAAAAGGTAATTCTTTAAAATCATCTTGAAACTAGGAAATATATTCAAATTAGACATATAAAAAGTAATATTACATTTTATGAAAACATAATTCAACTAATGTATTGGTTATATACTTTTCCCCCACCAGACACCATCTTAGTAAATATGCACAGAGAAAATCTCAACTATATTTACCAGTTTACCAACTATATTTACTATGTTTCCAGTAATTAGCATGTAACTATCTCTATTTTTCTTCTTCCTCTGCCCCCAAATGGAAAAAGTCTTTCCTTATCTAATCAATTTTAGCATACTCAAGATTTCACCTTCACTTGACAACCTTACATAAGTTTCAATATATACAACGTAAGGATATTTATCCCTACCAAGCTTATTGAAAAGGTTCAAAGGAATAAATGAATAAAAAATTTACTGGCTTTTTCTCACTCTATTCAATCTGAACATGAAAATATATGCTAATTAACCCTAAAATTCATTTAAAGTAATAGTCACTAAAATATTTAATCATTAATTCATATACCAGTTTAATGTTTTCTCTGTGTTCTATGCTCATTTCAAGGTGTGGTTATATAATAAAAATTCTCTCTAAAATTTACATATGAAAAGTAATCTCATAAACCATATGCTACTGGTAGGCTATTTCAGTGTTGCAATCTTGGATTGTAGACATGGAAATTCTGTCTTTATCATTCACTTTTTAGAGAATCACAAGTATGCACAATTTGGCATACGTTTTTAAGGTTAATAACAAACTTTATAAAAATCTAAACATGCTTCTACCATCATCTAGCTATTTCAAATCCTGTCTATTATTATTATTATTTTTATTACTTGGGGAAATTACTTGGTAGGAAAAAAATCACATGCTTCAATAAGCAATACTTTAGGGGGGAAGGATACTTGTAAATAATAGGAATCTATAAAACCGGAGAAACTGGTAAAAATGTGATCTACCACTAATGGAATACATATCAATATTCATGGGATGTGGGTCCCACAGATAAGGGAAGCCTGACTGTACTATGCTGCTTTATATAAGAGACTTGTGCATCTACTGATTTTGGTACCTGTGGCAGGTCCTAGAATCAATCCCCCACTGATATCAAGGGACAACTCTATTCTATACAGAGCCGTGCAATGGAACTTAATGCAATAATGGAAAAGTTTACTATCTGCACTGTCCGATACCCAGCCCATAGCCAAATGTGGCTATTGAGTACTTGTAATATGGTTAGTGTGATTAAGGAACTGACTTTTAGATATTAACTAATTTAAATTTAAGTATCCACATGTGGCTAGTGACTACCGTATTAGCGCAACTAGGCATTTCTGAAACTATACTAAGATCAAAGTGTAAATGATCCTCCTAAAATATTTGAAAATTTATTTTCTCTATTTTTTTTAGACATAGGGAAAAAACCGTCAACTGTGTTGGGCAGAATATGTTCCATTCAGGAACAGTGCTCCAAATTTGGAGGGAAATTATTTTATCTTCAAATAACTTTCAAGTTTATGTTGGGTGGAAAAGAAGGTTTACTTTATTGCAGAATTCTTAATGTACCATAGTGCTTATAAGAGGAAGTAGTCTTAGATTTTGGAGAACTGAGTTTTAAATCTCTTTAAATTTAAATCTAAATCAGCTGGGTAGAAGTGGTTTACTTCATTTATTCATGCACTGTTATGACTAAAACCTCAACAGAACTTAGCAAAAAAAGAAATTTATTTTATTAACAATTTTAATAGTTCTGATCCTTGGGAACCTCTTTTTCCAACAATTATTTTCCCTTTCTTATTATGTTTTAAGAAAAAAACATGAGCCAGCTTTAACAACAAGACAAGAATTTTATTTAACTAAGCACGTAATACGGTATGTATGAAAGAAGCCTGCCATCTAGTCTAGAGTAGGCATATAAATAGAAGACTTTATATAACATTAATATAAGTTTTGTTAAGCAGTTTTGTCAAATTATAAAAGCACCAATCAATTTAGATACTTTATCTACAAGCAACAAAGCTCTAAAGTGATAGAAATCATTTCCTGACCCATACAAACAGTTGACTATGTTGGTGTCTGGCTAAAAGTTGTTTTTCTGATTTCATGGGGGGAAGACATCGAAGGAAAGAAAACAGGCAGCTTGAATGGATAGTTCCAATTCCAAGCAGTATTTTGGTGCATAATACTCACTGAATGCTTTCTGTCCTCAGTTTCACCTGTACGCCTAAGCAGGGTATTCAGTAAAATATTAGATGTGCATCTTCACTTAATGTTCAGAGAAGCTGTGAAGGCCAGAGTTCCAATGATTCCTGCCACTGCACATTAATCCATGCAAATTAATCCAATCCCTACCAGATACCAAGGGACGACTGTAATTCAACACCTGCTGTTAGAAAATAACCAGAGCCCACTATCTACACTAGAGATACCCAGGAAGTTAAAAAGTGATTATAGCCTCCCAAGAGAAGTCTAGAAATAAAACAAATGATAGTTTCTCATTTTAAAACACCAAACTTCGTCATATCACAACCTAAAACAAAGTGAGCTTCCCCTTAAGAGAACTGCTTTAAGTATTAAAGAAAACCAAAAGCAGAAAAAAAAAAGTTGTACATCTCTTTAAGTTCTTAAAGAGATGATTTACCACGATTCTAACTTTTTGCCACTCTTCAGCTAAACTACTTCATACTAAACTACTAAATACTACTTCTGGTAAAACCAAATATAAACAGATAGCATTTAAAAAAGCACTTCTTGGAGAAAACTCTAATTTGAAAAGATACAGGCATCCCAATGCCCATAGCAGCACTATTTACAATAGCCAAGACATGGAAGCAACCTAAATGTCCATCTATAGATGAATGGATAAAGAATATGTGGTACATATATACAACGGAATATTACTCACCCATAAAAAGAAATAAAATAGGGACTTCCCTGGTGGCACAGTGGTTAAGAATCTGCCTGCCAATGCAGGGGACACGGGCTTGAGCCCTGGTCCAGGAAGATCCCACATGCCGCGGAGCAACTAAGCCCATGCCCAACAAATACTGAGCCTGTGCTCTAGAGCCTACGAGCCACAATTACTCAGCCTATGTGCCACAACTACTGAAACCTGCACACCTAGAGCCCGTGCTCTGCCACAAGAGAAGCCACTGCAATAAGAAGCCTGCGCACTGCAACGAAGAGCTGCCCCTGCTCGCTGCAACTAGAGAAAGCCTGTGCGCAGCAACAAAGACCCAACACAGCCATAAATAAATTTATTTATTTATTTTTTAAAAAAAGAATGAAATAATGCCATTTGCAGAAACATGGATGGACCTAGAGACTACCATACTAAGTGAAGTCAGACAAATATGATATCACTTATATATCTATACAAGTGGAATCTAAAAAAATGATACAAATGAACTTACTTGCAAAACAGAAATAGACCCATAGACATAGAAAACAAACAAGAAAGAGGGGAGAGAGATAAATTAGGAGCTTGGGATTAACAGATACACACTAGTATATGTAAAATAGATAAATAAGGTCCTACTGTATAACATAGGGAACTATAGTCAATGTCTTGTAATAACCTATAATGGAAAAGAATCTATATGTACACTTTGCTGTACACCAGAAACTATCACAACATTGTAAATCAACTATACTTCAATAAAAAATAAATATAAAATAAAACAGCACTTCTTGTATTATCAGTGATTTTACATTTCTTATAAAATTATATTTCCATAAATTACCAAAATATATCAATAATTTCACTATCCTTACTACAAAAAGCTGTCATTCCCTCAAAATATATCATATCCTTCATTTGCAACACTTGTCCTTACTGTTCTGTGTGA
The DNA here is from genome assembly GCF_963455315.2 of Globicephala melas. Classification (NCBI taxonomy): domain Eukaryota; kingdom Metazoa; phylum Chordata; class Mammalia; order Artiodactyla; family Delphinidae; genus Globicephala; species Globicephala melas. The sequence goes on along the minus strand of NC_083320.1, from coordinate 71,579,813 downwards.
TTGAAACTTCTCTAGAAGAGTTATAATTCCCACAGGTTAACATACAAAATTTTTAGACAACTAACATAAGCTTTACTACAATGCAGTTTAGCTAGAGCTCAGATGGCAACTTTATAATTTTGCTGATAATAAAAACCACGCAAACAAAGCACAACTGGCTATTAAACTTGAATTGTTTTTTAATTTAAGTATATATAAAGCTGTGTGTTTTTCTAAAGTTTACCACCCTATTCTTCCAACACTAATTAGTACCTCTCAAAATCTTTACTCCCTCTTCATGGGTTTCTGCTTCAGAGCCATAAATGGGTATCCAGTAGAAGAAGAAAGTGGTAGCACTGTCAAGAGGTGTTGAAACACTCTTGAGGCTAATATATACACAATATCCAAAAATGAACTAATCACTTAGATGAAGTAATATAATGAAGGGCTTCATTTGAGAAAAATTATATGCTGTTTTGGCTGTATTTTTATTTCTCTAACTATAAGTTTTTTAGGGAATTCAACTCAAATTGTAGCAATAGAGAGGTAAAGCCTTTAGGAATTACTATTAACTAAACTAAAATACATTATTTGAATATAAATTTGGGGGAAATTTTAGTTTTTATCTAAATTAGAGTCCATCTCAGTCTTGTCAACAAATGCCAAACGAATAATTTGCCACTGATAAGACTGCCTTGTAAAAAACTACCTTACTCGAACAGGCTAGCAATCAAGACAAACACAAAGCTCGTAGTTTTATAAAGCTTTCATGTACCGTAGCTAAAAGACCTAAATGAAACGATTCCACTCCAAACCTTCAAAGATCCAATTCAGATTATGGCTATGAAGACTTGGTGAAGCAATTAAGCAATCTAACAACATACAATCAAAAAAAATATATTTCATTAGATATAACAAAGTTGCCATCACTAATAAATACTAGATTTCAGATAATACACATTTTACTCTTTTCTATTAAAAGAACTTTGCTATGAATATTTAGGGATATTAAGTAATCATTACTACTATTTTACTTTTCCTGAGAATTCTTAGAATGATTTCATCATAAAAAGAAATCTGGTCTAATGCTTCCAACAGGGACTACATTACCTTGGTCCACTTTCAAAATTTTGGCATACATGCATAAGATACCTTAGGCAATCTCTTAGTACATCAGTTTGCCATGCCATAATTATCTACTTCACAAGGATGTTGTGAAGTTTTAGTTAATTATGCTTATAAAATTTTTTGAGGTATACAGATGAAAGAGAGGTGTAAGGCTCAGATCCAATTAATTGCTATGTACTTGATGAAAAAAAATGCCACTTAAAAGCATTTATTAGTAACAACATGGATGAGATGGAGAAGACTTGGGTAGGAATAAGTTTGGTGATGGCGATAGTGATAGTGTTAAGAAATCAAGAATTTGGTTTTGGCAAAGTACCCAAGTGAAAAGTTTCAGAAAAAAACATGACATGATTGACTGTGACAATGCTGCTGGGAAAACACTTAACCTAAGGACTGAGAAATGACCATTGGATTTAGCTAGATAAACTTCACTGGTGCCCAGGACACGAATGTTGTCATCAGAGTGGTGTGGACAAAAGCACTGAATAGGATAAGTAAAGCAGAGAAAGTGCAATGAGGATGTAGAAGCAGCATATATGGAAAACTCTTCGAAAGGGTTTGCTATAAAAAACTGTAGAGAAACAGCACTGTAGCTTGAGGGGGATGTGGGACCTTGAAAGGTTTTTGTATTAAGATGGAGGAATACTACAGCATGTTTATATGCTGACGAGATGGATTTAGGGAAGGAAAAAATGCTGATGGGAAAATTACAAAAGCAAAATCAATGATTACTAAGCACTTAATAAATGTATAAATCTGTCCTTGCTGCTAGAAATGCAAAGATAATAAAGACATGAACTAATTTAATACTTCTATGGAAACTATATTAAAAATGATAGGGGAAAATACCACATATAATTCAATTAAAAATCCTTTAGAAACAATATTATTTTGTAATAGAGGCTGCCATGTTAAAAATATGAAAGCAATGTTGACATATTTTATGATGTGACAGCAATGTCCTTCTAAGCTATACACATGCAGCTGCACAGTATAAAAATAATGCCATACACAGCTCTTATTTGATTATGCACAGTGGGGCTTAAATAGGATCAATGTTAGACAAAAAGTACAGCAATTTCAGGAAACATCTCCACCATATTTTCCCTTTTCCCTCCTCTGTACTGACCTATTTCCACTTTTGGATTTCCAGCACCATCCTATTCTATAACGTATCACCCTATTCAAAACAGAAAGCAATTCATATTATCAATCATTATATTGATATTATCAATCATTTTATACAATTATCATTTATACAAATGTTTATCAATCATTTATACAAATGTTTATCATTTCCAAAGTTCCATTCTTTTTGCTTATTACTTCCTACCATTTTCCCCTGCCTCCTTAAAAAAGTTAAAACTTAGATAGTTGTAAGGAATTTGAAAGTTATAAAGACAGTTACTAATTACATATTAGGGTAAATTAATCTAGATAAGTTTCTCAAACACATTTGCATTTCAGGCTTTTTTTCCCTCTAATTATAACATCCTTTATCTCTGTATATTTTTATACCCTGTCTTGTTCTAAAATATGAGGTAATAAACTAAGATGAGGTAAGCTACTAATAAGGTACATAATATTCATAATAAAAATAAGAACCTGAGAGTGAAAAAAATAAGATCAGGCCAAGAGCTTAAAACTGCATGCCATAAGGCCCTGTACTCTATGTTGCTGAAGGATGAAATATATGTCTTTGAGTTTCCTGATAACCAATGCAAAGAAGAAATGATTGTCATATGCAGCTTTTGCTTGTATATATTATTCACAGTACTCATAAAGTGAAAAGAAATAATTTTCTTAAAGAAAGCACAGCTCTTTTTGTTACTGTGACCTGAGGAAAGTCGTTGTATTGAGTGGTCAAAAATATTCCAGCAATAAACAAAATAATGAGTTTTTTGTGTGTTTTTTTGTTTGTTTGTTTTGGCCATGCCACATGGCTTGTGGGATCCTAGTTCCCCAACCAGGCATTGAACCCAGGCCACCAGCAGTGAGAGCACGGAGTCCTAACCACTGGATCACCAGGGAATTCCCAAATAATGAGTTTTGAAGAACTATTTCTTTAACTTCCCTCAGAGATTGGCCATTGCCATCATACTAGAGAGCATTTTAGCAGCTAAAACAGCATATGGTTCAAGTATGTCACACATAAGTTTAATTCAAGGATAAGATATGGACAATGCAGAGCAGTATTCTACATGTCTCAGGGATTCTTCTGCCAAATATTAAAATTTCAGAAATCACAATGAATTTTTTAGATTGAGATACAATTCACATAAAATAAAATTCACCATTTTAAAGTGTACACTTCAGTGGTTTTAGTATATTCATAATGTTGTGCAACCATCACCACTATTTAATTCCAGAACATTTTCATCAACCCCAAAAGAAACACCATACCAATTAAGTAGTCATTACCTATTCTCCCCTTCACTCTCTCTTCCAGCCCCTGGCAACCACTGATCTACTTTCTGTCTCTATGAATTTGCCTATTCTGGACATCTCATATAAATGGAATCATATAATACGTGAACTTTTGTGTGTGGCTTCTTTCACTTAGCATGTTTTCAAAGCTCATCCATATTGTAGCTTATATCAGTGCTTCACTCTCTTTTATGGCTGAATAATATCCAATTATATGCACATTTTACTTACCCAGTCGTCAGCTGATAGACATTTTGGTTGTTTCCACTTTTTGGCTATTATGAATAACACTATGAACATTCATGTACAAGTTTTTGTGTGGACATAAATTTTCAGTTCTCTTAGATATATACCTAGAATGGAAGTTGGGTCATACGGTAGCTCTATGTTTAACTTACTGAATAATTGCAAAACTGTTTTCCAAAGCGCCTGTACCATTTTACATTCCCACAAACAGTATATGAGACTGCCATATACTCCATCCTCGCCAGCACTTATTTGTCAGTTTTTGTCTTTTTATATTTCTTAGTAGATATGAAGTATTATCTCATTGTGGTTTTGATTTGCATTTCCTGATATCTAATGATGTTGAGCCCCTTTTCATGTGCTTATTGCCATTTCTATAACTTCTTTAGAGAAATATTCAAATCCTTTGCCCAGTCTTTAATTGGGTTATCGTTTTTGTTGTGGCGTTCACACTGTGAACACTGTTGTGTTCAAAATGAATTTTTAAGATTGTCATCTATTACCAGTTTCTAAATTAAGAGTGACAAACGTAAAAGATTATAATTTGTGGGGCTTCCCTGGTAGCGCAGTGGTTGAGAGTCCGCCTGCCGTTGCAGGGGACACGGGTTCGTGCCCTGGTCCGGGAAGATCGCACATGCCACAGAGCGGCTGGGCCCGTGAGCCATGGCCGCTGGGCCTGCGCGTCCAGAGCCTGTGCTCCGCAGCAGGAGAGGCCACGGCGGTAAGAGCCTCACGGACCGCAAAAAAAAAAAAAAAAAAAAAAGATTATAATTTGTGAAAATGAAGATGGCAGATCAAAACTACTTTGAGACAGAATACACATCTCGATATCATAAGGATCTATTGTATAATATTAATGTCAACACTAAATCCTTGCACTGCTTGCGAATTCTCTTCCTCTTCACCATCAAATATACCACCTAGTTAATGAACAGTTGATATCCATAAGGAGGCATATTGTTTTAACATTCAACAAAAACTGGCAATTGTCAAATAATCAGAAAAAAGGGGAGATATTAAAACAGCTTGCAGGAGTTCAAAAAAAAACTTAACAAGATAAATGGATTACTGTCTGAAAAAGTAACAGCACATAATACTTGCATGCTCATTGAGTTCTTATGCAGACTGAAAAGCTTTAAAAAAATTAAAAGCTCTCTTATTTGGGGCTTTAAAAGCAATGCTGGCTTGATTTTTTTCAACAACGTCCAAGAATATGCCAGTGCCTGTATTACTCTAGTTTGAACAAGTAATGTTTTTCTTTAAAGTTCTAGGTTAGAAAAAAAGTACCTTACTGATCATCAAACTAGTTAACCAGATTCAAACAGCAGTTGGAATTCATGGTAAAAAGGATGGTGAAAAGAACACTTCTGAGTTTCCTGATTGTGATTATTAGGAGATGGAATTTGAAACAAAGATAATACTGAATTTGCTGGGAGTAGAGGACAAGATCATGAAAAGTTACTAAGCTAAAGTACTTGAATATCTAAGTTTTATTAGACATAATTTTAATTCACTTCTATCATACTAAGTTTTATTATGCTACTTACTCTTTTTTTCCTTATATTAGAGTTTCCATGACCTAACCCCTCACATTACTTGGCATGCTCTCTGCTCTACCTAGTGATGTGCAGGCAGCATTTATCAAGTAACAATGAATATACATCATCATAACATCATAACAAATATGTCTTGCCTTATATCTCCAACATATATTTGTGATATTATCAGTGATACATAATCATTACATATTAATAACACCCAGCTTTGTTCTCAAAACAAGTTAAAAAGATAGTTTAAGTGAAAAATAGATTCTTGGTCTTAAAACTGCTAGTGAATTAAACAAGCATAAAGGTTGTAATATTTCAAAGAGAATATCTGCCTTTAGTTTCTAAAACAATTGTGAAGTGAGCTATTCAAGATGAAACAATGACTGTTTTTGGAGCAATCCAAAGAATAACCACATACTACAAAATGTGCACACTGTGTTCTTCCTTTTCCTATCATATACTTAAACAAAAAAGAAGCTTCAATAAAAATATAAAACAGGGACTTCCCTGGTGGTCCAGTGGTAAAGAATCCACCTTCCAATGCAGGGGGTGCGGGTTTGATCCCTGGTTGGGGAACTAAGATCCCACATGCCGCAGGGCAAACCCTGCGCCGCCACAACTGCTGAACCCGGGTGCCTCAACTAGAGAGCCTGTATGCTGCAAACTACAGAGCCCATGCACTCTGGAGTCCATGTGTCACAACTAGAGAGAGAAAACTCACATGCCACAACTAGAAAGGAGCCTGCATGCCGCAACAAAAGATCTCACCTACCTCAGTGAAGATCCCATGTGCCACAACTAAGACATGATGCATCCGAAAAATAAATTAAATTTTTTAAAAAAGAAATGAGAGCAGTCTTGCAGGACAGAGACCTCAATCTATGGAATCTGTACTAACTCTGAATAGTTTGTGTACGGATTGAATTAAATTCTTGGAGACCCAGTTGGTGTTGAAGAATTGGAGAATTCATTGCTCGTTTTTGGGAAAAAAACCCAGTAATACTCAATACATTTATTTTTGGAGAAATGAATGAGTGAAAAGTAAATACAAAAGAAGTAAATCACACTTATTTATTAAAATGTATAGTCATTCTTGTGTCACTTTTTAGAGTTTGCTTTTCCTTTTTCCTATTCTTTTGTATTCAATTTTTGTATATAGATAAAGTTTGCTTTTATCTTTAATAATTATTTTAGCATAAGCACTCTCCTTTAAACTGAATATTACTTTCAAGTTCACCAAAACTTAAACCAAAGCATATTATTAAAATCAAAAACAAAAATCTGATTCTCCTTTATGAAAGAGGATCTAGCATGGATTTATATACTTGTCTCTTATATTATTTACCATAAGCAATGTAAGAATAGTGTTTAAAAGATTTTCTTTTCCAGAGATTAGCAGAGTACTAAGGATATGAAGGGTACTTACTAACTAGCTGGAAGAGAAAAGGAAATATTGTAAGAGAAAAAAAGTTAGAAAAAACTCTGGAAATTGGGAGAGAAGAAGGGAAAGATAGAAAATTGAAAAAAAAAAAGTACAGGATGGGACAGGGGAATAAGGGGTAGACTGAATTTGCCCAAAGAATATTTTAAGTGATCCTCAAGAAAATAATTTCATATTAAAAAAAACCATGCAATGTTAACAAGACTACACAGAGGTAAGACATGAAAGGAAAACTTGATGCAAGAAGTCTGGTAATAAGAGACCCTGAGTTGCTAAAACGATCTTGAAAAAGAACAAAGTCAGAGGGCTCCACTTTTTGCTTTCAAAACTTACTACAAATCTACACCAATCAAAGCAGTGTGCTAATGCTTTACTGCTGTATATTTAGATCAATGAAATGGAATTGAAAATCAAGAAATAAACCTTTACTTTTATGGTCAATTGATATCTGACATCAGTGCCAAAACAATTCAATGAGGAAAGAATGTCTTTTCAACAAAATGTGCTGGGACAACTGGATAACCATAATGCAAAAGAACAAAGTTGAATCCCCTACGTCACACCATACATAAAGATGAACTCAAAATGGATCAATGAACCAAATGTAAGAGCTACAATTATAAAACTCTTTAAAGAAAATATAGATGTAAATCTTTTCTACCTTGGATTAGGCAATAATTTCTTATATCTGACATTAAAAGTAAAAGCAATCAGTCAAAAGCACAAGTAATCAAAGGAAAGACAGATAAATTGAGTTTTATCTAAATGAAAAATTTTGTGCTTCAAAGGACACTATGAAGAAAGTGAAAAGACACCAATGTAATGTGGGAAAATATTTGGAAATCATATCTCTAATGAGGGAATTATATCCAAAATATATATTAAAAACTCCTAAAACTCAATAATTAAAAACAAATGACACAATTTAAAAATGGGGAAAGGATTTGTATAGACATTTATTCAAAGAAGATATAAAAATTACCAATGAGCACAAGAAAAGATGCTCAATATCATTAGCCATCAGGGAAATGCAAAGCAAAACCATAATGAGATACCATTTCACACCCACTAGAATGGCTAAAATGAAAAATACAAAATATAGCAAGTGTTGGTGAAGATGTGAAAAAACTGTAAACTTTAAATATTGCCAGTGGGATTGCAAAATGTTGCAGCCACCTTGGAAAATATTTGGCAGTTCCTCAGTAAGTTAAACATAAATTACCATGTCACCCAGCAATTCTATTGCCAGGTATATACCCAAGAGAACTGAAAACATATGTCCATACAAAAATCTATATGTATGTAGATTTTATATATGAGTGTTCATAGCAGCATTATTCCTAATTATTCAATATTTAAAATTATTCAAAACTCCATCACTAATAAATGGATAACAAAATATGGTATATCTCTACAATGAAAGATTATTTGGTAATAAAGTGGAAGGAAGGCAGTGATACATGCTACAACATAGGTAAACCTAGAAAACATTATATTACATGAAGAAAACTAGTCACAAAGACCACGTATTATAAGGTTCCATTTATATGTCCAGAATAGGGAAACCTATAGAGATAAAAAGTAAATTATTGGTTATTAAGGCCTGGGAGAGTGGAAAATAGGGAGTGATTTCTGGTTTATATGAGATTTCTTCATGGGATGATAAAAATGTTCTAAGGGAGTTCCCTGGCCATCCAGTGGTTAGGACATGGTGGTTTCACTGCCATGGCCCAGGTTCAGTCCTTGGGCAGGGAACTAAGATCCTGCAAGCCACATGGCACAGTAAGTAAATAAATGTTATTAATTAATTTAAATTACTTAGTGGTGATGGGTATACAACTCTGTGAATATATGAAAAACCATTGAATTGTATGTGTATTTAAAAGGGAGAATTTTGGGGATGTGAGTTATATCTCAATAAACCTTTTTTTTTTTAAAGTTAAGAGACACATAGGAGACATTAAGAGGCTCAGACATAACTAATAGGAGGGCCATAGGAAAGAAATGAAGGAAATGATAAAGAACTGATATTTGAAGAGTTAACAGCTAAGTGATTGTTCGAATTGAGGAAAGGATAAGTTTCTAGATTGAAAGTACATTTTGTGTCTCAAAAAGGTTAAATAAAAATACATCCATATCTAGACACCACAAGATGAAACTCCAAAGCATTGGGATAAACAGGAAATCATAAGAGATGTCAAAGGGAAAAAGACAGATGACCTCATAAGGAATAAGGACATACTATTCTTCAGCAACAACAGAAACCAAAACACAATAAAGTAATAGCTTCAAAGTTAGAAGTTTTATATAAAATACAGTTATCTGTTCCTTAATGACTAGTTTATTTTTTTCTTATTTTATGGGAGGGTAATTGTAATTGTTGACAGTGTTTCTTTCTTGATTCTTCATTTACTCCGGTCTTTAAAAATCCTGAAACAATTTTGCTACTTCATTTTTCTAGGAAATTATACATTTTATATAAGACGTCAACTTACTGAGATAAAGTTATTTGTTTGTTATTTTTTGGGTGCACAAAATTTTAGGATTTTTATGTCTTGATAAGTCTTGATGAAAGCAATCCTTTATCATTAATTTCTGTCAGCCCTGATAATATTCCTTGCTTTAATATCTAATTTGCTTTAAATTAATATGATCAATCTAGTTTTCTTTTAATTAGCATTTGTAGAGTATATATTTTATAGCACTTTACTTTTAATCTACCTAGGTCTTTATATTTAAAATGAGTTTCTGTTCAACAGCATATAGTTGGGCCTTAGACTTTTAGCCAATCTGACAATCTCTTGTTCTTATTGAAGTATTTAGATCATTTACATTTATTATAATTATTGATAAGACTGGATTTAAATCCACCCTTTTGCTACCTGTTTTCTATTAGTCCTATGTTTTTATGTTCCTTTTCCCTCTTTTCCTGCTTTCTTTTGGATTAAGTATATATCATTTATTATGAAAATGAGGAAAGACAGACAAAGAGGAAAAGGCTCCTTTTATGAATCTAGTTTAATTTTGAAAGCAAAACCAAACAAATTTTAATTGCAAAATTCTAAATAAACTAGTAAATCAAATCAAGCAAAATATTAAAATACTATTAACAAATCATGATTAAGTAGGTTTCATTCAGAGAATGCAATGATGAGTCTGTTTTTGAAAAGCTATTAATCATGGTCACAATATTAATTAATTCAAAAGAGAAAATTATAATATCTTCTCAAAAATGAGAAATAAAAAGTATTCAAGAAAATTTAACTCTAAACTGTGATTAAAAATTCTTATCCAACTTAGTGGAACAGTAGAGAATTTCTTTAAGAGGACAACATATTAATAGTCAAAAACAATAGTTAAAATAAAGAAGCATTCCCAATATGTTAAAAAAAAAAAAAAGGTAAATGTTTGTTGTTACCACTTCTGCTTAATATTATAATTCCTACTCAATGAAATAAGTTAAGTCTGTGGGATTTCTGGCTCGCAGCCAAGGTGAAGTCCCAGTCAACAACTAGCATCTACCACAAGATGCCAGCGAAGGTATCTCCAGATAATTCCAGCCCACAGCAGTCAAGCCACCCCAGACTTCCAGTCATTCCATCTGAGGCATGTGGAACAGAAACAAGGCAACTTTGCTATAAGCTTTCTGAACTCTGAACACACAGAAACCAGGATATATAATAAAATAACTGTTGTTGATTAAAGCAACTAAGTTTTGCGTTCTCACTGGAACAATGAAACAACAGCAAAATTTTTTTAAAAGCATAATCATAAAATAAAAAGCTAACTTTGAAAATTAACAATTTTTAAGTTGCTATACAACAAAGGCACTTAAATCAAAGTGAAAAGACAAGGCACTGAATGAGAGAAGACATATCTAATGCATTTAGGATATATGTAGAGTAAGAAATACACCTAATTTTGAAAAATAGGCCAAGAATATGAATAGGCAATTCACAAAAGTAGAAACTTTGACTAGTAAACACATGAAAGCTCCTCAACCAGAAATATCAGAGAATTTAAAATAACAATCAGCTATCATTTAATAATCAGTCAGACTGGTAAAAAATTTAAGTCTGAATATCAAATTCATTCAGTATCAAAAGAAATGGAAAATTGCATGCATTTTTGTCACAGCGACTTCTCCTGAATGATGATGTTTAGAAAAGCCAGGGGCCTACTGCCAAGACAGCAGTAGGCATTGGGGTATTGAGCCACTTGGGAACACTGAAGAGGACACCCTGAGGGATGGGAGAGTGGTCCACTGGCAGCCATGAGGTCAGAGCTGTGCCAAAACACAGCACAGACTGGTCTGTGGAATATTAATTGTACAACCATCAGAGAGAGAGCAATTTGTCAACAGCTAATCATTTCAAGGTGCAAGTCTAGTTCTAGATAGATATGCTTCAGTACTCACACAGCTATGCCTAAGAAGACAAATAGAAGAATGTTCCTTGTGGCATTTATAGTAAAAAACTATAAGCATTCTACCTATCCATTATTAGGAGAAGAGAAATTAATTGTATTATAGTCATACAATGAAGTATGATTCGGCAATTACGATGAATGACTTACAGTACATGAATAAAAATGGACAAATATTTAAAAAAAAAACTATTGAAAAACACAAGTTGAAAAATGATATATACAGTATAATGCTACATAAGGTGTTAAAACATGCCAAACAATGCTGCATACCATATACATGTGTGGTAAAAAATGGTACAAACACTTTCATAGGAATGATCAACATAAATCTCTCTTCTGTGGAGAGAGGGAAGAGAAAGAATGGGATTGGGTTATCCATTATACGAGGTTTCAAATGTATCTGTTGTTATTCATTTAAAATAATAAGTTGAAGCATATGTGGCAAAAGGTTAACTTTTATTAAAACAAGATAATAGGTACAGTACATGCATTTTCATTGTATTATTTTATAGTGTGTATGTTTGCAATGTTTAAAAATTTTTTAAGTTTTAAAAAATATTGCAAGGACTGTTGCTGGGAATTTAAATTGATACAGCCACTATGGAGAACAGTATGGAAGTGCCTTAAAAAACTAAAAATAGAACTAACATACGACCCAGCAATCCCACTACTGGTCATATACCCTGAGAAAACCATAATTCAAAAAGAGTCATGTACCACAATGTTCACTGCAGCTCTATTTACAATAGCCAGGATATGGAAGCAACCTAAGTGTCCATCGACAGATGAATGGATAAAGAAGATGTGGCTCATATATACAATGGAATATTACTCAGCCATAAAAAGAAACATAATTGAGTTATTTGTAGTGAGGTGGATGGACCTAGAGTCTGTCATACAGAGTGAAGTAAGTCAGAAAGAGTAAAACAAATATCGTATGCTAACACATATATATGGAATCTAAAAAAAAAAAAGTTTCTGAAGAATCCAGGAGCAGGACAGGAATAAAGACGCAGACATAGAGAATGGACTTGAGGACACGAGGAAGGGGAAGGGTAAGATGGGACAAAGTGAGAGAGTGGCATGGACATATATACACTACCAAATGTAAAACAGATAGCTAGTGGGAAGCAATCACATAGCACAGGGAGATCAGCTCAATGCTTTGTGACCACCTAGAGGGGTAGGGTAGGGAGGGTGGGAGGGAGAGGCAAGAGGGAGGAGATATGGGGATATATGTATATCTGATTCACTTTGTTATAAAGCAGAAACTAACAAACCATTGTAAAGCAATTATACTCCAATAAAGATGTTAAAAAATTATTTTAAAAACAAACAAACAAAAACATTGCAAGGGAAGGTAGAGGGGTTGAGGGCTTGAGAAAAGTGAAAAAGATTTAGAGTCTTGATTGTGGAGAATGTACTATAAGTTCAGTTTATTAGAAATGAGTGATAGAATTGCCAGTATAATACAGTAACTGGACAGCAGGAAGCAAAATATAGAAAGATTCAAAACAGGGTCTTTTTAGATAGATGTTTCCTTAATACATTTAATAATGTCTATTTACAAAACATTTTACTTGAATTTCTCTGCTCTAGAAAACAGACAACTGTATAATAATCAAAGACAAATCTCTGAAACTATAATATAAATTTATACAAATATATTTTGTTTCTATCAGCAACTTTTAAGTTACGTCTATTCTAGAAGACATATCTCTTTTCAAGGATACAGTAATTGAAGTGCTGTGAATTCTGAATACCAATATTTGAGTGGAAAATGCTTTGCTTTTATTAACTAACTGACACAATGTAAAGGAGATCTATGAAAACCCCTCTTAGGTCTTCCAAATTCTAAACTTCAAAATTACTGTATACCCGGGCTTCCCTGGTGGTGCAGTGGTTGAGAGTCCGCCTGCCGATGCAGGGGACATGGGTTCATGCCCCGGTCAGGGAAGATCCCACATGCCACGGAGTGGCTGGGCCCGTGAGCCACAGCTGCTGAGCCTGCGCGTCCGGAGCCTGTGCTCCGCAACGGGAGAGGCCACAACAGTGAGAGGCCCGCGTACTGCAAAAAATAATAATAATTATTATTATGGTCTTGTTTTTTGTATCCATTCAGCCAGTCTATGTCTTTTGGTTGGAGCATTTAATCCACTTACATTTAAGGTAGTTATCGACATGTATGTTCTTATTCCCATTTTCTTAATTGTTTTGGCTTTGTTACTGTTGGTCTTTTCCTTCTCTTGTGTTTCCTGCCTAGAGAAGTTCCTTTAGCATTTGTTGTAAAGCTGGTTTGGTGGTGCTGAATTCTCTTAACTTTTGCTTGTCTGTAAAGGTTTCAATTTCTCTGTCGAATCTGAATGAGATCCTTGCTGGGTAGAGTAATCTTGGTTGTAGTTTTTGCCCTTTCTTCTCTTTAAATATGTCCTGCCACTCCCTTCTGGCTTGCAGAGCTTCTGCTGAAAGATCAGCTGTTAACCTCATAGGGATTCCCTTGTATGTTATTTTTCTCTTGCTGCTTTTAATATTTTTTCTTCATATATAATTTTTGATAGTTTGATTAATGTGTCTTGGCGTGTTTCTCCTTGGATTTATCCTGTATGGGACTCTGCGCTTCCTGGACTTGATTGACTATTTCCTTTCCCATATTAGGGAAATTTTCAACTATAATCTCTTCAAATATTTTCTCAGTCCCTTTCTTTTTCTCTTCTTCTTCTGGGACCCCTATAATTCAAATGTGGGTGTGTTTAATGTTGTCCCAGACGTCTCTGAGACTGTCCTCAGTTCTTTTCATTCTTTTTTCTTTATTCTGCTCTGCGGTAGTTATTTCCACTATTTTATCTTCCAGGTCACTTATCTGTTCTTCTGCCTCAATTATTCTGCTATTGATTCCTTCTAGAGAACTTTTAGTTTCATTTATTGTGTTGTTCATCATTGCTTCTTTGCTCTTTAGTTCTTGTAGGTCCTTGTTAAATGTTTCTTGTGTTTTCTCCATTCTATTTCCAAGATTTTGGATCATCTTTTCTATCATTACTCTGAATTCTTTTTCAGGTAGACTGCCTATTTCCTCTTCATTTGTTTGGTCTGTTGGGTTTTTACCTTGCTCCTACATCTGTGTGTTTCTCTGTCTTCTCATGTTGCTTAACATACTGTGTTTGGGGTCTCCTTTTCACAGGCTGCAGGTTCATAGTTCCCATTGTTTTTGGTGTCTGCCCCAAGTGTCTAAGGTTGGTTCAGTGGGTTGTGTAGGCTTCCTGGTTGAGGGGACTGGTGCCTCTGTTCTGGTGGATGAGGCTGGATTTTGTCTTTCTGGTGGGCAGGACTGTGTCCAGTGGTGTGTTTTGGGGTGTCTGTGAGCTTAGTATGATTTTAGACAGCCTCTCTGCTAATGGGTGGGGTTGTGTTCCTGTCTTGCTAGTTGTTTGACATATAGTGTCCAGCACTGTAGCTTGGTGGTCCTTGAGTGGAGCTGAGTCTTCACGTTGAGATGGAGATCTCTGGGAGAGCTTTCACCGTTTGGTATTACATGGGGCTGGGAGGTCTCTGCTGGACCAATGTCCTGAACTTGTCTCCCATGTCAGAGGCACAGGCCTGACACCCAGTCAGAACACCAAGACCCTGTCAGCCACACACCATGTGTTCTTTTAAGAGCACTCTTAAGTAACAACCTGATTGTGTGTGGTACAACTAGAGTAAAAGGGCTAAGCAAAAAGAAAGTTCAATGACTTAACTGCAGTGAACTGAACATAAAGGTGGTCAGTGACAGTGCAAGTATTCTGTGGTATTCTGGTCTGGAATGTGCAACCTAAATCTAACCATGCAAAGATATCAGACAACCCCAAATTAGGAGCACTCAATTGAAAAGAAAGTGACGGGGGATATTTTCTTCAAACATGTCAATGTTAAAGATGATAAAGAAAAGCTGTAGAGAAGTTATAGCTTAAAGGAAACCAAAGAGAAATAACAATCAATTGCACAACTTCATCCTAGAATGGATTCCGTATTGAATGGAGGATAAATGCAAAGGATAATATTCCTTCTATTAAAGAGAAATGTGCACAGGAGGTTATAACTTTACCCTTATTCTTAAGTATTAAACACTGAAGCATTAGGGGTAAAGAGCCACTACTCTCAAATGGTACAGAACAACAGCAAAAGTAGGTGAATTTGGAAAAAGGGATCAAGGCTATATTGGGTGTTCTCCAGGATTTTTTTTCTTGCAACTTTTCTGCAGTTTGAAATTATACACAAAGAGTTAAAAATTGTGCTTAATTAGGTACAAGCTACAAATGGAATTCTAATTCACAACACTAAAGAATACAGGGAATTATTAACATATAGCTCTTACAAAAATAATTTTTTAAAAATACATGTAATTTCAAAGCACTATCAATTTATCATACCTAATTGTGAATGATGTCAGATCTGTGCCTTTCATGAAACTCGGCAAATATAACGGGGTCATTTGAATCAGGACATTCTGCATCTTGGTCAGTAATTTTAAGATTCAGTACTTGTGGGAAATTACCTTGAGCTATGTTTGTTTATAATGTTATAAATGTTGAAAAAACATTTTTTGCATCGCTGAATTCAGTTCTTGCTGACTAACACTTCATGGATCAAAATGAATCGGTTTTCTGTTGACTCAGCCAATGTGGTAATTGACAACTATAATTCAATAACAGCAGAACAAATAAAATGTCAACTTGTGTGTCTGATCCTTATGAGACTCCATAAGTGCTTTATTTTTATCCTATCTATTTAAAATTATTTTATCTTACTTTTGGTTCATTTTCTTGTTTCCTGCTTCTTTGTTTTAATTTTTCAGTAGCCTTTTTGTTTTTTCTTTCATTATTTTTTAATCTTACTTTTCCTTTCAATTGTAAGTTTTATCTTATTTATTATTATTCATTTAGTCTCAGTTTATAATGATGAGAAGGAAGTATGGTAATATGATTGACACAAAAGATGAACATAAGAGCAAAATAGATTAGAGTGCTTTTTCCCATCTACTTCTGTTAATTTTCTACAAAATCTGAGCCTTAGTAAATTAGAAGTTATATATTCAGACGAAAATTCATTCCTACAATATTAAGGTATTTGTGCCAATACCATACATAGACTGCTGGACAGTGTTGCTTTCTCACATTATATACCATCCTTGGTTTTTGCCTTATGTCATCACTAGATAAGCCCTATAAACAATTTACATTACAAAAAGGTGAGTAAGACTTTGTATTCATGGAAGGGCTTAACGCCCTGATTTAATTATAGAAAAGATATAAGTAGTAAAGAATCTTCTGATAGAACTCCAAATCTGTCTCCTGTAATTGCTTTATAGTGTCCTAGCTCCAATCTTGTCTATCTGAATAAAATTTTACAGTTTATGAAAATACTTTACATATATTTTTGTATTATTTCTTAATATATTAATGAGGTACATAGAGCAAGCATCACTGAAGGAAAGGCAACTGAAGCTAAGAGAGAGATCAAGTGATTTAACAAAATTATACAGACAGTAAAGTGGCAGATCACACAGGACTTAAACACCAATGTGCTCCAAACCTAAACAACTGGAAGGACTTCTCTTGGTCATGTGACAGGAATAGGAGAAGGGAAATATTAAAAAATGGCTATGCAGAACCAAAAGCAGGATACTGTCACTATCCTACTAGATCTAAACCATCAAGATTATCTCATGATATCTGCTAGATACCTCATAGAAGCACAGGCACCTTGGCACTTCATTTTGTGCTGGTCAGCAAAAGGCAAACATGTTCTACTTCCAAAATTTCTGCTACACTAAAAACACTGAATCAGACAGTGATTTTAAAAGCTTTTTGTTTGGGGCATGTATAGAAGAACCAATAGGAGAGCAAATAGTAAATAATGGTGAAATATACATTAGTTCTCTTTCAAGATGAGCTCTTCAGTGAGAAGGGTTTAACCTGAATCATTGTAATTATAACCCGGAACCAAGCAAATAAAGGATCAAATGAGTTAGGAACAAGGAATGAAGACAGAAGAGAGTCGTGGAAAAAGGCTGGTCCACCACACTGGAATATGCTTTCCCTTGCCATTGATCAAAAGCATCGTTGTTGCAGAAGCAAAGCTGAAAGTGAATAAGCATAGCCAGTCCTCATCGTTTACCTCTGACCCAGACTCCAAAGACTCCTTAGGGCTCGCTCTGATCATGGGGTGTGGTTGGAGGGATAATCTCTCAAGTTGGCAATATATAAGAAGCAACACTACAGGAAAGATCGACACCAATCTTCCTGGAGTTTTTTCACAGCTGTAGAATAACAGCAATAGAGGCCACACTTGGTAGGGATGAGAGCATGGATGGATATAGTCTCACCAGATAGAGAGCTTTTAGGCAGCGGGATAAATTTTCAAACTATCTTCTTACCAAATGGGCACTCTAAAGTGCAAGTGAAAACAGAATTGGAGCCTGGGCAAGCAGTTTCTCAAATGTATCAGCCTAAATGTGAATTTAAGGGTTTCAAAGAAAAAAAAAAAAATCAACAAAGTGAAAGGTTAAATTTCCTCCTTAACCCTCTCAGGCTACAGAATGAGGAACTAAATGATTGCATAAAGCTACATTATCAAAGCCCTCTGGATACAAAACAGTATCCAGATAAACAGGGAAGAAAATCAAGAATCTTACCTATTCTTAAGTAAATAATAGGTCTATATAAATCTGCCCTTATATGAAGATGACTTAATGAGGAAAAAAGGAAGCTGAACAAAAATTTGGTCATTAAAATGCATGAAATAAACACAGTATGTAAAAGATTAATGAAAAAGATATATATGAGGAAACAAGAATGAAAAAATACCCTCTATTCCCGGGAAAATCAAGAAAAATTGTATCTATAAATTATAAAATGAAATAAAACAACAGAATAAATCAAAATTTGTAAATTTAATCCAACCCTAATCAAAATTCAAAGGGTTATTTTTTGGAACTTGACAAAAATGGTCAAAATATATCTGAAAAAAATAACTAACAGAAGAATTCTTAAGTAAATGAGCAAAGATTAGAGGTCTGCCCTAAGAAATATCAAAACTTAAACAGCTAGCAATTAAAAGTGAGGTACTGAGGAAGAAATAAGAAGATGCAAAATCAATACAAACAATACAAAAACAATCCTGTGAATTTATTTATTTATTTATGGCCATGCTGCTAGCATGCGGGATCCTAGTTTCCTGACCAGGGATCAAACCCGCGCCCCCTGCATTGGGAGCACAGAGTCTTAACCACTGGACCCCCAGGGAAGTCCCACCTGTGAGTTTAGTATATATTTTAAAAGAGGTATTTCAAATGAGTGAAAAAAGGGATAAGTATTCAATAAATAGTGTTGGGACAACTGACTAGAAATTTAAGAGAAAAATTAGACTGAATCCATAACACACAATTCCAGATTTCCAAATCAGACTAAAAGGAAAACATTAAAAAATATCAGCAGAATCACTTTAGCACAAAGAATGACATCCTGCTAAGTAAGCATGGCACCTGTGTCACAGAATACTCTTTATCCCCTCAATGTCCATTCTCTCCTTTTTAGCTTAGTGACAGAACTCTATTCCCCCCAAAACCTCACAAAAACCCAAATTTTAGCTGGGCACTTCACTATCAGCTGTCAGTTTCATTCCCCAATGCTCTCTTGTAGCCTTCTGACTAAGTTCTGGACAACTTGATATGAACAAAGTGATTTGTGCAACT
The DNA here is from genome assembly GCF_963455315.2 of Globicephala melas. Classification (NCBI taxonomy): domain Eukaryota; kingdom Metazoa; phylum Chordata; class Mammalia; order Artiodactyla; family Delphinidae; genus Globicephala; species Globicephala melas. The sequence goes on along the minus strand of NC_083320.1, from coordinate 71,560,888 downwards.
TCCAAGTTATATTCTTAAAAGAGGCCCACCTTCCACTTCTGCCTCCCTCTCTGATGCTGGGAGAAAGGAAAGCACCAATTAGTACAGTCACCTTGGACTCACATATGGAATTCGCATGGTAGGGATGACAAAGCCATTCCTCAACCACTCCACTCTGGGCTATTATGTGCAAAAGAAAGTTTTATCTTATTTAGCAGTTTCGTTCTCTTTGTTATAGCAGGTTAGCATATACTTTAACATCAAAGCTGTAAAATGTAAAGGGAAAAGAAAAATCTTAGTACTTATGAAATGAAAATCTTTCATAAGGAACATGTATACAATTAAATTTATACACTTAATTATACAAAGTTAAAATGTAAACAACAAACTGTGAAAAATATATTTACAACATATGTGGTAAAATTTTCATTCTTATGAATAACTAAAATAGGACATCTACCTAAAATAAAAGTGGACAAAATATACAGGCAGGAAATTCAAGAGAAAACGTAAATACCAAAGAAAACTGACACTACGACTTACATCTAATGTTCTAATAAACATACATCTAAATGTTACATAATTTTTTCCTTATTAGATTGGTAAGGATTAAAAGGGTGGGAAAATGGGAACTCTCATACACTTAATATTAATATAAATTGGCACAACTTTTCTACAGAGAAATCTGCCAAAATAGATAAAATTTAATGTATGTACTCTTGATCAAATAATTCTACTTCGCGTTAAGGAAATAATCACACACACACACACACACACACACACACACACACACACACAAGCATTTCTCACAGCAACATCTCTGACAGTGAAAAGCAAGAAACTTACATTCCTTGTTTAACCAATTTGATTGGTGAAACAAATTAAGAGTATATCCACATGGGACTTCCCTGGTGGTCCAGTGGTAATGAATCATCTTACGAACACTCCCAAACCCATTCTATGAGGCCACCATCACCCTGATACCAAAACCAGACAAAAACACTACAAAACAAGAAAATTACAGACGAATATCACTGATGAATATAGATGCAAAATTCCTCAACAAAATACCAGCAAACAGAATCCAACAACACATTAAAAGGATCATACACCATGATCAGGTGGGATTTATCCCAGGGATTCAAGGATTCTTCAATATATGCAAATCAATCAATGTGATACACCATATTAACAAACTGAAGAATAAAAACCATATGATCATCTCAATAGATGCAGAAAAAGCTTTTGACAAAATTCAACACCCATTTATGATAAAAACTCTCCAGAAAGTGGGCGTAGAGGGAACATGCTTCAACATAATAAAGGCCATATACGACAAACCCACAGCAAACATCATTCTCAATGGTGAAAAACTGAAAGCATTTCCTCTAAGATCAGGAAAAAGACAAGGATGTCCACTCTTTCCACGATTATTCAACATAGTTTTGGAAGTCCTTGCCACAGCAATCAGAGAAGAAAAAGAAATAAAATGAATACAAATTGAAAAAGAATAAGTAAAACTGTCAGTGTTTGCAGATGACATGATACTATACACAGAGAATCCTAAAGATGCCACCAGAAAACTATTAGAGCTAATCAATGAATTTGGTAAAGCTGGAGGATACAAAATTAATGCACAGAAATCTCTTGCATTCCTATACACTAATGATGAAACATCTGAAAGAGAAATTAAGGAAACACTCCCATTTACAACTGCAGCAAAAAGAATAATATACCTAGGAATAAACCTACCTAGGGAGACAAAAGACCTGTATGCAGAAAATTATAAGACACTGCTGAAAGAAATTAAAGATGATACCAACAGATGGAGAGAAATACCATGTTCTTCGATTGCAAGAATCAATATTGTGAAAATGACTCTACTACCCAAAGCAATCTACAGATTCAATGCAATCCCTATCAAATTACCAATGGCATTTTGTACAGAACTAGAACAAAAAAATCTTAAAATTTGTATGGAGACACAAAAGACTTCGAATAGCCAAAGCAGTCTTGAGGGAAAAAAACAGAGCTGGAGAAATCAGACTCCCTGACTTCAAACTATACTACAAAGCTACAGTAATCAAGACAATATGGTACTGGCACAAAAACAAAAATATAGCTCAATGGAACAGGAGAGAAAGCTCAGAGATAAACCCATGCACCTACAGTCAACTAATCTATGACAAAGGAGGCAAGGATATACAATGGGCAAAAGACAGTCTCTTCAATAAATGGTGCTGGGAAAACTGGACAGCTACATGTAAAAGAATGAAATTAGAACACTGCCTAATACCACACACAAAAATAAACTCAAAATAGATTCAAGAACTAAATTAAGACCAAACACTATAAAACTCTTAGAGGAAAACATAGGAAAAACACTCTTTGACATAAATCACAGCAAGATCCTTTTTGACCCACCTCCTAGAGAAAGGGAAATAAAAACAAAAATAAACAAATGGAACCTAATGAAACTTCAAACCTTTTGCAAAGCAAAGGAAACTACAAACAAGACAAAAAGACAACCCTCAGAATGGGAAAAAATATTTGCAAACGAATCAACAGACAAAGGATTAATCTCCAAAATACATAAACAGCTCATGCAGCTTAATATTAAAAAAACCGAACAATCCAATCAAAAACTGGGCAGAAGACCGAAACAGACATTTCTCCAAAGAAGAGATACAGATGGCCAAGAAGCACATGAAAAGCTGCTCAACATCACTAATTATTAGAGAAATGCAAATCAAAACTACAATGAGGTATCACCTCACACCAGTTAGAATGGGCATCATCAGAAAATCTACAAACAACAAATGCTGGAGAGGGTGTGGAGGAAAGGGAACCTTCTTGCACTGTTGGTGGGAATGTAAATTGATACAGCCACTATAGAGAACAGTACGGAGGTTCCTTAAAAAACTAAAAACACAAGTACCATATGACCCAGCAATCCCACTACTGGGCACATACCCAGAGAAAACCATAATTCAAAAGGACACATGCACCCCAATGTTCATTGCAGCACTATTTACAATAGCCAGGACATGGAAGAAACCTAAATGCCCATCGACAGATGAATTGATAAAGAAGTTGTGTTACATATATACAATGGAATATTACTCAGCCATAAAAAGGAACAGAATTGAGTCATTTGTAGAGATGAGGATGGATCTAGAGACTGTCATACAGAGTAAAGTAAGTCAGAAAGAGAAAAACAAATATCATATATTAACACACATATGTGGAACCTAGAAAAATGGTACAGATGAACTGGTTTGCAGGGCAGAAACTGAGACACATATGTACAGAACAAATGTATGGACACCAAGAGGGGAAAGTGGTGGGGGGGGGCCTGCGGTGGTGGGATGAATTGGGAGATTGGGATTGACATACACACACTAATATGTATAAAATGGATAACTAATAAGAACCTGCTGTATAAAAACATGACTAAAATAAAATTTTTTTAAAAAACAAAAGAATCACCTTCCAAATTCAGGGGATGAGGGTTCAATCCCTGGCTGGGGAACTAAGATCCCACATGCCATGGGGCAACTAAGCCTGTGTGCCACAATTATTGAGCTTGTGAGCCTCAATGAAAGACCCTGCGTGCGACAAACTACAAAGCTCACGTGCTCTGGAGCCTGAGCACCACAACGAGAGAGAGAAAACCTGCACACCACAACTAAAGAGAAGACCGCACACCGCAGTGAAGAGGGCGCTTGTTGTGACGAAAAATCCCGCATGCCGCAACAAAGATCCCACATGCTGCAACTAAGACTCGATGCAGCCAAAAAAAATAAAGTAAATAAATAAATTAATTAAATATTTTTAAAAATCATAAAAAAAAAGAGTATGTCCACAAAAAGGGAGGGAACTGAGAGGGGGGAAGATGGCGGAAGAGTAAGACGCAGAGATCAGCTTCCTCCCCACAGATATACAGAAATACATCTACACGTGGAACAACTCCTACAGAACACCTACTGAATGCTGGCAGAACACCTCAGACCTCCCAAAAGGCAAGAAACTCCCCACGTACCTGGGTAAGGCAAAAGAAAAAAAAACAAACAGAGACAAAAGAATAGGGACGGGACCTGCACCAGTGGGAGGGAGCCGTGAAGGAGGAAAGGTTTCCACACACTAGAAGCCCCTTCACGGGCGGAGACTGTGGGTGGCGGAGGCGGGTAGCTTCAGGGCCGCGGAGGAGAGCGCAGCCACAGGGGAGCAGAGGGCAAAGGGGAGAGATTCCCGCACAGAGGATCGGTGCCGACCAGCACTCACCAGCCCGAGAGGCTTGTCTGCTCACCCGCCGGGGTGGGCGGGGCTGGGAGCTGAGGCTCGGGCTTCGGCCGGGAGGGAGTCCGGGAAAAAGTCTGGACCTGCCGAAGAGGCAAGAGACTTTTTCTTCCCTCTTTGTTTCCTGCTGTGCGAGGAGAGGGGATTAAGAGCGCTGCTTAAAGGAGCTCCAGAGACTTGCGCGAGCCAGCACCGACCCCAGAGATGGTCATGAGACACTAAGGCTGCTGCTGCTGCCACCAAGAAGCCTGTGTGCGAGCACAGGTCACTATCCACACACCCCTTCCGGGGAGCCTCTGCAGCCCACCACTGCCAGGGTCCCAGGATCCAGGGACAATTTCCCCGGGAGAACGCACGGCGCGCCTCAGGCTGGTGCAACGTCACAACGGCCCCTGCCGCTGCAGGCTCACCCGCACTCCGTACCCCTCCCTTGACCCGGCCTGAGTGAGCCAGAGCCCCTGAATCAGCGGCTCCTTTAACCCCATCCTGTTTGAGCGAAGAACAGACGCCCTCCGGCGAGCTACATGCAGAGGCAGGGCCAAATCCAAAGCTGAAACCCGGGAGCTGTGTGAACAAAGAAGAGAAAGGGAAATCTCTCCCAGCAACCTCAGGAGCCAAGGATTAAATCTCCACAATCAACTTGCTGTACCCTGAATCTGTGGAATACCTGAATAGACAACGAATCATCCCAAATTGACGAGGTGGACTTTGAGAGCAAGATTTATTATTTTTTCCCCTTTTCCCCTTTTTGTGAGTGCGTATGTGTATGCTTCTGTGTGAGATTTTGTCTGTATAGCTTTGTTTTCACCATTTGTCTTAGGGTTCCATCCATCCATTTTTTTTTTCCTTAAAAAAATTTTTTTTCTTAATAATTTTTTTTGTTTTAATAACTTTACCTTACTGTACCTTATTTTATTTTATCACTTTCCTTCCTTCCTTCCTTCCTTTCTTCCTTTCTTTCTTTCTCTCTTTCTACTTTTTCTCCCTTTAATTCTGAGTTGTATGGATGAAAGGCTCTTGGTGCTGCAGCCAGGAGTCAGTGCTGTGCCTCTGAGGTGGGAGACCCAACTTCAGGACACTGGTCCACAAGAGACCTCCCAGATCCATGTAATATCAAACGGCAAAAATCTCCCAGAGATCTCTATCTCAACACGAACACCCAGCTTCACTCAACGACCAGCAAGCTACAGTGCTGGACACCCTATGCCAAACAACTAGCAAGACAGGAACACAACCAAACCCATTAGCAGAGAGGCCGCCTAAAATCATAGTAAGTCCACAGAAACCCCAAAACACAGCACCGGACGTGCACCTGCCCACCAGAAAGACAAGATCCAGCCTCATTCACCAGAACACAGGCACTAGTCCCCTCCACCAGGAAGCCTACAAAACCCACTAAACCAACTTTAGCCACTGGGGACAGACACCAAAAACACCGGAAAGCACAAACCTGCAGCCTGCAAAAAGGAGACCCCAAACACAGTAAGATAAGCAAAATGAGAAGACAGAAAAACACATAGCAGATGAAGGAGCAAGATAAAAACCCACCAGACCTAACAAATGAAGAGGAAATAGGCAGTCTACCTGAAAAAGAATTCAGAATAATGATAGTAAAGATGATCCAAAATCTTGGAAATAGAATGGAGAAAATGCAAGAAACATTTAAAAAGGACCTAGAAGAACTAAAGACAAAACAAGCAACAATGAACAACACAACAAATGAAATTAAAAATACTCTAGAATGGATCAATAGCAGAATAACTGAGGCAGAAGAATGCATAAGTGACCTAGAAAATAAAATAGTGGAAATAACTACTGCAGAGCAGAATAAAGAAAAAAGAATGGGGGCTTCCCTGGTGGTGCAGTGGTTGAGAGTCTGCCTGCTGATGCAGGGGACACGGGTTTGTGGCCCGGTCTGGGAAGATCCCACATGCCGTGGAGCAGCTGGGTCCGTGAGCCATGGCCACTGAGCCTGCATGTCCAGAGCCTGTGCTCCACAACGGGAGAGGCCACAACAGTGAGAGGCCCGTGTATCGCAAAAAAAAAAAGAAAAAAGAATGAAAAGAACTGAGGACAGTCTCAGAGACCTCTGGGACAACATTAAACACACCAACATTCGAATTATAGGGGTTCCAGAAGAAGAAGAGAAAAAGAAAGGGACTGAGAAAATATTTGAAGAGATTATAGTTGAAAACTTCCTTAATATGGGAAAGGAAATAGTTAATCAAGTCCAGAAAGTACAGAGAGTCCCATACAGGATAAATCCAAGGAGACACACGCCAAGACACATATTAATCAAACTGTCAAAAATTAAATACAAAGAAAACATATTAAAAGCAGCAACAGAAAAACAACAAATAAAACACAAGGGAATCCCCATAAGGTTAACAGCTGATCTTTCAACAGAAACTCTGCAAGCCAGAAGGGACTGGCAGGACATATTTAAAGTGATGAAGGAGAAAAACCTACAACTAAGATTACTCTACCCAGCAAGGATCTCATTCAGATTTGATGGAGAAATTAAAACCTTTACAGACAAGCAAAAGCTGAGAGTTCAGCACCACCAAACCAGCTGCACAAGAAATGCTAAAGGAACTTCTCTAGGCAAGGAACACAAGAAAATGGGAATAGGAACATTCATATCGATAATTACCTTTAATGTAAATGGATTAAATGCTTCCACCAAAAGACACAGACTGGCTGAATGGATACAAAAACAAGACCCATATATATGCTGTCTACAAGAGTCCCACTTCAGACCTAGAGACACACACAGACTGAAAGTGAGGGGATGGAAAAACATATTCCATGCAAATGGAAACCAAAAGAAAGCTGGAGTAGCAATTCTCATATCAGAAAAAATAGACTTTAAAATAAAGACTATTAGAAGAGACAAAGAAGGACACTACATAATGATCAAGGGATCGATCCAAGAAGAAGATATAACAATTGTAAATATTTATGCACCCAACACAGGAGCACCTCAATACATAAGGCAATTACTAACAGCCATAAAAGGGGAAATCAACAGTAACACATTCATAGTAGGGGACTTTAACACCCCACTTTCACCAATGGACAGATCATCCAAAATGAAAATAAATAAGGAAACACAAACTTTAAATGATACATTATACAACATGGGCTTAATTGATATTTATAAAGGACATTCCATCCAAAAACAACAGAATACACATTTTTCTCAAGTGCTCATGGAACATTCTCCAGGATAGATCATATCTTGGGTCACAAATCAAGCCTTGGTAAATTTAAGAAAATTGAAATTGTATCAAGTATCTTTTCCAACCACAACGCTATGAGACTAGATATCAATTACAGGAAAAGATCTGTAAAAAATACAAACACAGGGAGGCTAAACAATACACTACTTAATAACGAAGTGATCACTGAAAAACTCAAAGAGGAAATCAAAAAATACCTAGAAACAAATGACAATGGAGACACGACGACCCAAAACCTATGGGATGCAGCAAAAGCAGTTCTAAGAGGGAAGTTTATAGAAATACAATCCTACCTTAAGAAACAGGAAACATCTCAAATAAACAACCTAACCTTGCACCTAAAGCAATTAGAGAAAGAAGAACAAAGAAACCCCAAAATTAGCAGAAGGAAAGAAATCATAAAGATCAGATCAGAAATAAATGAAAAAGAAATGAAGGAAATGATAGCAAAGATCAATAAAACTAAAAGCTGGTTCTTTGAGAAGATAAACAAAATTGATAAACCATTAGCCAGACTCATCAAGAAAAAAAGGGAGAAGACTCAAATCAATAGAATTAGAAATGAAAAAGGAGAAGTAACAACTGACACTGCAGAAATACAAAAGATTATGAGAGATTACTACAAGCAACTCTATGGAAATAAAATGGACAATCTGGAAGAAATGGACAAATTCTTAGAAATGCACTATCTGCCAAGACTGAATTAGGAAGAAATAGAAAATATGAACAGACCAATCACAAGTAATGAAATTGAAACTGTGACTAAAAATCTTCCAAAAAACAAAAGCCCAGGACCAGATGGCTTCACAGGCGAATTCCATCAAACATTTAGAGAAGAGATAACACCTATCCTTCTCAAACTCTTCCAAAATATAGCAGAGGGAGGAACACTCCCAAACTCATTCTAGGAGGCCACCATCACCCTGATACCAAAACCAGACAAGGATGTCACAAAGAAAGAAAACTACCGGCCAATATCACTGATGAACATAGATGCAAAAATCCTCAACAAAATACTAGCAAACAGAATCCAACAGCACATTAAAAGGATCATACACCATGATTAAGTGGGGTTTATTCCAGGAATGCAAGGATTCTTCAATATATGCAAATCAATCAATGAGATACACCATATTAACAAACTGAAGGAGAAAAATCATCTGGTCCTCTCAATAGATGCAGAGAAAGCTTTCGACAAAATTCAACACTGATTTATGATAAAAACCCTCCAGAAAGTAGGCATAGAGGGAACTTTCCTCAACATAATAAAGGCCATATATGACAAACCCACAGCCAACATCGTCCTTAATGGTGAAAAACTGAAAGCATTTCCACTAAGATCAGAAACAAGACAAGGTTGCCCACTCTCACCACCCTTATTCAACATAGTTTTGGAAGTTTTAGCCACAGCAATCAGAGAAGAAAAAGAAATAAAAGGAATACAAAATGGAAAAGAAGAAGTAAAACTGTCATTGTTTGCAGATGACATGATTCTATACATAGAAAATCCTGAAGATGCTACCAGAAAACTACTAGAACTAATCAATGAATTTGGTAAAGTAGCAGGATACAAAATTAATGCACAGAAATCTCTCGCATTCCTAAACACTAATGATGAAAAATCTGAAAATAAAATCAAGAAAACACTCCCATTTACCATTGCAACAAAAAGAATAAAATATCTAGGAATAAACCTAGCTAAGGAGACAAAAGACCTGTATGCAGAAAATTATAAGACACTGATGAAAGAAATTAAAGATGATACAAATAGATGGAGAGATATACCATGTTCTTGGATTCGAAGAATCAACCTTGTGAAAATGACTATACTACCCAAAGCAATCTACAGATTCAATGTAATCTCTATCAAACTAACACTGGCATTTTTCACAGAACTACGACAAAAAAATTCACAATTTGTATAGAAACACAAAAGACCCTGAATAGCCAAAGCAATCTTGAGAACGAAAAACAGAACTGGAGGAATCAGGCTCCCGGACTTCAGACTATACTACAAAGCGACAGTAATCAAGACAGTATGGTACAGGCACAAAAACAGAAATATAGATCAATGGAACAGGATAGAAAGCCCAGAGATAAACCCACACACATATGGTCACCTTGTCTTTGATAAAGGAGGCAGGAATGTACAGTGGAGAAAGGACAGCCTCTTTAATAAGTGGTGCTGGGAAAACTGGACGAGTACATATAAAAGTATGCGATTAGATCACTCCCTAACACCATACACAAAAATAAGCTCAAAATGGATTAAAGACCTAAGTGTACAGCCAGAAACTATCAAACTCTTAGAGAAAAACATAGGCAGAACACTCTATGACATAAATCACAGCAAGATCCTTTTTGACCCACCTCCTAGAGAAATGGAAATAAAAACAAAAATAAACAAATGGGACCTAATGAAGCTTCAAACCTTTTGCACAGCAAAGGATACCATAAACAAGACCAAAAGACAACCCTCAGAATGGGTGAAAATATTTGCAAATGAAGCAACCGACAGAGGATTAACCTCCAAAATTTACAAGCAGCTAATGCAGCTCAATAACAAAAACACAAACAACCCAATACAAAAATGGGCAGAAGACCTAAATAGACATTTCTCCAAAGAAGATATACAGACTGCCAATAAACACATGAAAGAATGCTCAACATCACTAATCATTAGAGAAATGCAAATCAAAACTACAATGAGATATCATCTCACACCAGTCAGAATGGCCATCATCAAAAAATCTAGAAACAATAAATGCTGGTGAGGGTGTGGAGAAAAGGGAACACTCTTGCACTGCTGGTGGGAATGTGAATTGGTACAGCCACTATGGAGAACAGTATGGAGGTTCCTTAAAAAACTATAAAGAGAACTACCATATGACCCAGCAATCCCACTACTGGGCATATACCCTGAGAAAATCATAATTCAAAAAGTCATGTACCAAAATGTTCATTGCAGCTCTATTTACAATAGCCAGGAGATGGGAACAACCTAAGTGTCCATCATCAGATGAATGGATAAAGAAGATGTGGCACATATATACAACGGAATATTACTCAGCTATAAAAAGAAACAAAATTGTGCTATTTGTAATGAGCTGGATGGACCTACAGTCTGTCATACGGAGTGAAATAAGTCAGAAAGAGAAAGACAAATACCGTATGCTAACACATATATATGGAATGTAAGAAAAAAAATGTCATTAAGAACCTAGGGGTAAGACAGGAATAAAGACACAGACCTACTAGAGAATGGACTTGAGGATATGGGGAGGGGAAAGGGTAAGCTGTGACAAAGTGAGAGAGTGGCATGGACATATATACACTACCAAACATAAAATAGATAGCTAGTGGGAAGCAGCCGCATAGCACAGGGAGATCAGCTCGGTGCTTTGTGACCACCTAGAGGGGTGGGGTAGGGAGGCTGGGAGGGAGGGAGACGCAAGAGAGAAGAGATAGGAGAACATATGTATATGTATAACTGATTCAGTTTGTTATAAAGCAGAAACTAACACACCATTGTAAAGCAATTATACTCCAATAAAGATGTAAAAAATAAAATAAAATAAAATTCTCAAGGAGACCAAAAAAAAAGGGAGGGAACCTGACAGCTCAGAGAAAGGCAAAAGTAAGATCAATTAAGGTGGCAAGATTCAACAGTATCTCTATTTTAAGACATACCTAGAATTAATCTAGATTGACTAGAGTCTTCCTATACACTACAATAATTAAAACTAGGAACTTGAATGATGAAGACCAAGGCAAAAGAAACAACTATGAAATTTACTAGGCACATTCTAACTTAATACTACTTTTCAAGTAACTCTTACTCTTAAAGTTACTGAAAGAATTATTCAACATAAGAAAGGAACTAGTAGTTCATTCATGTCACAGGACTTAAATGATTTAAGGAAAGTTGTATAATTTTTAATAATTCCTTTATTTGTCTCTAATTATGAGAAAGGGTGGCTTATACAAAGTTATATATTTTCTTTTCTGCAGTACAGTGCATTATCATTCTCCAAAGAGAAACCTGGTTGAATCCTAACTTTTTTTCACTTGTCACTAGTTACCTACCAAGACATAGCATACTGATATCAAGAAAAACCTACAGACACACAAATGTTAACTTCCTGTAGTATCTTTCCCTTATAAAAATTTCCAGTGTTTAACTTTCCTATTTGAATTCAGGAAAAAGCACTAAATGAAGATTAATTTCAAAGCAAAAGGAACAACATGGAACAAGTATCAAGAAACCGTGAGTATGGTTTCAATTTTCCATTACCTCAGTCTCAATTTTCTTACAAGTAAAATAAGATTGACCAGAGCTCCAAATACATTTAATAGAGCATCAGAGTTATGACAAGCTCTTTGAAAGAATTACATGCTTCATGAAAATATTGGTGAAATAAGTTCAGGAAATTGCATATAATTTACACTCTTTGGAGATTCATACACACTGTACTGCAGAAAGAAAATATTTAACTTTGTATAACCTACTTTTAACGATAATTAGATATAAACTATATGTCTGTCAGTAAAGAAATTATAAAATTACACATCATTGTGTAATCTTTACAAAGAATATATTTTATATATTGATATGGCAGATCTCTGTGACACAAGTTAGAAGAGATAAACTACAGAAAAATACAGATATGAACTAGCTATTTTTTTTAATTTTAGTTTTTGTGTATACACTTGTCCTTTTGTATCCACAGGGACCCCCAAGGATACCAAAATCTGAAAAGGCTCAAGTCCTTTATATAAAATGGCACAGTATTTGCTAACCTATGCACATCCTCCAGTATACTTCAAATCATCTCCAGATTACTTATAATACCTAATACAAAGTAAATGCTATGTAAGTAGTAGTATATACAATGTAAATGTTATGTAGGGACTTCCCTGGTGGTCCAATGGTTAAGAATCTGCCTTCCAGTGCAGGGGGCGCGGGTTTGATCCCTGGTCAGGGAAATAAGATCCCACATGCTGTAGGACAACTAAGCCCGTGCACCGCAACTACTGAGCCCGTGCACTCTGGAGGCCTCGCGCCACAACTAGAGAGCCCGCTCACTATAACTACTGAGCCCATGTGCTCTGGAGCTCGGGCACTGCAGCCAGAGAGAAGCCTATGTGCTGCAGCGAAGATCCTGTGTGCCGCAACTAAGATCCAATGCAGCCAAATTAATTATTTATTTTTAAAATTCTATGTAAATAGTTGCCAGCTCAGCAAGTTCAAGTTTTGCTTTTTGAACCTTTTAGAATTTCTTTTCCCTGAATATTTTCAGTCTGTGGTTGGTTGAATCCACGGATATGGAACTCATGGATATGGAGAGCCAACCGTATGTATACATATATTTATATGTAGTCATATGTATATAAAAAGATCTAAAAGGATACATAATGAACATCTTTAACAGTGATTCTGGAAATGGCAATTGGCAGGGCCTAAGGGGATACATTTACTTATAAACTGATAGATTCAAGTTTTTCCAAATAAAAGTATATCTTTCTGTAATAAAAACAAGTAGCCAAGAAAAAAATATAAATGCACTAGGGCAGTTCATACTATTTAAAGTGAATCTTTTCACAACAGAAATATACTGGCTCTTTTATAAATGTGAAATTTCATGCATTTTTTAATACCATGGTGTACCTCTAGGTTACTGAATTAAAGGCTTCCTGAAATATTCACTTAGACCTTATCTGTAATAAATACAAGCTGTAAAAAACTTAAATGCTCCTAACAATAAATAGCTAAGTAAAGGATAAACAACAACCCAAGAGAATTTTTCAGTGTTATCTGTTTTATTAATTCCCTACATGGTTTCATAAGAATTGTGAAAGTTAATTCAACAAAATGATATGTATAACTATGTAGAATCCATAGCAACTAAAATAATACTTGTCAACATAAGTGAAAAAATTCCAATGTGTAATTTTGTTATGATTATACTTGTGTAAAATGAGAAGTATATGTTTTGATAAATTGAACAAATGTATGCAACCATGTGTGCTAAACCCTGAAGAAACAGAAGTTGCAGCACTTGACTATCAAGCTTATAGTCAAGTGAAATAGAGACAAGTAAATCAATTATAATACGAGATTCATTTATTCCACAAAAAATGTATTCAGTGCCTACTATGTGCCAAGCGCTATCTAGATGCTATTCGCTAGTGAACCGAAACAAAAAATAATTCTTGCCTTCTTCTAGAGAAAATCTACAATAAAAAAATTTGAAGGCTGTAAGTGCCATAAAAAAAACAGAGTGGAAAAAGGGATAGAGAGTTAAGTGCAGGGTGGAAGGTTTCCAATTTTGCTTAGGGTATTAAAGGAAAGAGTCATGTGAAAGGATCTCTTTGAGCAATGGTTTGAAAGAGATGAGAACAAGCCATAAGGTTATTTGAAGAAATGGGGAATGCAAATGTCTTAAGACAAGAGTGTATCTGACATGTATAGAAGAAACAATAAGGAAGCTAGTGTAGCTGGCCTAGAGTAAACTGGAGGAAATGTAGCAAGAAATGATGTGAAAGAGGTTAACGGGCTGTAAGGAAGATCATGCAAGGCCTTACAGGTTACTGCAAGGACTCATGTGGGTTAGTTGGTTAGTTGGTTTTTGTAGACTTTATTTTTTAGAGGAGTTTTAGGTTCACAGCAAAACTGAGACGAAGGTACAGAGATTTCTCATATACCCCTCGCCCTGACACATGCATACCCATTATCAACATCCAGAATTGTATATTTGTTACAAAGATGAATCTACATGAATACATCATTATCATACAAAGTCCACAGTTTGCATTACGGTTCACTCTTGGTGTTGTACATTCTACGGGTCTGAACAAATGTATAATGACATATATCCACCATTATAACATCATACAGAGTAGTTTCATTGCCCTAAAAAATCTCTTTGCTCTGCCTATTCATCTCTCTCTCCCCCTGCAACCTCTGGCCAACACTGATCTTTTTACTGTCTCCAGTTTTGCCTTTTCCAGAGTGTCATATAGTTGGAATTATACAGTCTGTAGCCTTTTCAGATTACCTTCTTTGACTTAGTGATAGGCATTTAAAGTTCCTCTATGTCCGTTCCTGGCTTGATAACTCATTTCTTTATAGCACTGAATAGTATTCCATTGTCTGGAGGTACCACAGTTTTTTTACCCATTCATCTACTAAAGGACATCTTGGTTGCTTCCAGGTTTTGGCAATCATGAATGAAACTACAGGTTTTTGTGTGGACAAAAGTTTTCAACTAATTTGAGTAAATACCAAGGAGAGCAATTGCTGGATCCTATCGTAAGAATATGGTAAGTTTTGTAAGAAACGGCCAAACTGTCTTCCAAAGTGGCTGCACTGTGTTGCAGTCCCACCATTAAAAAAGAAAAGAAAAAAGAAAGATAGTGAGTGTTCCTGTTGCTCCACATTCTTACCAGAATTCAGTGTTGTCAATGTTTTGAATTTTGTCCATTCTAATAGGTGTATAGTGGTATCTCGTTGTTTCAATTTGCATTTCCCTGATGACATATGATACAGAGCATCTTTTCATGTGTTTATATGCCATCAGTGTTTCCTTGGTGAATTATCTGTTAAGATCTTTGGCCCACTTTTTAATTAGATTGTTTACTGTCATATTGTTGAGTTTTAAGAGTTATTTATATGTTTTGGATAACAGTCCTTTATCAGATGTGTGTTTTGAAAATATTTTCTCCCACCCTGTGCCTTATCTTCTCATTCTCTTGTGTCTTTCATAGGACAATTTTTAATTTTAATAAAATCCAGCTTATCAATAATTTCTTCCATGAATCATGGCTTTGGTGTTATATCTAAAAAGGCATCCATACCAAAGGTCATCTAGGTTTTTTCCTATGTTATCCTCTGGAGTTTTATAGTTTTGCCTTTTACATTTAGGTTTATGATTCATTTTACGTTAATTTTTGTGAAGGTTCTAAGGTCTGTGTCAAAATTAATTTTTGCACGTGGATGTCCGGATATCACAGCACCAACTGTTGAAAAGACTATCCTGCTCCACTGTATTACTGTCTTTGCCCCTTTGTCAAAGATCAGTTGCCTATGTGAATCTATTTCTGGGTTTTCCATTTTGTTCAATTCAGCTATTTGTCTATTGTTTTGCCCATACCACACTGTCTTGATTACTGCAGTCCTATAGTATGTCTTCAAGTTGGGTAGTATCAGTTCTCCAACATTAACATTGAGCATGTTAAATTTGAGATGCCTAGTAAACATGCAGGTATGGATATCAAAGAGGCAGTTAGCTATGAGAATCTGAGTTCAAGAAAAAAAATTTCAACTTTTAATTACTTCATTTTAAAAAGAGGTCCTTTTCAAAACTCTTCCAAAAAATGTAAGAGGAGGAAACACACACAAACTCACATTGAGGCCAGCATTACCCTGATTCTAAAACCACACAAAGACACTGCAAGAAATTTACTGACCTATTAAATCTGATGAACACAGATGAAAATTTCCTGAACAAAGTATTATATTTTGTATTATAAAAATGCATGAAAGGGATCATACATCATGATCAAGTAGGACTTATCTCTGGGATACAACTATGGCTCGACATCCAGAAATCAATTAATGTAAAACACCACAATAACAAAATGAAGGATAAAAATCATATCATCATCTCAATAGATGTAGAAAAGCATCTGACAAAATTCAACATCCATTTATGATAAAAACTCTCATCAAAATGGGTATGGAAGGAATATACCTCAACATAATAAAGGCCATATATGACTATCCCACAGCGAATATAATACTCAATGGTGAAAACCTGAACGATTTTCCTGTAAGATCAGGAACAAGACAAGAGACAAGAATGCCCACTCTCACCACTTTTATTCAACATAGTATTGGAAGCTCTACCCAAAGCTGTTAGACAAGAAAGAGAAATAAGAGGCATCCAAATCAGAAAGAAAGGAGTAAAACTGTCTCTATATGCAGATGACATGGTATTATATACAGAATCTTTAAACCATAAAGATTCTACCAAAAAACTGTCACAATTAAAAAATGAATTCAGTAAAGCTGCAGGATATAAAATCAATATACAAAAATCTGTTGTTTCTATACACTAAAAATGAATTATCAGAAAGAGAAATTAAGAAAACAACAAGATCCTACTATAGAGCACAGAGAACTATATTCAATGTCCTGTGATAAACCATAATGGAAAAGAATATAAAAGAAGAATATATACATATATGTATAACTGAATCACTTTGCTGTACAGAAGAAATTAACAACATTGTGAATCAACTACACTTCAATTAAAAAAAAAAAAGAAAACAGCCCCATTACAATCATATCAAAAAGAATAAAATACCTAGGTATTAGTTAACCAAGGCAGTGAAAGATCTGTACACAGAAAACTATAATACACTGATGAAGACACAAAAAAATGAAAAGACAGTCCATGCACATAGATTGGAAGAATTAATATTGTTAAAATGTCCATACTACCCAAAGCAATCTACAGATTTAATGCAACGCCTATCAAAATTTCAATGGCATTTTTCACAGAAATAGAACAAACAGTCCTAAAATTTGTATGGAACTACAAAAGACCTCAAATAGCAAAAGCAATCTTAGAAAAAAAGAACAAAGCTGAAGGCATCACGTTTCCAAACACTATTACAAAGCTATATTAATCAAAAGAGTGTGGTATTGGGATAACAACAGACACATAGATCATGGAACAGAAAAGAAAGCCCAGCAATAAACCCATTAATTAAACAGAGGAGCCAAGAATACACATTACGGAGTGGATAGCATCTTTTTCTCCCCATGATGTCCTACATCTTTTTTTTGTTAAGTTGAACTATACTTAATTTACAATGCTGTATTAGTTTTAAGTGTACAGGAAAGTGATTCAGTTTTATATATATACATTCTTTTTCAGATTCTTTTCCATTATAGGTTAACACAAGATATTGAGTATAGTTCCCTGTGCTATACAGTAAGTCCTTGTTGTTTAAACAAACATAGCAGTGTTTATATGTTAATTCCAAGCCCCTAATTTATCCCTCCCCTTTCCCTTTTAGTAACCATAAGTTTGTTTTGTGTCTGTGAGTCACTTTTGGTTTTATAAATAAGTTCATTTGTATCATTTTTTTAGATTCCACAAATAAGGGATATCATATGATATTTGTTTTTCTCTGACTTATTTCAATTAATATGATAACCTCTAGGTCCAGCCATGTCGCTACAAATGGCATTATTTCATTCTTTTTCATGGCTGAGCAATAGTCCATTGTATATATACATCACATCTTCTTTATCAATTCATCTGTTAATGGGCATTTAGGTTGCTTCCATGTCTTGGCTATCATAAATAGTGCTGCTATGAACACTGGGGTGCATGTATCTTCTCAAATTGGAGTTTTCTTCAGATACATGCCCAGGGGTGGGATTACAGGATCATATGGTAACTTTATTTTTAATTTTTTAAAGGAACATTTATTTTTTTTTTATTTATTTGTGGCTGCATTGGGTCTTTTCTGCTGCACACAGGCTTTCTCTAGTTGCGGCGGGTGGGGACTACTCTTCGTTGTGGTGCATAGGCTTCTCATTGCAATGGCTTCTCATTGTGGAGCATGGGCTCTAGGTGCGTGGGCTCAGCAGTTGTGGCACGTGGGCTCAGTAGTCGCGGCTTGCAGGCTCCAGAGCACAGAGCACAGGCTCAGCAGTTGTGGCGCACGGGCTTAGTTGCTCCGTGGCATGTGGGATCTTCCCCTTCCCACAGGGCTTGAACCTGTGTCCCCTGCATTGGCAGGCAGATTCTTAAGCACTGTGTCACCAGGGAAGTCCTGGTAACTCTATTTTTAGTTTTTCAAGGAACCACCATACTGTTCTACATAGTGGCTGCACCAATTTATATTCCCACCAACACTGTAGGAGCGCTCCTTTTTCTCCACACTCTCTCCAGCATTTATTATTTGTAGACTATTTAATAATGGCCATTCTGACTGCTCTGAGGTGACACTTCATTGCAGTTTTGATTTGCGTTTCTCTAATAATTAGTGATACTGAACATCTTTTCATGTGCATGTTGGCCATCTGTATGTCTTCTTTGGAGAAATGTTTACTTAGGTCTCCTGACCAATTTTTTTTTCTCTTGATATTAAGCTATACGACCTGCTCATATATTTTGAAAATTAATCCCTTGTCAGTACATTAGCATGCTTGATACTATCCCAGAGGTCTCCTAAACTGTCCTCATTTCTTTTCATTGTTTTTTCTTTTTTCTATTCAGTGTCAATGATTTCCATTACTGTCTTCCAGCTCACTGATCCATTCTTCATCCTCATTTAGTCTACTATTGATTCCTTCTGATATATTTTTCATTTCAGTTATCGTATTCTTTAATTCTGTTTGATTGTTCTTTATATTTTCTTTATTTTTTGAATTTTTTGAATTTACTTACTTTTTTATACAACAGGTTCTTATTAGTCATCAATTTTATACACACCAGTGTATACATGTCAATCCCAATCGCCCAATTCAGCACACCACCATCCGGCCCCCCTCGCCCCACGGTTTCCCCCCCCGGGTGCATACGTTTGTTCTCTACATCTGTGTATCAACTTCTACCCTGCAAACCAGTTTATCTGTACCATTCTTCTAAGTTCCACATACATGCGTTAATATATTTGTTTTTTTCTTTCTGACTTACTTCACTCTGTATGACAGTCTCTAGATCCATCCACATCTCAAATGACTCAATTTCATTCCTTTTTATGGCTGAGTAATATTCCATTGTATATATGTACCACATCTTCTTTATCAATTCATCTGTCGATGGACATTTAGGTTGCTTCCATGACCTGGCTATTGTAAATAGTGCTGCAATGAACATTGGAGTGCATGTGTCTTTTTGAATTACGGTTTTCTCTCGGTATATGCCCAGTAGTGGGATTGCTGGATCATATGGTAATTCTATTTTGTTTTTTAAGGGACCTCCATACTATTCTTCACAGTGGCTGTATCAATTTACATTCCCACCAAAAGTGCAAGAGGGTTCCATTTTCTCCACACCCTCTTCAGCATTTGTTGTTTGCAGATTTTCTGATGGTGCCCATTCTAACTGGTGTGAGGTGATACCTCATTGTAGTTTTGATTTGCGTTTCTCTAATAATTAGTGATGTTGAGCACCTTTTCATGTGCTTCTTGGCCATCTGTATGTCTTCTTTGGAGAAATATCTATTTAGGTCTTCTGCCCATTTTTGGATTCGGTTATTTGTTTCTTTAATATTGAGCTGCATGAGCTGTTTATATATTTTGGAGATTAATCTTTTGTCTGTTGATTCATTTGCAAATATTTTCTCCCATTCTGAGGGTTGTCTTTGCGTCTTGTTTATGGTTTCCTTTGCTGTGCAAAAGCTTTGAAGTTTCATTAGGTCCCATTTGTTTATTTTTGGTTTTATTTCCATTACTCTAGGAGGTGGATCAAAAAAGATCTTGCTGTGATTTATGTCAAAGAGTGTTCTTCCTATGTTCTCCTCTAAGAGTTTTATAGTATCTGCTCTTACGTTTAGGTCTCGAATCCATTTTTTTTTTTTTTTTTTGGCGGTACGTGGGCGTCTCACTGCCATGGCCTCTCCCATTGTGGAGCACAGGCTCCAGACGCGCAGGCCCAGCAGCCATGGCTCACGGACCCAGCCGCTCCGCGGCATGTGGGATCCTCCCGGACTGGGGCATGAACCCGTGTCCCCCGCATCGGCAGGCGGACTCTCAACCACTGCGCCACCAGTGAAGCCCTCAAATCCATTTTGAGTTTATTTTTGTATATGGTGTTAAGGAGTGTTCTAATTTCATTCTTTTACATGTAGCTGTCCAGTTTTCCCAGCACCACTTATTGAAGAGACTGTCTTTTCTCCATCGCATATCCTTGCCTCCTCTGTCATAGATTATTATTTTTTTGTTTTGTTTTATTTTTGTTTGTTTGGTTTTTTGTGTGTGTGGTACATGGGGCTCTCACTGCTGTGGCTTCTCCCGTTGCGGAGCACAGGCTCCGGACGCGCAGGCTCAGCAGTCACGGCTCACGGGCCCAGCCACTCCGCGGCATGTGAGATCCTCCTGGACCGGGGCACAAACCCACGTCCCCTGCAACAACAGGTGGACTCTCAACCACTGTACCACCAGGGAAGCCCTGTCATACATTATTTAAACATAGGTGCATGGGTTTATCTCTGGGCTTTCTATCTGGTTTCATTGATCTATGTTTCTGTTTTTGTGCAGGACCATATTGTCTTGATTACTGTAGCATTGTAGTACAGTCTGAAATCAGGGAGTCTGATTCCTCCAGCTCCATTTTTTTCCCTCAAGACTGATTTGGCCATTCGGGGTCGTTTGTGTCTCCATACAAATTTTAAGATTTTATTGTTCTAGTTCCGTAAAAAATGCCATTGGTAATATCATAGGGAATGCATTGAATCTGTAGATTACTTTTGGAAGTATAGTCATTTTCATAATGTTGATTCTTCCAATCCAAGAACATGGTATATCTCATCATCTGTTGGTATCATCTTTAATTTCTTTCAGCAGTGTCATAGTTTTCTGCATACAGGTCTTTTGTCTCCCTAGGTAGGTTTACTCCTGGGTATTTTATTCTTTTTGTTGCAATGGTAAATGGGAGTGTTTCCTTAATTTCTCTCAGATTTTTCATCATTAGTGTATAGGAATGCAAGAGATTTCTGTGCATTAATTTTGTATCCTGCTACTTTACCAAATTCATTGATTAGTTCTGGTAGTTTTCTGGTGGCATCTTTAGGATTCTTTATGTATTGTATCATGTACCTGCAAACAGTGACAGCTTTACTTCTTCTTTTCCAATTTGTATTCCTTTTATTTCTTTTTATTCTCTGATTGCCATGCCTAGGACTTCCAAAACTATGTTGAATAATAGTGGTGAGAGTGGACATCCTTGTCTTGTTCCTGATCTTAGAGGAAATGCTTTCAGTTTTTCACCATTGAGAATGATGTTTGCTGTGGGTTTGTTGTATATGGCCTTTATTATGTTGAGGTTGGTTCCCTCTATGCCCACTTTCTGGAGAGTTTTTATCATAAATGGGTGTTGAATTTTGTCAAAAACTTTTTCTGCATCTATTGAGATGATCATATGGTTTTTATTCTTCAATTTGTTAATATGGTGTATCACATTGATTGATTTGCATATACTGAAGAATCCTTGCATCACTTGGATAAATCCCACTTGATCATGGTGCATGACCCTTTTAATGTGTTGTTGGATTCTGTTTGCTAGTATTTTGTTGAGGATTTTTGCATCAATATTCATCAGTGATATTGGTCTGTAATTTTCTTTTTCTGTAGTATCTTTGTCTGGTTTTGGTATCAGGGTGATGGTGGCCTCCTAGAATGAGTTTGGGAGTGTTCCTTCCTCTGCAATTTTTTGGAAGAGTTTGAGAAGGATGGGTGTTAGGTCTTCTCTAAATGTTTGATAGAATACACCTGTGAAGCCATCTGGTCCTGGACTTTCGTTTGTTGGAAGATTTTTAGTCACAGTTTCAATTTCATTACTTGTGATTGGTCTGTTCATATTTTCTACTTCTTCCTGGTTCAGTCAGAAGGTTATACCTTTCTAAGAATTTGTCCATTTCTTCCAGGTTGTCCATTTTATTGGCATAGAGTTGCTTGTAGTAGTCTCTTAGGATGCTTTGTATTTCTGTGGTGTCTGTTTTAACTTCTCCTTTTTCGTTTCTAATTTTATTGATTTGAGTCCTCTCTCTCTTTTTCTTGATGAGTCTGGCTAATGCTTTATCAATTTTGTTTATCCTCTGAAAGAACCAGCTTTTAGTTTTATTGATCTTCGCTATTGTTTTCTTTGTTTCTATTTCATTTATTTCTGCTCTGATCTTTATGATTTCTTTCCTTCTGTTAACTTTGGGTTTTCTTTGTTCTTCTTTCTTTAGTTCCTTTAGGTGTAAGGTTAGATTGTTTATTTCAGATTTTTCTTGTTTCTTGAGGTAGGCTTATACTGCTATAAACTTCCCTCTTAGAACTTCTTTTGCTGCATCCCGTAGGTTTTGGATCATCGTGTTTTCATTGTCATTCATCACTAGGTATTTTTTGATTTCCTCTTTGATTTCTTCAGTGATCTCTTCGTTATTTAGTAACGTATTGTTTAGCCTCCATGTGTTCGTGTTTTTTACGTTTTTTTCCCTGTAATTCATTTCTAATCTCATAGAGTTGTGGTCAGAAAAGATGCTTGGTATGATTTCATTTTTCTTAAATTTACTGAGGCTTGATTTGTGTCCCAAGTTGTGATCTATCCTGGAGAATGTTCTGTGCGCACTTGAGAAGAAAGTGTAACCTGCTGTTTTTGGATGGAATGTCCTATAAATATCAATGAAATCTATCTGGTTTATTGTGTCATTTAAAGCTTGTGTTTCCTGGGCTTCCCTGGTGGTACAGTGGTTGAGAGTCCACCTGCTGATGCAGGGGACGCGGTTTCATACCCTGGTCCAGGAAGATCCCACATACCGTGGAGTGGCTGGGCCCGTGCGCCATGGCCGCTGAGCCTGCGCGTCTGGAGCCTGTGCTCCGCATCGGGAGAGGCCACAAGAGTGAGAGGCCGACATACTGCAAAAAAAAAAAAAAAAAAAAAAAAGCTTGTCTTTCCTTATTTATTTTCATTTTGGATGATCTGTCCATTTGTGTAAATGAGGTGTTAAAGTCCCCCACTATTATTGTGTTATTGTCGATTTCCTCTTTTATAGCTGTTAACAGTTGCCTTATGTATTGAGGTGCTCGTATTCTGGGTGCATATATATATTTATAAGTGTTATATCTTCTTCTTGGATTGATCCCTTGATCATTATGTAGTGTCCTTCCTTGTCTCTTGTAACATTCTTTATTTTAAAATCTATTTTATTGGATATGAGTATAGCTACTCCAGCTTTATTTTGATTTCCATTTGCATGGAATATCTTTTTCCATCCCATCACTTTCAGTCTGTATGTGTCCCTAGGTCTGAAGTGGGTCTCTTGTAGACAGCATATATATGGGTCTTGTTTTTGTATCCATTCAGCAAGCATGTGTCTTTTGGTTGGAGTATTTAATCCATTCACGTTTAAGGTAATTATCGATATGTATGTTCCTATGATCATTTTCTTAATTGTTTTGGGTTTGTTTTTTTAGGTTCTTTTCTTCTCTTGTGCTTCCCACTTAGAGGAGTTCCTTTAGCATTTGTTGTAGAGCTGGTTTGGTGGTGCTGAATTCTCCTAGCTTTGGCTTGTCTGTAAAGCTTTTGATTTCTCCTTTGAATCTGAATGAGATCCTTGCTGGGTAGAGCAATCTTGGTTGTAGGTTCTTCCCTTTCACCACTTTATGTATATCATGCCACTCCCTTCTGGCTTGTAGAGTTTCTGCTGAGAAATCAGCTGTTAACCTTATGGGAGTTCCCTTGTATGTTATTTGTCGTTTTTCCCTTGCTGCTTTCAATAATTTTTCTCTGTCTTTAATTTTTCCCAATTTGATTACTATGTGTCTCGGCATGTTTCTCTTTGGGTTTATCCTGTATGGGACTCGTGGCACTTCCTGGACTTGGGTGGCTATTTCCTTTACCATGTTAGGGAAGTTTTCGACTATAATCTCTTCAAATATTTTCTCTGGTCCTTTCTCTCCCTCTTCTCCTTCTAGGACCCCTATAATGCAAATGTTGTTGCATCTTATGTTATGTTGTCCCAGAGGTCTCTTAGGCTGTGTTCATTTCTTTTCATTCTTTTTTCTTTAGTCTGTTCCACAGCAGTGAATTCCACCATTCTGTCTTATAGGTCACTTATCCGTTCTTCTGCCTCAGTTATTCTGCTATTGATTCCTTCTAGTGTAGTTTTCATTTCAGTTATTGTATTGTTCATCTCTGTTTGTTTGTTCTTTAATTCTTCTAGGTCTTCGATAAACATTTCCTGCATCTTCTCGATCTTTGCCTCCATTCTTTTTCCGAGGTCTTGGATCATCTTCACTATCATTATTCTGAATTCTTTTTATGGAAGGTTGCCTATTTCCACTTCATTTAGTTGTTTTTCTGGGGTTTTATCTTGTGCCTTCATCTGGTACATAGTCCTCTGCCTTTTCATCTTGTCTATCTTTCTGTGAATGTGGTTTTTGTTCCACAAGCTGCAGGACTGTAGTTCTTCTTGCTTCTGCTGTCTGCCTTCTGGTGGATGAGGCTATCTAAGTGGTTTGTGTACGTTTCCTGATGTTCTTTATATTTTCTAATTATTTGTTGAAAATTTCTAATTTCTCACTCTGTGCATTCATTCTCCTCCCTAGTTCTTTGATCATCTTTATGATCATTACTTTAAATTCTTTCTTGGGTAGATTGCCTATCTCCACATCACTTAATTCTTCTTCTGTCATTTCACTTTGTTCCTTCCTCTGAAAATATTCCTCTGTCACCTCATTCTGTCTAAATTGCTATTTGTATTTTTACGTGTGTGGTGGGTTAGTTACATTTCTTGACCTTGGAGAAGTGGCCCTCTGTAGGAGATGTCCTATGCATCCCAGCAGTGCACTCCTCTCTGATCACCCAAGGGCCAGAGGCCAGCTGGTCCCAGGGTGGTGTCTGGCCTGTGTCTGCAGGCTGTGGGACTGTAGTTTTCTTGCTTCTGGTGTCTGCCCTCTGGTGGGTGAGGCTGGTCTAGAGGCTTGTGCAGGCTTACTGGTAGGAGGGGACTGTGCCTGCCGCCTGGTGGGTGGAGCTGGGTCTTGGTCCTCTGGTGGGCAGGGCCATGTCAAGGGGTGTGTCTAGAGGCAGCTATGGGCTCAGAAAGTCTTTAGGCAGCTTGTCTGTTTATGGGTAGGGCTGTGCCCCTGCCCAGTTTGTTCTTTGGCCTGAGGCCTACCAGCACTGGAGCCTACAGGCTGCTGGGTGGGGTCTGGTCTTGGCGCCAAAATGTCAGCCTCTAGGAGAGCTCATGCAGATGAATACTCCCCTGTATATTCGCCACCACTGTCTATGTGCCCAGGACTACAGTCTGACTACTGCCGCCTCCCAGCTTCCCAGAAGATGCTCTAAGACGAGCAGGTAGGTCTGGCCCAGGTTCCTATCAAATTACTGCTTTTGCCCTTGGTCCCAGTGTGCATGACATTTTGTGTGTGGCCTTTAAGAGTGAGGAGCTCCTGCAGTCAAGCCCCACTGGCCTTCAAAGCCAAATGCTCTGGGGGCTCCTCTTCCCAGTGCCGGACTGCCAGGCTGGGAAGCCTGACATGGGACTTGGAACTCTCACTCTGTGGGAGAACCTCTGTAATATATTCTCCAGTTTGTGGGTTGCCCACCTGGGGTGGGTATGGGATTTGATTATATCACAAGTCCACCCCTCCGACCAGTCTAGCTGTGGTTCTGTCTTTATGTCTTTATCTGTAGAGGATCTGAGGATCTTTTCTGGTAGCTATCAGTCTTTTTCAATGATGGTTGTTTTGCAGATTGTTGTGATTTTGGTGTGCTCGTGAGAGGAGGTGAGCTTAGGGTCCTTCTACTCCGCCATCTTGACCACTCTCCAGGGAAGTATAGCATCTTAAATAAATGGTGCTGGTAAAACTGGACAGCCATATGCAAAGGAATGAAACTGGGCTACCACCTTACATCATACACAAAAACTAGCTCAAAATGGATTAAAGACTTGAATGTAAGACCTGAAACCATAAAACCCCTAAAAGAAAAGATAAGCAGTAAGTTCCTTGACATGGGTCTTAGCAATAACTTTTTGGTTTTGACACAAAAAGAAAAGGCAACAAAAACAAAAATAAACAAGTAGGACTAAATCAAACTAAAAAGCTTCTATGCAGGAAAGAAAACCACCAAAAAAATGAAAAGGCAATTAATACTGAATGGGAGAAAATATTTGTACATCACATATCTGATACGGGGTTAATATTCAAAACATATAAAGAATTCATAAAACTCAAAAGCAAAAGAACAAACAATCTGAATAAAAAATGGGCAGAATATCTGAATAGACATTTTTCCAAAGAAGACATACAGACAACAGATACATGATTAGGTGCTCAAAATCACTAATCATCAGAAAACTGCAAATCAAAACAGTGATATATCAACCTCACACCTGTTAGAATAGCTACCATCAAAAATACACACAATAATAAAGTGTTGGCAAGAATGTGGAGAAAAGGGAATCCCTGTGCATTGCTAGTGGTAATGTAAATTGGTTCAGTCACTATGGAAAATAGTACGGAGGGTCCTCAAAAAGTTAAAATCAGAACTACCATATGATCCAACAATTCCACTTCTGGGTATTTATCCAAAGAAAATGAAAACACTAACTGGACAAGATACATGCACCCTGATGCTCACTGCAGCAATATTTACAACAGCCAAGACATGGAAACAACCTAAGTGTCCAAGTGTCCATCAATGTATAAAGAAACAAATAAAGAAAATGTGATACATACATACACACACACATATATATATGTATATATATGGTGGAATATTATTCAGCAATAAAAAAGGAAATCCTGCCATCTGTGATAACTGTATGGACCTTGAGGGCATTATGCTAACTAAAATAAGGCAGAGAAAGATAAATACCATATGATCTCACTTATACGTGGAATCTAAAAAGAAAAAAACACAATAAGGACAACCAAACTCATAGACACAGAGAACAGACTGGTGGTTGCCAGAGGCAATGGATGGGGGTGGTGCGTGAAATGGATGAAGGGAATTGAATATAAAATAATGTCATGGGATGTAATGTACAGTATGATGACGATAGTTAATATTGTATATTTGAAAGTTGCTAAGGGAATAAAGTTCTCATTACAAGAAAAAAATTTTGTAACTATATGTGGTGATGGATGTTAACCAGACTCACTGTAGTGATCATTTCACAATATACACAAATATTAAATCATTATGCTGTACACCTCAAGCCAAAATAACATTATGTGTCAATTATATCTCAATTTTTTAAATTCCCCTTTTAAAAAAAGAAATAAACAAATTTGGGAGTCATTAGCATTTAGATGCTATCTAAATCCAGGTGAGTGAATTATTTCACAATAAAGTGATGACAGTGAAAGAACAGAAGTTGTGCAAGGACTGTAGCCTGGAGCATGGATGGCGAGATGAAGAGAAACAAGCAAAAAAGTGAGAACAGAAAACTAGGAGAAGAAACAAACTATGAAATTCTGGAATGAAAAGTAAAAAGCATGTTTCAAGGAGGATAGAGTGGTAAAATGTGTCAAATGCTACAAGTTTTGTCATGAAAGATGAGAACTGAGAGCTGACTGAAGTTACAGAGGTCACCAGAGACACTGGCAAGAACAGTTTCAGTGAAGTTGATATGAAGCAAAAGCATGACTGAAGCCAGATCAAGAAGGAATGGTAGGAGAGCATTATAAGTAGCAAATATAGAGAATTAGGACAATAATGAAGGGAATGAAAATGTCGAGAGGATTTTTTTTTTCCTAGCATGTTGATGGTAATAATCCAAGAAAGGGAAAAACTATGATGCAAGAGGAAGATAAGTGAGTAATATGAAGACACTATAGGAAAACAGAAGGTGTTATGTCTATGTAATAAAAACCTCAGGGGTATGGGGGAGCAGGAGGGTGAGTATACCAGGGCTGACCTCCCAGAACTACCTCAGGGCAGATCTCTTTGAGATACCTTTCAAAGATGATTTGATGTGATGATGAGTGTGGGTAATACCAGGCCCATGGAACGAAGAAGTTTGGCAAAGGCAAAAATCCTAATGGCAATTATTTATTTCTCTTTCCAGTAGGCCATCATATTTTTGTTTCCATTATTTGCATGCCTAAGAAATTTTGTTTGTTCTCAAACCTATTAAGGTTAGTAATATCTGATACTGTATTCATATAATTCAGTTAATTACAATATAAAACAATCAGTGCAAAAAGAAAAGGTATTTCCCTGAAAATTCAATGCTTCTGAAAAACTTGATAAAAGTGGGTTTTTAAAAAAACTTACTGTTAAATTAGATGTAGGTAAATTATATGTAGGTAAAACAAGTATAAAATACTGGCAGGAAACATGATAAAAAATGTACTAGGATCTGCACCCAGAAATTTTAGTAAGTGGCTAAGTTCTGGCACCAATTTAAAGAATCTGATATGAAACTTCTATTCGGGGAGTTTGTTCAAGAAAAACAACAATGTGTGTTCAAGAAAGACAACAATAATTTCCAATTAGGGAATCTATCCTCAAAGAAAAAGTATGGATTGGCCCTCGCAAACACATTAAAAACTTGCAAATGAATGTGAAAGTTTCAATTTATTAAATGCTTACATCTAAATGTGTATGTCTTTTTTTATGATTTCCCATTTTGAACTAAAAGGATTAAATGAATAGCTGTCAGCTCCAAATGCACTGGAGAAGTTTTCGTTCCTGTAAATTCTACAAATAACAGAAGCCATTTTTAAAAATTTAAGTATCCACATTTAAATATTCTAAATAAAACGGTTAAGATACTTTCCCTTCTTCCTTAAATAGTTGCTTTTTTTCTGATACTCAGAATCACCTAACAAATCAACCAGCTATTTCCTATGTATTAGCTTTATGGCCATAATATGGTGATGCTTTCAGTAAATGACTAGGACTTTGTCCCTATGTCAAATGGCGCCAGCCAGACAGCTTTCAAGTTTTCCAGTTCTCTCTCTTATGAGAAGGCTTGTAGCAGTGACCTGCTTGCTGCCTGAATGCTTACTTAAAAATAATCTTTTTAACATTATTGACCTAAATAAATGGCTTTTTTCTTTACAGGCCTACTTATTCCATATTTTAGCAAAAGTCACCTTTACAATGCTCATTAAGAAATTTCTTATTTTAAGTATGAGTAAGGCAGAGTTAATATTTAGAATTTAAATGTATTAATAAGTCATTTTATGTGTGGTAAAGATGCGGATTATTGTTTTTACAATAATATAATTATTTCACAGCTCCAGCCTTAACATTAAAAATCACATTAAAAAAAAGATCGTGGGCTTCCCTGGTGGCGCAGTGGTTGAGAGTCCGCCTGCCGATGCAGCGGACACGGGTTCGTGCCCTGGTCCGGGAGGATCCCACATGCAGCGGAGCGGCTGGGCCCGTGAGCCATGGCCACTGAGCCTGCGAGTCCGGAGCCTGTGCTCCGCAACGGGAGAGACCACAACAGTGAGAGGCCCGCGTACCGCAAAAAAAAAAAAAAAAAAAAAAAAAAAAAGATCGCCATTTAATTGTTAACTTATTGACGATCTAGAGTCTGTGGTAATTATATTATGATTAGAAGTTACATTCGGCATAGCAAAAAAGGATTTGAGAGGATCTCAAGACAAAAAGTCATCACTTGACTCTGGAAAATATATTTTCATTTTGTGACCCAAATAGTTTTGTTTGTTTGGGTTTTTGTGTGGAAGGTACTAGGCTATATTCAAGTCTGCTGAGTAGAAGTAATCAAATCACCTAATTCTACATAAAACTCAGAATTTTTCTTGCAAATTACTACTAAGCTTTTTATCAAGCTGCCTTAAAAATGTTAACTAATCTTCAGCTGAACCAGTTTATTAACTTCAGGCTTAAAACTTCCTTACTTAAAAAAAAATTAAGCAAGATCACTAATTATTCTCCCTGTCTATATCCAAACACCACTAGCATAAATGAATTAGTTATTTTGAACATTAAAAAACTTACTCAGTTATAAAGGATAACTAAAAATGCATTGAAAAATTAAAATTATTCAATACAAAATATAGACTAGAATAATATAAACTCTAAGACTAAATAATATAAAGTATGAAAACTTGATTTTCAGGTAACATTTTGATCCTACAAGGTCTTACATGTGTTAAGTTCACAACTAAGAAATGATAACGTCTCTCTCTTCTCCCTCTACATCTTCCACAGTGCTAAGAGAGATACCTTTCTGAAATCTAAATCTAACTAAATCTAATTATATCTCTCCCCCTTTCTAAATACTTAATCTTAAAACCCCATAACTTGGGACCTCCCTGGTGGCGCAGTGGATGGGATTCTGCACTCCCAATGCAGGGGGCCTGGGTTCGATCCCCGGTCAGGGAGCTAGATCCCACGTGCATGCTGCAAATAAGAGTTCGCATGTCACAACTAAGGAGCCCGCCTGCCGCAACTAAGACCTGGTACAACCAAATAAAGAAATACATATTTAAAAACAAAAACAAAAACAAACCTATAACTTTAATGATGTCCCATCACCTGCAAGCTTCTTCACTGCTTATCTAATCTAAGCCTCATCTTCTAACGTTATTTGCTAACACTTCCTACAATGTCTGAGTTCCTTAAGCCTGACTGTCCCTTCCCACTTTGCCTACCTGGCCATACTTCAATTAATTCTTCAAAACTTTGCTAAGATGGCATGCCCCCCCCCCAAAAAAATTTGCTAAGATATCAACTTGTTTAATCACTAATATTTATTGACTATGATTACACTACCAAGTTTAAGGTCCAGTGACATGTGTTGTAAATATGTAACTTTTAGATGAAAAGATGCAGGCAGTCCTTTCCCTCAGAGAGTTTAACAATATGATGACTTTCTCCCTAAAACCTTACCCCTCTGAGCTACCTTTCTCAGAGCTACCTCTTTACATTAAATCTAATTCTTCTGATGTACTTATCATACTTTATTGTAATTATTTATATGACTCTTTCCTCCTACTAGCCTGTGAACAGGGAGAAAAGTAACTGTTATTTATCTCTATAGTCTCAGCACCTGGCCAAATGAATTACCAATAGTAGTTGCTCAGTGCTACAATGAATTTTATGAGCAAAAACAATTTGCCAATGCATCTTTTACGGTCATACTTTGCCATTATATCAACATATGTAAATGAGCTTTAATTTTAATCTATAATATAGAAAAAATAATCTATGAATTAATTGTGAGTCTTCCTAACAAATGATAACTCTAAAATACAACTTTAGCCCTGTGTTTCACAGTTACTACTATCATCTTGGATGGGACAATTCTTCATTGGAGTGAGGCTATTCCAAACCTTGCAGATGGTTAATACTGCTGGCCTTGCACTCTCAGTGTCAACAGCTGCCCTTTAGTCACTATGGAATCAATACATCCAACATACTTGAAAGTGCCCCCTAGGTGAATAATTCTCCCTTGATAACTCCTGCTTATTTCAACTTTGTGACTTTGTTCAACTTTATTTGCAAATAAATCTACTCCATAGAGAATGTTGCTGTGTATCTTTAAAACTAAAAATTAAAATACGTGTAAAATAAAAAATTTAATATAAAATCATTTCTTTGTATATGAGGTATAGATTTAATATTTAGCCTCTCTACCTTAAAGAGATATACATAAGCAAAAGAAAGACTAAACAATTTATTTAAATATAGGATGAAATCATACAGAGTCCAATTTGAGGGGATACATGGGCTATATTACTAAGGCTTTGAATGGAATGTCACATTTGAGAGAGATGTGCATAGACTCAGATATGACCAGACAGCTTCAATGAACTGCTTGGAAAAATCAACCTGGAACCCTGCTTACAAGGTCCCAGGCAAAGCAGTTTTTAAAAAGAAATTATATGGTCAATCAGTATTCTTGCTGTACTTATAAATAAATGAGGCCAAGTTTAATATAAACAAATTTGTTTCACTACGATTATCTTTGGGGAAAAGTGGGGTAATTGTAGAGAGAAAAATTATGTTGGCACCTTTGTAGACATTAGATTCTAGTCCTGTTAACTGCCTTTGAGCTTTTGTTATATACCTGTAAACTGGACTAGATCCGAATTCTTCTAGTTTCCTCAAATATCTGGCTAGACTCACCAAACTAATGTTTCCCATTTTCTCCCACACTTCTGATTGGAAATCACCAAGAATAAAGTCAACCCTGGAGCCCCACTTACCAACTGCTCCTAACCACTGACACTGCTGCAAAACTAGAAAGTATTGAGCCTTGGGTACACATCTCACAGCTGAAAAAGGCCCCACCTGATACCTGGTCCTGTATAAACAATGGAGACCTACAAATCAAACTGATGAGGAAAAGAAGTAGCTGATATCGATGTAGACTGCTTCTGCCCAAGATGCCGGATCAAGACTCCCTACTCTAGCTAAACATGAAACCCTTTCTTTTTTTCTTTCTTTCCTTTATTCTGACATTGGCCTGGAAAGATAATACCCTCATTTGTATCTCCCAGGCCATTGCTAAGGGAAGTAATCTTTGGATTTAGAATAACTCTTTATTTCAGGCTAGAAGAAAATCGAACTTAACTCCTGGCTTGAATGGACAATTGTGCCCTGATAGGATTTATCTTTGTCTGTGATTATCATTATCCTTGGGCTTATGAATGCTTAGATGACCAGTGCACAGCTGGGCAATGCCTCTTAGGTTATTTAACTGTGCCACTCACTGTTCTAAAAAAAAAAAAAAAAACCTACCAGGAGGATTTTCATGATACAGGGTTCGCTTCCTTTGGCAGGGCTGTATTTCCCTGGTTAGGAGTAAATATGAATGAGAATATAATCAGAAGCCTCTCCTTAACTCTTGAACGTACTGCAGAATCCGCTGCTGCTAAAGCATTAGCTGCCCAGCAAAGATCCTAACACTCTCTAGCCAAAGTTGTTCTTGAAAATATAATAGCCATTGATTATCTTCTAGCTAAGCAAGAAGGTGCTAGGGCCACCACCCCCCGTTGTATCTGGATTGACATTTCTGGGAAAGTTAAAACTCAGTTACGTAAGACCATTGAGCAAGCCACTTGGCTTAAAAGGGTGACTCCAAGACCCCCCTTCAAGGGGGTCTTTGACTGGTTTGAGTCCTGCAGACCAGGGCTCTGAAGTGCACTCCAAACACTGGGAATTATCCTGCTCATAGTTAAATCAAAATAATCTCCCTGGCACTGTATTCTCTCAAAAATTTTAAATGCATTTTGCAGCAGCCAACTGCCAAGCAAATGATATCCCTAAGACTGGAATGTCAGAAAAGTAACCAAAAGAATGACCAACTTAAAATTCATGAACCTGGAACTGTGATCCATAGATGTCATAGAGATTAAGCAAAAACTTCATGCCACGCCAAGGATCAGTAGCTGAGAGTGACACTAATACATTAATTTTTAATCACATCTCTCTGTTAAGCTGAGAGTCTGATCAAAGGGGAGGGAATTGTTAAAGAGGAAACCACTGGCCCAAAATGGCATCACTTGTGCAAAAGCCCATAATTTTACCAAACCTAGACTTAATACCTGACAATTGCAGTTATGCTCTTCCCCAGAAATGTAATCTTAATCAACCAGTTTAGAATTTTCTGGTTGGCAGCAATGAGGTAATCTGTCACATGGGCCCTCTCCATCCAACCTGCACCCCGCCCCAACCCTGCCCCCTGCCCCCAGAGGAAAAAGAAGCAATCTGCACCTAAAAAATCCCTGCCTTCCCTTGACTTCAAAAAGATGTCCTGGTCTAAAAGTAATTCTTTCTTTTCTTTTGCTAATAGCTCCCTTGCCCCACCCTTCCATTTTGTACAACCCCTTGGAGTGCCCTTCTAGTTGCTAATGGGATGCTGGCTGATTCATGAATTGCCTAATGAAGCCAACTAGACCTTCAAAAAAAAATTTTAGTAACGAAAAATAAGAAAAATTTGCTAGGGCTTCCCTGGTGGCGCAGTGGTTGACAGTCCGCCTGCCGATGCCGGGGACGCGGGTTCGTGCCCTGGTCTGGCAAGATCCCACATGCCGCGGAGCGGCTGGGCCCGTGAGCCGTGGCCGCTGAGCCTGCGCGTCCGGAGCCTGCGCTCCGCAACCGGAGAGGCCACAACAGTGAGAGGCCCGCGTACCGCCAAAAAAAAAAAAAAAAAAAAATCAAGTAATCAGCTCAATAGATGCAGAAAAACCATTTGAAAAAAAATCAATAATCCTTCACGATAAAAATTCCCAGAAAACTAAGAATAGAATTGAACTTCTTAAACTTCACAGAGGGCAATTCTAAAATAAAACTACAGCTAACAACATACTTTATGGTGAAAGATTGAATGATTTCCCCTGAGACAGGGAACAATGAAAAGATAACTGCTCTTAACCCATCTATTAAATGAGCAGGAGTGTGTGTGTGTGTGATTGTGATAAAATTCACCACTGTAATTTTAGAGTGTACAATTCAGTGGCATTCAGTGCATTCACAATACTGTGTAACCATCACCACTATGTAGTTCCAGAATTTTTCATCACCACAAAAGGAAATCCTGTACTCCCCATTCTCTGCTCTCTCCAGCCCTAGGCAACCACTAATCTAATATCTGTCTCTATGGATTTGCCTCTTCTGGCTATTTCCTATAAATAGAATCATACAATATGTGGCTTCTTTCACTGAGTATAATGTTTTCAAAGTTCACCCATGTTGTGACATATATCAGTACTTCATTCCTTTTTATGGCCGAACAATATTCCACTGTATGGAGAGACCATATTTTGCTTATCCAGGCATCTGTTGAGGGACAGGTGTGTGTATTTTAACAGAAAGATAGCCTTTATCCTCAAGGAATGAATCTCTATGGTGGGATTTCAAGCATAACATCAAACTGGAGATAAGAGAGTTGGCAGCAAGGGCCTTTCTCAGAACTTTCAAGTCACAATTTAGAAATCACTTGTTCTGTGACTAGCTCTGTGGGAGTGGCAATGAGGCGGGATGTCTAATGGTACATGCTCCCCACAGGTGTCAAGGCTTCCAAACCACTTCTGCCTGGTAGGGAGGTTACTACAGGACGGCATCTGGCAGGCTCTTGGAATCAAAGCTTACATCTCAGGCTACTCACCCCCCATTTCACTGGGGGAGGACATGTCATAAGAATAACTAGGTTTCCACACACAGGCTGTTTGCACAAGCATAAAGGAAGGGAGGATCTGAGTGATCCCCTGGATAATTTAATCCCCACGTCAGCCCAACTGCTGTCTTGGGTTCTCTCCATAACATATATACACACATAAAATTAATTACACAACTTCTAATAATGCACCAAATAGGTCCTCTTAAAGGTAGTTAAATCAGTCCAGTTTGAAAACATTTGGCTGGGCCAAGCTTTCTTTGTGAGGCTAAGTACTGTAGTGGTTCAGAACAAAGGCTTTAGAATCAGGTAGACCTACATTCAAATAGTGCCTCTGCTACCATTAGCTCTGGGAATTTAAACAGGAGATACAACCTCAATTTCTTCACCTATAAACTGGGAACAGTAGTTAACAGTACCAAACTCAGTGCATTCTCACCACCATATGTGAAGAATGCAGCATGGTGCCTAGGAGAAGCAATTTTTAATGTGATTATTAAAAATCACCGTCGTCAACGTTTACTGAGATTTTATGAAAGGACAGACTAAGGATCGCAACTGCCAACTCTACGTTATTCGATACAATTAAACCATGAGCTTAAATGGTTCAAATTTATCCCATCATCTTACATTCCTACAGATTTCATCCAGTAGCTGAATTTGGGGGAGGAAAAGAAAAAGGACCCACACAAAACTTTCCCAGTTGAAGACATTTTTATTTCGGTACACACCTGAGTCCCTGGCAGGACAGGCCTGTCCTCCGCGGGAGGACATGTCCTCCCCCTCCTTTGGGAGAGGATGGGGGCCCTGCCCTGAGGGGGTAGCTGGGGGATGAGGCAAAGGGCTATGTGACAGTGATAGGTCACAATGAGGCAAAGGGCTATGCGACAGTGATAGGTCACAAAGGGCCCAGAGGATAAATAGGCTGTGCCAGGGGGTTAGGCTGAGAAAGTGGTTACTTCTCTCACTAGGACTGAAGTTCACCACACCCTCTTGGGGAGATAAAAACCCAGAAGCAGAAGTGAGGGGAGGCAGAGGGGGAGCCTACCATACCCTCTCTACACACTTGAAGAGATTCAGCCTGGGGTCCAGGCGCCCTACAGCGTCCCCGCTGTGATCATCTGTGCCCCTACCCACACCCCTGCCTCTGGGAGACCCTGAGGCAAAGCTGGGGGCCTGTGGGTCGGGCTTGGAAGACCTGCCGTAGGGCCGCCTGTGTGTGACTTACAAGCACCGCAGCTCGCTCTTCTGCCAGTGAGGCCGAGGGAGGGAAGAGCCAGGGGCCCACCTTAACCGCGCTGCCTGTCGTGATCAAAGGCAGCCATGAGTGGGGACTCTCTGCTCCCGTATCACACGGCCCAGAGCAGCACCGGGGTGGGCCTGTTCAACACCACCACGGGGAAGCTGCAGCAGCAACTGCGCAATGGCGAATATGACATCTTCAAGTACGCACCGATATTCGAGAGCGACTTTATCCAGATCACGAAGAGGGGAGACCTGATTGACGTGCACAACTGTGTCTGCATGGTGACCGTGGGCATCACATCCAGCAGCCCCGTCCTCCCACTCCCAGACACCATGCTGCTGGCCCGATGGGTCACCGACTGTGAAGAGCACGCTGAGCACAGCCAGGCCGCCAAGGGCAAGAGCCACGAGCCTGCAAAGACCTTAGAGCTCACCAGGCTCCTTCCCTTGACGTTCGTGAGCATCTCCACTCACAATCGCGAGAAACAACAGCTGCGCGTGAAGTTTGCCACTGGCCGCTCCTGGTACCTGCAGCTGTGTGCCCCTCCGGACGCACAGGAAGACCTCTTCACCTCTTGGGAAGAGCTGATTTACCTCCTGCGACCACCAGTGGAGAGTTACAGCCGCACCTATGCCGTTCCAGCCTGGGACATGATCGGCCTGCCTGTGTTCGAGGAGGAGGAGGACGGCAGGAGCCCAGCAGTGGAGGATTTCCAAGGAAAGTGGGATCAGGACCAGGTGAGCATCTGCAGCCTCCACACGTGCTCTGAGCTGTCCGGGGTCACGTCTGCCGCTTTTGCTGGCGGGGAGGGGATCCAACTGGACTCCCACAAGCCCAACACCATGCCCGATGTGGCCACTGCAAAAGCAAAACCTACAGTGCTTGACAAAGCGTCAGCATCGCGGGCAACGACAAAGGTGGAGACAGCAGGGGTGGCAGGAGGCACCGCAGCGGGTGCTTTGAGCGTGGCAGTGATCAAGTCTCCTGCCCTGAAGAGCAGAGCATGGCCACAGCAGCCACAGCCAGCAACGGTCCAGGAGGAAGCAAAACCAACATAGCCACTGGGGGCACTGCCAGAACATCCCTGAGGAGCAGGAAAACGGTGCTGCGAAAAATTCAGGGTATGCTTGGCAGGTGCCGCGAACTATTCAGGGTATGCTTCCAGCATGTCCACCAGTCTCTCCCCAGAGGCCGGCGTGACTGTGGTCGGAGCAGAACCTACAGGCAAGACTGCTGAAGGAAGAGCCAACGAGGAGGACGAGGGGACCCTCATCTCAACCTTGCCACAGGAAGGCAAAGTGAGTGAACAGGATGGCAGCTCACAGAGGGTGTCCCAGGCCCGCAAGGGAAGAAAGGAGAGAAGGGAGCACTGGGGAGAGGACAGAGCTCTTACGAGCCCCTCGCTCTGCAGTTCAGTGGAAAGCCACCACAAGGCAGCAGGGAACAAGACCATCCAGAAAGCAGCTGGCCCGTGCTCAGGCGGCCGCAGAGCCACTAGAGATGACCAAAAGGACAAAGGCCATGGCAGCCCGGGGGGCAGCGAGCAGGGCACTGCTCACAAAGACATCAGCCGTGCTCCCATCACCAACGAGTCCAGGATCTCGCACAAATCGGGCAGGAGCTTATCTACAGCGAGTTCAGGTCCCACCACCGAGAGACTCAGCAGGATCAGCTCTTTCTTCAGGAACGTCAGAGCCAGTCTTACTACAAAGACAGTGGCCTCCTCACGCGATAAATATGTGAGCATCATGGCGAAGCCAGTGGAAGGGACCCGAATGGAGGCCATCGTAGAGACAGCAGAGAGTGGCCAGGGGCTGGAGATCACTGGAGGTGTGACATCTGAGACCGTGTAGCCAGTGACCGTTGAAGCCCATCAATAGTACCTAGAGCTGGGAGCTGCAAAGGGGACCAGGGCTCAGGGAAATACCCCTGGAGAGCCCATTTCAGCTTCCTTACTGCAATTTAAATAAAAAACCAAACAATCTGAGAATGCATGGTGTCTTGTCGGAATTTCTAGTTCCTGAAGCCCAGCCATAGCCTCACAGTGGATTCTGTGATGTCAGCTGTGCCACAGTCTGAGACCCAGTGTCCAGACAAGGGCAGCCCCACCTCACACACATGCTCAGCGCCAACAGCAGTGCTGCATCTGGCCTCCACTCCTTTCTGGCTTGCCCCCCAGGGCCATGGCTCAAAGTCAGACTATGGTCTGGGAAGCTCTCCTTCACTATCCCCCTATTCTTTTTATAAACGCTTATTTCCCCTGAAGGTCTGTAAACATAGCAAGAACAGGACTCATGTCCCCTCGGGCTATTCAGTGGACAGAAGTATTAGCTAGCAATCAGAACCGCAAGCACTCTCATCTAGACTTAGCCGTTCCCTGCCCAGGTATTAGCTCGCAATCAGAACCGCAAGTATTAGCTAGTGTGCCATCGTAAGCATACCACTCGATGACATTTCACAAGATAAGCAACCCCACGAAACTAGCACCTGGCGAAGAATCAGAACGTCACTGCAACTCTGGAAGTGCCCCCCTGCAGTCACTCAAGGGTAACCACTACCCTAGCTTCCAACACCATAGATGACTGTTGTTTGCTTTTTCAACTTTACATACTGGAATCACATAGTATGTACTCTTTGACTCTAGTTTCTTTCCCTTAACATTATATTTATGAGGTTTGTGCATGACTTTCCTGGCGATCGTCCATTTATTTTCACTGCTATACAGTATTCCATTGTGTGATGATACTACAACTTATTCTGTTATTGATTTAAGCTATTATCAGTTTTGGGCTATTAAAAATAGTGCTATTATGAACATTTATATACAGATCTGCTGGTAAAAATATACATAAACTTCTTTTCGGCATATACATAGGAATGGAATTGAATATATGCATATGTTCAGCTTCCGATTATACTGCCAAGCTATTTTCCTTCCAAAATGACTGTGGAAATAATAATTCCCACCAGGAATGTATTAAAGTCCTGGTTGTTCCACATCCTTGCCAACATTTGATACTGTTTAGCTCTTTCCTTTTAGCCATTCAGGTGGGATATAGTGACTTTTCTCCCTTTTTCATGATAAAAATATACTTAAAAATATATAATTGGGCTTCCCTGGTGGCGCAGTGGTTGAGAGTCCGCCTGCCGATGCAGGGGACGCGGGTTCGTGGCCCGGTCCGGGAAGATCCCACATGCCGCGGAGCATGGGCCCGTGAGCCATGGCCGCTGAGCCTGCGCGTCCGGAGCCTGTGCTCCGCAACGGGAGAGGCCACAACAGTGAGAGGCCCGCGTACCGCAAAAAAAAAAAAAAAAAAAAAAGTAATGCATTAAATATGCTATGGTCTGAGTGTTTGTGTCACCACCCCTTCCAAATTTATATTGAAATCCTAACCCCAATGTGATGGTATTAAGAGGGAGGGCCTCTGGGAGATAATTAGTGTAACCAGCCCAAACTGACCCTATCCTGTTTCTAGAAGGATAACTGAGTTGTTTTTTAAGAGACTACAGAACAAAACCACCAATCATGCAGCTGAAGCATGTGCAGAGGAGAAAATTTTGACCTCAAATACACCTGGAACCAAAGTTTATCCCCCTGCTCCATGGAACCAAAGGACCGGGACATGACCGGAACGAGAACACCAGAACCCATTCAGAAGCAAAGGGTCCATCGTCCAGGAAGATGTGATGTTGAAGCCCCTTTACCATAAATGGCCAGGTTCCAAAGCTCTCCAAGTGGAAGATCCACATACCAACCCTACCAGCTAACTCATAAAAGCTTGACCGAACCCTAGATCTTAGAGACAGATTTGAGCCTTGCCAGCTCACATCACAATAAAGCTTCTTCTTTTCTCAAAAGCCTGTACCATAGTACTGGCTACTATGTGAATCAGGCAGTGACCCCTTGCTAGCTAACATTAGGACATGAGGACAGAGCCCTTATGAATGAGATTAGTGCCGATATAAAAAAAGGCCCCAAAGAGCTCCCTTGCTCCCCCAACCACATGAGGACACAGCAAAACAAGATGGCCATGGTCTATGGAACCAGGAAGCAGGCTGTCACCGGACTTGGAATCTGCCAGCGCCCTGATCTTGATCTCACAGCCTCCAGAACTGTGAGAAATAAATTTCTGTGGTTTACAAGCCACCCAGTCTATGGTATTCTGTTACATCAGGCTAAACGGACTAAGACAGAATATAATACTAGTAATAAAGTCACAAGAGACAACATGAAAATGCCAAAGCTGATGCTTCTGCTCCAAGTTATCAGCCACATTATGAGGAAAAAACAAGGATGACCTCAGCTAAAAATAACTATGAGTTTAACAATACATCATTTGAAATATAGATATCTACTATTGTTAACAACTACCCCCCTACATGTTCAATGCACTTTGAGAAACTGGTTAATAATATAAAGTCTTCATCATTAGCAAAATATTTTAGGATCCTATTTATATCATCTTTATCTCATTTTATTTTCATTTATATTCATTAGTACATCATATATCCTACATACTATATTAGAATATTATTAGATTTATGTAGTTCATTAAAAATGTACATATATTGGTGATCTATGCTCCAAAAAATTTTAACTGATAGGGAAGCACAATCAAAAATAGTTCAGAACAAGACCATTAATATAGAAGACTGGAGGCTAAAAATCATGTAGTCTAAGAAGAATTAAGAATGAACCAGATTTAAAGACAATACCCTAACAAAGGTCACCCAGCAAGAAGCAATTACAGTTGACCCTCAGTATCCACAGGTTTCATATCTGCAGGTTCCACATCTGCAGGTTCCACATTCACAGATTCAACCAACCGAGGATCAAAAAATCGTTGGAAAAAAAATTCCAGAGAGTTCCAAAAAGCAAAACTTGAATTTGCCCCAAATCCAGAAACTATTTACATAGCCGTTATGTTGTATTTACAACTATTTACATAGCATTTACATAGTATTAGGTATTATAAGTAATCTAGAGATGATTTAAAGTATACAGGCATCCGATTTTAACCAGTGAGAACACCGAGACCCAGAGAGTCGAGATAACTGGCTGGAGATCATCCCATAATGATACATCACAATCTTCACATTGATAGGGGAGATGTTTGATGCTGTCACTGGAAACCTTCCACAATCCCTCCCAGAACTAGCCTTCCCGGGATTCATAAACACCAGTTAACTCCCAAGAAAGGACACAATATGCAGAG
Source organism: Globicephala melas (assembly GCF_963455315.2). NCBI lineage: Eukaryota > Metazoa > Chordata > Mammalia > Artiodactyla > Delphinidae > Globicephala > Globicephala melas. The sequence goes on along the minus strand of NC_083320.1, from coordinate 71,519,066 downwards.
ATGTCCTAACTCAGTATATTTTTTAAAAGTGATACATTTGGCTTGGGCTTATCTTAATGGCTAGTAGGAGAATCATGGGGAATGAAATCAACCAGTTTTGGTATTCTGTGCCCCAACTCAAAAATAAAATAGGTGTTATTTTAAAGTCAAAAAAAAAATATATATATATATATATATACACATACATACAGGAGGATGTGCCTAGGTTATATGCAAATACTATGCAATTTTATATAAGGGTCATGAGCATCCACAGACTTTGGTATCCACAGGGGTCCTGGAAACAATGCCCAACCTAGGGACTACTGTTTTGTTAATCAACCACTCAAAGGAAAACCAAGTAAAAGTTCTCCAAAACTAAACAAAAAATAAATCTATAAGATAGATTCAATATAAGAATTAAAATTTTTAAAGGCAACAACCAGAGGAAGGAAACTTTAATTTAGGTTTCTAAAGCAAAAAATTCCAAAAGGTATGTTATTTCTTAATTGCAAAAAAACGGGGAAAAAAATGAAGGAAGCAAACTTCTAGCAATCTCTAATAATTCCTATTCCCAATATGGACATTATCAGATTTATCTACATTTCAAGAGGAAAACAAAAAATGCAAAGAAGCACGTTTTAAAAGCTGCTAACTAGCCTTAAAACACGACATTTTACATTTTAAAATATAACTTTTTTTTTTTTTGGCCACGTCATGTGGCTAGCAGGATCCTATTCCCCGACCAGGGATTGAAGCTGACCCTGGAAGTGAAAGCGCTGAGTCCTAACCACTGGACCGCCAGGGAACTTCCTAAAATTTAACTATTTTAAAACATTTATTTCTTGACATGATAAACAAATAACAGTCTGGTTAAATTTAATAATATTTTAATACCTTCTTACAGAGTTTAAGATCTGTATTTATTTTTCAAGGTTCACTTAAATAACATGTAAAAAAAATTTTGACCACAGGAGGCTAACATCAAAATAATATCAAAACTCATCCCCTAGAAAAACATGTATTATTTTAATACCTACAAATGAAAAGCACATTATAAACATTTTAATGTATAATAATATGGAAATGGAAAGTGATCTAACCGTTTCACAAGAATGAAAATCTCTTTCCCAAGCTATTAGAAAAGCTCTTTCATCATAGTGTAGCTTTCTAGGCAAGTGAAGAAGTCTGAAGCAAAGGAGTTAAGTTGCCGGCTTTTTTTTTCCCTCCCTGTGGGAGCCTGTGGGTGGGTGGGGGTGTGAGGGCCTCTCGGGGCTCAGCATGGACCCAGCCCTGTGCCCCCTCCACCCCGAGCCCCTGCACACGAGCACTGCGCTGGTCAGCGTCTGCCCAGGTGGGCAGCAGCCTCACCTTGGCCTTCTTCACACGCTCCACGGCCTCAGCATATGTTCCTAGGGGCTGGTGCCGAACACCTGCACAGGGCGGGCAGGTTTGAGGGGCCAGGTACCGCTGAAGCAGGGCTGACTATCGTCCTGGGGGCCTCACGGGGTTGGGGGAGCACACACAGGTGATGAATAAAGGTGTCTGTCTATCGGTTAGTCCTTTCTACTTTTTTTAAGGCCTCCTAGTCAACAGGCCTTATGTCGCCTGCTTATTTCTATTAAAACAAGAGTAGGAATGGGACACAACAACTACAGGTGATGACTTAGAATGCACATTAATTTCAGTTACTGGCCATCTTAAAAGTTCCCTAGTCTGCTTCTGTTTCTATGGTAACAAAGGTAGAATCAGGAAGCAGAAGCAAATACTTTAACAGTTAAATAGTGAGAGTCAAGTATTGAATGGCATATACAGTAATTTCATTTTAAGAAAATCTAAAATGTAAAAAGGAAGAAGGGAATCATATTTCATACAATCTTAAAGACTCAAAAGGAGGAGCCTACCAGTCCAGTATTTTTCCCTTGATTGTTTTAATTGAGAATTATTTACATTTTACTTTTAACTTTTCTAAAAATTTGATTCCACTCCCACCATGGGTGGCCACAAAAACAAAACAAAAACTTAGAATCACCAAGTGTCCTGATTCACTTTCTAGAACAAAATTCACAGTACTAGATTTAAGGCTTTTAAATATGATACCATATTTTGTGATCCTAAATAGAACGTGATTTTAAGATTTTTCTTTGAAATAGTGATCCTAATATGACTTTTTAAGTGAAGCAAAGCAGCTATCTTTAAGAATGAAAATAAACCTTCTGTTAGTACGGATATGAACCTTTCCTGTACACACACACACACACACACACACACACACACACACACACACACACACACACACACACACACACACACACACCCCTTATACCAGTGAAATATATACAATGTGTTTAGAATGGAAATTTCTTCAGTATATTTTCTAAGTATTTCTGGGATCATCTTAAGTTTGTGAGTATTCAAAATCATGACTTTATTAGAATTTTTAAACTGTTTATTCTTTTCCAAATTGCTTTATGTTCAAACTTTTCTTCTTCCTCTCTCAAAACACTGTCACTGCAAAGAGTCTCTGTCTCTTGTCTCTCATCACTCACTCTGGGGGCAGCAACCTGCCATGTCAGAAGCAGCACTATGGAAATGACCATGTGACAAAGAACTGAGGCCTCCTGCCAAAGCCAACAAGGAACTGAGGTCGGCCAGTAACCTGTGAGCTTGGCAGCAGATCCGCCAGCCACAGCTGAGACTTGAGATGACTGCCGTCCCTACAGACTTGACAGCCACCTCGTGAGAAAACCCGAGCTAAAACCACCTAAATTAATCCCAGATTCCTGACCCCCAGAAACTGAAATAAATATTTGTTGTTTTAAGCTGCTAAACCTAGAAATTTTTTGCTAAACAGAATTAGATAATCAATAAAGTATCTTATTCATCTTTTTATTTTCTCCCATTCCAACTCTAAGAGTTCCTTGACTTTAGTAAATACTTGACAAATATATCACAAAGTAAAGCACTAAAATATAATGCAGTTTGGCCAAAACTCCTACCAAATGGGCTTGCCCTACTGCTAAGGGAAACAGAAAAATTGTAAGCCCCCATCTCCTTGTGACAAATGAAATAATTTTTTTAATGTTCATTTATAAAACATATGATACCCTCACCTGTAAACATCAGAAAACAAAGAGTATGTCCAAAAGCTATATTTCAACCCTATCTACGACTGTTCTGCACAGTGAATATTCAAATGTTGGCCAAATTTTTGCATCTCATCTTTATCTATAGACAATCTGAACTATACCTTTAGTTCTGCACATCCAAATCTCACCTCTCTTGTAATAATGTTCCTAAGAGGAAAAATGGTGGAAGACTTACCAAAGGCAAAGAAAGATTGCTGATATCCTATCTAGGACATCTTACCTAGTTATCTGCGCCTTTCGTTGTCTTTTTTTTTTGGTGGTAAAATATATATAACATACCATTTACCACTGTAATAATTTTTAAATGTACATTTCAGTGGTATTAAGTACATTCATATAGTGCAGTACCACCACTATCCATTTCCAGGCCTTTGTCTTTAAACCAAATTTCTCAGAGAATAAAAAAACTGAACTTCTAATATTTTAAATGTGCATTACAAAACAAATTTTAAAAATAATAAAAACAAAGTCAGGACCTTTTAAGAACCCAAGTTTGCATAATTAAGGAAAATCTTTGGTAAACAGATTAATAAATTTTATTTAAATAAAAGTTATGTCTTTAACCCAATAAGCTAAAATTAATCCCATACAGGGTTTATAATTTTGAAAATTTTCTATGTTCTAATAAATAGGATCATTATTCTAGCAAAATTTTTCTTCAACAGTAACTATTTTGTAGCATGGCAGCTTGAAGGTAATTTCAAAATCTTTAGGTAACCTAAAGCCTTGGACTGATACTAAATTGAGTTAACTAAATGATGATTATTAGAGTCCTAGGAAAAAATCTAAGTAAGATAAAATACTGAAACATTAATTACTAAGCATAGTTTTAAGTTTATATACTTTTGCTTCTTATTTTAATATTGACAGGCTATAGTTCTGGGTCATGTTAATGAAAGTGTCAATTTTTGCCTCTTTAAGGTTTAAAGGCATTTATATGGCTATAAAAAGTTGTCTTGTGTGTGATCAAGAGCTCTGCTAGTCTGCTAAAATGCTGGTGTGTGGCAGACAGTTCTCAATTACCCACCTCTAACTTTTCTCTGTGAAACAGAAATTAATTTAGCTAAAAGGTACAGTCAATATGAGCAGTTGAGGCTACCTTAGGAGCAACAGTGACAGAGAAGTACAACTGAGTATGTGCATTTCTTTGTCCAAAAAAAAAAAAGTGTTTCATCCCAAAGAAGGGATTCTTGGGCTTTTTTGGGTCTCCAGACCCCATTCCACTCTTAGAAATTATTGAGGACTCCAAAGAGCTTTTATTTTATATGGATTATAGCTATTGATGTTTACCATATTGGAAATTAAAACCGAGGTATTATTTTAAATACTTATTTACTGATACATTTGCAAATAGCAATGATTAATGTATTGCACAATAATACAAATAACATCTTAGTATTGTTACAAATATTGTTTTGACCTCGCAGATCCCCTTAGAGAGAACCACTAACCTCTAAGGGGATCTTAGTGAAGTGTCTGTTTATTCCAGAACATGAAAGAAAATAAAGAAGGACCTAACTTGGAAAGTGAATTTTGTTTGCCTTGATTTATAACAGCCAATTCTGAAAAGAAGCTATGAAACATTTTAAATTTTAGCAAATTTCATTCAATGTTGATGGGCTTGCTTCCTTGAGGTACTGATTAATACCTTTATCTTCAACATGAAAGGCTATTCCATAACTTCTGTGCAGTGTGCGCAAAGAGTAGAAATGCTGTGTCCTACCAGAATAATTTTCTGTGCTTTATGCTCACATTTTTATTTCCTTGATTATCTAAAGAAAAAAAAAGTAATTAAGGTTATTCCTCACTTATGAATCAGCAAACATATTATCTTCTATGTTTATTTTTAATGTTACTTTGATTAAATAGATAACCAAATATTATTTCTCAGGTACCCACGATTCTATTTTTATCAAGCCCCAAATCTTCTAACAACTCTCAATTTTGCATTTTCCTAATCATATCCTAAATATAGACTATATAAAACTTTTTACAATATTTTATACTAACCTATCTTTGAGATTTCCCAGAGTGCCTCAAGAAAGCCAAAAAGACTTGTTGCTTCACCTTATAAAAACAGAGGTGTTAGAAAGAATTAGGTTTGTTTTATACGTTACTATTCTAAGAGTCACATGGGAAAAATTGTCAAATCAAAAAAGACACCTATCCTTTCCTAGGTTAAGTCTGTATAGGTAACATGTTATTAATGTAAATATTTCAGAAATTTTGTGGTGTGAGAAGTCCCTGGAGATGTGTCAATGCCCTCACTGTCCATTATATTTTTACCCTCAGGGGAAATGCTGATCAAAACTTTTATGACATATTTACATACCATACCCCAATAGAGAATTTTACTCTCTTCCATTTTCATATTATGAATTAGAGTAACAAATTAACCACAGCCATTAAGTCTCTGTTTTCCACAGAGAGCTTTTGTTTTACTTTGATGTTTTCTTGAAAGCTCTGCCTATAAGCTATAAGCGAGAGTTTGTGTCTTCAACAAAAAACTTTCAGAGTTTGTGGAAAGAATTGTGCCAGGTAGTTGTAACTATTAACACTTCAAAGAATAAAATATCGGTAAGGCTTTTTGGTGACATCTCTCGAACAACTTTCAGACCATCTTTGGACTAAGTAAAAATTTCCAGGACTCTTTTTAGTCTAGAAGCAGAAACGTACATAACAACAGACAGCTAACCCAAGCTCCAGAGAAACAACAACAAAAACTACACACATAGTACTGAATGAACTGACTATAGAAAGTTAATTTGACTGGAATATTGTTGACAATGTTTTAGTGTTCTGTTTTCTTTCTTCTTAAGCTATCTATAACCACAACACTTTAGTAAACTCTGCTTTTGTAAACTAAAATGAAGCTTTAAAAATATTATCTGACTCTTTCTAACCCTTAGAATTCAGAAACTCTTTAGTGAATCACCCTTTCATGGCAGTAGAGATATCTGCACAGATACAGTTAAGAATCTGTCCTCCTTTTTATTAGGATATAATTGGACAAATCTATTAAGCAACCCAAGTTTTGTTACCTAGAGTATCACATTTGAGAACAATGCTCATTTAAACAGGTATTTTTAAGAAACTAAGGTTGGCTTTACTTAAGGATCCAATGCCTAGAGAGCCCTTGCAGGAAACCTGGCCTGGTCCCTGGCTTACAAGGCTCAGCCTTACATGTGATAAGGAAGATCACTTGCTGGCAGGCTAGGAACCTTAAGAAATTTGAGGGATATTTAAGGATTCTTCTGTAGGTGAAATCTGGTAGTGTCCTGGGCTTGCTTTCCTAGCCTGAGGAAAGCAAATAACAGTAGCTTTTAAATGTCCTAGCTGAGATTCCCTATGGGAAGTTACAGTCAAGTTAATGTTGTAGCCTTAATAGTTGTACAGTAGTGTATAGGCTCTAGGTTTGCAAAAGCCAACTCAAGGAGGCCTACATGGTTAACTCTTTTTGCACCTGTGAAAATAACCAGCCATACCTTACAATGAGACCAGCTGTTTGGGGATTACTGCTATCACATCACTCCAAAACTCTTGCCAAAACCACTCCTTCTAAACAATTCAAACATAAATACCATACCTCAATATATTTAGGAACCTATGATTATCGGTAACAATGAAGGATATACAAATTAAAATGAAATTATTCCCATTAAGAATACAATGAAAAAAATTCTCAAAGTCCAGCAGCAGTAGTTTAAAATGGTATACCTTTTCTGAGGAGAATTTTTTGGATATGTGAAACGAGCTTTAAAATCTGAATAAGATAGCATCCATTCACATAATCACTGCCAAAAATCCACCAAAAAGGACCAAAATTAGTGAGGGAAATGCCATTATTCAAGAAGCCAGGGAAAATACCAACATTATAAAAAGATTTTTATTTTATACATATATGCCCCAAGAATACAAGGTGTAGATTTTAGGAAATAAGTGAGAATATTCTGAAATACCCTAAGTCGTAACTTGCAGAATTAAAGTTTAGGGACACGAAAGGCCTATAGGAGAAGTGGGAATCACAGAACTTGGGACCCATGTTCACCCAGCAGAAAAACATCATGGGCTACGTTTTGGCCTCATTGTTTTCATTTTCCTCAACCAGTCATTAGGGTTGAAAAGGAGCCATTTTTTTGCAGGTAATGATCAAGTCTGACTAGGCAGACGTAAGTAAGCACTGACTCACCATAAAAAACTCATAAACCACAGTATTAGAGTGGCCATTCTCCTCTTCCTGCTGCCCCCTCCCACGGCCCCATTCACAGGTCGGCCAGGATGAAGCAGTAGAACTGCTAAAATCAAAGGCTGACCCTCAAACATAGGATCACAGGTACACCCACAACACAGATCTCAAGAGATTCAGAGAAAAAGTTCCAGGGGAAAACATATCTGAATTTTATTTTCTGTTGCTCAGGTCACCTTGTTGCTTACCCCAAATATCAAAGGCCATCAATATCTAAACCTCTAGCACAAAATAGAAAACAAAAACCAACCAACCAACTTAAACAACACTAAGGTAAATGGAGAAGGTCATCAAGAATTACCAAGCTTCTCATGCATTTACATAAAATTAAACTTCCTTTCTGAATTTTTTAAGTCTTAACAAAATAGAAATAAATGGATACTTGCTTAATGTGATTTTCATAAACACATATAACAAACCGAAAGCCGCCAAAAAAGCGCCAAAACTAGTGAGGGAAATGCCATCATTAAAGAAGCTAATAGACGATGATACAGTATTTGAAGCATTTCCAAAATCAGGAAAAAATAAGGATGCTCAATGTTAACACTGCTTTGTAGGTACTGACCAACTTTATTCTTTACACAGAAAAATAAAGTTATAAGTACTAGGATCAAAGGCAGCAAAGTTATCTTTATTTGCATAATATAATTATATATCTAGAAAATCCTAGAGAATCAAGTAAAAAATTATTAGAAACAATAAGAGAGTTTTGGGGAAAAAAAGCTGGGAATCCACACCTCACTTCTTTCACTTGAATAGAGTCCATCTATAATAAAATTCAAGAGTAAAGCAAGATTAACCTAGAAGCCATAAACAAAAAGAGTAAAACATTTGTCTTCTAAGTATTTATATTTCTTCCTATATTGAAAACAGCAATCTTGGAAGAAAAATTCCACCATAAATATCAGAAAAGGGAAGAAGGAAGGAGAAGAGGAAAGGAAGAGGAGGATAAAAAAAGAAAAAAAAAAAGATAACCTAGCAGTGGTGTGCTGGAGCTTACTCATAATAGTTCACAAGAGCCAACTGTTAAATTTTCAGGAATGTTGTGACCCAGTTGTTAAACATAGTCATTATTAAAAGTTAAATTACATAAACTTACCATTCAATAAATTATATTAAAAATAAGGTAATAAACACTTAAAACTGACCACTCCCTAATTACCTCACTTATTTTATTACATTTTATTATTGCCTATGCTGTTGACATCATTTACGTCTACTTTTCCAGTTTGGTGTAAATACTATATAATGGTTGTATGACTACACATCTCATATCTGTTCAGTGGTATTAAGTTGTTGGATTGAAATAGACCATGTTTGGAGTATTACACCAAAGGAAACAACACACACTACAAATCAGGGCTCCCTCCACCAGACATACAAGCCAGTTGTTAACATTTACCAGAATACCAGAATACCGCTGCGTATATGTAAAATATTCATATGCTTTGACACAGCAATTCAATCTCCAGGAATGCATCATAAGGAAATAAATTAGAATATGCAAAAAGGCTTAGGGATGTTTGATGTAATATTATTCCATTATATATTGTAACATATGCTAACCAAAAGCAATTTAAATGTCCCAAACTTAGATAGTTGAATCAATTATGATATGCTGTTTAAAAATATTTAATGATATGAGAAAATGCTCATAATATAATCCAAAAAGAAAATAAAGTGTAAAAAGCAGAATGCAAAACTACATATAACATTGCTATTTTGTAAAATATATATGTGTATATTGACCTATACATATATACATGCATACATAGAAAAAAGATTGGAAATTAAAACTTTGTTTTATTAAAAAACAGCAAAAAGCCATTTCTGGTTGAAGAATTTCTGATATTTGGAATCTGAACTCTCTGAAATTTCTTTCCACCAAAGCTGCAATCTCACTGGTGTATACATCCACAGATTTTCCAATTCCCCCTAATTACAGAAGTACTCCTCCTCCTAGTTAATGTCAATCAGTCTAACATGGGTCTGGAACCTGTTTCTTCTAATTTCTCAAAGAATTTCTGAATCATATTCCCTGCCGCTATATCTTTATTTTCATTATTAAGAAAATCATCTTCAAGCCCACATTTCCTTCCTGAACACTTCCCAATCTATTTTTCTTTTCCTTTACAAGAAAGAAAGAAAACCTATCTAAACTCCATGTTTCTATTTCTTCATCTTTAGTCCAAACCATTCCACTGAAACTATTATTGCCAAGGTCACCAGTGTTCTTATTGCTTAATCCAATGGGTTTTTTTGGTTCTTTCTTAGTTGATATCACAAAAGTATTTCACTCCATGCCCACTCCCCTCATTTACACCTTTTAGAGGGGGAGGTTCATCACACTAACTTGCTGTTTCATTTATGAACACTTTCGTTTCACTAAATAAACTGCAACATAAAATAAATTTAAAAAGCAAATAATAGAATTTTGGATATTTGAAAGTTTTATGTTAATACTTTTCTGTGTTTTTCAAAACTGAGAGTATTCTTTAGTAAAAAATATACTTTTAATTTTAAGAAAAGTCATGTTGTACTTCTGAAACTAATATAATGTTATATGTCAATCATACCTCAATTATTTTTTTAGAGTGCTCTTTTTTTTTAAAAAAATATTTATTTATTTGGCTATGCCAGGTCTTAGTTGCAGCACACTGGATCTTCTTTTGCCACGTGCGGGATCTTCCTTGCAGCATGCAGGATCTTTTAGTTGCAGCATGCAGGATCTTTAGCTGTGGCATGAGAACCCTTAGTTGTGGCATGTGGGATCTAGTTCCCTGACCAGGGATCAAACCCAGGCCCCCTTCACTGGGAGCACAAAATCTTAGCCACTGGACCACCAAGGAAGCCCCTATACCTCAATTTTTTTTAAAGTTAGAAAATAAACAATAAAATGAATATAAAAAAAGAAAAATCAAAGGGCAATGAACATGATTAATTGTAAGAAGAAATAACCGGCAAGCTGTAGAGCTGCATTTACAATTTATTTTTATCATAAACAAGCAAACAGCTCAAATATAATATTAGAATTTATTTTTAAAGGTCCAAGTTATATTCTCAAATAGTCTTAATTCAGGTATCTAATAAGAAATAGAATTATTTACCAGGATAACAACCTTACCTGATCAATGAAAATTTATTTTTAATATGTTCAGAACTATCTAATAAAATTAATATTTTTTAGAAAGAGTCCTTTTACAAGAGGTAGAAAAAAATAATAAAAAATTGACAATGCTTTAAAAAGCTGACGTTTAGTTATCTAGTTTAACATTCCTTATAGCAGAGATTTTGAGGAAATGTAGTATAGATAATAAGTACTGATGGGAAGTTGGGCCTTAATATGGGCATTAAAAGACAGTTTTCCTAGCAAAAAGGAATGGGGAAGACTTAAATGCCAAAAATAAAATACAGAACTAGTGGTTACCAGTAGAGAGAGGGGGTCAGGCAAGATAGGGGTATCAGATTAAGAGATACAAACTACTATGTATAAAATAAATAAACAACAAGGATATATTGTACAGCACAGGGAAATATAGCTATTATTTTGTAATAGCTTTAGATGGAGTATTATCGATACAAATATTGAATCACTATGTTGTACATCTGAAACTAATATAGTATTGTAAATCAACAATAGTTCAATAAAAAAAAAAATTTTTTTTATCCTGAGGAAAAAGAACAAAGTTGGAAGCATAACCATTCCAGACTTCAGACAATACTACAAAGCTACACTAATCAAAACAGTGTGGTATTAGCACAAAAAACAGACATGGATCAGTGGAACAGAACAGAGAGTCCAGAAATAAACCCATACACCTACAGTCAATTAATCTAAGACAAAGGAGGCAAGAATATACAATGGGGAAAAAAAGACAGTCTCTTCAGCAAGTGGTGTTGTGAAAGCTAGACAGCTCCATGTAAATCAATGAAATTAGAACACTTCTTCACACCCTCACACCATATACAAAAATCAACTCAAAATGGTTTAAAGACCTAAATGTAAGACACCATAGAACTCCTAGAAGAGAACATAGGCAAAACATTCTCTGACATAAACTGTAGCAATGTCAGTGCTGATTCTGACTGATTCTTAGGTCAGTCTCCCAAGGCAATAGAAATAAAAGCAAAAATAAACAAATGGGACCTAACCAAACTTAAAAGCTTTTGCACAAAAAAGGAAATCCTAAACAAAACAAAAAGACACCCTACAGATTGGGAGAAAATATTCACAAACCATGCCACCGACAAGGGCTTAATTTCCAAAATACTGTACAAACAACTCATACAACTCAAGATCACACACACAAACAACCCAATCAAAATATGGGCAGAAGACCTAAATAGACATTTCTCCAAAGAAGACATACAGATGGTCAAGAGGCACACGAAAAGATGCTCAACATCACTAATTATTAGAGAAATGCAAATCAAAACTACAATGAGGTATCATCACTTCACACTGGTCAGAATGGCCATCATCAAAAAGCCTACAAATAATAAATGCTGGAGGTGGTATAGAGAAAAGGGAACCCTCCTACACTGTTGGTTGGAATGTAAATTGGTACAGCCACTGTGGAAAACAGTCTGGAGGTTCCTTAAAAAACTAAAAATAGAGTTACCACAGGATCCAGCAACCCCACTCCTGGGCATATAGCTGGAAAAGATGAAAACTCTTAATTCAAAAAGATACATGCACTTCAATATTCACAGCAGCACTATTTGCAATAGCCAAGATGTGGAAGCAACTCAAGTGCTCATTAACAGACTATTGGTTTAAGAAGATGTAGTTTGTATATAGAATGGAATATTACTCAGCCATAAAAAAAGAAGAAAATATTGCCATTTGCAGCAACATGGATGGACCTACAGAATATCATATTAAGTGAAGTAAGTCAGAGAAAGACAAATATGATATGAAACCACTTATATGTGGAATCTTAAAAATAATACAAATGAATCTATATGTAAAACAGAAATAGGTTCACAGACATAGAAAACAAACTATGGTTACCGAAGAGGAAAGGGAGTCGGGGGAGGGATAAATTAGAAGTATGGGAATAACAGATACAAACTACTATATATAAAATAGATAAGCAACAAAGATTTACTGTATGGCCCAGGGAACTATATTCAATATCTTCTAATAACCTATAATGGAAAATAATCTGAAAATATATATATATATATATATATAACTGAATCACTGTGCTGTACACCTGAAACTAACAAAATGCTATACATCAACTATACTTCAATTTAAAAAGAAAACTCTGCTTCTCTTCAATCTAAAGATTTATACCTTCATTGAGAAAAATTAGTCCTCCAAAATTTATTTTTTTAAATAAATAAATAAGATAAAAATATGAGAAGTGACTATAAACATTCTGCCAAGGGGGCTTCCCTGGTGGCGCAGTGGTTGAGAGTCGCCTGCCGATGCAGGGGACACGGGTTCGTGCCCCGGTCCAGGAAGATCCCACATGCCGCAGAGCGGCTGGGCCCGTGAGCCATGGAGGCTGAGCCTGCACGTCCGGAGCCTGTGCTCTGCAACGGGAGAGGCCACAAGAGAGAGAGGTCCGCGTACCGGAAAAAAAAAAAAAAAAAAAAAAAGGAAATAAAATGTTTTTTAAAATCTAAAGAACTGACAATTTAATATTTCACATTTCTGTAAATTAAAACATTATTATAAAGCCAAATAATTATAGTAAATATAATTAAAACATACCATTAATATTTAGAAGAATTTATAGTTTATCATAAACATACTAAGATCTCAGTGCAATAACAGGTAAATGTCAAAGACTAACTACAGAAGAGAAATACAACAGGTTAAGACACTGAAAAATGGTCACTCTAATTATTCACAGAAATGCAGATTAAATAAGATACATTTTTGGGAGTTCCCTTGTGGTCCAGTGGTTATGACTCCGCGCTTTCACTGCCGAGGGTCTGGGTTCAATCCCTGGTCAGTGAACTAAGATCCTGCAAGCCGTGTGGCATGGTCAAAGAAATAAAATAAAAAATAAGGTACAGTTTTTTGCAATGCAATTGGCAAGGGCTAAAAATAATGAATATACCCAATCCAATGAAAGTGGGGTAAATAGGTAAAGTTATGTATTGCTACTGAGATATAAAATCATACAATCCTTGCAAAAGCCAAATTCACAATACATAGATTAAGAGTTTTAAAATATTCCTAGCACTTGACCCAGCAATTGCATTTCTGGGAATTCATGTTATGAAATAACGTCAAACAACAACAAATAAAAGCATTATGAATAAAAAATGTTCATTGAAGCATTATTTATAAAGGTAGGAAGGAAAGAATCTATTTGCACAACAATGTATTCCACCATTAGCACTCAACTGGGGCACAAAGGGAAGAATCTGATAATCTTGTGGGGAGGTAGACAGTTGGGAAGATTTCACAAAAGTAACTCTTCAGAAGGATATTAGAAAATAAGCAGATTCTATCAAGCAAGAAGAAAGAAAATAATCATTGCATATAGGGAAGATCATATGCAAAATCATGGAGTCATGAAAGTCTACGCTCAGGGATCCATAACATACGGTATGTTGCCTCCTATCTCCCAGTGGCTTTCAGAAAGTGATGTCTGGCAGTGGTATAAATACATACAGAGCTATAAACATAAATGCAAATGAAAAATATTAGGCTAACTGGATGTGATTATTCATCTATACATAATGTGATATACCAGGAGGGAAGTAGAGGGGTTTTAAAAAGCAGATGAGAGTTTGTCTTAAGCTAAACTCATCATGAGATTGTATGATGTATTAGAAAAAATATCTAACCACTGGTGAGCGGTAAGCCACAGTCAATCTCTCTAGTTTTCACTTTCATCGTCTGAAAAGGAGGAAATAAGCGTTCAACTACATCAAATTATTGTTATGGTCATATGAAATTAATTTAAATGTAAGGTAATACAATCTCCTACCTCCCCCAACTAGCCCAACCCCATTCCTTTAAATTATGTACCTCATATCAATCCTTCTGCCCATTCACATTGCTATTAGTCTAGTCATTATCACCTAACATTGGAATTTCTGTAATAAATTACTGATCTTTCTTTTAATAGCCTCTTCTTTCTACAGAGTTAATAGATTTCTTCCAATACAGTTAACAGATTTCTTCCAAATCTATCTTTCTAAAACAACGTTTTAATCATGTCACACCTCTGCTTGAAAATCTATTAGCTAACCCAACCCACTTTCTAACTTTATCTCCCATGATTTTCAAACAAATTTTAGCTAGGTAGGTTTCCCTCCATCCTCTCCCTTGTTCAGGTTGCTGTTCTAAGCTAAAATATCTACTACTTCCTTCAAAGCCCAACTGAAAAAAAAAAAAGCCCAACTGAAGTTTCACCATCTCCCTGAACCCTTTTAAATCCAAAGCAATTTTTTTTTAACATTTTGGGGACAGGAATACTTAAGCATATAAACTATCTCAAACCATGCAACCTTCATATACAGTAGAAACTCATCTTACTGGTGGATTGGGGAGTGTGGTAGGTTCTATTCAGTAGGTTGTATTAAAATATAATAAAAAATATCACCTTAAATCAACCATACTCCAATATTATTACAATTTTAAATATATATCATTGACATGGACCACACTGAAGACAGATTATACTGTTCCTCATAAGTCCAACACAGCCAGTTTTACCACCACTAATAAAGCAGATGCAATTTATGTAACTGAGCTCAGGATACCCATAGCTAGCCTGCATTTAGAAGCTATGATGATATACAAAAAACATTTATATTAAGACATAAGAGCCATATTTACTGCAAGATGCCCCACTGTGAGAGTTACTCAGGAACAGAGAGCACCGGACATGTATCCCACTTGGAGCATAAGTTCACTAAGTCAATGATGGCTATTGAAATTGTTTTTCGGGACTTCCCTGGTGGCGCAGTGGTTAAGAATCCGCCTGCCAATGCAGGGAACACGGGTTCAATCCCTGGTCCGGGAAGAGCCCACACGCCACAGAGCAACTAAGCCCCAGCACCACAACTACTGAAGCCCGCACGCCTAGAGCCGGTGCTCCACAAGAGAAGCCACTGCAATGAAAAGCCTGCATACCGCAACTGAAGAGTAGCCCCTGCTCACCACAACTAGAGAAAACCTGCGCACAGCAATGAAGACCCAATGCAGCCAAAAATTAATTAATTAATTTTAAAAAGAAATTGTTTTTCCTTTCCTACCCCAAACTTTTTTCCTGACATAAATAATTGAATATCTAATACAAAAATCACAAAAGATGAGACTTTCTGTACATCCTTTCTATGTAAATTATTAACTCCTTGAGCATATTATAGACAATGCATTTTATTTCTGGGCACCTTGAATTGTTTCTAGTTATTAAAAAATAGATGCTGACCTGTTTCTCGTTCGCAATTTAACTAACAATTTATTTAACTAATCACTGCTGCCTAATACAGAACTATTAACATATCACAACAGTACTAAACATGAGGAACTAGTTAAGTGATTGTTTCCATGGGTGGCTACAGGATTATTTTTTGCTCACTTGTGAAGCGCTAGGATTACAAATACAGAAAAAAACATTCATTTTTACCCAGGCCCATATACTTAATTTAGTTGTATCTCTGGACTTCAGCTGCAACATATCAGATGCTCCCTCCTAAGAATAAAATATTTGCAATAAATTGCCAAAAATGACCTATTTCACAAACGGTGTTTCACATTAAAATGAAAAAGGTCAAATTCAAGGTACTATGTCATAGAAAAACACTTCATTTAAAACAAAAACAGGGAAATTCGGGTCACATTCTCTTTAGCTCTTCCCCTCCTCCCCCCAGCATGCCTTGCTCCTCCCCTCCCATTTCACACTTAGTACAAAAGCATTTACATATTCTTTAAACCAATTCTTCTCTTTTATGAGTTTTGGCAAGTACATCTCCTTCTGGAGAGGGAAGGGGAAGGAGCTTTTACCTAACTGGCCAAAGTTATTACATGTTCTCTTCCTGGACAAACTATCTCACTGTTTACACAGCCCTTCCCTAACCCGTCAACTTCCTACTTCAAAATCCCAAGGTATGATTATAGATAAGAGTTATTTTCTCAACAACTGCTAAAAATATTAATAAGAACGCACAGGAATTTTAATGCTAAGGTACTTAGACCAGAATGAAGAAAATCTTGATACTTTCCAAGAGGATTAAATTACGTAATAGTGCTACACTCCTCTTGACTCCATTTAAAAGCCTTCTTTAAAACTGTCTCCTCTTTTTGTTGTTGTTACTGCCTACCCTCAACATTTCCTTTAGCTCTGCAGTACCCTTCTTTTAAAATAGATTTGACCCACAATCTCTGTTACTGTTGCCTTGCAGACCCTATTTCTTTCATTATGCTACACTAATAACCCATAAAAGGAGAAATACATTATCCTGTGACTTACAGGCTGCTCCCTAATTTTTTCAGATGCACAAGATAGGCTTTGCTCCTTCTTACATCACCGTAATGTTTTTTTTGTTAACAATGACCCTTTTCCCAAGGAAGTCCAGAAGTTACGTTTCAACAACCATGTCATCATGGAAACCAGAAAAGATAATAAGTATGGCTTCTCTCTAAACTCAGATACTAGATAGCCTTCTATTTCCACTCATTTTCACATTTCATTTACTCAAAACTCATCATCATCAAGATTAAGAAATGATTACATAAAAGTTTTAAGGTTTTCTTCTAACACATCCCTTCAGGTAAATGTTCATCACAATATTGCAAATAAGGAAAATGAATAAGCTTCATTATCTTAGTACAGCAACAATGAAGTATGGAAAAGTCTAATCAATGAAAATTATGACACTTTCTTGTACATTTGTCTTTGAATTTTTTTAAATCTTTCCTTTTCATATTTTCTATTCTTCGTGGAATTTCTATTATAAGTGAAATTCAGTACTGATGTAATTTAAAGTAAGGGCTTATACATTCGGTTGCTTTTTGTCCTTATGGATATTCCCATTATTGATAGTGCAGCCAGTATGTCTGTCTGTCTTCATTCATCCAAAGGAACTAAAAGAAGTAAAAGTGTTTGAGTCAGAAGACATCAAACCCCCTTGGAAAGCTAGTTCGTCATCATCAAATCTAAAAAAAGGGAAACAGAGGTGATGTCCTCTTTGCTCAATGTTCTTAGTAGGTATGACCGTGCATTAGGTTTCAAGAAAAAACATTTATAGAAGCATAGGAATATAATGAGGGAGAAGAAAGTGGTTCTGGTTAATCTTACGTTAAGCACAATATTTGAATAACTCTGACCAGAAAGGGCAGTTTTGTCAGTTATAACCTGGCTTCCACAAACAACAATCCTATCATTGAAATGGATGATTTGAAACTGATCAACCCACCTTCTCCAGAGAAAGCCAAGCAGCAGACTTTTAAAGCAATGGAGGAAAAGTAGGACCCCGTAACATTTTCTCTTCCTTCTGGGGTGACCTCAAAAAGGCTGCATAACCACTCCAGATGCTCAGTAGATCTAGCCTGAATTAATTTGTTCTAGAGCGGGCTCAGGCTGTCCTATTTTAGTTGCATTCTTTCTTCCAGATCTCTGAATATTCAGTTTATTCATTCTTCTTGGTCTAATTCAAAGCTGCCTAAACCAAAGAGCCTTTTCTAATGATTCCGAACAAAAGTCATCTCTCGCCTACTCTGAGCTTTCACAAACTTTTTTCCACGAGTATGCCTGAAGACAGCATTCAGTACAAACTTGATGAATGCAGGTAGCTGCCCTCCTTTTCCCCTATTATTAGTGCTAGAACAATAAAAGTGTATCAAATACCTGTGGTTCTCCTGTAGTTGTGGTTATTGAGTCAATTCAGTTTTCAAGTACTGGCTAAATTTTCTACTGTTTTGTTGGGTTACTAATATTTTAAAAATTGAATCCATTAACTCACTTTTCTTTTTATCTAAATATAATTATCTGTTATAATGAGAACCAGAAAAGGTAGACAAATAAAATCCTAAACCTTCATTTTGGTGAAAATCTAAGGACTTCTCTCCATCTGATCTACCAAGAACTGGGGGAGGAAGCAAAACTAGACTCATTTGAAATTTACTTCCTTTTATTTCCTCAGCTTATTCTGTGTTAAGATGCTAAAGAGCAGGGAAATAACTGAAAGGCCAATCGTCAAAAGGGAGAGAAAAAAAGGGCATAGAATAATTCACAAAATGACTAATGCAACCTCCAATAATGGCAAATTAACTATATATATATATATAAGTTATTGCAAAACTAAAACATTGTCCTTTAATAACCTTTGAATTTATTATTTAAAAAAAGTACAGCCTACTGTCAGCTGGATTAAATTTGGCCATATATTCTGTGATATTACCAACATATCCAGCCATTTGTGAAGCCAAGAAACAGTAAAATGCACTCTTAGGACTGGTACTCAACCTTGAAGTGCTGAAAGCTACTTCATCATCTAGTGTAGGGACAAACACATGCATGCACATGTGAACCTAACACTATGCTGTGTGGAAAGCTTGATATAATCACCACACCACTGTAAATCACTCAGGCATCCACTTACTTTAACATACACAAATCAAGGCAGAGCTCCCTGTGATTCCTACCAGAATATCTGAAATCACATTTAACATTTTCTCCTCCTACTCTTCTCACTTGGGATAAGTGATTTTCTTTTCAGTGTGAAAACTTGGGATGTAGTGGTTTTCTCCTCTTTTCAGTCACTACTAGGCAGCACAACATGTAGGACACTATTATAGCTGGACTAGCTTACACATGTCATTTCAATACTGTAACTGTATAGCTGTGCTTTATATTCCAGAAGTGACCCAAAAAGCAGAAGAGACTCCTCATTAGATTCCTTCTAAAAATTCTGAATAGCTTTATAGTTTTAGGATTAGCATTATTCTAATCCAATTGTAATGTCTTGTTAATTTTCCTTTCTATCTTGCCTTATACCACTCAAAATTAAAAGTACTGTCATTTTACTATATATTAGATGAAACTGTTTTACACGCTAATTAATCACAATTTATTGTTTGTGTTGTTTCTTAAAACTATACATAACTAGTAAAATATAATTAACAATATTTTCATATCAAAGATAATTTGATTATTCATCTATGGACAAAATCATAAAACATATTTTCCAAAAATTACAATGGTTGTACCATCTAGGTTGGTTTTGGGCCAAGATGAGACATATAATGAGTAATACATTATTGACCTTTTACATTTGGTTCCTTCAAAGCTTCTTCATTTTATTCAGCATTTAGTTTAAATATTTAAAATTGAAGCTGTTCTATGTTGCAAACACAGCTAAAATGAAGAGCTTCTGTAGCAGCAGTGACCAGATTTTAAATGCAGGTAGATCAATAAAAAAAAAAAAAAAAAAAATCCACCAAGCACAGGCTCCATGTGTGAGTGGAATGGTTTATAATAGCTTGCAAATGACTATGTGCTTGCTGTAACCAGCTGTTCTTAAATTATGAATATGCAACCAATTCATGTTAAAGCCAAATCCCAGCACTATTTCTACAGAGAAATCCCAGTAGTTTTGCTTGTTCTACATGTTAGCTCTGTTAAGGATACAAATAGCAGTAAGCTTCTGAACAAATAGGACCAAACTATTGGCATTTCATGCACTGGGTCCATTATCACAGCAGGGGATGTCAATCATTGGTACATTCCTATAACAGCTCAGGCAATATAACAATGATCTCGTATGAAAAAAAATCAAAATCTCTGCAGCAAACTCAAAGTCCTTCTGACAACCTAATGCTTTCTTACTTCGGCCAATCAGATTGTCAGACCTGACCTACTAGAAGACTTGCATCAAGCTTGAAACATTTAAAAACATCAATCATAAAAACAAAGACAGGACACTGAATTATACAGTATTAACCTCCAGGGTTTGCATACAAAGACCTTAGATTTATTTATGTCCCAGCGAGTTAAGAGCTTCAGGACACCGTTCTTTACACCAAACTGACTGCCAATTTGATGAACCTCTCTGCCCTCAGCAGGAGTGCACCGTCTTTGATTAATGAGTGCATGCTTGTGGAAAAGTGTTAAGAGGAGAAAACAGAGGAAAAACACACAATTATGTCTACACATAGCTGAAGTACAATAATTATCTTCAAACAAAATGCTCCTTTTTCCTTACATACACATGCATACGTGTGCATACATAAAGTTAGTAAAGGTTCTGATCTATGTATTACCTTCATTATTACTGTTATCACTAACATTTAATTTTTATTTGAAAGGCATTAAAAAAACCAAAGTACAAGCCAAATGTCATAAATTATAAAAACAACTTTTCAAAGCATTAATTTATTTCTAAAAACACCTTATCTTACATAGTAAATTCTAAATATGTGGGATAAAAACTGTACTTACTTTCACCTCATATTCTTATAAGAGCTATTCATTTAAAAAGCTCAATGTTTAACTTAAAATATCAGTTCTCTTAGATATTTTACATCTCAAACTATGTTATGACTTGCCACAAATCACAAAGCATTCAAAACACATTTGAAAGTCATGTAAATTCGTTTTAGTTTAAGCTCCATATGTAATTGTAAATCAATCAAATATATTTATTGTTCATAATTCCAAAGTTAATAGAGTCAACAGAAAAACTTATGAATGAAAGTTTAAACTTTTTATGACTCTTCTGTTTAGAACTGCTTTCCTTTAAGAAACCCAATGTGGAAAAACTCCTACTTAAATTACGGGATGCTTATTTGCACTACAAATAAAATTACGTCATCTCTAAAACTGAGCTAAGCATTGAGCTTCCTTTAAAAAAAGCTTACATTTAATATACAACTCAATTTACCATTTAGTTTATATGAATATCTGACATGACACAAATATTTTATGAGTAAATATATTTCTCAAAAATTGAATCATAGGCTAAGGTAACAGAATAATTTCAAGAAACTGCATGGTGATTATACTAAAAGGTTATATAAAAGCATTATTATCCAAATATAAATTTTACCTTTAGTCTCAGTAATGTATGATCTATTTAAAAGAAAAGCATGTTCAGAAAACTTATTATTTCAGGAAATCATAATTCTGAAATCACTCAGCAGTGTATTATAAGTGTTTAAATTTGTTTATATTGTATAAGAAGTCCTTTTAATGGGATTTACCTCAGCAAATTATCTATTCTAATTATCAATTTCATTTTAAGAATTTTTTAAAAGCAAACTTTTAAGTATGTTATAAACGTCAAGCTCTTTGAAAAACTGTTAGTGTACTTAAAGATTTTAAAATTAAAAATCAATAAATATTACAACTAGAAAATATCTCTTAACAGTGATAAGCTACGTTTTATCCTTAAACTTATCACCCTTACGTTTTTTTTACACAAATTTTTTTAAATGTGTTTTTTTCTGTTGAGATTATCACTCTTAATTCTCTCTTCCGATCTCCTCACCCACCAAAAAAAAAAGCAAGTAATTAGAAAAAGTAGAAAACACTTTGGCATCAATGGTGATCTGACATCATTTTAGTACCACAGTATGATAGTTGAAACTACCAATAAAAGTTACTAGTACAATAAAAATATAATTTCAAATTTTAAAATCATTTAATGACTAATAGTCAATTATTTAGTGATATTTTACCTCCTTATAAAGAAAAGTAAACCCCAAATTGCCCTTTTCCTCAATAATTCTTTTCTCCTCTGATTATCTTCTGCAACAAAAGTTTAAAGAAATGTTTATTCAAACAAGTCAACATTTATTAAATAAAGCACAGTATTTTTAAAACCTTATGATATAAAATATTTAATTAAATACAAGCAAAAACTTCTTAAAATACTTCGCTAGGTAACTGAATTAATCCCTCAGAATATCAAGTTTATTAAAAATCATTAAACCTTGATGATGTAATTTCATCTAGGGGTCAAAATCCCCACATTACTTTGTGCTAAATCATACCTTCTTTTGGTGGTTCTAGCTAGGACTAGGTCAAAAACCCAAAAACTACAACTTAAAAGCTTTCTTTGAGAAACCTTTAAACCTAAAAGTAATCAAGTTCTAATGCATACTTTCACTAATTCAAGGAGATAAGACAAAAAACTGAACTTTCATGCAACTGTGATATCCTACATCTTGTATAGTAACACAAAAGTAGCAACAAAGACATTAACAATTGCAGTTGGAGCTGGGAGTGACTGTTCTGTTTCAATTCAATGACACCACTAATGGCTTCTTAGCAGCTCCATGAAATCAACCAGCTGTCAAGTTGATGCATCAGAAGGAACAGTTATGCACTCCCATAAGAAAAAGCAACACATCAGGATGTTTGGCAAAACATCTGCTCCTTTACACTGCAGTTCTATAATAAACATGCAAACAAAGAAATGGGAGAAAGGGCAACAGAATTAAAATTCCAAGGTTTCCATTACAGTCTCATATGCATTTTAAATAAATGGCTTATAAAAATAAAAACAAATTTCTGCCAAATTGAATACTTTTATTTTAAATCTTTTGAAAATGCAAAATATAATTACTCAGATTCTTCTAGAAAGGAAAACCTACACACAAATCTTTCCATTTTTAAAACTGAGAGTAAACTATAGTTACCAAGTAAAACCTTATTATTGTTATGCACAAACCCAAAAATTAATACTAAAATATACCCTTCTTTCATTTAATATGTATTTAGTAACTTATGCCAACAGTACTCTATTAAATGCATTTCCAAGACTGCAGAGTCTAAAAATATTTTTCAGTAGTGTTTGAAAGAGTAAATGCTGCTACACAGTTCAGCCCTAGTTTAACATATAATAACAGTAAATATACTATTCTCTGTATTTCAAAATATATATCTACTCCTACTTCTCTCCAAACCATTATATGAGTACAACAATATTAAGTTCTTATAAATAACTTCCTGTTTTAAAGCATACAATTGGATTTTCTAAAAAAAAAACTCTTGTCATCACAGGCTTAAAATAATTTTATATTCAACAATTCGTTTCAAACATTTGTAAAATCTTACTTTTTTCTATCTGAAACTTACAAGCACCTCAATGTGTCTAAGTTATTGATTATGCAGCACAGTGACAATATGTACAGTGTTTACAATAGGTGTGAGACATCAAATGTACTTAACTAACATTTTCTTAAACTGCTTATCCTCTGTTGCTTGCCATTTATAATCTGCCAAATCTTCTAGTCCTTTGTTGCATGTATAATTTAGAACCATCTGTTCTATGTGCTTTTAACTATTTAAACATTTTTCACCTACCTACAATTCACATAAATGGCAGGCTCAATTCAGTCAAGCTTTCTATATAGCGTTTTACATAAAGCAAATCCCTAAATAAATAACATAGCAGAAAACACCAAATATGACTGCTACAGAGATAAAAGCATACCACATACAACATAAGTTTTTATGTGTTAGACAAACCTTTTCAATGTACTCAGAAATGTTTCTATTAGCTTTTTTTGAGTTAACTGTAGTCAATGTTTTTCCCCAACCCAGAAGACAAAGAGAATGCAAATTAAATAGACAGTTTCATGTCCTTGTTAGAAGAGAAGTAAATATGCTGACTGAAAATGACTACAGCAGACAGAATTCCACTTTCCCATTCAATTTACAGTGCCTCTTATTTATATACCAGTCAGTGTATCATTAAGTTTGATCATGTGACCAACCGAACTTTAGTGAGGTGAAAAACTATTTTAGACAAGCAAATTAAAACGCCAGTTTTACTGTTTATCTTTTCATAATGGTTGACAAAGGGCATATAACTTTAGATTATAGAATATATTTTAAAATCTATTCTGCCTTTTAAATACTAACTACATTTTCACCAATAGTTTTACTTAATACTGCTACTAAATTTTTAAAGTTTCCAGTATCTCCAGGTATTTTCAATAGTTGTACCTTTTCAAATGTAAAGGCATATGTAAAATATATAAGTTAATTACAAAAGGGGATCTAAGTCATCTAAAATAAGTATACGTAAATATTAACCAAGCTGATTAAAGACAAATCCACAGAAGAGAGTGGAGTAAATAAGAAAGGAAACATGTTAATTAAAAATAACATTCAAATCCTTTAAAGAAACATGCAGACAAAAGCTAAGTGAATACCAAAGGACACTATAAAAGTTACCACCATTTTTTTGCACATAATTTTCCACCTGTTACCAAAACATAAAATGTGCAGAAACTGAGGGCTCACTTTGAGAGAACACAAAAATAAGCAGCACAGCTTATCGTCAGCCTGTTAAGTTACATGGTCCTTTACATGGTCGCTTAAAACAGGAAAAAAATTAAGCGAAAAATTTACTCCTGGGAAAATTTCTCCATAAAGTTTACATGACGTCACTGGACCCCCTGAACATTCCCTAAACTTTGTCTTACCCAGACACACTTTTCGACTTTCTAAGGCTTCTTTCCATTCCTTAAAAAATAAGAAAAAAAAAAAAAGAGGGACTTGGGAATAAAAATTGCCCAAGATGGCGAAACGCTTGTTGTTTAGAGGGCAGAGGGAAAAAATGGAGGATATTGTAATATACACAAAGGGATAAATTTCAACAACTCGGCCAAGGACTGCAGCTGCTTCTCTCTTTATAAGGAAGCAACACACAAAAGATAAATACAGAGGGAGAGAAAAGAAGAGAAAATCTCCCAAACAGCAGGGCCAGCTCTGACTCTCCGAACACTTCCTTCCTTTCCCAAGTCCCAATTCTAGGGTTCGTGGAACTACTTTAAGAGGAGAGGAGCCGCGAAAGGGAAGGGGGGAGGGGGAGCAACAAGAACACTAGAAGACCGAAGAAGAGTTGAGAGCAGGGGGCAGCTCCCGGGGAAGAACTGCTGGGAGACAGACATTACTGTCGGAAAAGCTATGCTCCTCTAATCCTCTGCGTACTGAAACAGACCTTCACAGGTATCCAGATCTTTTCCCAGTCCCACCTGCACCCCCCCCCCCAGCTCACTTTCCGTAAACTCCTGAGCTCCAAGCTACTACAGGAGAGAGAGCAAAAGAGGCCCGAATCGGGGGGGGGGGGGGGGTGTAGCAGGCGCAGCTAAGCAGTCCTACAGGGAAGAGGGGGCGGAGGCAAAAAAGGGCAGCAGTAGGCGGACGGGGGGGGGGTATCTTGAAACTACCCCGGCGGGGATGGGGGGAGCAGCGGCTATTCCCGGGTAGGAACGGCGATCGCAACAGTGCCAGAGGTTGTTTTTTTTTGAGAAGCCAAACTGTTGTCGGCGACCTGAGCGCTGGAAGCCGAAGGGAGGAAGGACACGCGAAGCCCGGGCGGCCGAGCAGGGCGGCCGGCACAAAGGAAGCAGACTCGCCACGGCAGCGTATGCCCGCGCCGGCGAAGGCACGGCCCGCGGCCCTGCTAGACCGAAGTCCCGCACCGGCAGCTAGGAATAAAGTTTACATTCTCCTGAGACCGCACCCCCCCTCCCACCCAGAACCGCGCATCTCCGCGTCCTCCTCCCCCAAACTGCACTCGGGACCCCGAGCACCACCCCAGCCTTCCAGCCAGCACAACAAAGAGACAGACCGACCGGCGAGGGTAAACAGCCGCGGCAGGGCGAGCAGGGCGAGCAGGGCGGGCAGGGCGAGCGCCTCGAGATAAGCAACTCTGGAGTCACCCGCTCTCTGGAGCGTAGTTTCTCCTTTTCGGTTTCAACCGGCTTTACGATATTTGGAATTTTCATCGTCACCCGCACCCCTCACACCCGAGGATTTTAAACTCACCTTTACTTTCGAACTGAGAGTTGCGGTTGATGGGATTTTTGCCTTCCCCAGATGGTTGAAGGTTACGATTTTTGTTTTTGGAAACCCCACCACCTCCTTATTTCTATTATTATTTTTGCAAGAGAAGTATAAAGAGAGTTGGAGTGGAGGTGAAATTTGTGATCGGGAAAGCCCTGGACGCCCTCCTTCTCCGTCTTCCGCCTCTCTCTCTCTGATTAGTTCCTATCCAGCAGCAGATTGAAGCAGGAGATGATTCTTCTCAAGGTTTGTTCAGCAGCTTCACTTCTAGGCGAAGGCTTCATGAACCAAGTGACGTCAACCAACGAGGCTTCTCTCTCTCTCCTCTCTCTAACAATGAAAGTTGCTGTTAACAAGGGAAAAAAGAGAATTGTTTATACCATTTCAGTTCCAATAATAAATGACCTATCAGCTCCTAAAGTAGCCAAGGGAGGGAGGGGGTTGCTTCTTCCTCCCAAGAATCCTGTAGCTTTGAGTTTGCACCGATCCTTGTCCCAGGAAAAAGTTAAGAAACTCAAATGTTTTGTTTTGCCGTTAAAAGTAGAGAAGACAGAAAATAGGATTGAACACGTAATTTTAAAAAAAAGTACACTGGCGAATAGGGAGCATATATTAACCATTTCTACCTAAACTTTTTTGTCTGTAAACTCAGAATTTGGTTAAACTCTAAAAGCCAACTAATGTAATATGCCAAAAATTCGTGGATGTTTGGAACTCAAAATAAAAAAGCAGGACGCAAAATGGTCCCGGGGTAAAACGTTACTGCCCTGACACCGGCAAGTTAAGCTGCTGTAATGTTTATGGATTGAGTTAAAATTTATATAAAACGTTAAAATAGTAAATCATTTTAAAGTTATACGTTAGAACTGTAAAAGGTAACCTCAGTAGTTTTTCCCCCCAGCTTCTGAGAGGGCAAAAGAAAAAGGGGGGAGGATAGCTAATTGTACGAATTAGAACACTTAAAAAATCAAGTGAAAACTGGGTAGCCCATTGCTCCATCTTTAAATTACACACAAGGTATGCTATTTGTCTATCCCCAGAATTTCTTCCAACTTCCTATTTTTTACCCTTCCATTTTCTCCCACCAATTTCAGCATCCTAAAACCAAAAAAGTTAAAGGTGAAGTCCACCCAATTCCCTCCTACGGCACACCACCCTGTAGCTTCCTAAAAATGATTCTTTTAAAAAGGTCTTAACCGTGGTAACGCTTTATTACCCAAGAAGATAAATAATTTAAAAATTTTTTCATTGAGGTAGTGTTTTTCCCCTGGAACACATTAAAGTCTCAAAAGTTCATATAATTAAAACTTGCATAATTTAATTTTCAGGATAAAGAGCAAGTGAAAGGCAAGCTATAGAAAATTAATTTGACCATATATGTATATTTTGTACATGCATATGTGGATAAATGTATCTTAAAAGATGCTATTGTTTTATGTTTCCTCTTCAGCCACTGGCTGTGATTTTAATTGTGCTGGAGGATCTTCATTAGTATTAACACATGGGGAGATTTCACAAAGCTGCTTCATTAAGACAAAAAAAAAAAGCTTGGCAGACTAGGTCTTTTTGCATGCACTGAGAATGTCAGCCTTACCTCGGTCATTTGTAACATAATAAGTGCAAGTACAATGATTGCAATGCAGGAGCGCTGGGGGGAAGGGCAGAAATACTGCCTGTCTAATAGGGATATCTGAAAAGAAGGCTGCTCATTATATAGTAAAATGTATGCTAAAAATTAGTGAAGATGATGTCTCAGGAGACTGATGCTAAATAAATTAATGTGCTGATATGTTTTTAATTATTATTTTTGTAGTAGTTTATTTCATTCTCAGGATTCACATTGAGCAGCAAAGCTGTGCTAGCATTTATTGATTTTTTTTCCCTGCCACATTCCCGGAATACAGATTTTAATCATTTCACTACACCACACTCAGTAATTTCATTAAAAACTGGAACCTTCCATCCCCAGAAAAGCATTTAATTTCAATGACATACAATTTCAGTCTTAGCAGAAAACTGTCTCTACAGTAAAAGCTGGCCTAAGGTTCAAATGCATAATTTAATCCTGAGTTTTCCATGCTCTGCATTCCTTTTGAAGCTATAATTTGAGTAACTACCTAATAACTGTAATAAGGATAATAATTTCCTTATAATATATTATTAACTCATATTTAATTAACTCAGAGGCCAAGCTCTGTACATGTATGACTGGTCAACAGTTCCACAATATCAAAATTTACTAATAATGTTACAGAAGAAAAATACAGACTACAACAAGTGTGGAAAGCCATCATTTACATATTACTTTAGCAAAGTAACATATAAAAAAGTTCATGCATTTTATAGAATAGTGGTCATTACTCAAAACAGTATTTTAAAATATTTGGAAGTAAACAAGACAATTCACTGATATTTCTATATGTAAATAAAGTATTTTAATATTAATATTTCAACAATCCATTTCTGATATTTTGCCTAATCACTAGCATTACTGTTGAAAATATTCAATTTTGAAAGGGTAAAAAGAAATAGCTAGATTCAAATTGTCTCAATTTTCATAAAGAATTCTCTTAAAACATTTCTCTTGAAATAAAGTTGTGGCACACTTGAATAACTTAGATAACTAGGATGTATCTTTTACTTAAATACTTTAAACAGTATACTGCAAAGCATAGTTCAATTTTTGGTTCCAATAACATTTTGAAATAATACTGGGTTTGAAGATGGCACATTGGTTTTCCAAACAATAAGTTTCATAAGAATATGTAATTTACATTGCCTAGTTTTTAGAGGAAAAAACCTGTGGGGGAAACTATTTAACATAAGAAAACTCATTTAGTAATTTAAAGTTTGGATATATGCCTAATCAATAGAAAAAATGGTTCACAGATAATGAAAGTGATTAACTTATAGAAAAATTCACATTAAAAATTCCTATCATTCTCCTGGGAGACTTTAGAACCACAGTTCAAAAAAATTTTTAAAGAGAGTGTGTGGATGTATATATATATAATTTAAAATTGAAGCCACATATAACACAAAGTTGTCTTTTCCTTGGTTGAATGATGAAGTAACTTAAAATAAGACTTAGTGTCATCAAAGGTTAGAATAAGGGATAAAACTGGTGATAATGAAGAACTTGATCTTGGTGTCTTTAAAATATATTAAAACTATATTTTTATTATCATCAGGGCTCTTTACATAGTTTGAAAAATATTTTTGCAACATTCTTAAAGGTGAAATACAGTTAAATGAAAATCAATAACAAAATAGTTGACAAATGAAAAACTCACACAGATTGATATCTAAAATTCATAAAATGAATTTTCTATATTTCAATAAAAAACAAAAGCTTCAATTTTTATATTAAAATATATCTTTAAAATAATTTGTTGTTATTTGGTAATTCAAATATATTAATTATCCAATTTAATCTACCTTTAAAACTGATTTTTAAAAATAATGATACACTAAAAATCTGAAACTGGATTACTCCAGTATTTGATACCCATTTACTAAGAAGTTGTGCCTAAATTATTTTTTAATATGATTCCTTCCCTTTTTCATGTTATCACATTTGATCATTTCAGAGATGACAACATAATCATAGAGCTGAGGGGGTAAAAAAAGAGAAAATAATCACAAGTTTTAAAATAATTTGTCTCCCGTAGCACTTAGTCTTCTACTTAAGATCATCATCTAAATCAATACCTGATGTAAAAGAATTTAATGATCAAATAGATCTTTTCCAATATAACTGATAATTATTTCTGAAATTCTATATGATACATACCTAAACTAATTACTAATACCAATAATTTAACTAAATTATAATGCCATAAACTAATTATTCCACCACTATAGACTAAATTGTTGCACTTTCTTCTATAAAGCATCATCTATTTTTAGGACCAAGACAGAACTTCTTAAACAGGCAGATATAAAGATGGACAGGTATTTACTACTGTAGGTATTGTACATGGACCTTCAAAGAGTAAGGAATTGCCATGGACAGAGAACAAAGTCTAGGCTGACTATAAACTACAAAAAGCCAAACGAAGGAGAGATCTTAATAGTAGAACAAGTTGGCCACTGTCATGTCTTGTTTCTGTTTCAATCAGTACAGACTAATGAAGCTTTATTTGTTTTCATTCACTGAACAAACATTTGAGTGCTTGCTGTATGCTGTGCACTCTGCTAGAGGCTGGAAAAACATGAAAAGCTCACATTCTGGTTGATGTTGAAAGTGTGAAATTCCTGGGAGATTACAGACTCACAAAAATCACATTATAAAGATACAAATAATAAAGTTTTGTGAGAATAAAGAGAATGGGGCAACTAATTCTGACTGAGAGTCTATAAAAAGCTTTATCAAAGAAATGCCATTTGAACTGCATCTCAAATACTGAGAGCTTACCAGGCAAGGAAGGCAGGAGCAGCTTCTAAGTGAAAGAAACCATAAATTTAAATGCAAAGAGCTACTAGGTGTGATGTCCATCCACTAGTGAGAAATTCATTGTAACAGGAATATTCAGTGTGAGGTGTGGAATAACAGGAACTAAGGAGGAAAAGGAGGCTTGGACCTGAGAGTGAAAGGCCTTAAGTACCATGGTTGAATTTATCCTGAGAGCCAACAAAGGTCAGCAAAGAAGTGACATGATCGACCTTATTTTTAGGGAAAATAAACTGTGTAGGCAGTGCAGATAATAGACTGTAGTATGAAGAGACTGCTTAACAGTCCATGAGAAAAGGGGTAAGAGACAGTGGTATTGGAGGTTTAAAGCCAGACGTTTTTGAGGTAAAATGTGGATTTTGTGACCAACTGAAAACAGAGGGAGTTAAAGGAAAGGAAGAACTAAAGGAAAACTAGAGAGGCTTCTGGCTTAGGGAACTGGGTAAATGCTGCAGTCACTTAGTAAGGTCCAGAATACGTAAGGTAAAACAAATCATAAGGTAGTCTGGAATTAGACCTTGAATTTATGCTTTGTAAGTTTTTTGGGGGTTTTTTTGCCACGCTGCGCAGCATATGGGATCTTAGTTCCCTGACCAGGGATCGAATCCGCACCCCCTGCATTGGAAGCGCAGTCTTAACCATTGGATCGCCAGGGAAGTCCCCTTAGGTCATTTTTAAATGGGATTATTAAAATCAACTGGACAGCTTTTTCAAAATATACATACCCAGGCCCAATATCTAGAGATTCACTAGGTCTGGGTGGGGGTCTAGTATTTATTTCCTTTTTTAAAAAAATTCTGATGGTGCTTCAAATAAACACTGCTGATTAAGAATGCTGTTGTGTGACCTCCCTGGTGGTTCAGTGGTTAAGACTCCACCCTTCCACTACAGGGGGCATGTGTTTGATCCCTGGTCGGGGAACTAAGATCCTGCATGCCGTGCCACAAGGCACACAGCACCACCACCACCACCCCCAAAAAAAGAATGCTGTTATAAGCACAAGTTGGTTATAAAATTCATTTGGAATAAAAAAAAACAAGAAAAGCCTAGAAAACTCTGAAAAAGAGCATTGGGAGTAGGGGGAGGGTGTAATATCAGATATTAAAATATGCTATAAAGGCTTAATAATTTAACAGTGGCATTGGCACATGAAATAAAAAGACCAATAAACACAATAGAAAGTTGAGAAATTACCCAAGTGCATATGGAAATTTAACTTAGACAAAGGCTGTATCTCAAAGCAGTAAGGAAGAGATGGACGTTTTCATAAGTGATGTTGGGATAACTGGGTAGTCATAAGGAAAAAGACGAATTTGGATCTGTTCCAAGAATAAATTTCAAAAAGATCAGATATTTAAATATAAAAATTTGAACCACACAAGTACTAGGAGAAATTATGGGTCAATTCCTCTATAGGTGGAGAGTAGGGAAAACGTTCCTAACAATGGTCAAAACTAGATGCAGTAAAGTGAAATATTGGTAAATCTCAATATGTAAAAATAAAAAGCTTTTGTATTGAGAAAAAGAAAAAAATACTGCAAGTGAAGTATAAAGACAAATGAGAAACTGTGAAAAAAATCTGTAACATATCAGAGATAATTTAATAACCCTACATATAAAGAGTATCTAAAAATGAATAAAACACCAACACCCTGAGAGAAAAATGGCAAGAGATATGAACAGACATTTCACAGGAAAAGAAATGCAAATGCCCCTTAAATAGAAACATTCTCAACCTTGTTCATAAGAGAAATGCAAATTAAGAATCACTGAGATACTATGTCTCGCCCAACAAATTGGCAAAAATCCAAAAGTTTCACAACACAGCCTGTTAGTGAGGCAGTTGTGGGGAAAAGGAACACTCTCAAATATTCTTTGTTAGAGTGAAAAATAGAAAAACTCCAACGAGAGAGAATTTTACGGTATCTAGCAAAGTTACATATGCATTTATTTTGTGTCTAGCAAATCCCACTTCCAAGAATCTGACCAAAACTGAAAAAATATAAAATAAGTATATAAGAAAATATACATTGAAGCACTGTTTCTTATAGCAAAAGTCTGCATGAAAATTAATAGAGAAACCTCACTAAAATGGAGTCTGAAGGCCAAAAGAGGGAGCCCATGTACCAGTCAAGGTCCATACAATGATCCCAATAGGAAAAGACATACCATGCATCTCCAGCTGGAAGTGACACTGTTTTACTTACTACAAATGCCAGCAGAAGGAAGAAAGATCTCTTCCTTGCCTGGCAACAGCTCAGCCAATGAAACTGTCACAACTCATCCAATTAAGAGCCATTATACTTTGAATTCCCAGTTTCCTCCAATGGACTTTTTGTTTATCAACATCTCTCCCAACTTCCCCTTCTCCTCTATAAAAAAATTTTCTTTCCTTTTCTTTATTGGACTTGCATGTGATTCACAGAGTCGCATGTCACGAATTGCAATTCTTTGCTGCCCCCAAATAAACCCATTTTGCTGGTAAAATATCTGACCGTTTATTGTTTTAGATTAACATCTGGAAATAACACAAATCTCCATCATAGGGAAATGGCTGAATTAATTATGGTACACACATACAGTGAAGTACTATGCAATTTTTTAAAAGGAATAAAGAATATATGGAATATAAAGTATTTCACTGTCAGCTCCAGTATTTTGTTAAGTAAAAAAAATCAAAGTAGAGAAAAGCATCTATGGCATGCTACCATTCATCTATATATGTATTTCACTTTTTAAATGAAATGAAAAGTCAAAACCTTAAAACACGTGGTTACCTGTAAAAAGGAAAAGAGCAGGGTAGTAAAGATAGAATAGTAGGAAGGTTTCTCATAAAAATGTGATTTTGGAAACATAAAATAATTTACATAATTATAAAACAAAAATACATTAAATTTTAAAAGCAATCCCTTCTAAATGAAATAAATGAACTTAATTGTATATGGAGTTGGTGGCATAACCATACAGAGAAGAATATTCTAAGTGACTTGAAATACAGTAATTTTTAAAAATCACATACAAACACAATAATTTAACAGTACTTTCCGCATAGGATTTAAACTAAGAAAATGAACTTTAAAGAAGCAACAAAATAGGAACTTAATTTGTTATCATTAGCCATAGTTTTGTGGTATTAATTGGCAGTGTTATTGTAATATTATTGTATGCATAGTCTGAGAAAAAGCAAATGGATAATTAAGTTGGTGTTTTTGATGTGGGACAAAAAAGAAACAGATGTAAAATCAATGAGTTACATAAAAATTCTGTGATCATGAATTTGAACTGGATGTATTAGAATGAACTCATCACATATTTTATATTTAAAAATATATATTTCTTAGTTCTACCCACTGTAAATGCCTAAAACCAGGGACTACTTCAGTAGCAACAAGCACATACTTATGTTTCCAATTATGGACACTAAACATCATTTGCCCCTGAAACAAATTCCTTGAAGCAAAGGTTGATTCTAGGTTTGGGATAGGTAATGGCCAAGATAAGCCTAAAATACCCTATCATACCTTTAAGCATGAAAACTATCAAAGATTATTGGGGTCATATAAAAAGGACTTGAGAGTAAATTTGAAGAACCCAACTTGAATTGGCTCCCACTGGCCAAAGATGAGACAATCTGAACTTGTTAAGAATAACTACAATGGATTGAAACATAACAAATATATCTTAAGACATGAGTTCTAATGATACTTAAAAAACACATTGTTCACCTTTGAAGAATGCTAGGGAACCAACTCATTACTTTGAAAACTGGTAAATAAAGGAAACAAATTAAGACTTTATTCAACATTTCATATCAAATGTACCTTAGGAAACCTAATTTGAAATTGTGTTTGTATGTATACATATATATGTATGAAAGAAGGTCTGTATATGTATTATATGTATATATGTATGTATATGTACATACGTATATATACATATATCTCTTAAAATTTGAACATAAGATTTTTTTTAAATGAAATGTTATTGGTCTGCACTAACAGTTATTATGATCAAGTGTACAATTTACCTGTGAGTTTCAAGGCAGATAAAACAAAGAGGGAACAGGATACTATTCTTGTCTGATAAATAAGAAAGTAACCAATTCAATAAGACAAACTTAAAACATTGGAGTAAAATGTCAAAGTTTTGATGTAATCTTATAGCCAATGCATAGACATCATTTGTATGGTCTTTCTTATAGCAATCCTCCATAAAAGCCAAGGGCATATGATGAACATGTTAAGTTGATTGCATTAAATCAATTAACAAATCAGTCACATAAGGCTGTGTAGATTATGCATGGGACCACTCCAGGGGCAGCAGTGTGATGAATCCAACTCATACAAGCACATGCTGTCAAAAATTAAATCTTTAGGGATTCTTCAAGCTACTAGTTAAACACAGCCATTACCAAAAATAAATATTTTCAAACTTATATTAAAAACAAATAAATACAACTCATCACTTCTTATTTTATTATGCTTTACTATTATCGATGCCCTTGAGGTTATTTATGTCCATTGTAGCATGCAGAAAAAGCTATACAGTGGTGTGCTACTGCCCATCTCTTCCCAACTCTATTACCAGTGATATCACATTGGTAGCTTGAAACAGACCACAGTGGGAATGTTTACAACCTAGAAATCGGCAAATGCTACAAATCAGGGCATGAGCTTAATGTTTTGTTGATAGTCTAGACCAGGGGTCCCCAAGCCCTGGGCCACGAACTGGTATCAGTCCATGGCCCATTGGGAACTGGGCCGCACAGCAGGAGGTGAGCAGTGGGCAAGCGAGCAAATCTTCCTCTGTATTTATAGCCGCTCCCCATCTCTTGCATTACCGCCTGAGCTACACCCCCTGTCAGATCAGTGGTGGCATTAGATTCTCATAGGAGTGCGAACCCTACTGTGAACTGTGCATGTGAGGCATCTAGGCTGCGCGCTCCTTATGAGAATCTAATGCCTGATGATCTGAGGTGGAGCTGAGGTGATGATGCTAGCAGTGGGGAGCGGCTGCAAATACAGATCATCATTAGCAGAGAGGTTTGACTGCACAGAGACCATAATAAATCAGTTGCTTGCAGACTCATATCAAAACCCTATCAGTGAGTGGCAAGTGAAAACAAGTTCAGGGCTCCCACTGATTCTGCATTATGGTGAGTTATATAATTATTTCATTATATATTACAATGTAATAATAATAGAAATAAACTGCACAATAAATGTAATGTGCTTGAATCATCCTGAAACCATCCCTTCCTGCCCCCAGTCTATGGAAAAATTGTCTTCCATGAAACTGGTCCCTGGTGCCAAAAAGGTTGGGGAACCACTGGTCTAGACTCAAGTAATAGAAAAAAGTATTAATCAAATTAAATTTAAAGTGTTACGCTGAAATAAATAATCTTCTAATACTATTTTAAAACTATTAGTTAGTGAGAAGTCACATCATTGATGAAAAAGTAAAGTTTAATTTTCATCTTACTCTTTTACTTAGACAAAAATATCAATGACCATTTATGTTAACACTACATTCTTCAACAATTGCACACCTATAGGTTGGCTACAGACAGGGCTATAGAAACAAGAGTTTGGTAAAAATCAACCAAAGCATTCTGTAAGAATCAATCGCCTATATGGATTTTACAATACAGTATTGTATATGTTATTATTTGTAAATTGTAATTATTTTTATTCCCAGAAAGATTTACTAGCACACCTCTTTTGGGGAGGACCACGATCACTAGCCCTTGAGGAGTGCACAGTCCAACTGAGAAATGTAAATACTCCAAAGTATCTGATACAATGTGTTAAATACTCTAATAGAGGTATTCAAAGTGAAATGAGTACACATTAGAAGTGGTTATTTTTTCTGGGTGGAGATGGTGGAAGAAGAATGCATATCCTAATTTGTGAAACAGTCCATCTCATAGTAATAAAGCCTTCTTTGCATTATAGTTTGTCCTAATATATTATTTTCAGCACTAATGTAATAATTTAGCCCTAATGTAATAATTTAGCCCTGAAAGACAATTTTAGGCTTTTCAAGCTTCTGATACATGCTGCCATTGGGGCAAGCCACCTGAAATCACAGAAATGGTCTTTTTTAGGGTCATGAAGAAATTTTTTTTTTTTTTTTTTTTTTTTTTGCCGAGTAGCTTGCAGGATCTTAGTTCCCTGACCGGGGATTGAACCCGGACCCCAGCAGTGAAAGTGCTGAGTCCTAACCACTGGACTGCCAGAGAATTCCCATGAAAAAATATTTTTATATCATATCTGATTTCAAAAATTCATATGACTAACTTCCCTCTTGACAGCCAACCTGTTTCAAGGTGGAAAACAAGAGTTTTCTATTCACTGCTCATTTTTTTTCACAGCATTTTGAAGAATATATACTCAAGGACCAAAATTCAATCATAGGCACAATTCTCATGATTTCCTTTAAAAACTGAATCAAGATCAAAGTCCATATTGTTTACAGACAATTGTGTTCTGGCAATAATGCACTATGAGAAATAATATTCACGTGTCAACTCTTTAACTAGTGTAGAGATGTTGTTCCTGTTCTCTGCTTGTACTCTGTCAATACTGAATCCAACAAACCTTTTCCAGAAAATTTTTTGGCTCAGAAAATAACCACAAGCCAAAATTTAAAAATTTCTTCCCCTTTAAGCATGGATTTTCAGTGATTAAAAAGAAAAACAAACAAGAAGCTGTCAAGCACTTTTCCCTCATAAACAGTAAAACATCCATGTATGCTCTTTACATAGAAGGTTTCACCCAACTGTAAAGTATCTGTTAGCATGCACATGTTAAGAGTAGGTAGAGGGCTTCCCTGGTGGTGCAGTTGTTGAGAATCTGCCTGCCAATGCAGGGGACACGGGTTCGAGTCCTGGTCTGGGAAGATCCCACATGCCACGGAGCAACTAGGCCCGTGCGCTACAGCTACTGAACCTGCGCGTCTGGAGCCTGTGCTCCGCAACAAGAGAAGGCCGCGACAGTGAGAGGCCCGCGCACCACCATGAAGAGTGGCCCCCGCTCGTCGCAACTAGAGAAAGCCCACGCACAGAAACGAAGACCCAACACAGCCAAAAATAAATAAATAAATTTATATTAAGAAAAGAGTAGGTAGAGTAACTATGCTTTCTTATTACATCATTGATATTATAATGTCCAGAACTATCACATTAAAGGAATTCTGCCAATACTTGATCCTGAGTTCTTGCCAGACATAATATTTATTATTTTGCTGCAGGTTTAATAAACTTGGCAACTGTATGGTTTTATATCTACTTTTGCTCTGAGAAGTGCAACACTGAATTAATACTTCCTTAGCTTTAGTGTCTTTTCCACCTTTAGAGACAAAAATACTGGAAAGTGTTATTTTGTGCTTATTCTGGGAAGCTTTTACTGTTTTACCAGAATAGTTTACCCAAAAAAAGTCATCATATTTTGTTTAAAACAGAGTCAATGGCTTTAAAATACCCCAGCCCAGGGAATTCCCTGGTGGTCCAGGGGTTAGGATCCATGCTTCCACTGCAGGGGGCATGGGTTCATCCCTGGTTGGGGAAATAAGATCCCGCTTGCTACACAGATCCTAGCCCAAGTGCATTAAAATTACTTTTTATTACTTCTCTCTCTCCCCCATATATCTATAACCTTTCTCTCTCTTTCCCACTCTTGACTGAAGAGAGGCAATTGGAGAGAGAGAAAAAAAAATTATCCTCTGAGAGGCAAATCAAATGATAGAAATCACCTGGAAATAATATAAGTTGAGCTCTTTTTCTTGGCGCCTCGGAGGTGGTCGGCTGCTTCAGAATGAGGCTGAACATCTCTTTTCCAGCCACTGGCTGCCAGAAACTCATTGAAGTGGAAGATAAATGAAAACTTCGTAGCTTTTATGAGAAGCGTATGGCTACAGAAGTTGCTGCTGACGCTCTGGGTGAAGAATGGAAGGGTTATGTGGTCCGAATCAGTGGTGGGAACGACAAACAGGGTTTCCCCATGAAGCAGGGTGTCTTGACCCATGTAGTTTTGATTTGCATTTCTCCAGTGATTAGTGATGTTGAGCATCCTTTCATGTGTTTGCTGGCAATCTGTATATCTTCTTTGGAGAAATGTCTATTTAGGTCTTCTGCCCATTTCTGGACATGGCCAAGTCTGCCTACTACTGAGTAAGGGGCATTCCTGTTACAGACCAAGGAGGACTGGAGAAAGAAAGCACAGATCTGTGCGGGGTTGCATTGTGGATGCCAAATTGAGCGTTCTCAATTTGGTCATCGTAAAAAAAGGGGAGAAGGATATTCCTGGACTCGCTGATACTACTGTGCCTCATCGCCTGGGGCCCAAAAGAGCTAGCAGAATCCGCAAACTTTTCAGACTCCCTAAAGAAGATGATGTCCGCCGGTATGTTGTGAAAAAGCCCCTAAACAAAGAAGGTAAGAAACCTAGGACCAAAACACCCAAGGTGCAGCGTCTTGTTACTCCACGTGTTCTGCAACACAAACGTCGGTGTATTGCTCTGAAGAAACAGCGAACTAAGAAAAATAAGAGGCTGCAGAATATGCTAAACTTTTGGCCAAGAGAATGAAGGAGGCCAAAGAAAAACACCAGGAAGAGACTGCGAAGAAACGGAGGCTGTCCTCTCTGAGAGCGTCTACTTCTGAGTCCAGTCAAAAGTGAGACGTTCTAAGAGTAACAAATAAATAAGATCAGACATCAAAAAAAAGAAAAAAAGATAATATAAGTTGAATCTTTAAAAATGTCAAAAAAGAAACTTATGTACTGTGAATTTTTTTGTATGGCCAAAGAATAAGAAGAGAGGAGCTTTTGTGGCAGCTTTTTTTTTTAACATCTTTATTGGAGTATAATTGCTTTACAATGGTGTGTTAGTTTCTGCTTTATAACAAAGTGAATCAGCTATACATACACATATATCCCCATATCTCCTCCCTCTTGCGTCTCCCTCCCACCCTCCCTATCCCAGCCCTCTAGGTGGT
Organism: Globicephala melas; assembly: GCF_963455315.2. NCBI lineage: Eukaryota > Metazoa > Chordata > Mammalia > Artiodactyla > Delphinidae > Globicephala > Globicephala melas. The sequence continues at coordinate 71,479,468 of NC_083320.1, read as the reverse complement.
CACAAAGCACCAGCTGATCTCCCTGCTATGTGGTCGCTTCCCACTAGCTATCTATTTTACATTTGGTAGTGTATATATGTCCATGCCACTCTCTCACTTCATCCCAGCTTACCCTTCTCCCTCCCCGTATCCTCAAGTCAATCCTCTATGTCTGTGTCTTTATTCCTGTCCTGCCCCTAGGTTCTTCAGAACCTTTTTTTTTTTTTAGATTCCATATATATGTGTTAACATACAGTATTTGTTTTATTCTTTCTGACTTACTTCACTCTGTATGGCAGACTCTAGGTCCATCCACCTCACCACAAATAGCTCAATTTCGTTACTTTTTATGGCTGAGTAATATTGCACTGTATATATGTGCCACATCTTCTTTATCCATTCATCTGTCGATGGACACTTAGGTTGCTTCCATGTCCTGGCTATTGTAAATAGAGCTGCAATGAACATTGTGGTACATGACTCTTTTTGAATTACGGTTTTCTCAGGGTATATGCCCAGTAGTGGGATTGCTGGGTCATATGGTAGTTCTATTTTTAGTTTTTTAAGGAACCTCCATATTGTTCTCCATAGTGGCTGTATCAATTTACATTCTCAACAACAGTGCAAGAAGGTTCCCTCTTCTCCACACCCTCTCCAGCATTTGTTGTTTGTAGATTTTTTGATGATGACCATTCTGACTGGTGTAAGGTGATACCTCATTGTAGTTTTGATTTGCATTTCTCCAGTGATTAGTGATGTTGAGCATCCTTTCATGTGTTTGTTGGCAATCTGTATATCTTCTTTGGAGAAATGTCTATTTAGGTCTTCTGCCCATTTTTGGACTGGGTTGTTTGATTTTTTGATATTGAGCTGCATGAGCTGCTTGTAAATTTTGGAGGTTAATCCTTTGTCAGTTGCTTCATTTGAAAATATTTTCTTCCATTCTGAGGGCTGTCTTTTCATCTTGTTTATGGTTTGCTTTGCTGTGCAAAAGCCTCTGTTTCATTAGGTCCCATTTGTTTATTTTTGTTTTAATTTCCATTTCTCTAGGAGGTGGGTCAAAAAGGATCTTGCTGTGATTTATGTCATAGAGTGTTCTGCCTATGTTTTCCTCTAAGAGTTTTATAGTGTCTGGCCTTACATTTAGGTCTCTAATCCATTTTGACTTTATTTTTGTGTATGGTGTTAGGGAGTGTTCTAAGTTCATTCTTTTACATGTACCTGTCCAGTTTTCCCAGCACCACTTATTGAACAGGCTGTCTTTTCTCCATTGTATATTCTTGCCTCCTTTATCAAAAATGAGGTGACCATATGTGCGTGGGTTTATCCCCGGGCTTTCTATCCTGTTCCGTTGATCCATATTTCTGTTTTTGTGTGCGGCAGCTTTTATGTGTGGCTTTTGTTGGAGGAATTGGGATCAGTTCTTTGAGATTTTCCTGGCGTTTCACCCTAACTACGTGGGGAGGGAACAAACTTATTCCTATAGGGAGATAGCCATTGGGATATAGACCATTCCCTCAATTCAGGAGTCCTGAAGCCTCTGCTTCTGCCAGGAAATCATCCCTAATCCTCACTTTTCACCTTTCAGACATCTCTTCCCAGCAGCTTTTTCTACTTTCACATAGTAAGAAAAAGAAAAATGTAAGGAGACTCTACACAGTTACTCCCCCTACTATTTCAGTTGTATCAATGATGAATCTCAAGATCATCATTAATCTTGACATTAAGATAAGATTTGGGGGAGAATGGGGCTGGGTGCCATTCCATGCTTTGGCAAATCTTTTTCTTTCCTCAGCTATCATCTTTTGAAATATATGACGTTGAGATTCTATCCTGTTTCTTATTTCTGGTTACTGCTGACAAATGTTTTGTTTTCTTTTTTTCTTCTGGTTCTGCTGTTCTTATCTTTTTTTTTTTTAATTGTTGAAGATCATATCATTAGGTATCAGAGGAGGGAAATTCTGTAGCTTCTTTCTACCATCTTTACACAGGAGTCTTTTTTTTTGGCCACATGCGTGGCTTGCGGGATCTCAGTTCCCCGACCAGGGACTGAACCCAGGCCACTGCAGTGAAAGCCCGGAATCCTAATCACTAGGCCACCAGCGAATTCCCCCTACACAGGAGTCTCTTTTCTTAATTGCAAACATGCTTAATTGAAAAAAAAAGTGTATTTATTTTTAGATGATAATGATACATAATAACAAAGCTTATAATCTAGAAGAATTTTTGTCTTTAAAGCCTAAAATCCTTTAATATATCCTTTAATTACTAGACCATATCATGTATTCTCTTTAATTGTCATTTAATTGTTCCTGAAATACTTATTGAATACCTATTACGTGCCAGATACTATTCTAGGTGCTAAGGATGCAGCAGTGAAAAAAGTAACTGCCTTCATAGGACTTACTTTCTCGTGGGGAGAGACAGGCAATAAACACAAGCAGACACATAGTGCATATCAGGGTCCGCAACCTTCTTCTGTAAATGGCCAAACAGTAAATGTTTTAGGCTTTAGAGGTCTCATGTCTCTATTGCGATTACTCAACTTTGTCATTGTAGTGAAAAACCAGCCATAGGCAACAGATAAAAAAGTGAGCATAGTTGTGTTCCAAGAAAACTTTATATGCAAAAACAGGTGGTAGCTAAGATTTATCCAATGGCCATAGTTTGCACACGCCTGCTATATATAATTTTGACATGTCTTACAGAAAAAAGTAGGGAAAGCAAGATGTACAAGAAGTTCTAGGAAAGGTGAGAAAGGGCCTCCTGATAAGACATCTGAGCACAGACTTTTTAAAAGTGAGGGAATAAGGCATGTAGTCTTATGGGGGAAGAGCTTCCCAAGCAGAGGGAACAAGATTTACAAATGTCCTGTGACAGGAGCATGCTTAGTTTGTTCAACAAACAGTAAATAGTCTGATGTGGTCAAGAAGAGCACCAAGAGATAAGGTCAAGAGAGTGCCATAGATGGCGCCATATTCTGCAGGGTTTTTGAAGCCATTATACAAAGATGTTGAATTTTTATCCTGAGGAGGAAACCACTGTGTGGCTTTGAGCAATGAAAGGACATGGCGTGACTTACCTTTGAAAAAGTTCTCTCTGGCTTTAGTATTAGAACAGACTGTAGTGAAAAAAGAATGGAAGTTAGACCATGTAGGAGATCGCTGCAAACTCTAAGCAAAGGATGATCATACTAAGGTTAGAACTGATGGTAGTGATTGAAGTAGTAGAAAGTGGTCAGATTCTTTATATATGTTGAAGGTAGAGGTAAAGGATCTGCTGATGGATTTGATATGTGCTATAAGAGAAAGAGTTCTAGTGAATGATGACTCCACGGTTTTTGTCCTCAGGAACTAGAAGGCAAAAGTTAGTGTTTATGTACATAGTGAGACTGCAAAAGAGCTGCTTTGGGTGAGGGTGTTGTGGTTTGGTGTAAATCAGTTGGTTTGGGACTTCCCTGGTGGTCCAGTGGTAAAGAATCCACCTTCCAATGCAGGGGACGCAAGTTTGATCCCTGGTCAGGGAACTAAGATCCCACATGCTGTGGGGCAACTAAGCCCACATGCCACAACTACTGAGCTCGTGAGCCTCAACGAGAGAGCCTGCATGCCCCAAACTACAAGGCCCACGCACTCTGGAGCCCCCACGCCACAATTAAAGAGCCCATGCACCCTGGAGCCCACACGCCACAACTAGAGAGAGAAAACCCACACACCACAACTAGAGAGGAGTCCGAACGCTGCAACTAGAGAGAAACCTGAGCGCTGCAACGAAGATATCTTGCATGCCTCAACAAAGATCCAGCACACCGCAACTAAGATCTGACACAGCCAAAAATAAATAATAAATAAGATAAATACATTTTTTAAAAAATCAGTAGGTTTGTTTGTTACTTGTTACATTGAAGACACTAATTAAATATCCAGGTGGAGATGTTAAGCACAAAGAAGGTTATATAAGTTTGGAGTCTGGGGTAAGGTCCTGGCTGGAAATACAAATCTGGGAGTTACTTGCTTATAGTATTTAAAATATGAAATGGTGAGATCAAAGAGTGACTTCACACAGACTAAGTTCTGTGATACTGCAATACTTAGAAGCTGGAGATATGAGGAAAAACCAGGAAAAGAAATTAAGAAGGAGTGGCTAGTGAAATGAGTACATCTTTTCATTCCCTTAAGGGTATTTTTTTTTTTTTTTTTTTTTTTTTTGTGGTACGCAGGCCTTTCACTGTTGTGGCCTCTCCCATTGCGGAGCACAGGCTCCGGACGCGCAGGCCCAGCGGCCATGGCTCACGGGCCCAACCGCTCCGCAGCATGTGGGATCTTCCCGGACCGGGGTACGAGCCCGTGTCCCCTGCATCGGCAGGCGGACTCTCAACCACTGCGCCACCAAGGAAGCCCTAAGGGTATATTTTTAAGAGCAGAGTTTATTTTTATCTTGATAAAAACTGATTTATCAGTTTTTACTTTTATTGATCCAGCTTTTGGAAATCTTAGTAGAAAATCATGAAGATTTTCTCCTTTCCTTATGTTTTGTTCTAGAAGCTTTATAGTTGAGGTCTTATTTACATTTAGGCCTGTGATCCATTTTGAGTTACTTTGTACATATCATGCAAAGTATGGATGAAAATCCATTTCTGCCATATGGATATCCAATTTTGCCAGCTCTATCTACTGAAAAGACTATCCTTTTTCCATTAAGTTGATTCTGTACCTTTATCAAAAATCATTTGTCTTTCAGCTTTTGTATATCTATAAAAGACTTCACTTTCATGTTTCAAAGATTTTTGCTGGGTATAGGATTCTCGGTTAAAAGTATTTTCTTTATTTTAAAGATGCTGGTCTATGGTCTTCCTCTTTACATTGTTTCTGATGCTATATCTGCTTAAATTCTGATATTTGTTGCTCTGTAGTCATGTGTCTCTTTTCTTCAAACTGCTCTCGAGATTTTCTCTTTATCACTGGTTTTGAACAATTTCGTGATGACCTACCTTATCATGTTTTAGATGTTTATTATTATTATTATTGTTATTATTATTATTACTTGGCCACTCTGCGCAGCATGTGGGATCTTAGTTCCCCAACCAGGGATTGAACCCATGCCCCCTGCATTGGAAGCTCAGAGTCTTAACCACTGGACCGCCAGGGAAGTTCCTAGATGTTTATTATTGAAATATAAATCACTTAATATAAATTTCACCCTTTTAAAGTATGCAAATCCATGTTTTTTAGTATATTCACAAGTTTGTGCAATCATCACTACTGTCTAATTCCAGATTTTCATCACCCTAAAAAGACATCCTATACCCATTAGCAGCCACTACCAATTCTCCTCTTCACCCAGTTCCTAGCAACCACCAATCGACTTGCTCTCTCTATGGATTTGCTTATTCTGGACATTACATATGTATGGAAACATACAACATGTGGTCTTTTGTGATTGGCTTCTTTCACATAGCATAATGTTTTTAAGGTTCACCTATATTGTAGCATGTATCAGTACTTCATTCCATTTTATTGTTGAATAATATTTCACTGTATGGATATACCACATTTTCTTTTTCCATTTGTCCACTAATGCACATTTGGATTGTTTCTACCTTTTGGCTATTATGAATAATACTGCTATAAACATTCATATACAGGTTTTGGTGAACCTATGTTTTCAGTTCCCTTGGGTATACACCTGGAGTGAAATTGCTAAGTCATATACTTTTAACTTTTTGAGGAACTGCCAAACTATTGTCCAGAGTAGCTGTAACGTGTGTATTCCCACCAGCAACATATGAGGGTTACAATTTCTCCACATCCTCACCATCATTTGCTGCTCTCTGTCTTTGATATTGTAACCATCCTTAATGGGTGTAAAGAGTGTAAAGTGCTTTCTGTTTACATTTCACCATAATTAATGATGTTGAGTATTCAAGATGGCATTTTCAACTAACCTCCTACACTACCTCTTTATAAAAAACTGTTTAAAAATTTTAACTAACAAATACCTGATAAGCATTTGACATTAGTGGTTTTTCAAAAATGTCATTTCTGTAAGATTTCTCCTATTAGACTATTTTTGAATTTGTTCAAATGTGTACATAATCTCAACTGTGCACAGTTGAGATAGATATTGTATACTTACTTTAAAAAAATATATAAAAGAGTTGGAAAGAATCGTAGCTTACAAGTTTTGTGTCACCTGGTCCCTCTCACCAAAACTTAAGGTAGTCTTTGCTTGGCATCTTATAAATGAAAACCATTTAGAATTGAATTTAAAACTGAAATAGATCTTAAAGGAAACCTGGATCAGCTGGCTTATATGATCTATTTTGTAATTACAAATAAAGTTCAGTGACTTCCAAAATCTTTCAGCTAATTAATGACATATCTATAACTAAAAGCTAGATATGTTGATCACTATAGTAGGGTTCTTTCTAATGGAATTCACTACAAATAAGCTCAAATAATAAAAGATGTAGCATGAAATAATGCAAAGGGCAGTGGACTGGCAAACAGAAGACCTGCCTGTATTTTATTACATTTGGTTGTTCCTAGAATCCTAATTTAACCTCTTTACTATATCTTCAACAAATAGAAAATTCTACTAGATAATCTCTAATGAATTCTTCCTCATCTAGAATTCTTTGGGAGTTAATGGAGTACAAAATAGCAAGAGTAACTGGACACGGGAGTTGACTTAAAAGAGTACAGAAACTTTAAACAATAAAACTTCAGTGGAATTTTCACTGTTACAAAATGGGAATGGAATCAGTAGTACATTCCATGAATAAGAATAGCACAGACTAACACAGACAGAAAAAGAACTCAACTACCACTACATGTTGCAATGTACTGATGAGTAAAAAGATAGGCATTTCCCAATTATACAGAATGATATACTGAGGCAGCCAGAATCAGAAGCTTGATTCCAAAGGTTCCACCTTAGCTTCTTTTGTCTGTAATATCTTCAGAGACTAAAACTGCCAGCATGAAATATAAAGAAGCAGCGGCACATGGTGGAAACCTACAAAATTTTGCATACTTGGAGTGGAAAAGGATGGAAAGATAGACTTGAATATAGCACATACATTCTAAGCATTGTAAACTGAGATCTCACACTAACTTAGACAGAAAACCCAAGACAAAAAACACATGACAGGTCAACTAATCCATACAAGACAAATGTCAATGGGTATTTCAAAATGAGGTAGAAATTTGCCTTCAAAGTTAATGCTTAGAGGGCTATTTCCCAGCAGTTGTTTTAAAGTAAAAATATACAGGGGTGGGCTTCCCTGGTGGCGCAGTGGTTGAGAGGCCGCCTGCCGATGCAGGGGACACGGGTTCGTGCCCCGGTCCGGGAAGATCCCACATGCTGCGGAGTGGCTGGGCCCGTGAGCCATGGCTGCTGAGCCTGCGCCTCCGGAGCCTGTGCTCCGCAACAGGAGAGGCCACAACAGTGAGAGGCCCGCGTACCGCAAAAAATAAATAAATAAATAAATATACATATATATATATATATATATATATATACACACACACACACATATATATATTTACACATACAGGGGTGCCTCTTCAATGCTGTGTATTAAAAAAATGTCAGATGGGGTTACATGAGAAGAAAGCGGGGGGCGGGGGGCGGGGGGGAGGGAGGGAGGGAGAAAGAGGAGACTGCTTTGAAAAGACACTGTGGCAAATGTAAAATAGCATACATTCTATAAATGGTTTCCTCTGAACAGAATGTAAACATACAGTTTTCATCTGCTTGGTTACTTCAAAGAATATGCAACAGGAGAGGCAAAGATAGAAATTAAAAAGACAAGATGGACTGAAAAACAATTCATCAATAGAAGGAATTACATAATGCAAAATAACAAATAAAATAATTAATATATGCATTATAGGCACACTAAAACAGAATAAAGATGTGAGAGTTTTGAAGATTTTTCAGAATGAAGAAAAATATATATAACATTGAAAAAGATTTAAAAGAAGATGGCTGATATGGAGTAAAAAAAAATATCCTACCTAAAAATTCATAGATATATCAGCCAGGGTTCATTTGGGACACAGATGGCATATTCAACTTGGGACAATCCAAGGGAGGTTAAGGTACAAAGATACTATTTATAAAAGTAAGAGTGAAGAGGAACCACAGGGGACAGTGCCATAACCCAAGGCTAACAGCAGAAGAACTTCCCCTTTCCTTATACCTGTAGGTTTAAGTAGAGGGGTTAGTGACTGTAATCAGAAGGAGGGAGTAGTGTAGAAAAGGCCACTTTCAGTGTACAGACCTAGATAGCCTGCTGTGCCCCCACAGGGAGCCAGGGAAAATAAATGCTTGTTACATACTCTTCCCTGCAGTATTCCTGAGGGTCTCCTCATTGGTAAAAACTGACCAGGTGCCAGAGGGTACACCCATATGATCCAAACAAATAAGCTTCCTATGGTAAAAAGCAAAGTATACTAAGGAGAAGAGTGGATCTGGAAAGGCAAATGGAAGACAGTCATAATACTGTTTACAGGAATAAAGAAAAGAAATGTAAATTTTTGTCTTTCAATCGAAGTCCATTCACAAGTATTGTAATTACTGATATGGTTGGATTTTATTTTCCATTTTGATATTTGCTTTCTAAATGTCTTTTTTGGTCCTCTGTTACTCCTTTAGGGTCTTTTACATAAAATAAGTATGTTTTCAATGTAACATTGTAATTCCTCTTTCGATTAAATTATTTGATTTTGTAAAGTTTCTTTTTAGTCATTGTTTTAGGGGTTAAAAAATGAATCTTTAACTTATGACAATCTATTTCAGATAAATAATTGACTTAATTCTATTATAACAAATGTGCTCCTATATGGTCCATATCAACCACCCTCGTTAGTAATCTTAATATTAATTATATTACTTTCATATACATGTCCAACAATAAAGTACTATAATTATTGCTTTAAATACTTTTGGTTTTTGAAGAAATAAGAAGACAAGGAAAAACATTATATGGTCTTTTGTATTTACCCACACATGTACCATTGCTAGTGCTCTTCATTCCTTCATGTGGCTATGAGTTATTGCTAAGTATCATTAAGTAATGATGAAGAATTTCATTAAGTAATGCTTGTAGTACAGATCTGCTAAGCAATAAAATCTTAGTTTTTGTTTTCTTAGAAGGAATGTTTTTCACTTTCATTACTGAAGGATAATTTTACTGCATATAGAATTCTTAGTTGTCAGTTCCCCTACCAGACTCAACTCCAGGACCCTGAATATGTCATTACATTGTCTTCTTGATGCTCTTCTTGTTTCTGATTAGAGAACTTAGCTATTAATCACATTGTTGCTCCCTTATTCATGATGAGTTTTTTTCCTATTGCTTCTTTCAAGAGTTTCTATTTGTCTTTGCCTTTCAACAGTTTCACTGTAAAGTATCCAGGTGTATCCCTTGTCTTTTTCATATTTGGAGTTTGTTGAGCTTCTTCAATCTCTAGTTTAATGTTCTTATCAAAATTGGGGGGTTTTCATTAATTATTTTTTCTGCCACTCCCAACACTTCCTCTCATTTTAGCATGTCCATTAAATGTATGTTGGGATACTTCATACTATCCTAAAGTTCTCTGAGATTCTTTTTTATCACTTTTCTTCAATTTGTCTCCCTATTCCTTGCATTGGGGTATTTCTAATAATTTTCAAGTTCATGGAGTCTTTCTTTTCACTACTGAGCCCATCTAGTGAATTTTTCATTCCAGTACTTTCCAGTATTTTTAAGCTCTAGAATTTCTATTTGGTTCTTTTTCTATAGATTGTATTTCTCTATTTAGATTCCTTTTTTGTTGAGTTGTTACTACTATGTTTTCCATTAGTTCTTTAAACTTAAGTTTTTTAAATATTAAAAACATATTTTTAATAGTTGCTTTGAGATCTTTGTCTGCTAAGTCTAACATTTGGACCCAGAGTTAGTTACTACTGACTATCTTATTTTCTGGTATGTGTCACTGTTTCTTTTTTTTTTTTTTTGCATGTCTAGTATTTTTGGAAACTACATTTTAGAGAGCATATAGCAACTCTGGATTCTGCTTTATTTTCCAGAAAGTTTTTGTCTCAGTAACTTGCCTGAACTTAAGTTGCAGAATCTGTCTATGTTACAGTGTGTATCACTGATGACTCTGCTTAAATTTTTAAAAAATTAATGTACTTTTTTGGGAGCAGTTTCGTTTTTTTTTTGCACTACGCGGGCCTCTCACTGTTGTGGCCTCTCCCACTGCGGAGCACAGGCTCCGGACGCACAGGCTCAGCAGCCATGGCTCATGTGCCCAGCTGCTCCGCGGCATGTGGGATCTTCCCGGACTGGGGCATGAACCCGTGTCCTCTGCATCAGCAGGCGGACTCTCAACCACTGTGCCACCAGGGAAGCCCCTCCCCCAAATTCTTATATGTTGTGTTTTCACTGTCTTTCACTTCAAAATATTTTCTAATTTCCCTTCTAATTTCTTTTTTGCTCTATAATTTATTTAGAAGTACGTTGTTGGGCATTCCCTGGTAGTCCAGTGGTTAGGACTCTGCACTTCCACTGCAGGCGGCACAGGTTCAATCTCTGGTCAGGGAACTTTATATCCCACATAGCTGCGCTGCCAAAAGAAAAGGAAAAAAGTATGTTGTTAAATTTCAAAGTACGTTGTTAAATTTCAAAATACTTTGTATTTTCCTATCTTATTGTTATTGACTTCTATTTTAATTGTGTTGGGTTAAGAGAATATATTCTATATAATTTCATTCCTTTCAAATTTGTTGATCTGTTTTTTTTTAATCATATGATCTATATGTGGGAATGTACCACGTGCACATGAAAAGAATATGTGTTCAGCAGTTTTTTTCGGTGTAGCATTCTAAATGCTTATATGTAGCATATAAGTTGATAAGTGTTATATCCTCTTCTTGTATTAATCCTTTTATCATTATATAGTGTCTTTCTTTATAGTCTTTACTTTAAAGTCTATTTTGTCTTATATGAGTATTGCAACTCCTGCTTTCTTGTCATTTCTGTTTGCCTGAAATATCTTTTTCCATACCTTTAGTTTCAAACTATGTGTGTCCTTTGCTCTAAGGTGGGTCTCTTGTAGGCAGCATATTGTAGGCTTTTGTTTTTTTATCCAGTCTGCCACTCTATGTCTTCTGATTGGAGCATTCAGTCCATTGATATTTAAGGTAATTATTGATACATATGTATTTACTGCCATTTCAGATCTTGTTTTCCAGTTGATTCTTTGTTTAGTCTTTGTTCTCAATTGCTTCTCGGCCTTTTGGCTAAGATCAAGTGTAGTCTTTGTTCTCTTCTTTTTCTTGTTGTTTTTCTTTTTATGGTTTGATGATTTCCTTTTATTTTATGCTTGTGTTCTCTTCTTTTTGGTTTTTGTGAATTTACTGTATATTTTTGATTTGTGATTGCCCTGTTTTTCAAGTATGTTAACCCCTCCCTATATCTGCTTGCTTTAGACTGATAGTCATGTATGTTTAGACACATTCTAAAAAAGAAAAAAGAATATGCATTATCTTACTCTCCTTCCCCACATTTTATGAGTTTGATGTCCCTGTTTACATCTTCATGTTTATCCTTTTGCTGTTCCTTTTATTTATCATTGCTTTCACAGTTTTTTTCTTTTTGATCTGTAGCCTGGTTAATTTAAGTGATTTACTTTCCAATTGTGATTTCCTCCTTCCTATATCTTTTTGCTTCTTTTCTATTTAGAGATGACCTTTCAATATTACTTTTAGGATAGGTTTAGTATTGCTGTATTCTTTTAGTTTTGGCTTGTCTGAGAAATTCTTTATTTCTCTTCGTATTCCAAATGATAATCTTGCTGGGTAGAGTATTCTAGGTTGCAGATTTTTCTCTTTCAAGACTTTGAATATATTTTGCCCCTCCCTTCTGGCCTGTAGTGTTTCTGTAGAGAAAACAGCTGATAGCCTTATGGGGGTTCTCTTGTAATTAACTCTTTTTTTCTTGCTGCCTTTAGAATTCTCTCTTTATCTTTAACTTTGCCATTTTTATTATACTATGTCTTGGTGTAGGTCTGTTAGGGTTCATCTTGTTTGGGACTCTCTGTGCTTCCTGTATCTGGATATTTGTTTCCTTCTTTAGGTGTAGGAAGTTTTCAGCCATAATTTCTTCATATACATTTTCAATCCCCTTTTCTCTTTCTGAAATCCCTGTTATGCATAGATTGGCCTGCTTTATATTATTCCATATGTCTCTTATATTGCTTTCATTTTTTTTTTTAATTTGGCTTTCCGTCAAATGGAAATTTTCTGTCTGGAAATGGGGTAATTTCCATTATTCTATCTTCCATGTCACTTATTCTTTCTTCTGCATTATTCGTTCTGCTATTCATTGCCTTGAGCTCAGCTTTCGTCTTGGCAAATGAATTTTCTAATTGTTCTTGGCTCCTCCTTATAGTTTCTAGTCCCTTTTTACAGTAAACTGCATTTCTGTTGATAGCCTTTCTTAATTCCTTCAGTATTTTCATTACCTCCTTTTTGAACTCAGTGTCTGTTAGACTGAAGAGGTCTGTTTCATTGTTTATTCCTTCAGGGGAATTTTCTTGGTCTTTTAACTGAGAGTGGTTCCTCTGCTTCTTCATTTTGCTTATATTTCTCTTACTCTGTGAGTTTAGGACAAACAAATTATCTACTGTAGTGTTGGAGGGCTATTTACATGCGGGAGCATGTCTGCATAGCTTATGTGGGTTTAATATTTTTTTGGTGTGAGTGCTGTTTTTGGTTTGGATGCTTGCCATCTCTTTCCTCAGCCTGTGCTGGCCATTATCCCCTTGATAAGGGGTGTGCGGATGCACGGCCCACACACACGTTCCCAGGAAGGCGGGGGCAGCGGGTGGCTCCTGGTCGTGGGTCCCTTGGCGAAGGCAGCTGGCTGCACATACTCCCAGGAAGGTGGGGGCAGTGGTTGGTGCCAGGTCAGAGCACCCTTAGAAGCGGCATGGATCACATGCACCCCAGGGGAGGCAGGGGCAGTGGTTGGTGCAGGGTTGCGGGACACTTGGTGTTGGTGGGCTGCACAAGCTTCTGGGAAGGTGGAGGCGGTGACCTGCACCTGTTCACAGGAACCTCCACAGAGGCTGCAGTCCGCACTGCCTCTGGAGTCTGAGATGGCAGCGACGGCTCACGCCTGCCCCCACTCATGTAGACGGTGCCCTGCCACTTGAGAGCACAAGGAGAAAGAAACTCTTATGGCAAGCACACCCTTCTCCTTCTGGGAAGGAGATCTTCTTCCCAGATTCCCTCAGATGTGGTGCACCACACCCTAGCCCCCTCAGGCTGTCTTCACACAGCCAATCCCAGTCCTCTTCCCAGTGTCTGACCTCCGAAGCCCGAACCTCAATACCCAGCCTCCACCAGCCCCAAAGGACAAGCATCTCAGCCTGGGAAATGCCAGTTGGCACCGCTAATCTGTGCAGGTCTCTCTCAGCTTTGCCCTCCACAAACCTGTTGCTGTGCTCTCCTCCAAGGCTCCAAATCTCCCCCTCTGTCCTGGCTGATCTCCCGGCCAGTGAGGAGACTTCCCCGTGTGTGGAAACTTTTCCTCTTTCACAGCTCCCTTCCAGGGGAACAGATTCCATCCCAATTCCTTTTTTGCTCTTTTCTTTCTTTTTTCTTTTGTCCTACCTGGTTACATGGAGATTTTCTTGCCCTTTTGGAGGTCTGAGGTCTTCTGCCAGCATTCAGTAGCTGTGCTGTGAGAGTCATTCCACATGTAGATGTATTTTTGATGTATCTTGTGGGAAAAAGGTGAGCCCCACATCCTACTCCTCTGCTATCTTGATCCATTTCCCCTGAAATGTCCTTTTAACATTATGAAATATCCCTCTTTATCTCTGATAATACCCTCTATCTTGAAAGCTATTTTATCTGATATTAATATAGTTATTCCTTGCTTTTAATGCTTATTGTTTGCCTGGTATAGTTTTGTCCATTCATTTACTTTCATCATACCTGTGTGTTTTTATACCTAAAAGATAATTCCTGTACGCTGTATATAGTTTGGTCTTCCTTTTTTATCCACTCTGACAACATCTGCTTTTTAATTGCAGTGTTTAGACCTTTAATATTTAATATAATTACTGTTATCATCAGATCTCATTCAATATTTTATTATTCTTTCTATCTCTCTGCTGTTATTGCTGCTATTTCTTCTTTCTTATCTTTTAAAAATATAACAAATAATTTTTAATCTTACCTTTTAATATTTCTATCAACTTTTAAGACATATCTCTGTATTTTTTTTTTTTTTTTTCGGTACGCGGGCCTCTCACTGTTTTGGCCTCTCCCGTTGCGGAGCACAGGCTCCGGACGCACAGGCTCCGGACGCACAGGCTCAGCAGCCATGGCTCACAGGCCCAGCCGCTCCGCGGCATGTGGGATCTTCCCGGACCGGGGCATGAACCCGCGTCCCCTGCATCGGCAGGCAGACTCTCAACCACTGCGCCACCAGGGAAGCCCCCTCTGTATTTTTTTAGTATTTTATTTAAGAAAATATATCAGAATTCAACCAGAATACTGTACATTTTCATGCAAAATATAGACACCTCACAAGCATACAGTCCCTTTAACCACCTCCCCCCAACCACACTCTGAAATAGTTTTATATATTTCCTAGCAGCTTATTGATTTGTTTTATTATACACTTATGGATTACATCTGCATACATTGAAAACCGCAAAGAACAATGTTATAATTTTCTTTTAAACATCCACAGGTCTTTTTTAAAGAATTTAAGAGGATAAAAATAGTCTTCTATTTTTATCCAGATATTTACCATTTCTGATGCTCTTCATTTGCTCCTGAAGATCCAACTTTTCTGTTAATATTCTTTTTTCCTTTGAAGAACTTCCACTACCATTTCTTGTAGTACAGGTCTGCTGGAGACAAATTTCTCTTAGTTTTCCATTTATAAAATTGTGTTAAATTTGCCATCATTTCTGAAGGATATTTTCACTGGACACAGAATTTTGGGTTGACTGAAGTTTCAGTTTTAAAGTGTCCTGGCCACTATGATTTCTTCCGTTGTTTTTGTTTTCGTTTATGGCCACTGATTTCTGATGAAAAATCTGTTGGCATTTGAATCACTGTTCTTTTGTATGTAAAGCATCACTTTCCTCTGTCTGCTTTCAAGATTTTCTCTTTATCTTAGGGTTTCATTTTGTAATGTGTCTAGGCATAGTTTTCTTAGAATAGCCCTCATGGATTTAAACTGCACTGCAACACACCTCATCCCTTGATTTCCTGTTATATCCAATATATCAGTCCTCTAAGCCTAGTCCTTCCTATTATCTTTACTCATAACCTGTCCATGTTGGAATGACCAGAGCTGCTCACTTACAAGTTGATGTTTTATAATTCAACTGAGTCATCAGAGTTCCTGGAAAATACTTTAATTCTCCCAAAGGACCATTCCAAATAAAAAAAAATACATGAAGGAGAGATATGCACTAAGATAGAAAATACTTAGTAGCTACATAAGACATCAAAAACTAACCCCTTCTAGAAGATGCTACATTAAATCCTTTTTAAAATGAGTAGTATAATATCTTTTAAATAAGTTCAGAGGTAAAAGTTCCAATTTTAAAAAGAAGAGAACAAATCAGATAGGATAGTTAGAACTTATGGGGTGATTTCACCAATAAGACAAAAGAAAAAATTGTCTAGTCTTCCTGAAGTCATCAGAGGCCTGCTCAACAGGTGAACATGAATGTTTTCTGCTCAGAGATACTCAGGATATTGGTCAAACTAAAAGAAACAAAGGATTCACATATTCTTAGTAAAGAATATATTTATATCACTAAGATCAAAGACTGGATATGCTTATGCTAATTGCCTTTCACCATGTATTTTCTTCACTAACAGCCACTTCTCATGGATATAGTTTGTAATTATATCAATAAATTCTTTTATAAAACAACAAATCCCAATTGCATGCAATATTGTTCAACTCCTCTTAGAATGGTTCACTTGGGAAATATACAATTATATAATCATTCTGTCAGACCTCAGAGTGACCTGAAAATTCTTCACATCACACTCATCCCACAAACCCTTTGTCTTTTGCCTTTTTTAAAAAATATATCATTATCATGTTATAGTGAAATTACTATTTAATTTTCCATAAATAAACATTCTAAACTTTTGTATATGATATAAGAATAGTTATCCGGTTGACAGGAAAATAGTAATAGTAATTTTGCTCAAAAATATGAGCGCTCGTAGTCAAACAATGGGATTTATGGTACACACTTCAAAAATGCTGAAGATCAAAGGGTATAACAACTGTGGATACACTTAAGGATTATCATTTAGTTAATTTATATTATTCTACCAGTTTAATACACAAATTGTAACCTTCTAATTGCTAGTTCCAAAGACTCACATTGTACATAAAGAATCTTCAACAGCTGTCAAAATTGTCTACTTTTTCTTTCCTATAAATGTGTCAATTGGGAAGGATAAACACAAAAAGAACTATATGACTTTCATTAAAATAGGAAAAATAGAAATTAGACAACACTTCCTCCTGTACAGCATCCTGGGTCCCTAGAATCCTCGTGGAAATACACAGTTGCCAGTGATACTAACCAAACAGAATGAAGGTTTTTTGCAGGGATATGCAGCACCTACTTTATACTCCTGATAGGAGGGGAGTGTTATAGCTTCCTGACTTCTCCCACTGCTTGAGATTCTAGAAAGTGTTTGCCAGCTAACCTGATATATGTATACAATGTACACCTAGCATGGGGGAATTTACTGAGAGGTAGGTGAGTATAGGTCAAATCCCAAGCTTCCCTGAGCATTTGTCCAGAACTAAGCCGCAGACTTCCTTGAAGGCTCCTTCAACATATGTACAACCACACTTGTATTGGGAAGGTTCTTATACTGAACATGGTCTAAGGACCACAGTTACAGATCCATTTCTCCACAGTCTACTCCTTGATCCTTGATGAGTTATTTAGCCAGTAGCCATGAGGTATATATTTTTGTGTATTTTGTAACTGAGGACCATAGATCCCCAGACATATATAGGTGTGATTTTACGGAACACAATCTGTTCTTTTTGAGCATTATCATGGACTTACGGCTTTTTACAGATTCAACTAGTTCTAGTTATTATAATCATGGTCTTCTTTTTCAAATTTAAATTATCAAAATTCAGCCAATAAAAGGTCTTTGAAACTGGCATCTTTGTCAGTACTTCTAAACATCTTGGAAAGTATTCTTGCTATCTCACAACAATAATATATTCCAGACCAGTCTTATTTATTCTGGCTGCAAACATGAATGCAGTGTTCTCCAAACAATTCTGGCTCATTTTACTTGACAATAGTATCTGCAGAAGGCCAACAAACAAGATATTTAAGCTCAGAGAGCCTTAGTTTCCTCTCTACAATGAGTATTTTAGAACACACTGAGCATTCTGATAATGTTTTCTAAATACCATTACCCATTATACAGAATAAGGGCTCCTTGGAGAAATGGCTCATTTTAAGTCTGGGTAAAGAAATGAACAAGACAGGCATAGAGTATCTTGTAACCGAAAGAAAATAAGTACTTAAAAAAATGAGCTACCTTGGGCTTCCCTGGTGGCGCAGTGGTTGAGAATCTGCCTGCCAATGCAGGGGACACGGGTTCAAGCCCTGGTCTGGGAAAATCCCACATGCCGCGGAGCAACTGGGCCCGTGAGCCACAACTACTGAGCCTGCGCGTCTGGAGCCTGTGCTCCACGACAAGAGAGGACTCGACAGTGAGAGGCCCGCACACCGCGATGAAAAGTAGTCCCCATGCACTGCAACTAGAGAAAGCCCACGCACAGAAACGAAGACCCAACACAGCCAAAAATAAATAAATAAATTTTTTAAAAAAATGAGCTACCTAGAAAAAAATTTAACAACAGAACTGCAAGACTTGTACACTTGAAACTATAAAACATTGCTGAAAGAAATTAAGATCTAAACAAATGGAAAGATAGCCTATGTTCACAAACTGAAATGCTTACCATTATTAAAATGGCAATATTCCCCAAAGTGATGAAGTGATTCAGCACAATCGCCATCCAAATCCTAGCTGCTTTTTTTTCCTCCCAGAAATCAACAAGCTGATCCTAATATTCATATGGGACCCAGGAAAACCAAAACAATCTTGTAAAGAAAGAACAAGGTTGAAAGACTCACACTTCTCAATTTTGAAACTTACTACAAAGCAAGAGTAATCAAGAAAGTGTGGTATTGGCCTAAGGACAGACTTATACATCAATGAAAAGGAATTGAGAGTCCAAAATTAAACGCTTATATCTACGGTAAATTGATTTTTTACAAGAGTACCAAGAGAATTAAATGGGGAAAGAAGAACATTTTTAACAAATGGTGTTAAGGAAACTGGATACCCACATGCAAAAGACTTAGTTGGACCTCTACCTCACACTATAAACAAAAATTAAACATGGTCTCAAAATGGATCAAACTCAAACTGGATCACAGACCTAAATATAATAGTTAAAACTATAAAACTCCTAGAAGAAAACATAGGAGTATATCTTCATTATATTGGGTTAGGCAACAATTTCTTAGATACAACACCAAAAAGGCAAAAGCAACTAAAAAAATGGATTAATTGGACCTTATTAAAATAAAAATCTTTTGTGCTTCAAAGAACACAAGTAAGAAAGTGAAAAGACAACTCACAAAATGGGATAAAACAATTGCAAATTATATATCTAACAAGGGACTTTTATCCAGAATATATAAAAAACTTACCATTCCAAAAAATAAAAATAAAAAATGGGCAAAGAATCTAAATAGACATTTCTCCAAATAAGAAATGCAAATGGCCAATAAACACATGAAAAGATGCTCAATATCATAAGTTATTAGGGAAATGCAAATAAAAACCAATAAGATACCACGTCACACTCACTAGGATAGCAAATGAAAATGATAGACAGTAACAAGTATCAGTGAAGATGCAGAGAAATTGGAACCCTGATATCAACACGTTGCCGGTGGGAAGGTAAAATGGTGTAGCTGCTTTCAAAACAGTTTGGCAGTTCATCAAAATGCTAAACATAGAACTACCACGTGATCCAGAAATTCCACTCTCCATACTCAAGAGAATTAAAAACACATACTCAGGGACTTCCCTGGTGGCACAGCGGTTAAGAATCCGCCTGCCAACGTAGCGGACATGGGATCGATCCCTGGTCCGGGAAGATCCCACATGCCCTGGAGTAACTAAGCCTGTGTACCACAACTACTGAGACTGCACTCTACAGCCTGCGAGCCACAACTACTGAAGCCCACGTGCCTACAGCCCGTGCTCTGCAATGAGAAGCCACCGCAATGAGAAGCCCGCGCATCGCAACGAAGAGTAGCCCCGGCTTGCCACAACTAGAGAAAGCCCACGCGCAGCAACGAAGACCCAACACAGCCAATAAACAAACAAATAAATAAATAAATGTTCTTTAAAAAAAAAAAAACTATTCGTAACGGGCAAGAAGTGAAAACAACCTATGTCCATCAACTGATGAACTGATTAACAAAATGGGGTACATCTGTACACTGGGATATTAATTGGTAATAAAAAAGAATGGCTGGCATACCAGTACATGCTTCAACAAGGATAAACCTTGAAATCATTATGTTGAGTGAGAGAAACCAGTAAAAAAAAAAAAAAAAAAAAAAAAAATCCACATTTTTGTGATTACTTTTATATGCAGTGTCTAGAACAGGCAAATTCATAGAGACTAAATTAGTGGTTGCCTAGGACTGGGATGGTAGGGGTGGGGAGAAGAGCAGGAATTGAGAATGACTGCTAATGTCATTTTGGAGTTTGAAAATATTCTAAAATTAGACAGTAGTGATGGTTGTGCAACGCTGTGAATATATCAAAAACCACTAAGCTGTACAACTTAAGTGGGTCGATTTTATGGTATGTGAAATGTATTTCAATAAAGCTATGAAAAAATGCATAATCTGAATTTAATGAGAAAACAATAAGGCAAACCCAATTTTAAAGAAATTCTATAGACTATTGGACTACACTTCAAAAATGTCACTTTCATAAAAGACAAAAGCTAAGGAAGTATTCCAGATTAGACTAACAAGACATGACAATTAATGACAATACATGAGAAAAATAATTGTTATAAGGAACAGCTGAGATAAAAGTGACAAATTCTGAAAGAGGACTGCATATTATTAGATACTAGTAGTCTATCAATTGTGAATTTCCTGATTTTTATAATTATACTATAGTAATGTAACAGAATATCCTTGTTTTTATCAGATACATGTTAAAGTAAAGGTATGGGGTCATGATGCCTGCAACTATTATTAAACAGATGATAATAATAATAGTAATAATGTATCTGTTATAGAAAGAGAGAGAAAGCAAATGTGGAAAATGTTAATAGTTATGAATTGAGGTGAAAAGTATAAAAGAAAATTCTTCTATAAGTTTGAAAGTTGGGCTTTTTATTTTTCAAAAAACTTATTTTTGAAAAATAAATGTTTTTCTATAATCAATTTTATCAATAGTTTATTTTATTATCATGAACTATTGATTTAAAACATTTTAATAGTCAGTTTTATCAATAGTTTATTATCATGGTTAGAAAAGATTTATCCACTCCTAGGTAATAAAGAAATTAATCCATGTTTTCTTCTAGTAACTATATGGTTTCACTTTGTACATTTCCATTTTTCACAGTTCAATTTGGAATTTATTCTGGTGTATGGTTGAGAAACATTTCACTTACAGCTGTTCCTTTATGTGTATATCTAGTTTATCCCAACAATATTTGTTTAAAAGTCCTTCTTTTCCCCACTGATTTTAAATGCTATTTTAACAAATTGGGTCTAGTTATAGATTTTCTATTGCATTAGCGAGCTGAAACCATTGTTTAAATTATAGTAGCTGTACTGTATGTTCTATTGTCTTAAAAAAAATTTTTTGGTTGAAATATAGTTGATTTACAATGTTGTATTAGTTTCAGGTTACAGCGAAGTGATTCAGTTATACATATATATATATATATATATTTGTTTTTTAGATTCTTTTCCACTCTAGGTTATTACAAGACACTTAGTTCCCTGTGCTATACAGTAGGTCCTTGTTGGTTATCTATTTTACATATAGTAGTGTGTATATTTTAATCCCAATCTCCTAATTTATCCCTCCTCCCCTTCCCCTTTGGTAACCATAAGTTTGTTTTGTATGTCTCTGAGTCATTTCTGTTTTGCAAATAAGTTCATTTGTATCATTTTTTTAAAATATCATTTTTATAATATTTTCATGGTTATTCTTGCTTTTTTTGTTTTTCTTAATAAACTTTATGAACTAAAGAAACAAAAAGGAGGATATTTGTACTGAGGTTTACATTTCAATTTATAAATTAAGAAAAACTGACCTTCTAATGATGTTAATAAATTTATATCCAAAAACATAATATGCCTTTCTATTGGTTCATGGCTCCTTTGGGCTCCTTCTGTGTGGTTTTTGTTTTTTTTTTTTTATGGTTTTAGGCATTTTGTATTGAGTTTATATCTAGATTTTTTTTCTTGCATTATTTTTGTCTTGCTACTAAAAATTTAGTCTCCTCTTCCATTACATCTTCTAACTGCTTATTTTTGAGTCTATGAAGGTGTTAATTTTTTTAAAAATTTATTTATTTTTGGCTGTGTTGGGTCTTCATTTGCTGCTCATGGGCTTTCTCTAGTTGTGGCGAGCAGGGACTACTCTTCATTGCGGTGTGTGGGCTTCTCATTGTGGTGGCTTCTCTGGCGGTAGAGCACGGGCTCTAGGCACGCAGGCTTCAGTAGTTCTGGCACATGGGCGCAGTAGCTGTGGCTTGCGGGCTCTAGAGCACAGGCTCAGTAGTTGTGGCACACGGGCTTAGTTGCTCTGCAGCATGTGGGATCTTCCTTGACCAGGGCTCGAACCCGTGTCCCCTGCATTGGCAGGCGGATTCTTAACCACTGCACCACCAGGGAAGTCCCAAAAGTGTTCATTTTTTAATGTTGATTTTATAACCTGATATTTATATTCTCTCATTCTTTCACTAGGTTTTCCACTAATTCTTTTGGGGTTTTTTGGATATAGAATTATTCCCTCTGCAAACAGAAACAGTTTCTCTTCCTTTCCAATTTTTTATGCCTGTAAATTCTTTGTCTTTCTAAAACTTCCAAGGCAATATTAGGCATCCTTATCTTTTCCTGAGTTGGTGGCAATGCTTCTATTGTTTCCCAAATAACAAAGGTATTTGACACAGGGAATGAGATGAATACAAAATTGCAAGAAGGGCTAGAGGAAGAGGTTCTAAAAAGCCTTTAAAAATGACTCCCAGAACAACCCCTCTGAACATCTCCTTGAACCTGCTGGCTAGCAGCAACAGCCAAGAGGAGCAGAAGCCTTTACTTCACTTCTTCCTTCTACATTTTCAGGAATGCATTTTATTAGAGGGATCTAATGTGTATTCAGAATGCTAGCAGCAAGGGATTCAGGAAATGCAATATTCAGCTTCCCAGTCTCTTCAGTACAACAAGGCACCAACAGAATGTAATTTAATGGATGTTGAACAAGCCAAACAACTCTAAAATCTCTGTTTCCTCAATCAGAGATAGAAAAAATTGTATGCATTAGTGAACTATTCTCCATTTCTACTCAAGTGAGGATATGAAGGATAAGTTCAGGGTAAAGAATGTGATAGCAACATAAGTGAAACATTACAAAGAAAAAACCTTTCCAGTTATAGAATTATGAAACTTAAGAAAGCCCATCAAAGAGATACTAAAAAACAGATCAAGTAACTATTTTTCTGGGACAATTCAGGTACACTTTTATCTAAAATAATGTACAGAAAAATAATTCTCCATATTTCCCCAACTGATTTATTATCCATCTATTTTTATATTTCCCAGCATATCAAGTTATTAGAGAATATAACAAAATATTAGCTTGTCTAAGTGAAAGACTTCAATTATCTCTTGCCTACCAGTGTTGTTCAATATATCTAGTTATGATACGAATCAAATATTAATTTTAGCACAGAAAGTTCTACAAGGATTCTGTTCACTTGTTGATCTACTTACTGTGTATCTTCCCATTTAGCAACACCAAAATCTGAGCCTTTAATTAAATTATGAATCATGTCTAAATTTCCTCTTCAGAAAATTCTAGGTATGAATAGTTAGTTGTTGACACCAATCTTTATAAGTCTCTATTGACTCTTGTTCAGAAAAACTCCAGTGGCTATGTTTGACTTACAGTGCAAGTCCTATCTTTAAAATAGTTTCAT
Source organism: Globicephala melas (assembly GCF_963455315.2). Classification (NCBI taxonomy): domain Eukaryota; kingdom Metazoa; phylum Chordata; class Mammalia; order Artiodactyla; family Delphinidae; genus Globicephala; species Globicephala melas. Next base: position 71,456,148 of record NC_083320.1, on the reverse strand, counting down.
CTGACAGGCAGTTTCTTAAAATCAGTAAAAATATTTTTATACCATTTATTTGCTGCTTCCATTAGTAGTTTTAAACTAATGTGTCCTGAGTACAACCTAAATCAGTTAAACAAATGGAAACACCTTTAAAATGAAAGATTTTTTAAAAATCCTTTTTCCCTCTCATTTGTATTCCTCTATTTATTTCCTATGTTATACTATTTTATTATATTTGTCACCTTTAAATGAATAAAATAGGGACCTTAATTATGTATGTATGTATATAGGTTAACTGATTTTTGTTTTAAGATAAAGTACATGATAGTACAAAAGAAATGTAAGCTCTCTTCATCCTGAATTTAGGAAACCCTAAGAATGAAGAAGATGTTTAGTAAACTTACAGATACCAGGGGCTTGTTTCTTTGTGATGCTTCATAGCTATTTGTGTGTTTTTATGTATGTACACAGTACTGCTCAGTGTTTTAATTTCTCTAAACGAAAACAGTAGGCTTTACCACATTAGATGTTTTTCATCCAAGTAGAAAAATTAAAAATATGCAATCATATTAAAATTGAGTCATTCAAGACAAATTCAGAGATGGAAATTAGATTAGAGGTTACCAGTAGCTGAGTAAGAGTGGGGAGTTATTGCTTAATAGTTACAGAGTTTCTGTTTGTGGTGATGAAAGAGCTTTGGAAACAGCAGATGGTTGCACAACAGTGTGAATGTCATTACTACCACTGAATTTTACACTTAAAGATGGTGAAAATGGTAAAATTTATGCTATGTCTTTGTTACCACAATTTTTTTAAATGGTTAACATGGTAAATTTTACGTTATATGTATTTTAATCACAGTCTTAAAAAAGTAGACAGTCACTTACAAGAAGGGTTACGCCCTTAAAAATTGTTACATTTATTCATCTAAGATGTAAATATTAAATATATCATAGGGACTTCCCTGGTGGCGCAGTGGTTAAGAATCCGTCTGCCAATGCAGGGACTTGGATTCGATCCCTGATCCGGGAAGATCCCACATGCCGCTGAGCAACTAAGCCCGTGTGCCACAACTACTGAACCTGCGCTCTAGAGCCCGCAAGCCACAACTACTGAGCCTGTGTGCCACAACTACTGAAGCCCACGTACCTAGAGCCTGTGCTCTGCAACAAGAGAAGCCACCGCAATGAGAAGCCAGTGCGCCGCAACGAAGAGCAGCCCCTGCTGGCCGCAACTAGAGAAAGCCCATGCAGCAATGAAGACCCAACGCAGCCAAAAATAAAGAAGAAGAAAAAAAAATCCCACCAGGCTTTAATAAATAAATAAATATATATATCATAGTCTTAGACCTCCATTTTGGGGCTAGATTTTACCTGAGAATTTCAGATATGTAATAATCTATAATTCATCCCAATTATGCCATAAGTTGGCATAGTTTTCCCTGTTGGATAAATCATTTAAATTATAATAAATGTGCTAAAATCCTCTGTATTTTAGCTGAGCCCAAATATTGAGGATGAAATACTGAACAACTAAAAACCTAAGACAGTCTCCTAAAAGAAAACAAGTGTCAGTCCTTATTGGATAGAAGTCCTATACTGTGTTGAAGGGTAATCTTCAACAGTGATATGATGTATAGATACCAAAGCTCATATAATTATCAATAACCATGTGCATTTGTTTGAAAAGTAAAAAAATATATAGTATGAGCTAAGAAAATTCTCAAGAAATAAGGCAATTTCAACTCACCTCATTTGAGAGATAAGAAAGGAAAAAAGAAAGTTCCCTTTCCCTAATTTTTTCCTAAGTACTCTTTAAAAGACTATTTGCACAGTCTTTTAATATAACACAATGGTATTTTGTTTAAAAGCAATTCTTTAAAGATAATGTTTTGTGTAGCTATGTTTTTGCTAATTATATATAGAAAGCTAAAAATTACTAAGTCATGAAACTAACATAATTTTAGATGTACCTTTAAAGAGACAAATGATCACTCTTTTTTAAAGTATTGAAAAGAGGATGGAAAAACCCAGAAGAAGAAATTACAATGTATCTTAATTGTTACATTTTATTTCTGATTTTGTACCTATCATTAAATATGTAGCAGGACAAAATAAAGTCATAAAACCATGAATATCACATATTGTGACCATGGAGAGTCATTCAAAGAAATTATGGTTTTACAATATGCTACTTGACCAAAGACTTCACTCTTAATTCAGAAGGTTAATTTCTCCCAAATCCATATCACCGACATTTAGAAAGATAAAAACAAGTACTTGTGTGGATTTGTTCTTTGTTTTCTGCACTCTTCAGGGACTTAAGCTTAAGACTGTGTGGAGTTACTTCTGAGCACAAGACAAACAACAAACACTGTATTGTTTACATCCCCATCTAGTGGTCTTAACTTTCTATTCTGCCTAGTATTTAAAAATTGAATACTTAAAAACTGAAAACTCAAAAGAGTTATCTGGAAAAAATTAAAACAAAACAAAAATTTACAGCTAGGAGAGAGATTATTAGATTATATAGTCTCACGCTATTTCAACTAGAGGATGTAATGGGATGTCAGGAACTATATGAAGCCAACAGAAAAAAAAAAAAAAACAATGAAGCATGTCCTAAAGCCTCTATTTTACTTAATGCTATATATTAAGGCAAACACATATTCTGGAGTAAAATGCTTATTAGGAGTATTTCAGTTTAAAAAGCACAGGATCCAAACTTCTTATTCTATAGAAAAAGAATCTGATGACCTGAGCAATTAAATGACTTGCTCAAGTTTATTCAACCAGACAGTGATAGAGTGATATCAATAATATAGATGTTTTATACCCTTTCCATTACAAAATACAAGTACATACAAGATACAAATCAAGTTCGTAAGACACTAAATAATAACCCCAAGTGCCAACTAGGTATACACTGGTGGGTTCTTTGGGGTTTTTTTGTACATAGAATTTCTTAGATCTTTTTATCCTCAGAATTTTCCATTCACTTCATACCATAGCACACTTACAACCTGAAGGTAACTCAAACTACTATTCTACATTCTTTTCTAAAATTTGGCTAAAATTATATTAAATTGATTTTCCTTGGGAGTAGATAGTTCTATGAATTTTAACACATGTACAGATTCATGTCACTACCACCACAATCAGGATACAGAGCACTTCTATCACCCCCCACCCCCCCAAATCTCTTGTACTATACATTTGAAGTCACACATTCCCACAATCCCTAGCTCCTGGCAACCACTGATCTGTTTTTCTATCAATATAGGTTTGTCTTTTCAAGGGTAGTTTATAAAGGGAATCATACAGAATGTTAACTCTCAAGAATGGCTTCGTCATTTCAGCAATGTTGCCTCTGGGATTCATTCAAGTTGTTTCATGTATCTACAGTACATTCCTTTTTATTGTTGAATAGTATTCTATGGTATACTATATAATATATGGGATGGTATATAGCATAGTACAGCGTAAAGAGAAATACCATAGTTTGTTTACATATTCAGCCATTGAAGAACTTCTGGGTTGTTTCTGGTTTGGGGTGATTATTAATAAAGAGTCTATAAACATTTGTGTCTAGGCTCTTTTGTAATTCTTAAATGTAGGGGATTTACTATTAGAAGCATTTCATAAGTCATATGTATACAGAAAATGTGACACAAAATATAACTTTCATAAGGGTAAGAATTTAAATAAATACTTTCAATGTCTAAATTACTTCACCACTATTCAGGAATTGGCATTAAGAGGACAATTATTTCTACTTATACATGGGAAACATGAAATAGAAACATTGAATAATCAAACTTCCAGGCATACATCATAATTTACTTAAACACACAGGAAGGGAATGGCAAATAATGGGTCCACTATTTCCTCTTCCTCTGCTCATGGTGTATGTCAATAGTCAATCAAGGCACACTTTGCTGTAGAGCCTTGATGTAGCCTCAGAATGCTCAATACACAGCTCTAGGTTTGCTACTACTGCATAATCAGAGTTGGGACTCCAGTTGCAACAAATTTTCCATTTCTGGTTTTAGGGGAAATTATTCTCAACAAAGCGCAGTCTGTATACAATATTTTAGGAAAAAAAATAATGCTCTGTAGTACCCTTAATCCTAGGTCTATTACCTTCCAAATGTGTAGTTTTTCATAAGACAGAGCAAGAGAAACACTGACAGGGTAGTTCCGGACAGCCATTAGTACCAGAACAAAATCCAAAGTATACAAGGGAAAGGAGCCTAATCTTGTAAAAAGAAAAAAGAAGAGGAGAAGGAAGAAGAAAAGGAATAAGAGGAAGAAGAAGGGAGGATGGGAAGATAAAAAGAAGGAGGAGGAGGATAAGGAAGAAAAAGAGGAGGAGAAGGTTATAGTTCGTTGGGAAATTGTTAAAATCTTATTTGTCACCCATTGTATTAAGCTAACTCTTCCAGTTCTGTGTGTGGCACTTATTTGATAATAAGTCTGTTTTTATGCCTTCATACTACCTATTTGGTAAACATCAGTGTTAGATTATAATAGTGGACTCCCTCCTTATATTTCAAACATAAAAATGGAAGATAAAATTTTAAGGAGAGGTTGTAGGTAAAAATAGTAACATAGGAGAACCCAGCTTCCCCATCCCCCCCAGAAAGATCAAGGATTGAACAGCTATCAATGTGCAGAATTAGCTCTGGGAGACCTCTAAAGTCACTTAGGAAGTTTTAGAAACACAATGCAACATAACAAACTGAAAATAATCACACAAGAAGAGAAGGGAGACACCTTCATTTTGGCTGCATCATCCCATCCCCCAAGCTAGTATTGTTCAGCACCAAGAAGGAACTTTCCAGTTAGAAAGAGTTCTTCTTGCCAGGAAAGGAAGAGCAGGGTGAACAGCTTCTCCAGCCTCTTGGGGCACTCCATGAAGGTACTGCTTTGGTTTCACCCGGCCCAGACCAGCTAAGCTGAGACATATAGAGACAGCTGGGTACAAGGAAGAAAAGCAGAGGCTATTACTAACAGACATGCAGCAGGAGTGATCTAGATTCACAGAGTTAAGCAGATTTCACTACTGATAAAGCCAATAGCCAGCATAGCCTCTGAAGACCACCGGCAGATTTCGCCTCACAGGAAATAGAATTTTGTTAAAAACAGCTCACTGCAGCTGCACAAATGTTAAGTCACTAGCCACCTGAGTCCTTCCCTGTCCCTGCCAGAGTCTGGTAGTCACACTAGCAGCCAGCTGGGGCTTCTACAGCTACATAAGTGCAAGACATCAGCCTAAACCTCCACTGCTGTGCTCAGGGCTAGACCCTCCACCTGTGCACTTGCACACCACTGGCTTGACACCCATTATCAGCCCCCACTACAGTGCACATGCCCAGGGTGAGCGGGTACACCCACAGGCGAGCATGCAGAAAGCCAAGGCCCCGCAGCTGCTGTGGGACCAGATCAGACCCTGCCTCCTGTCTCTAGCTGGCACCACAGTACTCACCTGTAGCCAGCATTTCCAGCTGTGCACCTGCATGCCCCCAGTCTGACTCCTATCACTGGCCTCCACTGCAGTGTGCACACCTGGTGTAAGCATGGGCAGCCACAGGAGAGCATGCCAACAGTCAGGGCCTCCACAGTTTCCGTAAGCCCGTAATCAGCCCTGGCCCCTACCATTACATGTATGTCTGCAACTGGCCCCTGCCACGACATAGGCACTAGCAGCTGACCCCCACAGCCAAGTATAAGCACACCACTGACTCCAGCTCCCACCACTGCTTGCCCTTGTCCCTAGTTGCTGGACCTGGAAGAGTTGCTGAGGACACCAACAGCCCTTGATGCCACTGTAAATCACCTGCAGTGCTCTCCAATGCCCACAGAGTTATCGATGCTATGAATTCCAGCAGCCTGAGTCAAAAAGATATCATGCCCTTTGTACCTGGTACGGCCACATGCCCCTGCACTTGACACACCACACCATTAGAACCAAGGTCACAACTTCATCTAGTGTGCCCCCACCAGGTGAAACAGTTACCTTACTGAAGTTAGTCCCTAAAGTCTGAAAGAGGTGACTCCTTCTTCAAACACTCAGATACCTATGCAAGGCTACAGTGATCATGAAGAATCAGGGAAATATGTCTCTGCCAAAGGAATACAGTAAATCTTAGTAAGTGGCCCCAAAGAAATGGAGACCCAGGAATTGCCCAACAAATAATTCAAAATAATTTTTCTACAGATTGCTTAGAGAGCTACAAGAGAACACAGGAAAACAATTTCATGATATCAGGAAGACAACAGAAGAATAAAACAGATCTTAAACAAGGAGATAGAAAACGTAAAAAGAAGCAGCAAAAATTTGGAGCTGAGGAATACAGTGACTGAACTGAAGACTTTAGTAGAGAGCTTCAATAGTAGACTTGAACAAGCAGAAGAGCGATCTAGAAGACAGAGCAACTGAAATTATCTAATCATAGGGGCAAAAAGAAAAACAAATGAAAAGGAATGAAGAAAAAATCCTATGGTATTTATGGGACACCATCAAGTGAAATGATACATGTATCACTGGAGTCCTAGAAGGGGAAGAGAGAGAGAAAGGGGTAGAAAGCTTATTTTAAAAAATAGTGGATGAAAATGTCCTAAATCTGGGGAAATATTTGGACATCCAAGTTCATAGGTCACCTCAAAATTTCAATACAAAACAACCTTCTCCAAGACATCATAATAAAACTGTTTAAAACCAAAGACAAAAAAAGAATTCTAAAACAAGTAAGAGAAAAAAAATGTTCTCATACAAGGGAACCCCCATAAAGCTATCAATGGATTTCTCAGCAGAGACCTTGCAGGCCAGAAGAGGATGGGATAATATATTCTTCGAAGTGCTAAAAGAAAGAAACTGACAACCAAGAAACTTTACCCAGTAAACCCTTCCTTTAGAATTGAAGGTAGAAATAAAAACTTTCCCTAGTAAACAAAAGCTGAAGGAATTTATCACCAGTAACCTGCCTTAAAAGAAATACTGAAAGGAGCTCTTTGACCTGAAAAGAAGGATGCAAATTAGTAATATGAAAACATAGGAACATATATAACACACTGATAAAGGTAAGCATATAGCTAGATTCAGAATACCCTAATGATAATGTATTACAGTGATGCGTTAACTACTTAACTCTAGATAAAGGTTAAAGGACAAAAGTATTAAAAACAACTATAGCTTCAACAATTTGTTAAGGGATATACAATATAAAAAGATGTAAATGGTGACATCAAAAACATAAAAGGAAGGGAGTAAAAGGACAGAGTTTTTTTATGTGTTCAATTGTTACCATTATAAAACAGACTGTTGTATATATATAAGATACTTTATGTAAGCCTCATGGTAAACACGAAACAAAAACCTACAGTTAATACAGAAAAAGATAAAGAGAAGTGAATTAAAGCATACCACTACAGGAAGTCATTAATCCACAAAGGTAGGCAGCAAAAAAGAAAAAAGTAATAATGGCACTATAAAACAGCCAGAAAACAATAAGATAGCATTAGTAAGTCCTCACCTATCAAGAATTACTCTAAAAGTAAATAGATTGAATTCTCCAATCAAAAGGCATTGAGTGGCTGGATGGATTAAAAAAAAAGACCCAACTGTATGCGGCCCATAAGAGACTCACTTCAGCTTTAAAGACACACATAGGCCCAAAGCAAGGGAATGGCAAAAGATATTCCATGCAAGTAGAAACCAAAAGAGAGGAGAGGTAGCCATACTTATTTCAGACAAAATAGACTTTAAGTCAAAAATGGTAACAAGAGACAAAGATGGTCATTATATAATGATGAGGGGGTTAATTCAACAAGACAATTTAACAATCATAAATATATATGCATTTAACATCAGAACACCTAAATATATCAAGCAAATACTAACAGATCTGAAGAGATAAATAGACAATTCAAGAATAGCATGGAACTTCAATACCCCATTTTCAACAATAGATAAATCATCCAGACAGAAAATCAACAAGGAAATATTGAACTTGAACCGTATTTTAGACCAAATGGAGCTAACAGACATATACAGAAAATTCCATCAAATAGCAGCAGAATACACATTCTTTTCAAGTGCACAAGGAACATTTCCCAGCATATATCACAAGATAGGTCAAAAAACAAGTCTTAGCTAATTTTAAAAGTTTGAAATCATACCTAGCACGTCTGGTACTTTCAGTTACAAGCATCTTTGCTGTAGATGCCAAGAACATTTCTGCCATATAACTAACTGGCCATAAGGCAATTTTGCCATAAAAAATGAAATGAAAAATAAAAGAGGGGCATTAAAAAGGACATAAAGAAACATGATAAATTAACAACAAAATTAAGAAGACTTTCCTGTGAAATACAAAGTATTTGAATGTGTTTAAAATGTGTGTAGATTCATGGCAATGCTGTGCAAATAACTGATTTTATTTTGTGTGTTGCACCTAAGCATTTGTTTTCCAAGTCTTTTGTTCATAGTATTTTATACTTTTTTTTTGCTTGTTGATTCATCTCCTCCTTTGGCATTGCATTTTTTTCTTTATTGCCAAAATTTCTTCCTTCATTGAGGTGGTATCACTTTCCAAATACTAGGACGCATATTTGTAAAAGAGATTTGCATTGCATTGTGAAAGCCTTCTACGCTGTTAGCTGTTCTTGGTATATTGTCATATGTCCCTTGATAGACATTTCGAAGTTCTACACGAAATGTGGGTTCCACTATGTGCCTTCAAGGCTCTTGCCCTTATTCTCCTGCAATAGGATGTGTTCAAAATAAGAAACCAACACTTGTGGCAAATCATTATTATCTCGATAAAACCATCAATAATGTTGCTGACCAGAAGAAATGCCAAAGCATTTCAACGAGTTGAAACCAAACTGTCAACCCCCAAACCGTCAATCAGTTATTTTAACTTTCACGGAAAAATTGACTTAAGGTCAATTAGTTATGTTGCAGAAATGCTTGTGGCAAAGATGTCTGTGGCAAAGATGCTTATGGTGAAAGTACCTAGAACCCATACCAAGTTTCTTTTCTGACCACAGTGGTATGAAACGAGAAATCAGTAACGTGAGGAAACCTGTAAAATTCACAAATTGCAGATATTAAACAATATGTTCCTAAATAACCAATGAGTCAAAGAATAAATCAAAAGGGAAATCAAGAAATACAGACATACCTCAGAGATATCATGGGTTCCAGACCACCATAATAAAGCATATATCACAATAAAGTGAGTCACATGAATTTTTTGGTTTCCCTGTACGTATAAAAGTTATGTTTACATTATACTTCAGTCTACTATGTGTGCAACAGCATTATGTCTAAAAGCACAATGTATATACCTTAATTTTAAAATAATGCCTTTGAAAAAATGGTCCCAATATACTTGTTTGACCCAGGGTTGCCACAAACCTTCAATCTGTAAAAAACACAGTATCTGGAAAGCACCAAGGTGAAGTACAGTAAAACAAGGTATGCCTGCATCTTGAAAAAAAAGAAAATGGAATGACAACATATCAAAACCTGTGGGATGCTGCAAAAGCAGTTCTAAGAGAGAAAGTTTAAAAGGGTAAAGGCCAATATTAAAAACAAAGAAAAAGCTCAAAAAAAACCCTCACTTTATACCTCAAACAACTAGAAAAAGAAGAACAAACTAAGTAGAAGGATGGAAATAAAGATCAGAGCAGAAATAAATGAAATAGAAAGCAGAAAAACAATTAAAAAGATCAATAAAATTAAGAGTTGGTTTTTGAAAAAGATAAATAAAAGTGACAAACCTTTAGTTAAACTAACACAGTGTGTGGAGAAAAGGAAACTTTGTACACTGTTGGTGGGAATATAAATTAGTACAGCTACTATGGAAATCAGTATGGAGGCTCCTCAAAAAATTAAAAATAGAACTACCATATGATCCAGCAATCCTACTTCTGGGTATACATCCAAAGAAATGAAAACAGGATCTCAAAGAGATGTCTGCACCCCTATGTTCATTGCAGCAATATTCACAATAGCCAAGATGTGTCAACTTGGTGCCTTAAAAACACAAATTTACAATTCTGCAAGTCAGAAGCTTGAAATGAGTTGTTTAGGGCTAAAATCAAGGTGCTGACAGGGTGCTACCCTCTGGGGACTTTGAAGAATCTGTTTCTTCCTTCTTTCAGCTTCTAGAGGCTGCCAGCATCCATTGGTTCCTGGCTACATTACTCCAATCTCTGCTTTGTTGTCCTATTGCCACCTTCTCTATTAACCTCTTATAAAATATCTTGTGATTATATCTAGGATTCACCCAGGATAAATGTCCCATCTCAAGTTCTTTCACTTAATCATATCTGCAAGTCCCTTTTGCCATACAAAGCAACATTTTTAGGTTCTAGAAATTAAGGTGTGGACATTCCTGGGGGGGCCACTATTCAGTCTACCAGAGTAGTCAACTCCTCTCTCACCCAGCTGCCAGCAACCACTGTCCTCTTAGTTCTGTCCCTATAGCTTTGCCTTTTCCAGAATGTCATATAAACACAATGATTACAGTATGTTGCCTTTGGAGTCTGGTTTCTTAGCAAGATGCACATGAGATTCATCCATATTATACTGCACTTATAAGTAGTTCATTCCTTGGTATTGCTAAGAAGTACTCCACTGCATGGATGTACCATACTATGTTTATCCATTAACAAGTTGAGGGCCATTTGTGTTGTTTCCAGGTTTTGACAAACACTCATGTGTAGTTTTTTCGTGTGAACATAGTTTTCATTTCTCTTGGGTAAATACCTAGGAATAGGACTGCTAGGTTGCATGGTAAGTGCATGTTTAACTTTCTAAGAAACTGCCAAACAGTGTTCCAATGTGTCTGTACTCCTTATGTCTCTTCTAAAGCACACAGTCACCCACTGAGTAAACAATGAAAAAGTGTTCATAAAGAAAAAGTGGAGGAAATAGATTTTGGTTATAAAACACTGTTTGCCAAGGAAATAGGATGAATTCTCAATACAGAAAGATATAGAAATAAAAATAGAAAAGTACATTTAAGAGACAGGACAGATAGTACTAAAGGCTCCAACATATAGGTAATAATAATATTAGAAATTACTTAGAGAATAATAGAGGAGCAATACTGAATAGATAATAGCTGAAAATTTTCCAGAACTGAGGAGATATTTAAATCGACAGATTGATAATGCACAAGCAGAATAAAGAGTCACAACCAGATACATTATGATGAAAATGTGGGATATTAAAGATAAAGAGAAAATCTTAAATCTACCAGAAAGTATAAACAGATTTCCTAAAAGTATGAAAATTAAGACTGACAGCAGGCATTTCATCAACTGTTGATGAAATAACAAAGAAATAAATCAACAACTTTTTATGTGAAATATTAGGACCAGAAATACTTCAGAATTCAGATTTTATGGGAGGATGAAGGATGTTAGAAAATTAATGTGGTCCATATACTGTATATTACATAGCACATTTAGCCAGCTCTGAGGAACATGGCTTAAGTAGCAAGGTGAGAGGAAGAGAGTTGACAACAGGCTTCAGAAGCTTCTACAGAGCTATGAAGAGATCATGGTAGGGAAGATATGACAAACTGTATTAACTTTGTTTGGAAGCTGCAAATTAATCACCAATTTGCATGATTTTGTTACCTTGTTTCTCTGTACTGTTTATGCAAAAAGAGTATAAAGAAGTTAAAGCTTCCAGGACTTCCCTGGTGGCGTAGTAGTTAAGAATCTGCCTGCCAATGCAGGGGACATGGATTTGAGCCCTGGTCCAGGAAGATCCCACATGCCGTGGAGCAACTAAATCCGTGCGCCACAACTACTGAGTCTGCGCTCTAGAGTCTGTGAGCCACAACTACTGAAGCCCGCATGCCTTGAATAAAAATCCATGTTAGAAGTTAAAGCTTCCAGACCTTTTCTCCCAAAACATCTAACTGCAAAAATCTTTCTTCTGGTAACCAGAGGTCCACTCTTTTTTCTTTTAATTAATTAATTGATTGATTGATTAATTTATGGCTGCATTGGATCTTTGTTGCTGCATGTGGGTTTTCTCTAGTTGCGGCACACGGGCTTCTCATTGCGGTGGCTTCTCTTGTTGTGGTGCACAGGCTCTAGTGCGCAGGCTCAGTAGTTGTGGCAAACGGGCTTAGTTGCTCCGTGATATTTGGGATCTTCCCGGACCAGGGCTCAAACCTGTGTCCCCTGCATTGGCAGGCGGATTCCTAACCACTGCGTCACCAGGGAAGTCCTCAGAGGTCCACTCTTAAATGTTTTTGGTCTACAGTTCTAGAAACATATTTTTCAAATACTTTTTAAAATTCAGACTCAAAATAAGAAATGCATTTTACATCACAACCCAGAAATCAGTCGTACACACATATACACTTGAAATAAATGTTGCAGTAATAGTAATTACACTATGTGCTAAACACTGACATTTTCAACTCTATTTAACTTGAAAAAATGCTCGCTGTGGACTTACTAAATTGATTTCATGACACACCAATAGTAGCAACCTGCAGATTGACAAGGATTGAGAAATCTTCTATGCACATATATACAGTCAGTCCTCCATATCTGAGGGTTCCACATCCATGGACTCAACCAACTATGGGTCAGAAATATTTGAAAAAAAAAATTCCAGAAAGATCCAAAAAGCAAAGCTTGAATTTGCCGTGTACCAGAAACTATTTACATACCATTTACATTGCATTAGGTATTATAAGTAGAGTAGAGATGATTTAAAGTATAGAGGAGGATGTGCATGCATATGTTATATGCAAACTTTATATAAGGAACTTGAGCAATGGCAGATTTTGGTATTCTCAGAAGGTCTCGGAACCAATCCCCTGCGGATGCCAAGGAACAACTGTATACATTCTTTTATATAAAAATGAGATTATACAAATTGTACCTTTGTTACATTGTAACTATCCTTATTCATATTCCTTTTTACATTATTTATTAATATACTCTTAGTGTCACTAAGAGTTAAAGCATAACTATATCCTCATTTGCACACTTTTCTTATTCATTCTTGTAGTCTGGAAGAAATTATTTCCTACAATGACTTTCTAAGACACAAAATAGAAGCATCTGGTATAGTAGTAACCTTCTTATACGTCACAGAACAAAGAGGTATTTTAAAAACCTTCTCTAAGAAATGCTACATTTTCTTTCTTTTTTAAAAATATTCATTTATTTATTTGGCCACGCCAGGCCTTAGCTGTGGCACACGGGATCTTCGTTGCCGCGTACAGGATCTTCGTTGTGGCATGCAGGATCTTTAGTTGCTGCATGTGGGATCTTTAGTCACAGCATGAGGGATCTAATTCCGCAACCAGGGATTGAACCCAGGCCCCCTGCATTGGGAGCGTGGAGTCTTAACCACTGGACCACCAGGGAAGTCCCAAGAAATGCTACATTTTAAAAATATTTATTTGTTTGTTTACTTATTTATTTTTGGCTGTGTTGGGTCTTCATTGCTGCCTGCAGGCTTTCTCTAGTTGTGGCGATGGGGGGCTACTCTTCATTGTGGTGCTTGGGCTTTTCACTGCAGTAGCTTCTCCTATTGTGGAGCACGGGCTCTAGGCTCACAGACTTCAGTAGTTGTGGCAGACGGGCTTCAGTAGTTGTGGCACATGGGCTCAGTAGTTGTGGCTCACGGGCTCTGGAGTGCAGGCTCAGTAGTTGTGGCGCACAGGCTTAGTTGCTCTGCAGCATGTGGGACCTTCCTGGACCAGGGCTCGAACCCTGTCCCCTGCATTGGCAGGAGGATTCCTAACCACTGCGCCACCAGGGAAGTCCCTACATTTTCATATACAGAATTTCCTGTCAAACAGGCCAAGCTGGGCTTCCCTGGTGGCGCAGTGGTTGCGAGTCCGCCTGCCGATGCAGGGGACACGGGTTCATGCCCTGGTCCGGGAAGATCCCACATGCCGTGGAGCGGCTGGGCCCATGAGCCATGGCCGCTGGGCCTGCGCGTCCGGAGCCTGTGCTCCGTAATGGGAGAGGCCTCAACAGTGAGAGGCCTGTGTACCGCAAAAGCAAACAAATAAACCAACAAACAAAAACAGGCCAAGCTGTCCACATCATGCTTATTTACTAAAATGGAATTTGAGGGTGGAGGTATCATTGCTTGAAAAAATTAAGAGTAATGTCGAAATCTTTTTTTATGCCCTTTCATGTATGCATGTTGAACTATACTGCTCATTAATTTTGTAATATAAAGTTTTATGAATTTAATCATAGAACTCTATGATTTTCATAAGAGGGAGATAGGAGTGTTTCCACTCTATTTATTTATTTATTTGTTTGTTTGTTTTTTACATCTTTATTGAAGTATAATTGCTTTACAATGGTGTGTTAATTTCTGCTTTTTAACAGAGTGAATTAGCTATACATATACATATATCCCCATATCTCCTCCCTCTTGCATCTCCCTCCCACCCCACTCTATTTGAAAGGTGCAACTAAAACATACAAAAATGTTCTACTGAGGCTGTAGAAATTTTATTAATAATTTACAGATACCAAGTAAAATATAAGTATAATATATTTAGAAAGAATGCACATCTATGAATTTTAAAATGTAACATTTGATAACTTACATAATAACTTAACTAAGGTAGAACAGTTAAAAATAATAAATAGGATGTGCATTTTACAACTTTTAACTCAATTTTTTTATTTTTATTTTTTATTTTGAAGTGATTTCAGACTTATAAGCTACAAAACACAAACCACTCAGTGCCAAGAATGCGGTTTTTAAATATCATCCTCTGATTAAAAAAAAAAGCCAGGGACTGTGAAGAAACAGCAGACTGTAGAGCTGGAACAGGGAAAATATCAATACAAGACAAGGCAGAAGCATTTTGTACTACCAGAAAGCAAGGGAATGCTCACAAACCAAAAGGGTGGGGACATGACAAAAGGCCATGGAAGTCTATCAGGACTCCAGATGGTCAAAGCCGGAGCTACTAGAGCGACCAAACAAAGAGGGTATTAGATTATAACCTCCCAAATAAAAATATACAAACCCATACAAATATAAATAAATGATACATAAATAAGTAGGGGAGAAGAGTCAAATCTTCCCTACAGAGGAATCCAAATAATATATGTGGAAACAATCCTGTCCAGAAGGTGAAGTTTAAACCTGCCCCCTGCCCCTGCCTTTGAGAGTGGGCTTGAGTTAGTGACTCCCTTCCAAATAGGATGGGGGAAAACCTGGAACTTTACAGAGGGGAAACCTAGAAGATACTTCCTTAACCAAGATAACCAGGTTTACATCACTAGAATTACCCTGTTGATAGCATCCACTCCCTGACATAATGTGAGATGAGAATGGTACTTCACCTCTGTAGTACTTTTTCTAAAAAACCCATAACACCAGTCTAATTATGAGAAATACATATGACAAACCAAAATTGAGAGACAACCTATAAATATTTCACCAAGACTCCTCAAAACTATGAAAGTCATGAAAAATAAGGAAAGAATGAGACTGTCACAGACCAGAGGAGATTGGAGAGATGATGAATAAATGAAATGTGGTACCCTGGATTGGATCTTGGAGCAGAAAAAGGATATTAAAGGAAACATTAGTGAAACGTGATTAAAGTCTGGAGTTTAGAGGAACATTCAATGGAAAATGGGTGAAATCTGAATAAAGCCTGTGGTTTAATTAATAGTAATGTACCAATGTTTGTTTCTTAGTTTTGAAAAATGTACCACGGTAATTTTAAATGACATCAGAGGACAGAGGACACGGGTTCGTGCCCCGGTCCGGGAAGATCCCACGTGCCGCGGAGCGGCTGGGTCGGTGAGCCATGGCTGCTGAGCCTGCGCGTCCGGAGTCTGTGCTCCACAACGGGAGAGGCCACAACAGAGAGGCCCGCGTACCCAAAAAAAAAAAAAAAAAAATGACATCAGAGGAAACTGAAATTGGGTGAGGGGTGTACTATCTTTTCAAGTTTTCTGTAAACGTTAAATTATTCTAAAATAAAATAGTTTATTTTTTTAAAAAGTACAAATAACTGCCATATACACTTCAGATTCTCCAAACTCATTAACATTTTACCACGTTTGCCTTATCACTCTCTTTCTCCTCCCTCTACAGATTTTCTTCTGAATTTGATAACAAGCTGCAGACATCATTCCCCTTTACTCCTAAATATTTCAATGTATTTCCTTAAAAAGTACATTTATCGAAATAAGGTAATTACCATTAATACAGTACTATCCAATCCACAGACCTTCACATTTCACCAATTGTTTCACTAATGTACTTTATAACAAAAACAGAATAAAATAAATTATTTTTTCTGTCTTGGCCCATGGTCTATTCCAGGGTAAGAATTGTAGTTAATTGTCATATCTCTTTAGTATTTTTTGATCTGGAACAAGTTCCTCATTCTTTGTCTTTCTTTTTCTTTTCTTTTTTTTTTTCCGATACGCGGGCCTCTCACTGCTGGGGCCCCTCCCGTTGCGGAGCACAGGCTCCGGACGCACAGGCTCAGCGGCCATGGCTCACGGGCTTAGCTGCTCCGCGGCATGTGGGATCTTCCCGGACCGGGGCACGAACCCGTGTTCCCTGCATCGGCAGGCGGACTCTCAACCACCGCGCCACCAGGGAAGCCCTCTTCATCTTTCTTGACCTTGACATTTTTGAAGAATATAAGCCATTTATTTTGCAAAATGCCCCTCAATTTGGGTTTGACTTATGTTTCTTGTTTAAATTCAGGTTATACATTTTTGCAGGAATGCCACAGAAGTGATGTTATGCTCTTTTCAGTGCATCCTATCAGGACGCATGATGTCTATTTGTCCCATTACTAATAACATTAATTTTGAGAACGGTAAAGGTGATGCCTCCACTGTAAAGTTGCTGTTTTTCTTCCATTAATGATTAGTTAGTACGTTGTGGTGAGGTTATTTTGACGCTGCAAAAATATCCTCCTTGTCATCACCTCTTCATGAATTAGTTGTACGATCCATTGATGATTCTTGCCTGAAACAATTCCTGGCTATTTTGATGTATTTGTATTTCCGTATGAATTCTATATCAACTTGTCTAGCTCTCTTTTAAAAAAGGAGTAGGTATTTTTATTGAAATTATGTTAAAATTATAAAGTAGGGATAATTGTCTTTTCATTGGTTCAGTTCAATTTTTGTGTCTTTCAGAAGTGTTTTAAAGTTTTTCTAAAATAGCTTTTGTACATGTGTTACATTTATTCCCAAATATTTTACCTTTTTTGTTGTTATTTAACTGGGGTTTTCCCAACCACTATATCCTCTAACTGGTAAGTTTTTGTATATGTAAAGAATGTTGAGTTCTGAATGCTAATATACCTTCTAGTTACTGAATTATTTTATTGTTTGAGATAGTTTTATTATTTGATTCTCTAGGGCAGGAGTCCACAAACTTTTTCTGTACAATGTCAGATAAAGTATTTTCAACTTTATGGGCCAAACCCTTTCTATCACAACTATCCAACTCTGCCAGTGTAGGGCAAAAGTAGCTACAGGCAATACACAAACAAAATGATGTGATCAGATGTGGCTCTCAGGCTACTTTGCTGATCTTTGCTCTAGGGTTTCCACGTATACTTTCCTATCATAGTCAAATAGAGTTAGTTTTATTTCTTAATTTCCAATTGTTATACCTCTTCTGATTGCTCTTATCTAATTGCATTGCCTAATATCTCCAGTAAAATGTTGGACTGTAGTGGAGTCACTAGATATCCTTGCCTTGTTCTTGACGGCAGTAGTAAAAAACCACACATATGAAAGCATATATCACAGAGTAAGGTGTGATACATGGGTCTGATGTGAATGCAAACTTGCTACAGTAGGAGGACAGATGCAGAGGACTTTGAAAAGTGATTTCCTCAACCTAAATGTCCATCAACAGATGAATGGATAAAGAAGATGTGCTAAGTATACACAACGGAATATTACTCAGCTGTAAAAAGGAATGAAATAATGCCATTTGCAGCAACATGGATGGACCTAGAAATTATCATACTAAGTGAAGTAAATTAGAAAGAGAAAAACAAATACCATGTGATATCACTTATATGGGGAAACTAAGATACAACACAAAAGAACTTATATATGAAACAGAATCAGATTCACAAAGAGAACAGACTTGCGGTTGCCAAGGGGGAGGGGTGGGGGGGAGGGTAGGATTGGGAGTTTGGGACTACCAGATGCAAACTATTATATATAGAATGGATAAACTATAGGTCCTATTGTACAGCACAGGGAGTTATGTTTGAAATCCTGTAATAAACCATAATGGGAAAGAAAAATAAAATAAAATTAGGTTGTCTTTTTATCATTGAGTTGTAAGAGGTTCTTTATGTACTCGGGATACAAGTCCCTTGTCAGATATATGACTGACAAATTTTTTCTCCTGTATGTTGCTGTCTTTCCACTTTCTTGACAGTGTCTTCTGAAGCACACACATTTAAAATGTTGATGACATCCAATTTATTTATTCTTTCTTTGGTTGATTGAAGGTATCATGTCTAAAAAGCCACTGCTGAATCTAAGGTCAGGATGATTTATACGTACGCTTCCTTCTGAGAATTTTATATTTAGTTCTTACATTTAGATCTTCAATCCATTTTCAGTTAATTTTTGTGCATGATGTGAGTGAGATATGGGTCCAGCTTCATTCTTTGCATGTTGACATCCATTTGTCAGCAGCATTTGTTGAAAATACTATTTTTTCCCCATTGAATTGTCTTGGCATTCTTAGTGAAGATAAATTGACCATAAAGGTAATTTTTTAAAAATTTATTTATTTGGTTGCACTGGGTCTTAGTTGCAGCAGGCAGGCTCCTTAGTTGTGGCATGCAAACTTTTAGTTGGGGCATGCATGTGGGACTAGTTCCCTGACCAGGGATCAAACCCAGGCCCCTGCATTGGGAGCACAGAGTCTTATCCACTGCACCATCAGGGAAGTCCTGAGGTAAGTGTTTATTACTGGACTTTCAATTCTATTCCATGGATCCATGTGTCTATTTTTATGCCTTTTTGCGGGGGAAGAGGTAGGTAATAGATATTTTCATCAACTGAACTCTTTTTATCCTCACCTTCTGTTTTTTTTGTTTTTTTTCTTTTTTTTTTTTTTGCAGTACACGGGCCTCTCACTGTTGTGGCCTCTCCCATTGCAGAGCACAGGCTCCAGACGCGCAGGCTCAGCGGCCATGGCTCACGGGCCCATACACTCCGCAGCATGTAGGATCTTCCCGGACCAGGGCACGAACCCGTGTCCCCTGCATTGGCAGGCGGACTCTCAACCACTGCGCCACCAGGGAAGCCCAGCCCTCTGTTTTCTTTTTAAATGAGTTTTATATAGTTCAAGTTGCTGTCGCTTCTGCACGTCTGTGAATAGAACTGGCAATTTGGGGGAGTTTATAAGATTCCTAGTTTCAAAAGTGTCCTCTGCTTTAGGTAAAGTACGGTTTCTTTATTGATTAGACTTGGGGGCTGGGCGGTGTGAACAATTTGCCCTCCTATTTTAAAAAATATTCTTCTGCCTTGCAGGTTCCTAAATTTTCTTCTCTCCCTTCTCTATTTAACTGTTTAGCTTCTAAAAGGCATTTATTTCTTCCTTTTTAACCCTCTTCTCCCCAAAAGAGTTGCCTTTCCAAAACTGCCTCTTTGAGTCCTATGCAAACTTCTATGTCCCTTTTCTGCGGTCTATTCTTGCCTATCAGGATGTTTTTCAGTAATGTGGGAGAAATTTATTTTCCCGGAAGTGATTTTAGATCAGTCTTAAGCCTGTAACTAGTTCCCCTCTTATCCTGTAGAGTTTTTCGCAGACTACCCATGCTCTCCACCAAGGCTTGCACAAGAGTGTGAATGATTTGGTATTAATTTTTCTACTTACAGATAATTTGAAGTTTGAATGTTCTCTATGTTCTAGTTATGTTGAGACATGGGTTATGTGTAGTTTTATGTTCTTCTTTATTGTTTTTTTGAAGGATGTGTGGGCAAATTCAGATTCATGTATTTGCCATTATTTCAGTTACCCAGTCAATCTTTTAATATTTTTATAAGCATTTTGTTTGTTTGTTTTTCCTGGATGAAGGACTTTTGGGTTCTTAATAGTCTAGGTTACGTCTACTCTAGTATTGCAATGGTAATATTACTTGAGGATGATATTGCAACTGGCTAATCTTCATTGACTCAATGGTCAATACACTATAAGGTGAACTCTTATTAAAGACACTGTACTTCTACCATGATATTCAAATAATTAATATATCATGTGCTATCTAATCAGTGATGACAACAGTGGAAGAAAAAAACTATTAACTAAAATACAAAATAATGCAAAAGTCCTATATGCAAAACGAGCTACTTTCTTTTGTTTACATTTCTCTCTCCACTAGGAAAATTCTTTTTCTTTTAATAGTCAAGTTTAATAAATTAGTAGTTTATTGTACTCTCATATAAATAGTCTATATGAGACACTATTTGATTCACAGCCTATGCTACTTTTGGCTTTTCTTGAGCTTTGCTTACCAGAACAGAGCCCATGTCAAAACCTTAATGACCATGACATTAAAAATAAAATATCAAATGAAATTACTATCTCCTTAAATACAAATATCTAACAAAAATACATTTATCTGCATTTAACAGAAATTAAGTTGGAATACTTGTTTTAGTGAAGATATTTATTCTTTATTTTATTACTTTTAATTGAAGTGCAGTTGAATTACAATATTATATTAGTTTCAGGTGTATAGCATAGTGATTCAGTATTTTTACAGATTATACTCCATTAAAAGTTATTACAAGATAATGGCTATAATTCCGTGTGCTATACAATATATCCTTGTTGCTTATCTATTTTATACTCTGTAGTTTGTACTCTTAATCCCATTGCTCCTCCCCCTTCTCACTCCCTTATTAAAACCAGTTTATTTTCATTATCAGTAAATCTGTTTCTGTTTTGCATATACATTCATTTGTATTATTCTTTTACATTCCACATATAAGTAATATCATATAGTATTTGTTTTTCTCTGTCTGATTTATTTCACTAAGCATAATATTCTCTAGGTCCATCCATGTTGCTACAAATGGCAGAATTTCATTCTTTTTTATGACTAAGTGTCCATTGTATACCCATACCACATCTTCTTTATCCATTCGTCTGCTGATGGGCATTTGGAGTGCTTCTATATCTTGACTATTGTAAATAGTGCTACTACAAACACTGGGGTGCACGTATCTTTTCAAATTAGTATTCTTGTTTTTTCCAGATATATACCCAGGAGTGGAATTGCTGGATCATCTGGTAGTTCTAGTTTAGTTTTTTGAGGAACCTCCATACTGTTTTCCATAGTGGCCGTACCAATGTACATTCCCACCAACAGTGTAGGAGGGTTCCCTTTTCTCCACATCCTCTCCAAAATTGTTATTTGTAAAGCTATTGATATTTCTTTAAATTGCTATGACGTAGTATTTTTATTTTTGCAGCTACAATAGCATTCCTTAGGTATTACTGTACTGATTTTATTTTATATAGGAGTTAGAAATGATTACTGGGAATTTGGGACTACTCATTTTCCATCAGTTAAATGGTATGTGATCATAAGTAAATACTTTTGCCACTCTCAGCTTTTGTTTTTGCATATGAGATATGTAATTAATTTGCTAATACCTATTATGAGATGTTTTGAAAGGTTTAATATACTTTGAAATATTAGAATGAAAAGACTCAAAGCAAATTACCAATAATTATAATTTTGCCTAGTATATGTTACTATGCTAAAAAACACTGCAAGAGCACTTGTTGTGGTATCTTATGAAGCTAAAAGTATCTCCAACAATCTACTATTCTCTTCAATATAAAAATATTTCACTAAAAGGTACTCTTTTATCATATATAAAAAAATTTTATCCCTTTCTATCAAATACTATATATTATATAGTATTACAAAGTCTTTTTCTTCTTAATATAAAAAGATTTTAATATGAGCTACTATGTCACGTAATAAAAATGTTTAGTCCTTCCTATCATATTTCTATATAATGGTGAGTTTTAATACTACCTTGAATCAGTGCTTTCTTTTTTAATGTTCTTGGGAGTTAAGATCTGTCTGTTCACTTTACAGCTGTATCCAAAAGCACTAATGATAATTAAAAAAAATTTTTTTTTCTTTTTTTGGCTGTGTTGGGTCTTAGTTGCAGCATGCATGCAGGATCTTCGTTGTAGCATACGGGATCTTTCATTGTGGCACTCAGGCTCTTCATTGTAGCACTCAGGCTCTTCATTGTGGCACGCGTGCTTCTCTCTAGTTGTGGTGCACAGGCTTCTTTCTAGTTGTGGCATGCGGGCTCCAGAGCACGTGGGCTCTATAGTTGTGGCTTGTGTGTTCAGTTCAGTAGTTGCGGTGCGCGGGCTTAGTTGCCGGGTGTGGGTTTAGTTGCCCTGCGGCAAATGGGATCTTAGTTCCCCGACCGTGGATCGAACCCACGTCCCCTGCATTGGAAGGCGGATTCTTAACCACTGGACCACCAGGGAAGTCCCGATAATTTTAAAATTTCTAATGGCTATAAACATTTCTTACATAATTAAATAGTATCTTGAACTAAAGATTTCTCAGCAACAGTATTTACTCTGCCTAAAATGTATTTAGGGCATATGTACTACTACCAGATAATTACCGCTTAACTAACTTTAAGTACCTTACAAAAAACAAAACCCCAATATCTCCTTGTTCTCCTTGTTCGCTCATTTGCTTAACATTTACTGAGTGCCTACATCTTGCCAGGACTGTTTTCTGGTTATCCCAAATATTAGAAACAGTATGTGGCAACAGAGCAAAGAATGTAAGATGGAGTTAGACATACTCATTATCCTCAGAGGGTTGTGATGACATACAACTGAGGAACAGTCTCAAGTAACCCTTGAAAAACTGAGTGTGCCCCTTCATTAGAGATTTTTGTATTGAGTAGATTAAATCAATATTTAAGTAGGTCCAAGCACATCAATATTATTATTTAAAAGCCATGGTTAGGAAGAAACCCTGAATTTTCAAATTCTATTCTTCATGGAGCTTATAATAAATTTCAGTGGATACATGTCCTTTAGTATTTTGCCTCCACATTTTGATTAATCAATCACCCCAAATGCTACTTCTCACTTCTTTTTATTTGAATCTCACCCCTACTAGGTCCAGTTGCAATGCCACACCCACAAAGCCTACAATGGATTTTATTCATCTTATATTACAACACATTCTATCAACTCATAATTCCTAGAACCTTATGTATTAATCTTAGCTGCTCATCTCAGCCGTAGGAGTCAACAGTCCAGGGACTTTTACTCATATGGCATTACAATGCAAACTCATTACTGGCAGAAAAAGGTCAAACAAGTAAGAATCTTTAGAAATTGTTCAAAAATTAAAGATGTGAAGTAATGAAAAAGTGCCCACCTTAAAATGGTCTCTTGAGTCTGAAATACACGAGCTGTCAATACTATCTCTCATTACTAGTATAAATCACTTAATCAAGTTATCCTAATAAAACTTTCTAAGTATTTAAAATAGAAAACTATTTTACCATACTTTTAAAACATCAATGTAAAGCATACTAAATATATGTTAGATTATAACACAGCAAAGGATATGGACATAAAGTTTTCAAATTTTGTATCTTACCAACTGCCTTAAACTAACGAATTTATTTTAAATTTTTTTATCTGTAAAATTATTTTAAATAAATCACAAACGTAAATAACCCTAGACAGCCAGCTATTCACCTTTCAGATAAATGTTTTTTTTTTTTTTTTAATTTATTTATTTATTTTTGCCGTGTTGGGTCTTCGTTTCTGTGCGAGGGCTTTCTCTAGTTGTGGCAAGCCGGGGCCACTCTTCATCGCGGTGCGCAGGCCTCTCACTATCGCAGCCTCTCTTGTTGCGGAGCACATGCTCCAGACACGCAGGCTCAGTAGTTGTGGCTCACGGGCCTAGTTGCTCCGTGGCATGTGGGATCATCCCAGACCAGGGCTCGAACCTGTGTCCCCTGCTCCCCTGCATTAGCAGGCAGATTCTCAACCACTGCACCACCAGGGAAGCCCCAGATAAATGTTTTTTTTTAAAAAGCTTTGAGAATTTGGCATTAATACTATATTTCTATATCATATCTTTAACATCTATGATAATTTGGAATGACATAGAAAGCCTTATGCATATATTCTGAAGAGTCTGCGTTTCGTATTTAAATGTAAGATACTTACAGCTCTCCCAAGAAGACAGAAAAAGGAAAAACAGTGCATATGAAAAAAATTAACCTATAATAATAGCTATGTTTTTTTTGTTGGCTGCTCCTTGCAGCTTGTGGGATCTTAGTTCCCCAACCATGGATCAAACCCAGGCCCCGGCAGTAAAAACGCCAAGTCCTAACCACTGGACCACTAGGGAATTCCCAATAATGGCTATCTGAAAGAAATTTAGAGAATGAATTATATCTTCAACTTAACCACTTAAAAATCTTTTTCACAACAGATATCCATAAAGTTTTTAAATGTCATTTTCCTCTTTTCAAATTATAGGAAGATACCATAATTCAGTGAACTGCTATTCAAGCATTTAGAATATAAAATAAATAATTGAATCGGTTTTGTTTTATTTTACTTGCTATTGACATTTTATTTGTAGATGGCGATTTCTACCCTCAAACACTAATTATTTAAATAATAAAGTCTGGCAATTCAAAGATACTACTTTTTTCCCTAATATCAGACTTGCAATTTACAAAATAATTATAAAAGAGTAAATGCTACTAATTGTAAGTTCCATTTAACAGAATCTTTTTATACTATTTATTTGCTATTACTGTTTATTCTATATTATTTTATTTAGTTAGCTTGGACTTCTAGGACAAATAGACTGGATGGCTTAAACAACAGTTATCTCTCACAACTCTGGAGGTTAGGAACTCCAAGACCAAGATGCCTGCAGATTTGGTGTCTGGTGAGGCTCCACTTCCTGGTTTGCAGACAGTTACTTTCTCACTGTATACTCACATGACTCTCTCTTCCTCTTCTTATAGGGGCACTAATTCCATTATGAGGGTCCCACTACCATGACATAATCTAAACCTATTATCTCCCAAAGGTACCACCTCCTAATATCATCATGTTAGGGGGTTAGGGATTCAACATATGAATTTGAATATGGGGGGCGGATACAAACATTCAGTCCATGACACTAGTGGACAGGATGAAAAAGTTCTTAATCTCAAAAAGTGGTGTAGTCTACTTTTTCTTAGAAAAAAGACGTTCAAGCACAATTTATATTACCTATATATACTCTAAGTGAATAGATTTCATGGTTAAATTAAACAGGTGATTTACTAATCATAAATAACTTTAGAGCAAATTTAACTGGCAAACAAATTTTGATTAAAGAAAAATACTACAAACTTCATTTTGATGTGCTAAATAGAGCAATGCTTAGCTTTTAATAAAAACTACAGAAAAATTTTCTAATCATGCAATCAAAAAGAATATTATAGGGACTTCACTGCCGGTCCAGTGGTTACGACTCTGCACTTCCACTGCAGGGGGCGCAGGTTCAGTCACTGGTTGGGAACTAAGATCCCTCATGACGTGCAGGGTGGCCAGAAGATTAAAAAAAAATTATAAAGTATTCTATAAATTAAATCTAAATGTGATTAGCCTGAGTCATCAGCCACCAAGAAAAAGACACATCTATTCTAAAATAAAATTTATATGTATGTTTTACAGTGCAAATATTAAGGCAGCATTCAGTTATAGATACACAGAAGCTGCTAATTTTTATTTTTTATATATTTATTCTCTAAGTAATAATTTTTTCTATAATAATGAAGGTTATTCTAATATACTCCTTGATTTTCAAAAAAGACTTTATATTTTAAGAGCAATTTTAGGATTGAAATTGAGAGGAAAGAATAAACATTTGCCATATACCACCCACCATTCACCCATGCAGAGCTTCCCCCATTATCGACCTCACTCACCAGATGGCACTTTTTTTTTTTAACTAATGATGAACCTACATCATTATCATTCAAAGTCCACTGTTTACACTCTTGGTGTTGTACATTCTATGGGTTTGTACAAATGTATAATGACATATATTCATCATAATAATATACAGATATTTCCACTGCCCTAGAAATTCTCTGTGGTATGCTTATTCATCTGTCCCCACCCCTACCGCTGGCAACCACTAATCTTTTATTGTCTCCATAGTTTTGCCTTTTCCAAAACGTGAAATACTTGGATTCATATCTTCAGATTGGCTTCTTTCACTCAGCAATATGCATTACAGCTTCCTTCATGTCTTTTCATGGCTTGATAGCTCATTTCTTTTTAGCTCTGAATAATATTCTATTGCCTAGTTGTGCCAGTTTATTTCTCCATTTAGCTATTAAAGGACATCTTGGTTGCTTCCAAGATTTGGCAATTATAGATAAAACTGCTATAAACTTTCACGTGCAGTTTTTCTGTGGACATAAGTTTTCAATTCCTTTGGGTAAATACAAAGTAGTGTGCTTGCTGGATCATATGGTTAAGAGTAATTGTATTTTGTAAGAAATCATTTTCATCTTGTAAGAAACTATCTTCCAATGTGGCTGTAACATTTATTCCCACAAGCACTGTATGAGAGTTGCTGTGGCTCCACATCCTTGCCAGCATTTGGTGTTGTCAGTGTTCTAGATTTTGGCCATTGTAATAGGTATATAGTGGTATCTCCCGGTTGTTTTAATTTGTATTTCCCTGATGACATGCAAACTTTTTTTCTATATGATGTGGAACATCTTTTCATATGCTTACTTGCTATCTGTATATCTTCTTTAGTGAAGTGTCTGTGAAGGTCTTTGGCTCATTTTAATATCAGGTTGTTTATTTTCTTACTGTTGAGGATTAAGTGTTTTCTGTGTACTTTTTAAAATATATTTATTTATTTTGGTCACACCAGGTCTTAGTTGCAGTGTGCGGCATGTGGGCTTCTTAGTGGCGGCATGCGGACTCTTAGTTGAAGCATGCATGCAGGATCTTAGTTGCGGCATGCATGCGGGACCTAGTTCCCTGACCTGGGATCGAACCTGGGCTAACTGCATTGGGAGCGTGGAGTCTTACCCACTGAACTACCTGGGAAGTCCCTCTTTGTATACTTTGGGTAACAGTCCTTCAACAAACATTTCTTTGGCAAATATTTTCTCCCGGTCTGTGGCTTGACTTCTCATTCTCTTGTGATTGTCTTTCATAGAGCAGAAGTTTTAAATGTTAATGAAGTCCCAATTATTAATTATTTCTTTCCTGAATCATGTCTTTGCTGTTACATCTAATAAGGCATTACCATGCTGAAGATCATCTAAGTTTTCTCCTATGTTATTTCTATAGTTTTACACTCTTGCATTTTACATTTAGGTCTATGATCCATTTTGAGTTAATTTTGATGAACGGTGTAAGGTCTGTGTCTAGATTTATTTTTTTGCATGTGGATATCCATTTGTTGAAGGGACTATCTTTGCTCCATTGTATTGCCTTTATTCCTTTGTCAAAGATCAGTTGACTATATTTATGAAAATCTATTTCTGGGCTGTCCACTCTGTTCCATTGATCTATTTTGTCTATTCTTTCACCAATACAACACTCTCCTGATTACTGCAGCTTTAGAATAAGTCTTGAAGTTGAGTAGCATCAGTCCTCCAACTTCATTCTTCTTCAGTATTGTGTTGGCTATTGAGTTTTTTTCATCTCTGTATAAACTTTAGAATCAGTTTGTCTACATCTATGAAATAACTTGCTGGGATTTTAACTGGAATAATATTGTATCCACAGATCAAGTTGGAAAGAACTGACATTTTGACAATATTGACTAATTCTAACCATGAACATGGAATCTCTCTCCATTTATTTAGTTCTTTGATTCATTTATCAGAGTTTTGTAGTTTTCCTCATTATAGATATTATACATATTTTGTTATAGTTATACCCAAGTATTTAATGTTGGGGGTTGCTAATGTAAATAGTATTGAGTTTTACTTTCAGATTCCACTTGTTCATTATCAGTATATAGGAAGCCAATTGACTTTTGTATATTAACCTTGTATCCTGCATCCTTACTATAATTGCTTATTTGTTCCAGTTTTTGTTGATTCTTTCAGATTTTCTACATAAACAATCATGTCATCTTCAAATAAAGGCAGTTTTATGTCTTCCTTGCCAAACTATATACCTTTCCCCCTCGAATTTCAGCTTTATTTAGATATGACTGAAATAAAATTGTAAGATATTTAAAGTTTACATCATAGTGATTTGATATACGTATTTATTGTGAACCAATCTGTATAAGTTTTATTGCCTTATTGCATTAGCAAGGAGTTCCAGTACAATGTTGAAAAGGAGTGGTGCGAGGGAGACATCCTTGCCTCCTACCTGATTTTAGTGGGAAAGCTTCAAGTTTTTCACCATTAAGTATGACGTTAGTTGTAGGGTTTTTGTAGATAGTCTTTATCAAGCTGAGAACGTCCCCCTCTATTCCTAGTTTGCTGAGAGTTTTTATCACAAATGGGTATTGGATTTTGTCAAATGTTTTTTCGACATCTATTGACTTGATCATGTGTTTTTTCTTTATCAGTCTGTTGATGTGATGTATTGCATTAATTGATTTTTAAACGTTGAAACAGCTGTACATACCTGAGATAAATCCCACTGGGTATGATATATAATTCTTTTTATACTTTAGCAAATTTGGTTTGTTAATATTTTGTTGAGAATTGTTGCACATATGTTCTTAAGTGATATTGGTCTCTGGTTTCATTTTCTTGTAATGTCTTTGTCTGCTTTTGTAACCTGGCTAATGCTGGCCACACAGAGTAAGTTAAGATCATCCAAACAGAAAATAAATAAGGAAACAGAAGCTTTAAATGACACAATAGAACAGAGAGATTTATGTGATATTTATAGGACATTCCATCCAAAACCAGCAGATTACACTTTCTTCTCAACTGCGCACGGAACATTCTCCAGGACAGATCACATCTTGGGTCACAAATCAAGCCTCAGTAAATTTAAGAAAACTGAAATCATATCCAGCATCTTTTCTGACCACAATGCTATGAGATTAGAAATCAACTACAGGGAAAAAAACGTAAAAAACACAAACACATGGAGGCTAAACAATACGTTACTAAATAACCAAGAGATCACTGAAGAAATCAAAGAGGAAATCAAAAAATACCTAGAGACGAATGACAATAAAAACACGACAATCCGAAACCTATGGGATGCAGTAAAAGCAGTTCTAAGAGGGAAGTTTATAGCTATACAAGCCTACCTCAAGAAACAAGAAAAATCTCAAATAAACAATCTAACCTTACACCTAAAGGAACTAGAGAAAGAAGAACAAACAAAACCCAAAGTTAGTAGAAGGAAAGAAATCATAAAGATCAGAGCAGAAATAAATGAAATAGAAACAAAGAAAACAATAGCAAAGATCAATAAAACTAAAAGCTGGTTCTTTGAGAAGATAAACAAAATTGATAAATCATTAGCCAGACTCATCAAGAAAAAGAGGGAGAGGACTCAAATCAATAAAATTAGGAATGAAAAAGGAGAAGTTACAACAGACACTGCAGAAATACAAAGCATCCTAAGAGACTATTACAAGCAACTCTATGCCAATAAAATGGACAACCTGGAAGAAATGGACAAATTCTTAGAAAGGTATAACCTTCCAAGACTGAACCAGGAAGAAATAGAAAATATGAACAGACCAATCACAAGTAATGAAATTGAAACTGTGACTAAAAATCTTCCAACAAACAAAAGTCCAGGACCAGATGGCTTCACAGGTGAATTCTATCAAACATTTAGAGAAGAGCTAACACCCATCCTTCTCAAACTCTTCCAAAAAATTGCAGAGGAAGGAACGCTCCCAAACTCATTCTATGAGGCCACCATCACCCTCATACCAAAACCAGAGAAAGACACTACAAAAAAAGAAAATTATAGACCAATATCACTGATGGATATAGATGCAAAAATCCTCAACAAAATACTAGCAAACAGAATCCAGCAACACATTAAAAGGATCATACACCATGATCAGGTGGGATTTATCCCAGGGATGCAAGGATTCTTCAATATATGCAAATCAATCATTGTGATACACTGTATTAACAAATTGAAGAATAAAAACCATATGATCATCTCAGTAGATGCAGAAAAAGCTTTTGACAACATTCAACACCCATTTATGATAAAAACTCTCCAGAAAGTGGGCGTAGAGGGAACCTACCTCAACATAATAAAGGCCATATATGACAAACACACAGCAAACATCATTCTCAATGGTGAAAAACTGAAAGCATTTCCTCTAAGATCAGGAAGAAGAAAAGGATGTCCACTCTCACCACTATTATTCAACACAGTTTTGGAAGTCCTAGCCACAGCAATCAGAGAAGAAAAAGAAATAAAAGGAATATAAATTGGAAAAGAAGAAGTAAAGGTGTCACTGTTTGCAGATGACATGATACTATACATAAAGAATCCTAAAGATGCCACCAGAAAACTACTAGAGCTAATCAATGAATTTGGTAAAGTAGCAGGATACAAAATTAATGCACAGAAATCTCTTGCATTCCTATACACTAATGATGAAATATCTGAAAGAGAAATTAAGGCAGCACTCCCATTTACCATTGCAACAAAAAGAATAAAATACCTAGGAAGACAAATGACCTGTTTGCAGAAAACTATAAGAGACTGATGAAAGAAATTAAAGATGATACCAACAGGTGGAGAGATATACCATGTTCTTGTATTGGAAGAATCAACATTGTGAAAATGACTATACTACCCAAAGCAATCTACAGATTCAATGCAATCCCTATCAAATGACAATGGCATTTTTTACAGAACTAGAACAAAAAATCTGTCTGTATGGAGACACAAACGACCCCGAATAGCCAAAGCAGTCTTGAGGGAAAAAAATGGAGCTGGGGGAATCAGACTTCTGACTTCAGACTATACTACAAAGCTACAGTAATCAAGAAAATATGGTACTGGCACAAAAACAGAAACATAGATCAATGGAAGAAGATAGAAAGCCCAGAGATAAACCCACGCACCTATGGTCAACTAATCTATGACAAAGGAGGCAAGGATATACAATGGAGAAAAGACAGTCTCTTCAATAAGTGGTGCTGGTAAAACTGGACAGCTACATGTAAAAGAATGAAATTAGAACACTCCCTAACACCATACACAAAAATAAACTCAAAATGGATTTGAGACCTAAATGTAAGAACGGACACTATAAAACCCTTAGAGGAAAACATAGGAAGAACACTCTTTGACATAAATCACAGCAAGATCTTTTTGATCCACCTCCTAGAGTAATGGAAATGAAAACAAAAATAAACAAATGGGACCTAATGAAACTTCAAAGCTTTTGCACAGCAAAGGAAACCATAAACAAGAGAAAAAGACAACCCTCAGAATGGGAGAAAATATTTGCAAATGAATCAACAGACAAAGAATTAACCTCCAAAATATATAAACAGCTCATGCAGCTAAATATTAGAAAAACAAACAACACAATCCAAAAATGGGCAGAAGACCTAAGTAGACATTTCTCCAAAGAAGACATACAGGTAGCCAAGAAGAACATGAAAAGCTGCTCAACATCACTAATTATTAGAGAAACGCAAATCAAAACTACAATGAGGTATCACCTCACACCAGTTAGAATGGGCATCATCAGAAAATCTACAAACAACAAATGCTGGAGAGGGTGTGGAGAAAAGGGAACCCTCTTGCACTGTTGGTGGGAATGTAAATTGATACAGCCAGTATGGAGAAGAGTATCGAGGTTCTTTAAAAAGGAACCCTATTCCTGGGCACCCAGGAATCCCACTACTGGGCATATACACAGAGACAACCATAATTCAAAAAGACACATGCACCCCAATGTTCATTGCAGCACTATTTACAATAGCCAGGTCATGGAAGCAAACTAAATGCCCATCAACAGACGAATGGATAAAGATGTGGTATATATATACAATGGAATATTACTCAGCCATAAAAAGGAACGAAATTGGGTCATTTGTTGAGACGTGGATGGATATAGAGACTGTCATACACAGTGAAGTCAGAAAGAGAAAAACAAATATCGTATATTAACGCATATATGTGGAACCTAGATAAATGGTACAGATGAACAGGTTTGCAGGACAGAAATTGAGACAGATGTAGAGAACAAACTTATGGATACCAAGGGGGGAAAGCGGCAGGGGGGTGGTGGTGGTGGTGTGATGAATTGGGCGATTGGGATTGACATGTATACACTGATGTGTATAAAATTGATGACTAATAAGAACCTGCTGTATAAAAAAATAAATTAAAAAAAAGAAAAAATATAAATTTTAGGACAATTTGTTTTTAGGATGACCAACAGTCTGTGTTTGCCTGGGACTGTTCTAGTTTGAGCACTGAAAGTTATGAGTTTCAGTAAAATCCACAGTCCTTGACAAACTGAGACGATTGGTAAGTATATTTGTGATGTAGCAATAGATAATTAATACACTTATGCATATGCTATTTCTCATGGATGCAGGTGTATTTTCAAGATATATTCCTAGAAGTGGATTTTTTGAGGTCTAAGTGGTAAATTCATCTAGAATTCCAAATTCCCCTTTGTAGAGATTGTAACACTTCATACGCCCATCTGCAATATGAGAGTGCCTGTTTCTCTGTGGTCTCTTAAGTTTCTTCTAATTATCTTTTTTTGATAATTAAGTTAATTTAATATTTGATTATATGTGTAAGTGTAAGCTGACTCAAATTAGAATAAAGTAAAAAAAAAAAGAAGTATTCCTTCTGTTTCTATTCTCTGAAAGAGACTGTAGATAATTGGTTTAATTTCTTCTTAAATGTTTGGTAGAATTAACCAGTGAACCCATGTGGGCCTGATGCTTTCTGTTTTGGAATTGTTATGGATTATTGACTCAATTTCTTTAATAGATATAGGCCTATTCAGTTATCTATTTCTTTGTGTGTGAGTTTTGACAGATTGTGTCTTTAAAGGAATTGGTTCATTCCATCTAGGTCATCCAATTTGTGGGCACAGAGTTGTTTATAGTATTCCTTTACTATCCTTTCAATTCCCATGGAATCTGTAGTGATGTCCTCTCTTTCACATGTGATATTAGTAAATTGGGTCCTCTCTTTTTTCCTAATTGGCCTAGCTAGAGACATCAATTTCATTGATTTCTGTCCTAGTTCTTATTATTTCTTTTCTTCTGCTTACTTTGAATTTAATTTGTTCTTTTTCTAGTTTCCTAAGGTGGAAATATTCATTTTAGATTTTTCTTCTTTTCTAATACTTGCTTTCAATGTGATAAACTTCCCTCTAAGCACTGTTTTCACTGCATCCCACAAATTTTAATAAGTTGTTTTCATTAAGTTTAAAATATTTCTAAATTTCTTTTGAGATTTCTTCTTTGATCCATATATTATTTAGAAGTGTGTTGTTTAATCTCCATATATTTTGGGATCTTTTTTAGCTGTCTTTCTGTGATTGATTCCTAGTTTATTCCATTATGGTCTGAGATCACAGCACTGTATGATTTCTAGTCTTTTAAATCTGTTAAGGTGTGTTTTATATCCCAGAAAGTGGTTTATCTTGGTAAATGTTCCATTTAAGCTTGAGATAAATGTGAGTTCTGCTGTTTTGGATGAAGCAGTCTATCGATATCAATTATATCCAGTCGACTGAAGGTGTTGTTGAGTTCAAATAGTCCTTACTGATTTTCAGCCAGCTGGATTGTTCATTTCTGAGAGAAGGATGTGGAAGTCTCCAACTATAATAGTGAATTCATCTACTCTTCCCTGCAGTTCTATCAGCATTTGTCTCATGTTTGATGTTGTGTTAGTAGATGTATACACATTAAAAATTGTTATATCTTCTTGGAGAATTGAACCCTTTATCACTTACGTAAACCTCTTCTTTATCACTGATAACTTTCCTTACTTTGAAATCTAGTTTGTCTGAAATTAAAATAGCTAACTGCTGCTTTCTTTTGATTAGTGTTAGCATGGTAACACTATTTTTCTCTAACCATTTACTTTTTTTTCCTAACATCAACTCTTTATTGTATCAACACTAGCTGAATCAAACATCACAAAGTAAACACCAAAGCCTTCTCAAAAATCATATTTACACAATGTTTTACAATATATGGAAATGCTTATTCTACAGTAAGTTTTTAAATACTAAATTTGATCTGATGTCATATGTAAAAAAGTATGCACAGAAAAAATTTTTAACATATGTATATATGTGCATAGAAAAAAACAGAAGAAAATACACCGAAACGCTAGCAGTGGTTGTCTGGGTGGTGTGATGCCACCAGGCAGGAGGACAGCCTCTTTATCTGGGAGCTGCATGGTGGGGGCCCTGCCACATCCTGCCCTGGATTTCTCTGCACAATCCGAGTGTTCTACCATGAGCATGCATTTTATCAGCAGAAATTCTTTTTAAAAATCACTGAAGATATGGGAATTCCCTGGCGGTCCAGAGGTTAGGACTCCTCGCTTTCACTGCCCGGGCCCTGGGTTCAATCCCTGGTCAGGGAACTAAGATCCTGCAAGCCGCACAGTGCGGCCAATAAAAAAAAAAATCACTGAAGATAGAAATCTGTTATCTTCAACCTCTGCCTTGGTTGGGATGGTTACACGTGTGTGGACATTGGTCATGACCCCTCAAACCACACACTTAAAGTCTGTGCATTTGTTATGTCAAGTACGCCTCAATTTTAAACTGTAGCAGGACAAAACCAGTCACTGTGGAGCAGGGCTGTTTCACATCCACTCACTTCTGGAGCAGAAGCCTTCCCCAACTGCGCCTGTTTCCCCTCCATCCTGACTTCAGGAAGCATCCCTGTTCTGAACAGGATTTGGGGTAACTTAGGAAACTGCTCTCAATACAGTATTTTAAAGTTGAAGAAATTGACAGGAAAGGGAATCAGTGGGAATATCGAGGTAGTAATGGGATAAGTTAGCACACAAAGAAGGCACAGTCATGTCACCACGGACAAAGTGGGGGCAGAGTAGGGCCCCTGTGGCCACAGGCCATCACAGGGCTGTGTGTCCCTTTCGGGCTACAGGCACAGGGTCACAATACCTTGGGGAGGAGCAGCCCAGCCTTCTCTGTCCTCCCTGATAGGTGTATCCATTTACTTTTAATCTATATGTTTCATTATCTTTAAAGTGGTTTCTTGTAGACAACTTATACTTGGGTCTTGTTTTTTGATCCACTGTGATGATCTGTCTTTTAATTGATGCATTTAGACCATTGACATTAAACATAGTTACTGATATATTTGGATTTATATCTACTATATTTGTTACTGTTTTATATTTTTTGCCCTTGTTCTTTGTTCCTATTTTTGTCTTCCACTTTTTCTGCCTCTTGTGTTTTTTTTTAATTGAAGTATAGTTGATTTACAATATTGTGTTAGTTTCAGATGTACAGCAAAGTGATGATTCAGAGATACACATGCACACACACACACATACACTCTTTTCTAAAAATTCTTTTTCATTATAATTTATTACAAGATATTGAATATAGTTCCCTGTGCTATACAGTAAAATCTTGTTGTTTATCTATTTTATATATGGTAGTGTGCATCTGTTAATTCCATACTCCCAATTTATTCCTCCCCACCTTCCCCTTTGGTAACCATAAATATGTTTTCTACGCCTGTGAGTCTGTTTCTGTTTTGTAAATAAATTAATCTGTACTACTTTTTAGATTCCACATGTAAGTGATAGCATATAATATTTGTCTTTCTCTGTCTGACTTACTTCATTTAGTTTCACAATCTCTGTGTCCATCCATGTAGTTGCAATGGCATTATTTCACTCTTTTTTATGGCTGAGTAATATTTCACTCTCTCCCCACCCCATATATATATATATATATATATATATATATACACACACACACACACACACACACACACACATAATCTCATCTTCTTTATCCATTCATCTGTTGATGGACACTTGGGTTGCTTCCATGTCTTGGCTATTGTAAATAGTGCTGCTATGAACATTGGGATGTATGAATCTTTTCCAATTCGAGTTTTCACCCTTTCTGAATATATGCCCAGGAATGGGACTGCTGGATCATATGGCAACTCTATTTTTAGTTTTATAAGGAGCCTCCAGACTGTTCTCCATAGTGGCTGTATCAATTTACATTCCCACCAACAGTGCAAGAGGGTTCCCTTTTCTCCACACCCTCTCCAGCATTTGGTGTTTGTAGATTTTCTGATGATGCCCATTCTAACTGGTGTGAGGTGATACCTCATTGTAGTTTTGATTTGCATTTCTCTAATAATTTGTGATGTTGAGCAGCTTTTCATGTTCTTCTTGGCCACCTGTATGTCTTCTTTGGAGAAATGTCTATTTAGGTCTTCTGCCCATATTTTTATTGTGTTTTTTCTTTGTCAATGAGTTGTATGAGCTGTTTGTATATTTTGGAAATTAAGCCCTTGTTGGTCGCGTTGTTTACAAACATTTTCTCCCAGTCTACTGGCTGTCTTTTTGTTTTGTTGATGGTTTCCTTTGCTGTGCAAAAGCTTCTAAGTTTGATTAGGTCCTCTTCGTCTATTTTTGTTCTTATTTCTATTGCTTTGGGAGACTGACCTAAGAAAACATTGCTACGATTTATGTCAGAGACTGTTTTGCCTATGTTCTCTTCTAGGAGTTTTATGGTGACATGTCTTATATTTAAGTCTTTAAGCCTTTTGAGTTTATTTTTGTGTATGTTATGAGGGAGTGTTCTAACTTCACTGATTTACATGCAGCTGTCCTGCTTTCCCAACACTACTTGCTGAAGAGACTGTCTTTTCTCCACTGTATATTCTTGCCTCCTTTGTTCAAGAGTAATTGACTGTAAATGTGTGGGTTTATTTCTGGGCTCTCTTTTCTGTTCCATTGATCTATATGCCTGTTTTTGTCCCAACACCACACTGTTTTGATTACTGTAGCTTTGTAGTATTGTCTAAAGTCTGGAAGGGTTATGCCTCCAACTTTGTTCTTTTTCCTCAGGATTGCTTTGGCAATTCTGTCTTTTGTGGTTCCATATAAATTTTAGGACTATTTGTTCTAGTTCTGTGAAAAACGTTATGGGTAATTTGATAGGGATCACATTAAACCTGTAGATAGCTTTGGGTAGTATAGCCATTTTAATTCTATTAATTCTTCCAATCCAAGAGCATGGGCTATCTTTCCATTTCCTTGAACCCTCTTCAATCTCCTTTACCTATGTTTTATAGCTCTAAGCATATAAGTCTTTCACCTCCTTGGTTAGGTTTATTCCTAGTTTTTTTTTTTTTTTCGGTACGTGGGCCTCTCACTGCCGTGGCCTCTCCCGCTGCAGAGCACAGGCTCCGGACGCACAGGCCCAGTGACCATGGCTCATGGGCCCAGCCGCCCCGCGGCATGTGGGATCCTCCCGGATAGGGACACAAACCTGTGTCCCCTGCATCAGCAGGCGGACTCTCAACTACTGCGCCACCAGGGAAGCCCTCCTAGGTATTTTTTAATGCAATTTAAAACAATTTTATTTAACTTTCCCTTTCTGATATTACATTGTTAGTGTAAACAAATGCAACAGATTTCTGTATATTAATCTTGTATCCTGCTACCTTGCTTAATTCATTTATCAGTTCTAATAGTTTTCGTGTGGAGTCTTCAGGGTTTTCTATACAGCATGTCATCTGCACATAGTGACAATTTTACTCTTCCCTTCTGATTTGGATGCTTTTTATTCCTTTTTCTTTCTTATTGCTGTGGCTAGGACTTCCAATACTATGATGAATAGATGTGGTGAGAATGGGCATTCTTGTCTTGTTCCAGAATTTCATGGGAAGACTTTCAGCTTTTTGTTTAGTACTATGTTGGCTGTGGGTTTGTCATAAGTGGCTTTTATTATGTTGAGATATGTTCCCTCTATACCCAATTTGGCAAGAGTTTTTATCATGAATAAATGTTGATTTTTGTTGATGTTACTGTTGAATTTTATTAAATGATTTTCTGCATCTATTGAGAAGATCATGTGGTGTTTGCCTTTTCTTTTGTTAATGTGGTATATCAAATTGATTGATTTGCATATGCTAAACCATCTTTGTGACCCTGGAATGAAACCAGCTTGATCATGGTGTATGATCCTTTTTATTTGTTGTTGGATTCAGTTTGCTAAAATTATGTTGAGGATTTTTGCATCTACATTCACCAAAGATACTGGCTTGTAATTTTCTTTTTGGGTAGTGTCTTTGCCTGGTTTTGGTATCAGGGTGACGGTGGCTTCATAGAATGACTTTGGGAGTGTTCCCTCCTCTTCAATCTTTTGGAAGAGTTTGAGAGGAATAGGTACAAGTTCTTTGTTTATTTAGTGGAATTCCCCAGTGAAGCCATGCAGTCCTGGACTGTCATTTGAAGAAGTTTTTAAATTACAGATTCCATTTTACTTCTAGTATGGTCAGTTCAAATTATCTATTTCTTCTTGATTCAGTTTTGATAGGCTGTATGTTTCTAGAAACTTGTCCATTTCTTCTAGGTTATCCAATTTGTTGGCATATAACTGTTCACAGTATTCTCTTACCTGCCTCTTGTGGTTTTATTTTCTTTTTGTTATAAATACCTACAGAACTTAGCTTTATGGGTTTTTCTTCCTTTTTTTTCCTCTTATGGTTTTAAATGAGCATTTATATGATTCCACTTTCTCTCCTTTCTTAATATATCAGTTATACCTCATTTTTTGCTTTTTAAAAAAAATATAATAGTGTTTATTTATTTTTACTTGTTGACAGTTTGCTTTATTTATTTTTTTATTTTAGGGCTGTGTTGGGTCTTCGTTTCTGTGTGAGGGCTTTCTCCAGTTGTGGCAAGCGGGGGCCACTCTTCATTGTGGTGCGCGGGCCTCTCACTATCGTGGCCTCTCTTGTTGCAGAGCACAGGCTCCAGACGTGCAGGCTCAGTAATTGTGGCTCACGGGCCCAGCTGCTCCGCGGCATGTGGGATCTTCCCAGACCAGGGCTCGAACCCATGTACCCTGCATTGGCAGGCAGATTCTCAACCACTGCGCCACCAGGGATGCCCCATTTTTTGCTTTTTTATTGGTTGTCCTAGAGTTTTCAGTATACATTTACAATAGTCCAAATCCACTTTCAAATAACACTACACCACTTCACATGTAGTATACCTCATAATAACAAAATAATTCTAATTTCTTCCTCCTATTCCTTATATTATTGCTGTTATTCATTTCACTTATATATGAGAATACTTAAGTATATATATATACATAGTTGCATACAGTTTTGGTATTATTATTTTGAATAAAGTACTGTTAGTTCAATTAAGAATAAGGAAGATAAAAGTTCTTATTTTATCTTCACTTTTTCCTTCTTTTGATGTTCTTTTTTTTTTTTTTTTTGCGGTACACGGGCCTCTCACTGTTGTGGCCTCCCCCGTCGTGGAGCACAGGCTCCGGACGCGCAGGCTCAGTGGCCATGGCTCACCGGCCCAGCCGCTCCGCGGCATGTGGGATCTTCCCGGACCAGGCACGAACCCGTGTCCCCTGCATGGGCAGGCGGACTCTCAACCACTGCACCACCAGGGAAGCCTGTTCTTCCTTTCTTTATGTAGGTCTGAGTTTCTGAACTACGTTAATTTCCTTCTCTGTAAAGAACTTAGTGTTTGTTTTTTTTTTTTTGGCAAGGTAGGTCTACTGGCAACAAATTCTCTCAATTTTTTTTTGTCAATTTTCCCTTCAGTTTTGAAGGTAATTTCACATGATATAGAATTCTAGGTTGGAGGGTTTTTTTCTCCCAACAGTTTAAATATTTCAGTCCACGCTCTTCTTGTTTGCATGGTTTCTGAGGAGGTGTTGGATGTAATTCTTATTTTGTTCCATTATAGGTAAGGTGTTTTTTTAACTCTGTCTCCTTTCAGGATGTTTTTCTTTATCTTTGATTTTTTTTTTATTTGAAAGTGATATGCTAAGGTATAGTTTTTGGGGACATTTACCCTGCTTGATGTTCTCTGAGCTCCCTGGATCTGTGGTTAGGTGTCTAACATTAATTTGGGGGAAATTCTCAGTCATTTTTGTTTCAAATAGTTCTGTTCCTTTCTTTCTTCTGATAGTAACATTACACTTATGTTAAACGTTTTCTAGTTGTCCCTCAGTCTTTGTGTAAGCAGATAGGGTGGAGGGTCCCCGGAAAAAGAGAACCAGGCATGGCTTTCTTGACATAAGGGAAGACATTTTTGGCCTAGGCCATTTTGTGATCTAATCCTGGCCACAGTGCTTGAACTTGAACAGGTCTCAGTAATTAATGATCTTAAGGGAACAAAAGAACCCAGGAACAAACAACTGTTATCAGGCAAGAGAAGTAACAATAGTAACAAAATAGTAACAAAAGAATATATAACTGCTGTAAAGATTCCCAATTATGTTTCAATGGTAAAGATTAGCCTAAAGTGCTCAACCACTAGATCAATTGGAACCTAAGGGATGATGATGCTGACCTTTTCTTTTAATAATATAATGTATATCTTATCCATTAGAATTTACTATTTTTATTAATAAACTTTTATTTTATTAAAATATTTTAGAAATATTGAGATAATATGACAATGTTCTACTAGAAAAATATTGCCTCAAAAAGTCTTCATTTACTGCTCATTTTTTGTTTCTTCCTATGAAATTTATATAAAAGTGATGCTTTCATCTTTTCTAGATAGAGTTAAATAACATGTTCAAAAATCTTTCACATCTGGGGGACTCTACATTCTCTCTCTTTTTTTTTAATTTTTATATTATATTGGAGTATAGTTGATTTACAGTGTGTTAGTTTCAAGTGTACAGCAAAGTAATTTAGTTATACATGTACAATATATCTATTCTTTTTCAGATTCTTTCTGACCCTTGTGACTTCAATCAACTAAAGCTTAGACTCTGTCAACCTTTGCCTCAAATCTATGCTGAATTCTCCTGCTCAAGTCCCTTCATGAATATGCATGTACCCTCAGCTTAAAAATTCCCCAATTTCGCTGTTGGGGAGATACTACTTTGGGAAAGATCTCCGGTGTTCTCCTTACTTGCTGCAAGTAATAAATCTTCACTCTCCCGATTTTTGCCTTGCTTGTTTCTTTTGGCTTGACACCCACCAAGAGGTGAACCCATTTTCAGGTAACACTTGGATATTCTGTTCTTTTTTTTCTTTTTAAGTCTTTGTTCTCTTTGATTTTTAGTTCTCAAGGGTTCTACTGATATATCCTCTAGCTCAGATATTCTCTCCTCAGCCATATATCCAGACTATTAATAAATTCATGAAAGACATTCTTAATCTCTCTTACAGTGTTTTCTATTTCTAGCACTTCTTTTTGGTTCTTTCTTAGGATTTCCAGGGTTTGTTCTCTCTTCTTACGCTGCCCAGCTGTTTTTGCATGCTGTCTACTTTATCCATTAGAGTCTTTAGCATATTAATCATAGTTGTTTTAAATTCCTGTACTGATAATTCCAGCATCTCTGCTATGTCTGGTTCTGATGCTTGCTCTGTCTCTTCAAATTATGTTTTTCACCTTTTGGTATGCCTTGTAATTTTTTCTTGATAGCCAGACACAATATACTGAGTAAAAGGAACTGCCATAAATAGGCCTTTATTAATGTAGTGGTAAGGCATGGGGGGATGGGAAGCATTCTACAGTCCTATGGTTAGGTCTCAGTCTTTTAGTGAGCTTATGCCTCTGGACCATGAACTTCACAAGAGTTTCTTAGTTTTTTTCTATCCCCTTAGGTGGGACAAAATGGCTAGAGTTGGTTATTTCTCTTCCCAAGGTTACTTAGGCTCTGATAATACCTCAGCAGGTTAGGCTGTAATTAACTAGTTTCCCCTGAGGGCAGGGTTTGTTAAGAAGAGAAAGCAAGAGGGAGGGGACATGGGGATATATGTATGCATATGGCTGGTTCACTTTGTTATACAGCAGAAACTAATACAACATTGTAAAGCAATTATACTCCAATAAAGATGTTAAAAAAAAAATAAAGAATGGATACTTGTAAGAAAAAAAAAAAGAGTAGAATGCTGTGGTGTATTTCAAAATGGTTCCTTTTCCTCTCTCCCTGCCAGAAGCTTGATGGAACTTTTCTTTGATATTTATTGTGGAAATCTGGTTAAGCTCCTGGAGGTAAACCTCACAATACTGTGGGGCGCCCCCTGTGACTGGGTCTCCCTGGAGTTTAAACTCTTAGAGTTGTCCACACTGAGCCTCCAGCAATTCATCAATTACAGTTCCGGTTTTCCTACCTGGCCCTGCTTCCTGTGGTGATTTGAGTTCTTGAGTCTCTCCTCCCATAAACCACAACTCCCTGTATTCAAATGCCTGTCTGTTTCTCCAGTCTTGGGGGTAGAGGTTTGCCTCTGTTCTTCCCTCTCTTATGGATCCATAAAGAGTTATTGATTTTTCAGTCTGTTCAGCTTTTTACTTGTTGTTAAGGTAGACGGAGGACTTCCAGGCTCCTTATGTGAAAGTGGAAACTGGAACAACTATTCCTTGATTTTTAACAGAAATACATGGTCCCATTCTTAAGGACTGGAGACCTGAGTCATTTGTTTTTTTATAAATAAAGGTAATTAACTCATTCATCTGCAGGAGGTGATGGAATGCTAAGTTCTAATTTTTTTTTTTAATTCAGAAAAAAGGGGAAATGTTTTCTTACTACTACTTAAAAATTTTTTAATAATTCTATCTGTATTCTAAAAATCAACTTCACATTCTATTTGTCTTAAAAGGAATTTTTTTATCTACCTTATATTAATAATTTTTGTTCATTTCTTTTCCATGACACATTCTTTTCTTGCATAAAATAAGTTAGGAATGGGACTTCCCTGGTGGTCCAGTGGTTAAGAATCTGCGTTCCAGTGCAGTGGATGCAGGTTCAATCCCTCGTTGAGGAACTAAGATCCCACATGCTGCAGGGTAACTAAGCCTGCGCGCTGCAAATATTGAGCCCACACACTCTAGCGCCCACGCACCACAACTAGAGAGCCCACGTGTGGCAACTACTGAGCCCATGTGCTCTGGAGCCCACCTGCCACATCTAGAGAGCTCACGCGCTGTGACTACTGAGCCCATGCGCTCTAGAGCCTGCGTGCCACAACTATAGAGAAGCCTGCACACTGCAACAAGAGATCCTGCGTGCTGCAACGAAGATCCTGCGTGCCACAACTAAGACCTGACACAGCCAAATTAAAAAAAAGTAATAGTAAGTTAGGAGTATTGCAAAGATAGTCTGTGCCAATTTTGCTGTGAACAAAGCTTAAATTCCAAATGTGGTTCTGATAGCAAGAAAAATCTAAATAGGGCAATACTTCTATCAATGTCTAAGAGTTGCTTTTCTCCTACTTTGGTTCATTTAGAAGTTTTGTAGTAATATTTACTTCTTTGTATACATTTTTCTTTCAACAAAGAGAAGAAATGGTAATAGTTTCTATGTGGCCTTCTTCCAAGCACAGGTAAGACTAAATACTAACATTTTCCTTTCTGGACATTATCAATAAGAATTATTTAAATTTAACATTAAATTCTTTTCCCAAACTTTTTAGATACATATTTTCATCTACTCAATTAATTTTTAATGCTGTACTTTGATTAATATCTTATTTCTTCAGATAAAAAGTTATTAATAAGGCCTATTAAAATCTTGATATACAACTTCACAAAAATAATTGTATTTTAGAAGTATTCTAGCAATCTGTATTACTATGACTAGTAATGAAATTAAGGTATCAGAAAAGCATTTGATTATCAAACAACCTAAGGAAGTAAAGTCTAACAAAATGGTAATATCAATTTATTTATAAGACTGTTAAAAGACATAAAGGAAACCAAATATTCATTAAATTTATATTTTCATTCAAATCCCATGACGCTAATATGCAAACACATGCCCAAAACTTTCAATTCAAGTAACTATTTGAGATAAAGTTCATAAGATTTAAAAATATCTTACTAAATGGACTTGAAAACAATGAAACAATCACTTTCCTGAGAAAAGCCTTCCCACAAATTTAGGCAAAATTAACAGTATGCAAACAAAACAAAAAAAGTACTGAATTAATATCTTCTAAAAACTGAATTAAAATATAATTAATTAAAGTACAGAGTTCTTAGCTTTGAAGAGAATATTCAAACCACAACAAAAATCAACAAACACCACTATGTTTGTGTGATGTGCTAAAGCTAAGAATTACAAACATTAAACC
The DNA here is from genome assembly GCF_963455315.2 of Globicephala melas. Lineage (NCBI taxonomy): Eukaryota > Metazoa > Chordata > Mammalia > Artiodactyla > Delphinidae > Globicephala > Globicephala melas. Next base: position 71,411,782 of record NC_083320.1, on the reverse strand, counting down.
TACATGAAAGATTTAAAGCACATCACCATTTTCATACCTTTTATGATGACATAATAGAGAAAATGTAGGATTTCTTCTATATTGTCCATGGTACAAATAGCCAACTTATCAAGAGTGACTAAGGCTCCATGGTAGAAAACTTAGGTTGGACTCTGGGATAGAGAACAGGGTGATTTAAGAAACTGAATAGTATGTATGTGCGTAGGTATATCGTTTTTTTAAAATTATTATGATATACAAAAGTATTGATGAGATGTTTTTAGATAACTGAAGTATATTCAATGGCTTTAGCAAACTGCTGAGAAAAGGAAACAAGAATAGTGGGAAAAGAAATTAAGATAATTCTTAGGCAGTTTGGTAGTATAACATGCACTGTATAATGCAAAGCTGGTTAAGTATATTGGGTGAGTCTGAAGGAAATAGTTACCATTCCTTATAATTGAATAGGTAGGTGACAGAAATGCAGAACAGTATTGATATATGAAAAAGATTCAAAAGGGAGCAAAACAATATTTAGAACTATAAACTATAGTTCTAAATAGTTCTGTTTAGTTTATAGTTTATAGTTCTGAATAGTTGTTTTCAAAATAGGAAATCCAGAAATAAATCCAGTAGAAATCTGAAAAGTCAATGTATAACAAAAGTAGTCTTTCTAATCACAAAGAATAGATTATTTAAGGGATGCTACTGGCAAAACTGGCTATCCATTGAGAAGAAAATAAAATTAGATCCTATTATCTTATTCCATATACAAACATTGATTTGAGTTTAATTAAACATAGTCTAGAAAAATCCAGGATATTACATGATACAATATAGGGATAGGTAATACTTTTTTTTTTTTTTTTTTTTTTTTTTGCGGTACACGGGCCTCTCACTGTTGTGGCCTCTCCCATTGTGGAGCACAGGCTCCGGACGCGCAGGCTCAGCAGCCATGGCTCACGGGCCCAGCCGCTCTGCGGCACGTGGGATCCTCCAGGACCGGGGCACGAACCCGTGTCCCCTGCATCGGCAGGCGGACTCTCAACCACTGCGCCACCAGGGAAGCCCGGTAATACTTTTTAAGCTAAGATACAAACCCCAAAATTATAAAAGAAATCACAGACACATTTTACCATATGAACATATCTATAGCAAAAGATAATAAATGGCAAGTCAACAGACACATGATAGAGTTGAAAAAAACACTGTGAAGGAAGGACAGAGTAGTAATATCTATGACATCAAAAAGAAAGGATAGGACTTCCCTGGTGGCACAGTGGTTAAGAATCTGCCTGCCAATGCAGGGGAAACAGGTTCGAGCCCTGGTCTGGGAAGATCCCACATGCTACAGAGCAACTAAGCCCATGTGCCACAACTACTGAGCCTGTGCTCTAGAGCCTGTGAGCCATAACTACTGAGCCCATGTGCCACAACTACTGAAGCCCTCACGCCTAGAGCCTGTGCTCCACAACAAGAGAAGCCACAACAGTGAGAAGCCTGTGCACCGCAATGAAGAGTAGCCCCCACTCATTGCAACTAGAGAAAGCCCGGGCACAGCAACGAAGACCCAACACAGCCAAAAATAAATAAAGAAAGAAATTTATTTTAAAAAAAGAAACAAAAGGATAAACAATCAATATAAATAGGGATTTAGAGAAAAAGGTACTTTTGATTGAAAAATTAAGATGAATATGCACATTGAAATTTGATGCTGTTTTATAAAATAAATGGTAAAAAAATTTCTATATGAGTATTTCTCTGTGTGTGTGTGTGTGTTAAATAACTATTCCTTCAACATTGTATAACTGCAGAAAAAAATGCAGAAGGATACTCACTAATTTTTCAAGAATGTTTATGGAGTAGTAAATATGGGTAAGAGAGCCAAATTAAAAAGGAAATTATAAGGGAAGAAAAGAGAAAAAAAAGAAAAGAAAAAGGGGGGAAAAAAGCAAAAGAACCATCCTGTACTAAAATAGCTAGTATGTACGATGTAATCACATACCTACATTGTTATAAAATTGTACACAAATGTAGACATGAAAAAAAAATTAAGATTAAAAAGGACGTTGCAATCAAACTTGCCAGAGGGCATATCCAAGGAATTCATATCAGTATTTAGATGCTCTTCTGCTTGCATTCTCACAAAATATAGTCCAAAGTGGCCATGGAGGCCGAGCATAGTTCTTGATTATTATCAATCTGAAGTTGTTATGTATGTGTTTGGCTTGACAGCATTAAAGGAACAGGGGTCACTTCAATCTGGTTTTATGGTTTATTCCAGAGGTCAACAAACTTTCTATGAAAAAACCAAATAGTAAATATATTTTAGGCTTTCTGGGCCATATCATCTCTATCACAGCTACTCATCTCTGCCGCTGTAGGCAAAAGCAGTCATAGACTTCGATGGTTAATTTTGTGGTTAAATTGGGGAGGCCAGAGTATCGAGTTAATTAATCATATGCTAATTTAGGCATTGTAGTGAAGATATTTTGTATAGTAATTGTAGATAGATAGATAGATAGGTAGACAAGTAGATAGATAGTTAGGTATCACATACTATTGGTTCTGTTTCTGTGGAGAACCCTGACATACACAGATAAGACTACATAAATTAAAAAAAAAAGACTACATAAATTAATGGACCTGGCTGTGTTCCAATAAAACTATTTACAGTAACAGGTAGTGGATCACATTTGGCCTTGTACCATAGTTTTCCAACCTTTAGTAGTATCGATAATAAAAGATAGTTGCTTTTATTAAAAACTCCATGTTTCAGGCAGTGTGAAAGGTGTTTCACACATGGATTCCAAGTGCTCCATAAGCTGAGAATTGTTCCTGACCAGGCCAGATGTTCTGGAGCAGCAATGTGATCTGGAATGATTTTTCTAGAACCAGTGAGATCTAGACCATAGCTTAAGCGTAAGAAAGAGTTTCTCAGAGAAGGCTTCAAGATGGTATTCTTTTTATTTGTTTTTATATTGTTTTACCTATTGGCTTTAGGGGTTGAAAGTTATTGCTTCTAATCCAACAGAAGTAAACCAACAGCATGTCTTGGATGCTCACTTATTAAATGGGGTACCTTTCAATTGAACTTGATAAGGGGAAAATTAAAATTCACTAAATCAGGGGTTTATTATTTTTGGTAAAAAGAATTTTTTACATCAAAGATTTAAAGGAAAGGACCTTTTAAGTAACATATTCCTTTGAAGACAGAGTCTTCAATCTATAGCTATTTTTCAGTAAGTACCATACACTTAAAGTTATCTATAACTTTAAATAGTAGAGCCTCAGTTTGGTTTATGCCACAAGGTTCCCTTCTCCAGAGATTAATAAAACTCCCATTTAAGAAGAATTGGCATCCTTTGTTTTCAACTTAGGGGCCCCCCAATAAGCACTCTTATTTCATCCCAGGTATTACCTTCTGTTCCTCAAAAGTTTAAGAAATAACCTACATTTAAATTAATTTGATTTACAAAAAGCAAATATAATCACATCTTTTCACGATCACATCATTTATGCAAAGTGGAGAATATCTATAAAATTACCCTTACCATAGAGAAGCTTCTTGGAAGGTAAGGTTGTAAATGTTAAAATGTGGGGAAAACAGGAACTTTGAAATTCAATATCTGAAAGAGAATTCTAACCTATCAAGTAGCTGAAGAAATACTTAAGCATAAGAGTAAAGGGTTGTTATGATCATGGCCAAATGACAGACAAATTTATAAAGTAAAAGGGGATAAATTAATAATAGTAAAGAAGACCTTAATTTAGAGAAGTCAAGTTCGGAAATGGAAACTAAAGGGTTGGTGTGGCAAGTGGTGAACAAAGATATTTAGATACAAAAAAGTATGTCAGAGTTGGTCATAAGCATAAAAAGTTCAGCAAAGGAAGGTCAAGTGGGGGAACTCTGTGCAAAAAAAGGCAACTGCTGGGTCTAAATTGGTCAGAACAGTTCTAATTTCAAATAAGTTGCCATCAAATCATTGGTCCTGATTTTAAGTTCAGAAAATATAGTCACTATCATACCTATTTGTATCTACAATCTGTTATCAAACTGTCTTTAACGTAGAAAATCTTAATAATTATTTGCTGATAATGATAATTATCTGGAAACTCAAATCAGAGAAAGGACATTTAAAAACAATATCAACTAATAATTCTTAAAAAAAATACTTATTAGTGGTCTTTATTTACTAGCATCAACAAGAAACTGATTTGGAAGTTCTGTTTAGCATAGGAAATTGGTGCCACACTCACCTCTGCTGATATTATCAGCGTTGGGTGGGGATGAAGCGACAATCTGCCAAAATCTGAACCATCCTTACCAGGTTTGGGGTTTCTGTAGAGAAGTCACCTCTATCAAGTCTGACTGCCATAGCTCAGGAAAATAGTGCAGTCATTCCTCCTAGCGTACAATGTACTTCAGAAGAAGATGTTTAAGGGACCTGTGTAATAAGCCCCAGGAAGATAATATTAGTAGTGGTTTAGACAAGGAATGTAATAGCTAACAATTATGGAATGCTTATTATGTTCCAGGAACTGATGCATTATCTCATTTAATCCTTTCAACAACCTTGTGGGTTATGGGTATTCTTATTAACTCCATTTTACAGAAAACCTGGGCTTGGCAAGGTTAAAGAATTGCTCAAGACAACAAAGGTAGTAAGAGGCTGGGCTAGGATTTGAACCCATGCAGTCTGATGCTTCAGGGTGTGTATACCCATAACCACAATGCTACAGGTACACTCAAACAGGCTGGGGGGAAAATAACAGTTTTCTATACATGGTAAATTAATTTTCTCAAACTTAATCTCTGTTCACTTTATCCCACACCAGATGGTTAATCTTCAACTCACATTTTTAAAAGTTATACTGGCATTTATGTGCCAACTTTAAATAATAATGATCTTTAGTATTTTACAATTTACAATAGTGAAGCATGGACAGTCTGTTAGTCCCCAAGACAGAGAGAAATAGAGATGATACTGATAGTGCACACTCTCCAAGTGAAATGACAAAGAAATACACATAAACTTCATACTTCATTTATTGAAATTATTTGGATCCAATGAATTGCTTAAACAACCCAATAAAACAGGTCAGTTTACAAATCAAGTGTCATCAGTATGCCTCCAAGTTTCAATAACTTATCTTCACCGGTGAAGAACTTATATGTTTGATACATTATTCAAAACCCACATATCACCTAAATCCACAGAAACTGTGGCTTTTTCCTCTAACCTACTCCCTTTTATTCATTAGTATTCACTTACATCTTCGTTCACCACATTTATAGCTCTTTGAAGGTTTCGTTTCATTCTCATCAGACCATTTACCTCACAATTTTCCTCCCTGTTTCTAAATGGATGCATTTTTACTGGAAAATCTGTAGCTACACTACCAAAGATCAGTATCACGATTTAAAAGACATGACTGCAAAAGTACACCACCACCAACACCGAATTACCGCAAGGAACGAAAGGTCCCAGACAAATGAGCTCCAGCCTTTAAAGAGGACAGCTCGCTGCCACCACCTAGGGCGGGCAGGGAATAGGAGGAGGGGAGGTCGGAAAGGCAGTGTTTGATTCAAGTCAATAAACGTTCACTGCGCCACTCACCAAGCGCCAAAAAAAAAAAAAAAAAAAAGATGGGCGGTATTTCGAGCAGTGGGCCTTGCAGGTTTGCCGGAGAGGGCAAGAGACTGTGGCGCGGACTCGGACGCTGGGGAGCGGCAGGGCTGGATCTGAGCCCTTCACCAGGCAGGCGACGGCGGCCAACCAGGGCCGGGCCTCCAGCGCCCCGCTCCCGCGGCCCGCACACTCGCCGGCCCAGCCACCAGCCCGATGGCCGACCAGCCGCAGCCGCTTACCGGTGGCGCCTCGCTGCCTCCCCGGAGGCAGCCCTTCAACGGTTGTCGCAGTCAGAGCACCACCCCGCGGTGGGGTACGTCGAGCCCGCCCGCAGCTCTCGGATCCGCTCAGCTCCACCACTCTCGCGAGAGGTCGGGGAGGCCGCGAAGTGGAGGAAGGAGAAGGGAGGGGCATTTAACGGTGGTGGCTGGTTCTGCGCCGGATCCGGGAGTCGGGCGGACGCCATTGTGATTCGGGGCCGACTCTTCTGCCTCTGTTAGAGGCCTTAACTCCGAGGAGGAAGGCGGCGGTGTGATCGCTGGAAGCGGGACGGGCCCTGTTCAGTGCCAGCTCTGGAGCAGGGGTAATAAGCTGCGGAGTTCGGGCTTCTCCCTCTCGGGGAGGGGGTTGTAAAGGCCGCGGGTGGGGGAGGGGAGGAAACGAAGTGCTAGCCTGGGGACGCCGAGGCCGCCTCCTTCCTCTCAGAATCGGGGCGGAGGAGCTTGATCCGGGACCGCGGGTACTAAGGGGAACCGGGCACAGGCCTCCTCTGCCGGCGGCCTTTCGTCCCGTGTTGGAGTTTGTGACGGTTGGAGGGGGCAGGCTGTGCGTCTTCGTTGTGGACGTGCGGCGGGCGAGGGCAAGGGGCTTGAGCCCTGTTTTGGCCTTTGGCTACCTCCTCCTCGACGGGGGTGAGGACGGTCCTCCGGGGCGGGCGGGGAGTGTCACGAGTGAGGTATTTAATGAGCGAGGTGTTGAAGACAGGGAGGCTTAGGGCTCTGCCAACCCAGGTTCGAATTGAAGGGACTTTGCCAGCCCCTTAGATGGGATAAAGGTTTGCTCATTGATCGTCCCAGATCTTGAGTATCGTGATACTTTGGGATTCCTTTTGTATTGTGGTAAGTTATATGTTATTCAAATTGAACTAGGTGGTGGTATGTATAAAAACGGACCTGTTGGCGTAAGAAGTGAAATATGGAAGGCACTAGTAGTTGAATACAGTACTCCCTCATTTTGTTGAAACTGCGTAGAGAAGATGAATGTGTACACACAGCAAAAATACTACAATTCTTTTTTCCTACGAACAGATGTAAATATATGGGGAACATCTCTGTCTTGGTAGTACATTGATCACGACCGTTGTCGTTTGGCGCTATTAAGAGCAAAGGTGCCAAGTGAAATTGAGTAATTTTTTTTCGGTTTTGTAGGATGTTTTAGGTTTTGTTTTTTCTTTAATAAAATAATTTTAAAATTTCCCCTTTTCTTTCTCTCATCTGTTCGTTTCTGTCTAGGACTAAGAGATAAGGTTAAAGATGAATTTTTGATTTAAAATCAAACGGTATACTGTTGTTAAAAAGGCAGACACACACTGTAACTAGATTTTTTCTTTTCCGTGAGATAAAATTGTGTTTCAGAAATGGGGTCAGTATTTGATTTACAGCTCTACAGCATTTTGTGAAACAGCAGTGGCGTAGGAGGCATTAGAGGCCGCTCTGGGTTTGAGTCTTGATTTCGCCATAATTATTTAACCTCTTCCTAGAGTTGAAATGAGGATTAAATTAGATGAAGTAGTGTGTAGCAGTCAGCACGCTGGGGGACATAATACTTGCAGAATGAACTTTGGATGAATGTAAGCAGTTGGAAATGATACTAAGTCCAGTTGTTTATATTCATGCATTCTTCAAATTTTACTCTCCCTGTAATATGTCCCTCACAGAGTACTGATTGCTTCTCAACACACACAATAATATACACTTATATAAGTTCTATACTACAAATGTTTTTAGATAAGAACATTTTACAGCTCTTCTTTTGCCCTAAATTATACCACAGATATCAGCATGGTCGGTAAGCATAGTCCTGAGTTTTTTTCTGAAGTTGCGTGCTGGGTCAAATGTCATGAATAAGAATGGTTAAAAATTCCTGCTTATTTAAGTACAGGCAATTTCTGTTTCTGTCACATTGGTAAGAGAGCTTAATTTCCCAGGTAAAGCACAAAGATGCCCCTATATAGACATGCACATATGTTCTATGTGAAGGTGTCAGATAATCAGGTTGAACATAAAAAGACATCCATGGCCCCAGTTTTTAACCAGCTACATATCCATTTCACACAGCTGTTCATCTGGTATATGTTCAAGAGTTGCCCGCTTAATTTTAGGAAAATAATTGTAATGGTGTAAAACTATCAAATGTAAAAATTTTTGAAAGTTTGTTATTTGTTGTATTTTAGCTACTAGATTAGGGCTTCACATTACAAGAAGGAGGTTGACACAGCTTCCACCTTCCACAACTCACAATTTAATCATCAGACTAATGTATAAACAACAACTGCTATTATCTTAGTGTAAGTATTGATATATGGTAGTATTGTGAGAGCACAGAGAAGAGGTGTTTGATCTTGGGGGAAATTTTTACAGGAAATATTACTTGAACTGAGATGTGAAGGATGATTAGGAGTTTGATAAGGAAACTGAAAGTCATGGTATCATGGTTTGTTTTAGGAATATACAGTTTGTTCCGCATAGCTGAAACAATTGAATGGAGGGTTAGAGCATGACATGAAAGACCTTCAGTACTGTTTTTGAAAGTTAGTGCTCTATGCTGTTGGGAATAAAGAGCTGTTGTGTCCCCAGCCAAATAAAAAATGATTTTAAATTATCTGTGCTGATACATCCTTCTGTTACTACAGATAATTAAGTGCTAGTAATAAAGAACAGTGGGGAATGCATAAGTGAAATGCACAAGGTTGTATCAAACCTCATTTTTAACCAACAAATTAAACTTAACTAATGAACGTTTTAACTGTTAAATAACTTAATCAACAACTGATCACATTAGTGTAATTACAGTTTAAAACTGAGTAAAGATTTTGAGTTCTTACTAAGATCTACTTGAATTCACTAAAGCAGAATTATAGTGAAATAATTTATCTTCTCACAATTATTATTTTGCAGAAATTCGATTTTTAATACACTTGCTAATCATAAGATGAACACAGAAATGGAGAGCAGGATAAAATTATAATTTGAGAGTTGGCTGCGTTTTACTTTTCATGATCTTAATTTTTAACTTTTCTTCTCTGGTCCAAACTCATGTGGTGAAAACTGGTTTTTCTTGTTCTCAAATGTATTTCTCTGGCTCTACTGGTTAGACTAGATAAGTTGAACACCTGGTTTTAAAATTACCTACTGTCATATACCCACTTTTGTCAATAACTTTAAGAAGGCATATTTTGAACCTTAAAAGTTAGTTTTCATCTCTTCATTATGATCATTGCACTTCAGTGTAACGTGTTTCCCACTTTCAGAATAACTCTAAAATGGTTTCCAGTTATGGAATGAAGATTGAAACTTGACACAGATTAAATACACTTCAAAGGAGGACAGATTACTTCAAAGTATTCTAACGTAGACTTAACATCATAGTCCTGTTTTTCATGGAGATGTTGAACTTTTTTCTAGTTATTGATAGTATTTTTTAAGACCTGGATGGCTGTATCTTTACGTGTTAAATATTTGTCAGCTAAAAATCAAGGCATTTTTTTAAAGACCCCACAAGTTCTGTGCTTTAGAAGTGCTTTCCTTATGTGACTACCTTTAGTTTTCATGTCTCCATGTTCACTAGGATCAATAAAACACTAGGATTTCCCATTAAGAAAAAAAAATTTTTTTCCCAGAAGATTTTTTAAACAAAAGGATATACCAAATAGAGGTAGATAAAGGAATTGTAACTGTGTTTATATTTCTGGAAGATTATTGGCTATTGAAATACATTGGTATTTTCTATGATAACTGTGGTCTTAATGCCATGAATTTATTGTATAGTAATGTTGTGCTTTTGGTAATTCAGTAACTGTAACTCCCCTGGATATTAAAGACGAAGTCTAAGTTAGACCCTGAAATCGAATCAGATTTTTCATAAGACCGGATGCATAATGATAATTGTAGGAAAGTAAAAGGAATAAGTTACAAAGCTTTACTTTATTGCTACGTAACGCAGCACCTCAAAACCGTGTGGATTAAAACTACTGTTTACAGTGTTTTTACAGTTCTCTGTGCCTGTTGGGTAGTTCTGGTTTCCCCTGGGTTCACTCATGTATCAGTTATTCAGCTGAAGGATTTCTCAGGCTGGCACGTCCAAGATGGCATCACTCACATTTCTGGCACTTGGTGTTGGTTAAACATGGAGGCTTTGCTTAGTGTGGTCTTTTATGACATGGGGGTCCCAAGACAGCATTCCAGGAGAGTGAAAGTGGAAGCTATAAGACTTCTTACAGCCTTGGAAATCATATGTCATAGTGTATTCTTAGTCAAAGTAAGTCTCACAAGGTGGCCCACACTCAGGGGGTGGGGAAATAGATTCCACCTCCTCTCAGGCAGACCAGCTAGAGGACAATGCAAAAGGGTCTGGGTATTCAGCTGGGAGGGATTTGTAGCCATACTTTGTAATTACCACAGATTGCTTAGAATATTTTAAGAACAGACATTCTTAAGGATGTCATCACTGGGATTTGCTTGAAAATAGAGGAGGGTGAAGTAGTCAAATGTTGATAATTGTTGAAGAATGTTGTTTGGCTTCTGGAGGCTTATTATTGTCTCCACTTTTGTGTAAGTTTGAAATTTTTTCATAGTAAAAAAAAAATTTTTTTAAGTGTACTCAGGTAATCTAAACTCCATTTTGCAAAGTGATTTTGACCTTATTTTCCATTTATTATTACCAGAATAGAATAGTACTCTGTTGCTTAGTATTTACTACTTCCTTTGTGGTATACAGATACTAAGGGGTATAAACTAGCAGTACTACAATTTATAAAGGGAATTGTTTTTAGGAGTTCTTTATAGATTTTATTGTAATGTAAGATAAAAAAAAACTTTTCTTCTGCCAGTAACTTTCCCTTAATTATCAAAGTTAGGTCAAATACATTAAAGAAGTTTTGGAAAACTAAGTTAAGAAAACAAAACCCACCCAGATGTACAGTAAAATGTGAATAATGGCTATTTTTTCCCCAATTTCGTATGCATATACTTATGTAAGGTATGTACGTTTTCTTTACTCAGCAGCAAGTATTCTCCTGTACATAAATCTGAATGACTTTAAAAAGTCTTCACTATGTATTAAAGACAAATTTCAAATAATGAAAAAGCCAAAATAATGCCTACTAAGCTGTTTGTATGAAAATCTTTTAACATCTGATGGTATTGCTTAATAATAGCTGGTATTTGAGGATTATATACTGTGTGCCAGCAAAGCTCATGATATACCTGTAAAGTTGGTACTATTATTATTCCCATTTTGTAGGTGAAGAAATTAAGCATTAGATTAAGGCTAGAGTCATACCAAGTAAGGGACAGACTTAAAAGCTAGCATTCTCAAATATTATGTTTTTACAAAAGTTAGAAGTTGGCTCATATGCTAAAAATTGGGCAGTGCTTAATTTATCTTGCCTATCCTGTTTCCTGTTTTGGAAAAAGAACCTTTGTTAATGAATAGTTTTAAAATAAAGGGAAAGTCTTAGGTGTAGGTTGTACTGTTTGTTAGTATGAATGGGGCTGGAGCCTTTTTGTTTGTCTGGTCATTTGGTTTATGACTACTATATGACTGTTGACAGATCCTGAACAAGACTGTTATTGTAGGAAGGGGACACAGTGATTTGTAGAGGATCACATGAGAGGATCTGAGAGGATACATGTTATTTGAGAGATCCCTTTATAAGCAGAATCATCGAAAAACCTTTGAGCATTGCTCTGCTATTTCTCTTAGGAATTAACAGCTTTCCAAATTTGGTAGAAAACAAAAATTCAAGTCCTATTTGGTAGACAACTTGTGGCGGTGCTCAGAAAAAACTTTACTCTTAAGTAACGTGTAGAACTCCTTTGTTCCAAGTGTTTTCCTATACTGCCTGAAGTTTTTCAGTTTACTTTTTCATAGTGCCCTAAATTCTACTAATTAGACATTCAGTGGCGGGGGCGGGGCTACCAAGAGTGATGAGATAGAAGTTACAGTTCAAGCAGAAGGCAAGGAGGTAGCATATGTGTATGGGAAAAAGTAAAATCAGTGTAAGTGATTGAAAATCAGTTAGCCCAGATTGCGCTCCTGGGTTTTCAGAACTATTTCTAGCATGCTTCTAGACCTCTTTTGGGTACTTCAGGCTACCTGTTTTTTATAACCAACTCATCTTGGTGTGCTTCTTTGTCCTCCACTCCCAACTCCCTGCAAATAAATAAAGAGAAAAATGTTTTTCATCAGTATGCTGAATAATCCAATCCCCCCCCCCACCCCCATTACATTCCTTTCTACTTGGGATGTTCTGAATCTACCTTCTATCCATATTTTGGCTCTCACTAATTTGTTTGGAGCCACTGTGTCTCTTCCTAATAACTTGTCCTTAGTTTGGGGCGTGGGTGGGTGGTTTGTTTTTAGCTGCCTCAAAATTTTTAGTAGATACTGAGCCTACTAAAGCCTAGAGCAGTGGTTTCTTTCCCATGGTTCCACAAAGGTAATAAGATTATTGACTTTCAGAATTGTAAGAAATTCAGGGAACTATATAAATCTATTATTAAGGCTAGGCAAAACTGAAGTTTTGTTGGACCACTGATTGTTTCATCTTTGAAAGCTCTAATTGCTTGTCAGGAACTTAATTTCTGGGATCCTTAGGGAGAAAAGTAATACACAACCTGCTTGTAAAAAGCTTCAGAATTGTTGCCTTATTAAAGTACAAACTTCCGAGCAAAGGACACAAGATTGCCTTTACAATCCGGATATAATCTACCTTATGTATTTATTTCCTTGAGAGTCCTTCGTGTTCTCCTTTTCCACGCCTTTGCTTTCATCCCTAACACATTATTTTCTATTTTCCAGTTCTTCAACATGCTTTAGCATCTTTATGTTTCCTCCTCTTTTTTTGTATTCAATCTTCAAAGGTCAACTCAGATGACACCTCATCTGAAATCTTTCTCATCTTGTTGGAACTTTTGGATCCCCATTCAATGCTCCCATAGCATTTTCAGAGTTTTCTTAAGTGTAATGATTTTTAGCAGTCTGGTATGAATGTGTAATCTAGCAATTAGTGTAATTGCTAATTATTTTAGTTGGTTTTTTTGGGGCTTCTTGACTGTGATCAAATCACTTCAGCCAATTTCTCTTCAAATTTTTTCTGTGCTCTAGTTCTTTCCTTCTGTAACTTTACTTAAATGTACAGTAGTTTTTTTACTCTTTCCTCAGTGTCTCTTAAATCCTCTCTTGTATTTACCATTATCTGTTTTTCCAAACTTCATTCTGGATAGTTTTCCTCTAGCCTATTTCCCAGTTCCCTAGTTTTTCAGGTTTGCCTAGGCTACTGGTAAATGCATCCATTTCCCAGTTTGCTAACATTAGGGCCATCTCTTCATCTGGTTCTGTTGATTTTTATCTCTTGATGATGGACTGTTTTTTTTTTCCTTGTATTTTTGTGTCTTAATTTTTGATTGAATGGGAAACAGTGGAAATAAAAGAATAGTAGAGACTGAGATCAATAATTTTGATGCCTGGATGTGGACATACTCTTCTGTCACTGTTAGTGTGGTGGGTTGAGTTGGTTTAGTCTGTAGTTAAGCTGGGTTTGAACTTTATTATTGCTTTATATATTTTCAAAGTATTGCAGTAGTGGATTGCTGCTGCATGGTGCTTAGTGTGAGGCTGGAGTGCTGGAGGATTTCTTTGAGTATTTCACTAGCCTCAACTTCCTGCAGGCCCTGCACATCTGCACCACTAAGGCTCTAAAGCTGTCGTAACTCCCTCAGCAGTAAACTGCTGCACCTTCCTATTGGAGCAAAGTTCATGGTGAAAGGAGGTGTTCTATGTTTTATGCATCCATCTCCAGTCTTAGGTGGGCTCTGTGTGCCTGATCCTCAGAGGTGGGGCTGTCCCAAGATTTATGCCCTTCTCCCTGTCTCCTGGGTATAGCGTGCAGGCAGACTCCTGCCACATTCTCCCCACCAGGGTGAACTGGAACTAGGATTTTTTTTAAGGTGGTAGTTGGAAGTTAACTGGAAAAGGTAGGTTAGAGTTCTGGATACTGGGGCAAAGAATTTAGACTTTGCTTTTAAGGTAGTAGAAAAACAGTTGAAAGTATGATTGGGGAGTGGTGCTGTTACTAGTAGGGTGAAATAGAAACGAAGAAAATGTGTGGATTAATGATGAGTTCTCTTTAGACAAGGCCTAGTGTGGTATTATTAGAGACAAACTTTGTTGGTTTACTTAGAGTAGGCCTCATATTCAAGTAAAGTCTTGCTGAAAAACATTGTAAAATTCAATTTAAATTTGTCTGTTTTAGTATAAGTTGTGTGATAGATGTTTTCAGTTGCATTTGACATGAGACTATGAGATCTTGTTAACTTGCAGATAGCATTGGGCACAGAACTTTGCATGTCAGGTAATGAGAGAATTCTTTGAGGCTTTTTACCTAGACTAAGAAAGTTTAAGTTAAGATTTATAGTGTTTAATGGGCCACCAAAAACATGAACTTGCTTTAAAGAACTCTTCAGAGGTTTCCTAGGAAGCCCAGCTGAATGAAATTACCTATTAAAAATGTAGTAATTTTTTACTAGGTAACAAGCCACAGGTTTATGAGACGAAAGACTACATAAATTTTGGAGTTGGTATGAATATCTGTTTTCCACTCTTGTTGCTCATGCCAATTACTATTAAAATGCCTGAAGGTAAGGGAACACTTAACAGTGATATTAAGACTAGTTGGGTAAACTAGCAGTTAAATATCAGCTTCAGAGAATCTTCACAAGTTGAAAAGTTCAATATAGTAAAAATCTCAAATATTGATCATAAGATTTTTGTGGCTTTGTGGTTCATTACCTTCCTTCTGCATTTGAAGTTGAAGCAAGTTCTGAAGAATGGAAATGGAATGACCTCTTGGAGCTGTCAGTGCCTCAGCTTACTCAGACATAGATGTGTTGATAAGGAACATGAGCAGACAAGTCCAGTGGATCCATCATGCCTAGGACTTGAGTGAGGCTCAAAGAGAGTAAAAATTAAGCATGTTAATAATGGAAGCTTCATAGCAATGAGGGCTGTATGCAAATTGAGTGGCAAGGCATAGCAGACAGGTACATATCTCTTCTTCTCAAGCTCATGCTTCACTATCCTATCTGACTTCACTTACAAAATACAAGTTCAGAGGTTAAAGTACTAATAATTTCAAGATGTCAGCAGTAGAGCTTTTAATCAAGCACAGGATCCCATGTGTCAGCATAGGTGGACACACATCTATAAACCAAGCCCTGGTGATAAGTTTTTATCTTATCACTAGAAAGACAGTTCAACTATCCAACTCTAGAATCAAATTTAAAGAAACTACATAGAGGCAAAAGGAAAGAAGGAGGCTATTATATTGACCACTGAGGAAAGATTGTACATATGAACTTTTTGTGCTTTACTCTTTAAGTCTTGGTTAAAAGCATTGAGCTTCAGATACTTTTTTCCTGCTAGTCTTTTTTTCTGGCTTATTCCTTTTCCTTTAGAGCACTTATAACTGTTTAAGTTGTATGGTATTTGTGTTTGTTCTCTACTAGACTACAGCTTCTTCATAGTCATTATCTTAGTAGGTTCAGTGTTGTCCCCTTTCCCTGTCCCCTTTGTTTGGTATTAATTAATGTGCCTAGCACATACTAAGCATGTAAAAAACTATTTCTTGAATGAATGAACTTGAAAAGATGCCTTGTAGTACCTTGTAAGTGGTCTGGTAGAAGTTTTTCAAGGACTGCTTATTTTAATTAATTTTATTTATTTTATTCTATTTTTTGTGCTTTTGACCTACAGCTTATACAACCAGATTACATAAGTTTTCTGGTAACACCTACATTGTCAAAATTCAATCAATTTATGTAGAGGAGTTGCCAAAAATAGTTTCATGCAGTATGAATTATAGCTCTCGGAGGACCCTGCCTCTTTGCTTTCTCCCAAGAGCTTTGTTTTGAGAGATTTCCTACTAGGTTAGTTTTATTCTGCAGTAAGAATTGGGTATAAATATAATCAAAGTAAAATACGCGAGGTATGATTAAGAAGCACTGTTATTAAAGAACCATCTATAGACCTGCATCTTTTTAAAGACATTTTATCTTCCCTTTTAAAATCCTCAACAAATACAGTCCCTTGTTTAGTGTTTGTAGAGCCTTCTTGATAAAATAACAAATTTGCTACTTGTTAAATCTTTTATGGGCTGTTGCATGTCAGTATTTAACCATTAGTATTCTTTCTACTAACGTATGCCTTCTTTAAATGTCCAATTCATAATTCACCTTTTTAATAAAAATGTTTATGTGGATGTATATATAGAATTTATAAAAAGCTGAAGGAAGTAAAGATTTATGTTAGGTGACTGTATGCTTTGTCATTCAAACCAGGCCACTTTTAAGAGACAGCGCAAGTACTATTAATAATTGTCCCAGGATAATGAGCACAAATTAGGACTTTTCTTGCCATAAACTGGGACTGGTCTAGGCAAACCAGGAAATATGGTCATCTCTGCTTAAAAGGAAAACAGCAGTCCTTTGCCTCACCCTTTACCTCATTCCCAGTCCCGCTTTCCATAGGCAGCAATCCTCACCTTTTAGCTGTTTTAGGATTTACCTTCATATTTCTAAATGATGTGTTCATGATTTTTTAGTATTATATATGTGCTTTTTTATTCACCATTGTGGTGGCTCAATCACACAGCATGTTTGTAGCAAAATTGATACAGTAATCTTATGTTTACACTATCTTAACTATATAAATATTAAAGAGTTCACCCAAACACTGCAGCATCTCCTTTCTTGAACAATAGCTCTGTTTTCCCAAGTTACAAAATTAATGTATTAAATTTGCCTTTTGTTCTAAGTACTCAGCATTTTTTTCCCAATTGTATTATCATCTCTGCCACGAACCAAAATAGTTTCCGTATGATGCTATTTTTTCCTGAGAATTTGCTTCCATTTTCTGTGATCCTGTTCCAGTCTTGATCAGTTGCTCCCTATGCTTTCCACATAATTTTGTAACTGTTTCCTGGGTTCTGTGTCTGGTTCTTTAATTCTTTACACTCCTGTTTTCCTAGGACCTGCTCTTCATTTAACTAACTTCTTATGGTTTTGTTTTTTAATAGTTTTTTTAAATCTTTCATGTCTGAATACTCTTTTCTCCACCTCACATTTAGTTGCTAGATAGGAGTTCATTGCTAAATTTTTTTCTCAGTACTATAGGCATTGCTTTATTGTCTTGAGAGTTTTTAAAGTTGTAATTAAGAAGCCATTCTGATTACTTTTCTTTTGTATATGACCCATTTTTCCATTCTTGTAAATTATAGAATCTTCTCTTTCTTTCTGATGTTCTGAAATTTCAAGATGATAAATGGTACTTAGTGTTGGTCTTTTTTCTTTGATCCTGCCCAGTACTCTTGACCCCTTTCAATGTGGAGATTTGTGTCCTTCAATTCTAGAAAAGTTCTTTCTTTTTTTTGATAATTTTCTCTACCTTATTTTCTTTTTTCTCTCTTTCTGTAACCATACTTACCGTCAAATGATCGATAACTCCCCTGGACAATTCTCCTGTTTTTTGAGTTACATTTTCTACTTCTGGGAGGTGTCCCAATCTTTCTGTTGGTTTATTTTAGTGTATCACATTTCTTTTTTAAGTGTGTAACATTTTGAATTTCCACAAGCTGTTCATTATACTGATTGCTTTCTCAAGCATCCTGTTTTTATTTTATGAATGAATGTCTTTTGCTCCCTTTGAGGAGAGTAGTTAATTAGCTCCTTTCCCCAGATTTTCTCTTAAGTTCCTTTTTTTGTTATTTACTTTAGTCTTATGGGAGGTTTTCCTTGGATACCTAGTGATCCTTGATGTTTGTCTATTAGAGGGAAATACTAAAAAAAGCTGATTAGAAACTCTTAGTGACTAGTGGACTTTGCTTTGGGTAGGATGGTCAAATGGCAGGCTAGCTGTATAATTGGAAGCATTCCAAATGTCAGTATCCAGAAATTTTATCTCAGGTATTTTGTTTGGTTTTCTGACAGCATTGTAAAAACAGCACCAGGAAAGAGTTTTTGGGTCTCAACATTGAATATATAGATTTTCTTTGATTCCTTATACTTAACCTTTGCAGAGATGGTTGTATATTTCCTGGGTGGGGGTGGGGAGGGTTACATGGGAGATCCTTATTCTCCAGAGAATAAATATCCTGTTTTCGGAAGAATGGTACTAGGGGGAGAATTGAGGGTTTTACTGCTCCAAGTACAGATTTTAATTCAGCAACTCCATGCATCATCCCTTTTTTATGATACCTTGTATCTCCAGGTCTTGATTCTTTCTAGGATGCTAAGGCCAACTGCTTTGCTTCCAGTTCCTACCTCTTTCTAGAAAGTACCTAGGGTGTATTTTTTATCCTTTCTGCTGAATTACTCTACCTCTCCTCGGACTTTTTTGGATTTTCCAAATATAACATTGAAATCTCTTGCCTATTATGGTCCCTTTTCCTATTCTTTTCATAGTTAAAGCTTTTGGATTCATCGACTGTCATTTTATAGGGGTTTTGGAAAGAGGGACCAAAACAGATGCATAAGGATAACCTTGTCATGTTTAACTGGGACTTCAAACAGACCTTTTCTGATAAGCTATCTTTGATTTAATCATGTCCCAGAGTGTAGCTTTTACTCTGGTTTCTCATTAGCTAGATACTCTTAGTCGAATAATTTTAATTGATATTAGGCTTGTGTTATATCTTTTTCATGTTTGTTGTGTGTCCTACTGCAGTATTGGCCATATGTTTTGTTGATGTTTTTGCGTCTTCATCCTCTTTTCTGTCATTGCTTGACACCCTGTTTTTGAGGCAGATATTGAAAAAGGAAATTCTTTTGTAGTAACTTTTAAGGTAGAATGATGCTAACACTTAGTTGATAAGTTAATGAGTTGAAAGTGAATTAGATATTTTTAACTTAAATGTTTAGATTTGAAGGTTTTAATACAGCAAATATACCTATCTAGGCAAGTGAAGTACATTTTTCTTGCCTTAATTTCAATCCACTACCAGAAAAATAAGGGAATAATTTTTGACCTTGAAAGTGGGTAACTGGGAGAAGTTGAAGAGATTATTGTGATTTCTTTTTACTGTTACTTTCTTTTGCCCTTCTCTTTTTACTCTCAAGACTGGTGGTATCTCAGTTGTTCAGAGGCCTCATTGTAAATCCTTTCCCCAGAAAACTTTAAAAGTTTTTCTTTAATTTATAAAATTAATGTTTTTATAGCAGCCTTACTTGTAATAGCCTAAAACTGGAAACAGTCCAGTGTCCATCTGCAGTAGAATAGACAAATAAATTGTGTGTATTGATACAGTGGAATATTACATAAACTAATCAGAGTGAACTTACTACAACTGCATGCAACAGCAGAATTAGTCTCACAAATATAATGTTGAGCAAATGAAGCCAGACATAAAGGAGTACATGTTGTATGAATCCACTTATAGAGAGAGTTAAAAAATAAGGCACAGCTAATGGTGACTCTTGGCATGTGTTGAGGAATGTTTAGTGAAGAAAACTTAGAAATTATTCTCACTTTTGAGAAGGGGAGACAGGAAAACAAATTACAGTGTGTAATATGATGTCTTTAAAAAAGTATGTAAAAAGTGGAAGTAACACTTGATCTTGTTTTAAGACTATGCCCAGGAATTGAATGGGGAATGTATAGACTTTGCAGGCACATACAAAGTCCTGGGAGAGCATATTGTGTTAGGGAATGTACAGATACTACAGTATAGCTAATGCTATGAGTATCAAACATTCATAATAGGTATAACAAGAGTCAAGGGCTGATTCGTGTAGGATTTTATTTACTTATTTACTTTATTTATTTACTTATTTAGGCTGTGCCGGGTCTTAGTTGTGACACTCGGACTTCATAGTTGCCGCATGCAGAGTCTTAGTTGCAGCATGCATGCGGGATCTACTTCCCCGAGCAGGGATCAGACGCGGGCCCCCTGCATTGGGAGCGTGGAGTCTTACCAATTGGACCACTAGGGAAGTCCCTAGGATTTTATATAGAGGAAATTGAATAAGGAAAAGAGCTCAGGCTTTAGAAACAACAAACCTCAGTTTCTCATCACCACTTTTATCATGTTTGCTTCATTTTATGGGCAATAGGGAACCTTTGATGGTCTTCAGACCTCTGCCTGAAGGAGAGTGATGATAATCTCACAGTTTACCGTTCGGTTAATTTGCATGGTTAATTCTTGATTTGAGCTGATCATTAAGGAGAGGATTAAGAATCAAAGGTTTGCATGTTTTCCAAAAGGCAATTAATCAAAATTTGCATTTCACAGGAAACATTAAGAATGGAGTCTAAACCTTCAAGGATTCCAAGAAGAATTTCTGTTCAACCCTCTAGCTCTTTAAGTGCTAGGATGATGTCTGGAAGCAGAGGAAGTAGTTTAAATGATACCTATCACTCAAGGGACTCTTCGTTTAGACTGGATTCTGAATATCAGGTAACATCTTAATTTGGAATGTGTGTATATACACAGTCTCATTTTCAAAATCCTTGGGGCCATGTGATTTTCTGGATTTTAGAAAAGTAGTAGAGTGTGTTTATAACACCCTCAGCTGGATCTGAGGCATCCTGTAATCAAAAGATTAATATATCTGCAGCGGACTGATTTAATGTTCCACACTAGCAAAAACTTAATGTTTTTCAAAGTTTTGAACTTAAGAATTTTGAATAAGGGATTGTGGTCATAAGTAAAATGTTCATAGTTTCCAAAGACTTGGAAACCTTCTAACCTAAAAGCATTGAAGTATCAGTTGAATTAACAGGTTGTCTTTTACATGAATTATGGGGTTTTATTTTTACAGTTAGTAATGAGTTTGCATTGATTCATAATCTACATAAAGCAATGTAAGTTCCTTTTATGTAGCTAATTTTCCTTAGGACCAATAACACTTTGGTTTTTGAAATAGCTTATTATTGTTATAACAATGGTTGTAGTATAAAACTGTAAATCTCAGAGGCATGGTTTGTAGCTTTAACACAGTTTATCTTGCTCATCTTTCAAATGTTAAGTTTATCGCATTATTGGCTGAACACCTCATTAAATCGCACGACATTTGCCAAAAGTCTGATGTTTCGGTAACTGACTCTAAGAGAATCCTTTAGTGAAAATGTCTGTTTAAGTCTTAAGTAATGTTTATATATTTATATATCATGCAATGTACTATATGATAAAGTCATTTGAAAGTTCTTCTGCGTAGTAATAAGCATTTTATAAAATACTCAGAGAAGCACAAATGAAATAAAATAATTTCTCTAAAATGCCCATATCTACTGCCAGCCTGCTGACATTATGTGTACTGTTTACTTGGACTTATTTTAAATGTTGTTTGATAATGTATTTTTTTTACTCTGTTGCTAGGCAAGAGTATGCTTGCCAGAGGTGCAGAATCACATATTTTCCATTCTACAGAAATGTTGTAGGTTAAATGATTGTGACTTGTTAAGAGCACACAATTGGGGTTTTTTCCTATATTAATAAAATTTTGTCTACTGATCTTTGTCTAATTTTTCGTATAGCTAATTAGTGAGGAACACAGACTCTGAAACCAGACTAAAAGTCTTGAATATATTTAGAAAACTTATTGACATTCACTTTAAAGTAATATTTTCAGACTTTTTCTTCCAGTTTGTTCTTAATGTCATAGATTATTCTGAAAGTCTAATTTTTCATTGTGGAAGTTAAACAAATGCAAACATGAAAAAAATTTTTAAATGTTTTATTGGTTCTTAATAAGATTAATCAGTTTTATAAATTTTGGTGTTTTCCTTAATGTTTTTCAGTTATTTTAAGTAGCTTCCGATCTTTTTCTTTCTTTCTTTAATGGGTTATAGGAATATTTCCAATCTTGTCAACTATTTGTAGGCTGCTTTGCTCTTTTAGTTTTGATTTAGGAACTGAAATTCCTGTGTTCTTGAGGAAAGTACTTTTCTGTTTCCTCTTCTGTGAAATGGTGATAATGGTAATTTTCTCACATAGTTACTGTTAAAATTAATTGGAAGAAATAATACATGTAAAGCACTTAGAACAGCAGTGCCTGGACCCTAGTAAGAGTTCAGATGTTACAGGTTATAATTATCATTGTGACTGCTGTTGTTATCATTTCCTGACTTTGCATTGGTTTAAAGAGATAATTAATATCCTTAGGGGATAGTATAATATGTTATCAGAATATTTAAATTATATATCACACATTTAGTTTTATTTAATATTCTTAAGATTATTCAGCAAGATGTGTACTTAATGAATGAAAGAGACCTTTGAATATCAAAGGGAACTTTTTTGGTTAATTGCTGATATTTTCTGACTCAAAACCATCTGGGACACAACACTCTTCCTCCCCCCTTTTTTAAAAAATTATTTATTTATTTATTGGCTGCGTTGGGTCTTCGTTGCTGTGCGCGGGCTTTCTCTAATTGCGGCCAGTGGGGGCTACTCTTTGTTGCGGTGTGCGGGCTTCTCATTGTGGTGGCTTCTCTTTGTTGTGGAGCACAGGCTGTAGGTACGCGGGCTGCAGTAGTTGTGGCACGTGGGCTCAGTAGTTGTGGCTTGCAGGCTCTAGAGCACAGCCTCAGTAGTTGTGGCACACAGGCTTAGTTGCTCTGTGGCATATGGGATCTTCCCGGACCAGGGATTGAACCCTTGTCTCCTGCATTGGCAGGTGGATTCGTAACTACTGTGCCACCAGGGAAGTCCCTCCCCTTCTTTATTATACTTAGTGAACCTTGAGAAAGGAGGGTCAGAACAGGGCATAGTAGTTCAATCTCATTTACATTATGGATCAGATGATAAGAAAACACCTTATTTATACAGTGCTTGACATTTTGCAGCAAATTTTTAATTTTTAATCTTAGTTAAATAGGACAGATGCTTGTGTCATTTCATAAATAAAGATCTGAAATCTGGAAAGATAAGTGGTTTCTCCCAGTTCCAGGATTAGTATACAGTGTGCCTGAGCTGAAGAATCTAAGACTTCTGGATAGCATTGTGTCTTTGGCAAATGTAGGTTCTAAGTTCCAAACAATTGATTTTCTAAATGTCTTTTGGTTCTTGGCCATTTGTAAGCTGGGCTGCCTCTGCTGTTAATCTTGCTGATATTTCTGTTACTCTATCTTTAAATTTTTGTTATAATTTGAATGGTAGAAAACTGTGATCACCTTAATCTCTTTGGTAACAGTAAATAGAATTTTAGATATTTTTGGAAAGAAAATTTATGTAATTCATATTGTTAAAAGTGAAAATTTGGGAGTATTCTGTGAATATGTAATTATTTTTGTTACTTTTATATATTTTTCTGTAACTTAATTTAAGCAACCCCTAATCCCACTTCTTGCTTTGTGGAGAGATTGATTACTTTTAATATGAAATAATAAAATAGGCTTTTTATGGAGGTTCTAGGTGTTGTTTTATTTTATTTTATTTATTTATTTATTTTTTTGCGGTACGCGGACCTCTCACTGTTGTGGCCCCTCCCGGTGCGGAGCACAGGCTCCGGATGCGCAGGCCCAGCGGCCATGGCTCATGGGCCCAGCCACTCCACGGCACGCAGGATTCTCCCAGACTGGGGCACGAACCCGTGTCCCCTGCATCAGCAGGTGGACTCCCACTACTGCACCACCAGGGAAGCCCTCTAGGTGTTTTTTACAGTTTTTTACATCTTTTTCTAGTTTGTATATTAAGTTACAGAACTCAGTACTATTGCGTATTTTGCAAAGTATATATTTTCAAGAATTAAAATAACCAATGGTCATTAACCTTTTTTCTGCTCATTTTGGTTTGTTTATCTGCTACAAAGGTAGTTTCCAGGGAAATACATACATATATACATACACACACACACACACACACACACACACACACAATTGGACAAGAAAATGAAAATAGTTTTAATTGCAATCAGGAAAATACAAATAAAATATTGAGAGTGAGTTAAGGTTGGTTATAACATTGGTATGCATTTGTAAGCCCTTGGCAGTATTCTAAAGTTAAACTTCGGCCCTTGTGTGGGTGGCAGGAGATCACAGGGAAACACAACCAGGTCTATAAGGTGTTTTGTTCATAAGGAAAAGGAAGCAGTGCTTGGCAGTTTAGTCTGAAAGCGGGGACAGTGAATGATATAGAAGACAGTGTCTTCAGGGCAGTATTCATACTATAAGTATATACCTAGTTTAGTGAAACTATTTCTTGGTAAACAGTATATGCAAAGGACATGATGTCAAACTACAGGTCAGTGAAAACAGTTCTGTAAAGGGACAACAGAGTGATCTAAATATTAACATTCTTGTAGTCTGTCTTGATCCAGATATTAATACTAGGATATTTTGAGGGATAAATGAACTCCTAGTCATTCCATTTTGTGTAAACATAAGGTTTCTTACCTAGATTTCTCATAAAGTTGGCCATCATGAATCCATACATTCTTAAGATCAGCTGTCTTTTTTGTGATAATTGAGAAGACTGCTCATTCTGAATAGAAACTAGAATGTAAGACTTCTGCATTAGCCTGGATATGGATACTCTCCAGCATGTGAATATTTAAAATAAAGAAGAGGTCAAAGTTTTAAGTTGTTGCTTATGGTCTGGAAAATTTTTAAGCAGGAATTGTCAGTCATCACAGTCAAGGCATTGATTCATGGAAATGAGGAGACAAGGAAGAGCATTTTATTCTGGACTTGCTTCCATTACTGTGTGTTATATGATTTCTCTTGATTAAGCGTTGTCCAGTGGATAACATTGGTTGCATTTGCAGCAATTGTTAAGATTATTTTTTTTAATAATAGCTTTATCAAGATATAAATCATATAACATATGACTTGCCCATTTAAAGTGTACAATTCAGTGATTTTTAGTATATTCACAGAATTGTGCAAACCATTGCCATAGTCAACTTCAGAATCTTTCATTACCTCAAGAGAATATCCCAGATCTTTTAGCTGTCACTAAACTGTCTCCCTCCTCTCCCCCTGAGCAATAAGCAGCCATTAATCTACTTTCTGTCTCTGTAGATTTCCTTATTTGGAACTTTCATATACATGAGTAGAAACATTCTGTATGGTCTTTTATTACTAGCTTGTCTTACATAGCATGTTTGTTTAAAGTTCATCTACATGATGATAGCAGTATCCGTATTTCATTTCTTTTTATGGATGAATAATATTCTATTGTATGGATGTACTACATTTTGTTAATTCATTCAACCACTGATGGACATTTGGGATGTTTTCACCTTTTGGCTATTATGAATAATGCTGCTGTAGGCATTCATGTGCAAGTCTCTCTGTGGACTAATGTTTTCAGTTATCTTGGGTATATACCTAAGAGTAGATTTGCTGAATCATACATACAATAACTCTGTGTTCAGTTTTTTGAGGAACTGCTACACTGTTTTCCAAACCCGTTGGGCCATTTTATATTCCCACAGAAGTTATACATGAAAGTTCTGATCTCTTCATCCTTTCCTGTACTTATCTTACATTTTGATTCTGGCCATCCTGTCGTGGGTGTGAAGTGTAGTGTCTTGTAGTTTTGATTTGGATTTCCTTGGTGACTCAGGGTGTTGAGCATTTTTTCATGTGCTGATTAGCTATTTTTATATTTTTGGAGAAATGTCTATTCAGATCTTTTGCTCATTTTTAAATCAGTTTATTTGTCATTTTATTATTGAATTGTAAGAGTTTTTAGTTTCAAATTCAAATTCTACTTTTTCATTGCTGATATATAGTAAAACAATTGACTTTTGTATATTAACCTTGTATCCTGAAACCTTTCTATAATTATTAGTTAGTTCCAAGAGTTTTTCTTTCAGATTTTCTGTATAATCATGTCATCTGCAAGTAAGGTCTTTCTTCCCAATCTGTATACCTTTTACTTTATTTTCTTGCCTTATTGCATTAGCTAGAACTTCCAGTACAGTGTTGAAAAAAAGAGTGGTGAAGTGAAAATAACAAAGATCAGAACATAAATAAATGAAATAGAGACTAAAAAGACAAAAGGATAAGTGTAATAAGAGATGGCTTTTTGAAAAGATAAACAAAATAGACATATCTTTAGCTAGACTCACCAAGAAAAAAAAAGACTCAAATAAATAAAACCAAAAATGAAAGAGGAGATGTTACAAATGATACCACAAAAATAAAAAGTAGCATAAGGGACTACTATGAACAGTTATACACCAAAAGATTGGACAACCTTTAAGAAATGGATAAATTCCCAGAAACACAAAACCTATGAAGATTGAATCATGAAGAATTAGGAAATCTGAGCAGACCAGTAATGAGTAAGGAGATTTAATTAGTAATCAAAAGCCTCCCAACAAAAAAAGTCTGGGATCAGAACACTTATTAATTCTACCAAACATTTAAAGAAGAATTAATACCAATCTTTCTCAAACTCTTCCAAAAAATAGAAGAGGGGTAACACTCCTTAACTCATTTTATGAGGCCAGCATTACCCTGATATCAACACTAGCCAAGGACACTACAAGAGAAGAAAATTAAAGGCTAGTATCCATGATGAACATAAATGCAAAACTCCTCTACAGAATATTAGCAAACTGAATTCAGCAATAATTTAAAAGGATCGTATACCATGGTCAAGGGAGATTTTATCCCTGGCTTGCAAGAATGATGGTTCAACATCTGCGTATTAATTAACATGGTACACTACATTAACTAAATGAAGGCTAAAAATCATATCATCTCAAATAGATGCAGAAAAAGCATTGAACAAAATTCAGCATTCATTTATGATAAAAACTCAACAAAATGGGTGTCAAGGGAACGTACCTCATTGTAATAAAGGCCATATATGACAAGCCCAGAGCTAACATCATACTAACTGTAGAAATGTGGAAAACTTTTCCTCTGAGATCAGGAGCAAGATGAGATAAGGATGCCCACTCTTGCCACTTTTATTCAGTATAGTATTGGAAGTCCTAGCCAGGGCAATCAGATAAGGAAAAGGAATAAAAGGAATCCAAATTGGAAAGGAGGAAGTAAAACTATCAGTATTTGCAGATGATATGATACTATATATAGAAAAATCTAAAGGTCCCATCAAAAAACAACTAATAAATGAATTTGGTGAAGCTGCAAGATATAAAATCAATACACAAAAATCTATTGTGTCAGAGAAATTAAGAAAACAATCCAATTTACAGTTGCATCAAAAAGAATAAAATACCTAGGAATAAATTTAGCCAAGGAAGTAAAAGACCTCTACACTGAAAGCTATAAGACATTGATGAAAGAAATCGAAGAAGACACAAATAAGTGGAAAGATATTCCATGCTCATGGATTGGAAGAATTAATATTCTTAAAATATCTGTACTACCCAAAGCAGAGTATAGAATGGGTGAAGGTGGTCAAAAGGTACAAACTTCCAGTTATAAAATAAATCATGGGGATGTAGTGTACAGAATGGTGACTGTAATTAATAATACTGTATTGTGTATTTGAAAGTTGCTAAGAGAGTAGATATTAAAAGTTCTCATCACAAGGAAAAAATTATACTATGTAGTGGGGAATGTTAAGTAGAATTATTGTGGTGGTCATTATATATGTGTGTCTGTATAATTACCTTGTGCACTAGAAACTGATATAATGTTATCTATCAATATATGTCAGTTTTTAAAAAAAATGAGAAAGGACATCCTTGCCTTGTACCTGATCTTGGTGTGAAGGCTTTTGAGTTTCTCTCCATTAAATATAATGTTAACTGTGCATTCTTTGCATTCTTTATCAAGTTGAGGAAGCTACCCTCTATTTCTAGTTTGCTGAGAGTTTTTAATCATAAAGGGGTATTGGATTTTGTACTTTTTTGGATTCAGTTTGCTAATTTTTTTTTTCTTGCTGCATCACACGGCTTGCAGGATCTTAGTACCCTGACCAGGGATTAAACCCAGGCCACAGCAGTGAAAGCACCAGGTCCTAACCACTATACTGTCAGGGGCTTCCCGATTTGCTCATATTTTGTTCAGGATTTTTACAGCTGTGTTCATGAGAGAGAATGCTCTATAGATTTCTTTCCTTATGTCTTTGTCTGGTTTTGGAATTAAGGTAGTGCTGGCCTCATCATATCATAGAATGAGTTAGGAAGTATTTTCTCTGCTGCTTTCCTCTGAAAGAGATTGTAGAGAATTAGTATAACTTCTTCCTTAAATGTTTGATTGAATTCTCCAGTGAACCCATGTGGGCTTGGTGTTTTCTGTTTTGAAAGCTTACTCTTGATTCTTAACTCTTTTATATATTCTAGTTACAAGTTCCTAATTAGGTATATGATTTACAAATATTTTCTCATTAAGGTTCTTTTTTGCTGTACTGTTTTAAGGGCATTTGCATTGGGAATATTTTTTAGCCTTTTTTAGAAGTAATTATTTTCTGAATGCAAATACTGACTTATACAATACTAATGGTAAATAAATAATGATTTCATTGACTGTCCTTCCCGAAAACCTCTTGTTGGAAGGGCAACCTAAATAAGTATCATGAAGGTAAAAATAAGTAAATAAATAAAAAGAAAATTGGATGCCTGCTAGTAGTTACAGAATGTTTGTAAACTTCCCTTCCATCAAGTTTTCAAACTGTTTAATATGATTTCTCAGATACACAAAGTAGTATTCAGCTACTTTGGTTGGGCTAGACAGCCCCCTGCACATACCATACAATTTTCCTTTCTAATCACAGATAGCCTTTTGAGAGTAACCCATAAAAATTGTTTATTACAGGAGCCAAATCTGTTACTTATTTGGGGTAGAGACTGGAAATTTAGTGAAAATGAGAGAGAACTCCATGGAACTTGAATGGATATTTAATAATTCTATCCACTTCTTATTTTCATATGAATGTTCTTAGTCTGGAGGTAATGAATGCAAAAAGATTAATTGGACTTAACTAATTAAAAAACTAGTGAGTCAAGTAATACCATGAAGAGAGTGAAAAGACAACTTACAGAATGGGAGAAAATATTTGTAAATGATATGCTGTCTGACAAGGAACTTGTAACCAGACTATGTAAGGAACTCTTACATCTTAACAATAAAAAAAAACCCAGCTTAAAATGGGCGAAGGACCTGAATAGACATGTGTCCAAAGATGTACAAATGGCAAATGAACGCATAAATAGATGCTCAACATCAGCCATTAGGAAATGCAAATGTACACTATAATGAGACACCACTTCATACCCACTAGAATGGCTAAAATAAAATTAAATAGTGAGACAATAACAAGAGTTGACAAGGTTGTGGAGAAATTTGGACCCTCATAAATTGCTTGTGGGGTTTTAAACTGGTACAGCCACTTTGGAAAACAGTTTATTAATTATTCTAAAAGTCAAACTTCGAGGTATTATATGACCCATTAGTTACACCCAAGAAAATTAGAAACATGTCTACGCAGAACTTGAACACAGACGTTCATAGTAGCATTATTCATAACAGCTAAGAAGTGCAAACAACCCCAAAAGTACTTTTTTAAGCATCTGGTGTCTGCAAGGCAGTATACTTAAGTATACTTTGGAGACAGACTCTTCCTGATTTCGTTTGGCCACCAGTAGTTTTAGATAGCAAAAGAGATAAGATAGTGTATAAATGAACCCCATCCTTTATTTAATTGTTAAAAGAATTCAGAGGGGGAAAAAAGCTAATTGCTTCAGACTGAGAATATTTGAACAGTGGACAAAATTGAATTGGTAGGAACCAGGGAAAAGTTTGACTTTGAATTTAAGCCAGCAGAAAAATTGGTCAGACTTTATTTCTCCTCTCCTATACTGAGTATTTTTGTCTCTGGGATGACATATAGGCTACCTTTTAGAGTTGTGAGTCATGAAAATTGCCGAACAGTGAGTGTGTCTTTATCTCACCAGTGGCCAGTGCCAGAAAACTGTGGAGTGACTTTATAGACTTTTTGTTCATTTCTCACGTTGTCTCTAAATTTGATGAATTTTTATCTTTTATAATGGCTGTCTATTCCCATTACTTTCGTCCCAACGAACGAAAGTAATGGGAATTACTAGCATTTCTTGCTAGTCCAGGGACTTCCTGATTTGCCCACTTTTTGTCCATACCACTCTTTTAACCTTCCACAATGCTCTAAAGATCTTTGTAAGTAGTTGATCTGATGGTATTACCTCCTTCAGTAGCTCCTAAAGTCTTATTTGTGGAGGTGCTATTCAATAACAATTTGTCCAGTCCATGCAAAATGAGAAAAATAAGGACAAGTTAGGAATTTTGTACAAGTAAAATTTATTCACCTTACGAGTCTGTTTTATTCTGTTATGTTCTTGTTTTAGGAGCATATAAAATGCCCTTTTTAAAAGATTGGGGAATGGGGTTAGGTGGTATTCGCTATTTTCGTTTTCCTTACCTGTCAAAAGTGACAGTTCTTCCTAAATTTTAAATCAAACCAGTTTTTTTAATTTTTGGTCTTTGATATTCAAAGGTCTTAGAACCACTGGCCTGCAGGATTAAGTCCCTGATACCTTGACAATGGCACATAAAATGATTTCATTTTGAAATATCTCATGAATTTCGTCTCATGTGCTATTCCAGTTCATTGATTGGGGGCTCTGTGGACAGCTTGGTGTGAAAGGCTTGTGAGACCAAGTTTGTGCTAAGCTGAGTTCTACGTTTAATTAGCAAAATATTGAATGGGCAAGGGATGGATGAAATCCTGATATGCCCATTCCTACTTTTTCAGCTTTGCATCTTCTGCTTTTCCATGTATGTGCACAGTTTATTCTGTAGAGTTACCATGGACTAATACAGTTCCCTGAATGCATGCAGTATGCTTCTCATAATTAAAAGATAATCGGAGATCAAGTAAGTAGTGATGCCTTAGAAGAATTCCCATGGCAGAATAGTTGAGACATCTTTTTATCTTTTTGTGTTGTCTGTCTATAATCTCCTTCCTCATTTGCCTACTCAGTGAACTCCACTTATGGAGTTCATAGTTAATCATCTATGAATTCTCCCCTGCTTTCCTCAGACATAGTTTTTTTTTTTTCTGTAAAACTTTCAACATATCTCCTATTACAGTACTTACTTACATTATACCTATTTATTTATCTGTACTCTAAAACTCTTTGATGGAGCACATTATTTGGGCTCTTATGTTTATAATACTAGGTTAATATAGACTGAATTTATGGCCCATGATAACATTCCATTTTTAACTTTTCTTTTGTCAAGAAATATAACACTTTAAAGAATGTTGTTTCATTTTAATATTCTTCAATAAAATGAACTACTTACCATCTACTTACATGTTAAAATGGTTTATAAATGTCTTTTTTCCTTTATTTCCTAGAATAAGTTATTTCCTAGAAATAACTTTTACGTTAGTGGTAAGTGTCTTCAAGCAATTCAGAGATTATGCGTCAAATTCGTCCTTCTTGGTCTCTTTCTGTGTTTGCGTGTGTGTGTGTGTGTGTGTGTGTGTGTACATTGTAACTTCTGTGTTATTTCATGTTGTACATATAATTATATGTTTAAAGAAAAAACCTTGAGCTTAGAGTTTTACAGTATGTAGTTTTAGCTGTTTCTTCCTTCACTGATGAAGAAATTCCGTATATTAGGATTTTTTTTTAGTACCATTTATAGTGTTTTACTGTATTCCTGAGATGGACATAAGATCCAGATACATTTTATATTAGTTGAAAATCTTATTTTTATAGTGGAGTATTCACAGTCACTTTCTGTATTGGTGCCTTTCTTAGTGTTCTGTTTATCTAAGAAGAGGAAACAAGGTTCCTCAAAAGGTTAATATTAAACCAGGAGAACAAAATGATTACATATAAAGTTTTTACTCTTCAGTGTTTCCTAGACTAGTGTTTATATTCAGTTACATAGAAGACATAATCTAAATCAGATTGGTTACCTAGCAAAGTACAATTAAAGTATAAAGTAAAGGGACAAGTGGTAGAAGGGAACAAAGACTATGAAAAACCTACATGGTAGAAAAATTTGTGTCTGTGAGGAATGAATGGTCCTTGGGAATTTATTAGAGCACTGTAGATTAAATGTAATATTTAAATTTAATATTTAAAAATTGCAAGTGTTTTATTGTTCCTTTAAAAAACTTTTTTTTAACTTACAGTCTACATCAGCATCAGCATCTGCATTACCATTTCAGTCTACATGGTATAGTGAGTCTGAGATAACTCAGGGAGCACGTTCAAGATCGCAAAACCAGCAACGGGATCATGATTCAAAAAGACCTAAACTTTCCTGTACAAACTGTACATCTACCTCAGCTGGGAGAAGTGTTGGACATGGTTTAAATGCAGCATCAGGTAATAATTAAATTTGTATAAATATAAATCACTGTGTATGTATTTTGGACAAAAGCCCTTTTCCCAAGATGTAGTGTACTAATAAGCAAGTAGATTGCACATAAGACTGGGTCAGAAATAGAGCGGAGGTTCCAAAATCTTAACTAAGTTAGAACTGAAATTAACTCTTCATCTTGGATTTTTGTTCTAAATTTGGTACAGATATCTTACACAAACAGGATATTAGCAGATTTTAATTAATTTGAATAGCTGATACATATGGTAATAAAATTAGTAAAAGTGACATGTATTTTGCTGGTTACTATAGGAGGTAAATTTTTAAATTGTTAATAAGAAAGCCAGATTTACTGATACATGTTTCCTTAGCATATTTTTTGTAAATAATGAACATTGTGCTATATAACACATATTTTCAGAAAATGTAGAAATTCTTTAGTTAAACAGAAAATAGTTGGCGATATTCTAGTGGGAGTTCTATACAAGGAATTAGAAAGCTATGGTTCTAGTCCTCTAACTATGTGACATTGGACAAGTCACTTTACCACTCTGGTATGAAAGACTTATGCTTAAAGTTCCATGCTTAGTATCTTGTACTCACAGATACTAAGATACAGGCACACATTTGTTGCACAAATTGGAAAGATCTTTTGTTGAGAGGTACTTCCTCACTTATACTTCTCTTCAAATGAAACACTAGCCAATGCCTGAAATAGTTTTAAGGTAAGATAAAACTTGTGATGACACAGTTGGAGAATAATATTCTTGAAATGCATACGTACTACTAATTGAATTAGTGTAAGCGATTCCTTTCTATTTCGATAGGCAGGACCGCCATGGGAAGGGCACTGCCCATCTGAAGAATTTTAAGAGTAGTGTGATGGGTAAGAGCAGACTGACCTTAACTTTGTAGACAAATACCATTGTGTAGAGATACTTTTGTTCTCCTCTGGTCTGTGAAGGCATAGCATTAACCCTGGGCTGTTTCCCTTAACGAAGGGAAATTATTAAGGCTGTTAGGACTAGAAGAGGAAGACCCAGAATTTCAAGGTAAATGGTGAGGGGGGAAAGTTTTGAGACTTAGTTTTTAATTTCTTTTTAAATGAAATCATATCTAACAAAGTTTAGATTATAATTGCAACGATACATTACTTCTTAGCATAAGAATGAACCAAATATGGTGGCAATAATAGTTCTGACAAAATAGTATTATAACCTACCGTATAAACCTCTTTCATTTCAAGATGGCTTTGATTTTGATTTTGGCTGTTCTCCGACATCACTTTGATCAACTTTTCATGAAATTCTGCATCTTTGGCAAGCTTTATATTTTTGTTCTGTAATCATTTTACGTCATGTTTATATATCGTACGGTCAGATGTTCTAGAGAGTGAGACATTGACATCCTAGATGGGGGTAGATTATAGTATTAGAGAAGGATGTGTTTGAGTAGGAGATAATTTTATAAGTGATTATTTCACTAGTGAATAATTTATGTTTTGCTCAGTTTTGCTTTTGATTGCAACTGTGTAACTGGGGATTCCTGTAATAAACCATAATTACCTCTCTGTGTAATACTGAAGATCTGTTGTCATCAGAAACCTTGAAAGCTTTCTCTGAATTAAGACTTCTTCAATTATTTTAAGATTCTTCTTGGAGGCATAGTCAAGTTCCCAGATCGTCATCAGTGGTACTTGGATCATTTGGAACTGACTTAATGAGAGAGAGGAGAGCAGATTCCTCCATTAGTAATCTTATGGATTATAGTCACCGAAGTGGTGATTTCACAACTTCATCATGTATGTATAAACTATATTGTTATGCATAATTTATCTAATAATGTTACATTTTTGTCTTTGTATGTCGTTAAAATCACAGTACAAAGGAACAAATGAAGTGAATATTATAAAGATTTAGAATACAGGATAGCTTGATATGTTTTCAACCTTATTTGTCATTTTACTTTTAAAAATGTAAATATAAAATATTTAGATATACATGAGTATCCAGATTCTGTCTGCCTATAATTTTTTCACTCTTAAGAATGTATGTTTTACATATACTTGATAATTCTTGTATACTACAATATAATTTGCCTTGTGAATTAACTAAAACTTGAAATCATCATTTTAAGACATAATTTAGAATTCCTTTAGTTTAACATGAATTTGTCTTTATTTTCATTTAGTTGGAATAAAGACCCACACTGTTTCTGTCAGTGTACATAAGCCAAAACTTTTAAAAAAATAGAAGTCCAATGCACTGTCCATTGTGCGACAGAGCCACCTTAAAAAAAATAAATGCCATAAAACAATAATACTAAATAACTGAAGATAAAAGGTGCTAATTGAAGTTGAGAAATATAGCAGACAGAAGTGGAATTTGATTTACAGAGAAGAAAATACATTTCTATTTAAAGATTTAACTAGATTATTTTAAATAATCTGTTGGGGCAGGCCGTTGCTTTATTTAAGACAAATGAAAGCATCTTTTCATTTGCTTGGCTTTGGGTGGAGGAGCTTTAGTAGACAGTGTCGGTAGCTTCTCGGTTTGGGGCATAAAAATGTACAGAATAGAATTGATTTGGTCCCTAACAGTTAATCCTTCCATGAGGCACCATGTATTAGCACAGTAGCAATCTAGCTGTTAAACTAGATGTATGGATGAATATTCTTTATGAAGGAATGCTTTGGTATTTCTCTTTCCATTTGATGATTAGAACCATCAGTAGTGTACTATTAAAATCACAGATGCCAGGGCTCTCTTCTGACTCAGTATTGGGAAAAAAAAAAAAAAAGCATAGTGATGTCTGATGAGTAACCGGGTGTAAGAGTCACTGCTGTTAACTTGAAAGAAAAGATAAAACATTGGAGAAATTTTGAACTGTTAGCATGGTTTGCTGTAAAATTATAAGGGTGATAGTATTTATGTGAAATAACTTTTGTTCTTGTTCCAGAGTAAGAAAAATCTCCAAAACACTCTATTATTATTTTGCTTTTACTTGTTATGAGTCATTTACCTTGAATTTGTTTGCCCATTTAAAATCCCTTATCCATTTAGATGTTAGATATTCTTCTACCATATCAATTTCTGATTAATAAATTCAACTGTTTTAACTTCATCAAGTTGGTAGATTGATGTTTGCCTCTCATAAGCTATAATACATTTCTTTTTTAAAAAATTTGTAATGCTGACTTTATACAGCAGTATTGGATTTTACCAAAGGTATAGAAAGATAAATAAATATGTTTATTTTTTCTGTAATAATAGTTAAGCTGTGTAGTTATAATATGCCAGTATTCAGTTTGAATCCAGTGTTTAATTTTGGCAGTGATTAGTTGTTAATAGACACAACCTTAATAATGCACAAATTTTTCATGTAATTGACTACCTTTCCTTTCTTTCAAAAATAGATGTTCAAGACAGAGTTCCTTCTTCATATTCACAAGGAGCAAGACCAAAAGAGAACTCTTTGAGCACTTTACAATTGAATACATCATCTACAAATCACCAAATGCCTTCTGAACATCAGACCATACCATGTTCTAGGGACTCTGGTAGAAATTCTTTAAGATCAAATTTTTCTCCAAGAGAATTAGAATCTCCCCAAAGCAGTATACAGCCTGGATTTTCTTATATTTCAAATAGAGGTGAAACCTCAACTATAGGCAGTTCAAATAGGGTTGGCTCATCTCCAAGATCATTTCAAGAATCTTCTGACAATGAAGGTAGGCGTACAACAAGGAGATTGCTGTCACGTATAGCTTCTAGTATGTCATCTACTTTTTTTTCACGAAGGTCTAGTCAGGATTCCTTGAATACAAGATCATTGAGTTCTGAGAATTCTTACATTTCTCCAAGAATCTTGACAGCTTCACAGTCTCGTAATGCAGCATCAGCTTCTGATGGTCCTGATAACAGGGCATCCGAAGCTTCTCAGGGATTTCGATTTCTTCGGCGAAGATGGGGTTTGTCATCTCTTAGCCAAAATCATAGCTCTGAGCCAGATTCCCAGAATTTTAACCAAGAATCTGAAGGTAGAAATACAGGACCATGGTTATCTTCCTCACTTAGAAATAGATGCACACCTTTGTTCTCTAGAAGGAGGCGAGAGGGACGAGATGAATCTTCAAGGATATCTACCTCTGATATACCATCTAGATCTCATCATATTTTTAGAAGAGAATCAAATGAAGTGGTTCACCTTGAAGCACAGAGTGATCCCCTTGGGGCTACTGCCAGCAGACCACAAGCATCTGCAGCACCAAGCAGTGCTGCTAC
This sequence comes from Globicephala melas, assembly GCF_963455315.2. NCBI lineage: Eukaryota > Metazoa > Chordata > Mammalia > Artiodactyla > Delphinidae > Globicephala > Globicephala melas. Next base: position 71,375,313 of record NC_083320.1, on the reverse strand, counting down.
GGGTGGCTCCATATCGGATTCGGCTCACAGTGGACGAAGTACAGGAATAACAGGGATCCTTCCTGGTTCCTTATTCCGATTTGCAGTGCCCCCGGCACTTGGAAGTAATTTGACCGACAATGTCATGATCACTGTAGATATTATTCCTTCAGGTTGGAGTTCATCTGATGGAAAAAATGATAAAACTAAAAGTGTACCCTCAAGAGACCCAGAAAGACTGCAAAAAATAAAAGAGAGGTAAGTTTGAATACCTATCTTAAGCCTGTGAAGAACAGATGAGAGAAAGAACTGTTTGTTTCTAAAATGGTTTCTCATAAGAGTGATGTCTGGGGCTTCGCTGGTGGCGCAGTGGTTGAGAGTCTGCCTGCTGATGCAGGGGACACGGGTTCGTGCCCCGGTCCGGGAAGATTCCACATGCCGCAGAGCGGCTGGGCCCGTGAGCCATGGCCACTGAGCCTGTGCGTCTGGAGCCTGTGCTCCGCAACGGGAGAGGCCACGGCAGTGAGGCCTGCGAACCCCCCGCCAAAAAAGAGTGATGTCTGAAATTTCTTGCCTTAAAATTTACATCCAGTAAGATGTTAGCGTCTTGCTCAGAGGTAAAATGGATAAGAATTAATACTGGTGGTGGGCACTGGGGGTGTAGATTGCATTGGGAAATAATCTAAAGGTTATTTTTAACCAGCTTTGGCTACAGATACATATAGATATATGTATATATAAAATATACAAAATCTTAATATACAAATATACAAATCTTACATATACAAAATCTTAATCTCTTACCCTGTTTCTAGGTAGACTAGTGCTAAATGGGATTGGTAAAGCAGCCCAAGTTGTTGTGGATTATCAAGACAATGTTTCAGCCTTTATAATATCATTTATTGGGACTTGCCTGTTGGTCCAGTGGCCGAGACTCTGCGCTCCCAATGCAGGGGGCCTGGGTTTGATCCCTGGTCAGGGAACTAGATCCCACATGCCACAGCTAAGAGTTTGCATGCCGCAACTAAAGATCCCACATGCCACAACTAAGACCCAGTGCAGCAAAATAAATAAATAACAAAAAAAAAGATCATTTATTTACCATTTATTTGTATTTCTCACTTCAGATCTTTTTTGGAATAAGTTAAAATCGTTTCCACAAATTTTAAAATTTTGTTTTTAAGTCCAAATGTATACTGAATATTCTTTATATATTGTGACTATTTGACAGAGATAGCAGTTTAAATTCAGGACTTAGAATCTTTTTATTCATGTGAAATCTTTTGTAGAGTTTAGTTGCTTAAAAATCTTTGGGAAAGGGCTTCCCTGGTGGCGCAGTGGTTGAGGGTCCGCCTGCCGATGCAGGGGACATGGGTTCGTGCCCTGGTCCGGGAAGATCCCACATGCCGCGGAGCGGCTGGGCCCGTGAGCCATGGCCGCTGAGCCTTCGCGTCCGGAGCCTGTGCTCCGCAACGGGAGAGACCACAACAGTGAGAAGCCCGTGTACCGAAAAAAAAAAAAAAAAAAAAAGATTAAAGATCTGAGATTTTTCACTCCAACTTAATTATTTTGTCATGTAAGTGTAGTTACTTACTTTTTCCACCTATTAAAATTAGTTTTATGATAAAATGGGATAGGATAGTAGATGTAAAATATACTTGTAAGAAGAAAAGACTTACGTGAAGCTAAGGTCGTTGGGTGTTTTTGTTTTTTCTTGTTCATAAAGGCCCCATGTGATGGAATTTTGGGGGAGCATAGTTGTTATATCATTTTAGGGTCTTATGGTGTTTAACAGGAAATACATTCAAATCTTGCTCTGGGGAATAAAGGGAGCTTCGCATGCTTTCTGAGATACTGAACATTGACTAATATCTTCCCACTTTCCCTTATATAGGACAAATTGTTACCATGTGACTCTTCTCTTCTTTTAAAATTTGCGCTTTTTCCTTCCTTGTAGAAAGATTTACTCTGCCCTGGTAGTGTTAGCTTTAATGTTATTACAGGGGCTCCCTCTAATTGCAAGCTGTCTACTGAGTAATGTAGTAACTATTATATTTCTTGTGCTCAAAGTTAGATTAATTTGAGTGCAGTAGTGTAAGTAGGGCAAAAAATTAATTTAGTGATTTCCAAAGAGAAACTAAGTAAGCCATCACCACCCTGTCTGGTAAGATAGTTTAAAAAGCAGCATTTGTTGCTTATTTTGACAGAGTTTATATGTGTGTGTTCCTTTATTACATATTTTGCTTAAAAATGAGGATTATAAGATACTTTACAATTAAATGAATAAAAGTATAAAAAAATTGAGTCTCCCAAAGTAAAAACTTACCAACCAAAGAAAGTTATATCTAAAGGTAAAACATAAATGTTAATGCTTGAGGTTGTATCTGTGGTTAATCCTAGGCATGAAAGTCACCTAAAAGTACACCTGTTCCTCTTTCCACACATCTTTTGCTAAACTCATTTGGAACCCATATAATCCAGGTTATATTTCAGTAACAGTTTAGCATTCTGTATCATCAATTTACTGAGTACCTTTTTCATGTCAGCAGTAGACTAAGGCAATAGGGATTTTAATTTAAAAAACTACTTGTCTTACAGTGATCATTCTGCATTTAAATTAAGCAGTACATGTTGGCCTGTGAAATAGAGGACATAGGTTAATGGAAACTGCTCCACACTTTAAAAGCCTACCCTTGTAGAAATAAGGATGATTTAATAACATCGCTGGGGTGGGGAAAATGAAAAATTTTTAAATCTCTTCTTTTGGTTTTTTTTATTATGATTTAATACAAAAAGCTTATCAGTTTAAACATATGTGGCTCTGCTAACATGTAAATTGAAAAATCACAAGTCAATATTTGTTTAATTCATCAAACTTGTCTTAAAAGTTTTGGGGGAATAGGGACTTCCCTGGTGGTCCAGTAGTTAAGACTGTGCTCCCTATGCAGGGGGCCCAGGTTCAATCCCATTGGGGAACTAGATCGCACATGGCACAACTAAAAGATCCCGCATGCTGCAACTAAGAGCCCACATGTCACAACTAAAAGATCCCGCAAGCTGCAACGAAGATCCCTCGTGCCACAACTAAGACCTGGTGCAGCCAAATAAATATTTTAAAAAAAAAAGTTTTGCAGGGACAAAAGTAATGGGTATATAAGTACATTATCTTTATACTGCTGGAATTGAAGTAGTCTGTGGTACTGCAGAAATTAAAATCTTAGTGAAACTTACAAATTGATTGTGAAAAATATGGAATTTAAACTCTGGTAGCAGGGGTGGGGTGTGGTGGTGGTGGGATGAATTGGGAAACTGGGATTGACATATATATACTAATATTTATAAAATAGATTAGTAAGAACCTGATGTATAAAAAATAAATAAAATTAAAAAAAATAAACTGTGGTACCAAAGATAATTACTTAAACCATTTGAAGATAAGTAATAGGATAGCCTACCTCATTTACCTTTAAAATATTTATTATAATTTTTATTCTTACTGATACAGTTTTTCTTAGAAGTTCCTGTTTACTATTATTGTTGTTTGCCTTTTTTCTACCTAGAGAGACCATGATATTGTTTGGGATTATGTATGATTGGAAATGACCAACCAGGATGGTTTTGATAGCTCTGTTTAGGAAATGTACCTTCTTTTCCAGCCTCCTTTTAGAGGACTCTGAAGAAGAAGAAGGTGATTTATGTAGAATTTGTCAGATGGCAGCTGCATCATCCTCTAACTTGCTGATAGAGCCATGCAAGTGCACAGGAAGTTTGCAATATGTCCACCAAGAGTGTATGAAAAAATGGTTACAGGCCAAAATTAACTCTGGTAAGATTTACCCTTTTGTGTATTTTGTTTTCACAGTTTTTTCAAGAGATGCACGTATGTATGCATTTTAATTAACAAATATGGTTATAATTTATTGATTGTCAAATTTATACTCTTATCAAAAGCATCAATCATTTTTTGAAGCAAAAGCGTTGAAGAGCATTAGTCTTGCTTCATAAATTTAACGTATAATAGTGTTTCTTATATTTCATTTACTGAACAATCTACTGTCATACATGTATAATGCAACTGTAATTTGTTATTGTTGGTAACCCTTACATCATGCAATATCTTTTTGAATCAAAGAAATATTCTTACTGTTTACCAACTATGTGTCCTTGAGAAAGTTTTATTGTCTGTAATGTTGCTATGCAGCAATAAGATTACTGTAGGGAGTCGTTTATTAGGTGCCTGTTATGGAGCCAGGCATTGTTCTAGATGTGGGATACAGAGAACAAGACAGACAAGGCACTTGCTCTCCTGGTGGGATTACGTGTTAAAGGAATGCCTTGTTGAGGTAAGGACATTTATACTTGAACGAAGAGGAGCTAGCTATTCTAGAATGAAAGGAAAAGCATTCCAGCACACAGAACAACTAGTACAGAGACTTTAAGGCGGGAATGACTTAGGTGTGTTTGAGGAATTGAATGAAGGCCCAGCATGGCTGGAATATAATTAGTGGGAAAGGAGAGGGGTGATAAGTTGAGGTAAGAGAGATTAGCAGAGGCTAGCTCATTTAGGACTTTGAGAGTTAATGTCAGAAGCTTAGGTTTTTAGGTAAGTGTCGTGGGAAGCCACTGAAGGTCAGGGGAGTGAAATGATCTTATTTATGTTTTGGCTGCTCTGTGAAGAGTGGAGTTTAGTGGGACAAGAGTAGAAGCAGGGAGGTCAACTGGGAATCTATTGTGTTGACCAACCAGGAGTCTGTCTTTACAAGAGGTAGTGATGGTGGTGGTAGAAATGGATGAGGGATTCTGGTATGTTTTGGAGGTAGATTCTATAAGACTCGCCAGTGGATTGGATGTGGTGGAGTGAAGGAGAAAGAACACTTAGCGAAGCTCATATTTTTGCCTTGAGCAACTAAATAAATGGTGGGGCCATTTACTGCAAATGAAGAAGACAGAATAGAATAAATTTGGGAGAGGAAACGTAGTTCTGTTTTAGAAATATTGTATTTGAACTGTTTATTAAATAACCATATGGAAATGGTTATGGGCAGTTAGCAAGACAGGCGTGATGTTTCAGGGGTTTTAGCGCAGAAAATAACAGTTTTAGGAATCATGATCACGTAATATTTTAAGATTTGAGATTAAGTAAGGTCACTTGAGCAAGAGCAGATATTAAAAAAATGAGCCCAAGGGCAGAACCCTGAGGCACCCAAACGCTTAGTGGGAACAGAGAAGGAGATTTGAGGAGCAGCCTCAGTCTGGTAGGAAGAAAACTGAGAAAATGTAGTGTTGTGCAAGCCAGAAGAAGAAAATGTTTTAAGAGGGTGTAACCAACCCTGTCAGGTACTGCAAAGAAATCAGAACAAAGAGATAAGAACAAAGAAATGGGGCTTCCCTGGTGGCGCAGTGGTTGAGAGTCCGCCTGCCGATGCAGGGGACGCGGGTTCCTGCCCCGGTCCACGAAGATCCCACATGCTGCGGAGCGGCTGGGCCCATGAGCCATGGCCGCTGAGCCTGCGCGTCCGGAGCCTGTGCTCCGCAATGGGAGAGGCCACAACAGTGAGAGGCCCAGGTACATCTTAAAAAAAAAAAAAAAAAAAAAAGGAACAAAGAAATGACAGCTGGATTTGGTAGCATGGATGACCTTGGTGACTTCAGTGCTGGGGAGGTGGTGGGGACGTGTCTTTATGATTAAATTGAGCTGAGTAAGACTGGGGAAGCAGCAGCATAGACGCCCTCTTACAATAAGCTTTACTGTCAAGGAGATTGGAGACACAGTAGGAATTGGAGAGTTATATGGGGTCATGGTACATGTTTTTGTTTTGTTTTTGTTTCGAGGTAGAAATTTGAGGGCATTTTTTATTTTAACAAGAGATACAATGGAGAGAAAAAAAATTATGAAAAGGGAAGGGAGGGCTTCCCTGGTGGCGCAGTGGTTGAGAGTCTGCCTGCCGATGCAGGGGACACGGGTTCGTGCCCTGGTCCGGGAAGATTCCACATGCCGCAAAGCGGCTGGGCCCGTGAGCCATGGCCGCTGAGCCTGCGCGTCCGGAGCCTGTGCTCCACAACGGGAGAGGCCTGCGTACCCGCGGTGAGAGGCCCGCGTACCGCAAAAAAAAAAGGGAAGGGAAAGATGGGATCCAGAGCACAAGTTGAGTAGTTAGCCTTTAATAGGAAAAAGGGTACTTCATCGCTAGAAAGCTAGTGTAGATATGGATTATTGATCAGATTGTTGCTTTGGTGAGAAGGTGCTTGAATTCCTATATAATTGCTTGTTTTCTTAGTAAGGTCTTTAGCTGATGAGGGGATGAGTTAAGAGATTTTCATGTGTGGGGAAAATAACATTCTAAAATGCTTTCAGGGTTTTCAGGTAGTACTAATGTCCATAAAAATCTGTGGCCATGAATATGATTTAAAAGTGGGATTGGGATACATGTACATTTTTTTAAGAAGCAGTTTTCAGGTACTTGGATACAGATGAGGATTTGAGTTTGATGGGTTTGGGACCTTTGCCAGGCAAGTATGATGAAGGGAGTTAAGGGTGTTATAAGGCTGTAGTTGTGGTAAGCCTAGAAATTAGACAAAATAAGGAAGGGAGTAAGGACATTAGGAAGTGGATAGCGAGAAGTGGTAGGGTCAGTGTCTCTGAATCTCAGTGACATTAAAGAGAATTGCCAGAGTAGGTGAGCTAAAATGATGAAAAGTTGTAGGTGCACAGGAGACGATGCTTAAAATACGGATTTTAAGAGTAGTGCAGTAGTACACTGCAATGACAGGGTCAAGGGTATGACCATAAAGTAGGTGGCTTAGGTGGGGAAGGGTAATATTGGAAGCAGGGATGTTGAGGAAGTCAGAATCAAATGTGGTCTTATGTGCATGTTGAAATAGCCAAGAAATAAGCTGGGTAAAGAAGAGACGTGCTAAAGTCATTAATGAATGAGGAGGGACTTAGAGTTTCAAAACAGCAATAGGTGTGGGGAGGGGGCATCTATCCCTATTTCTTGGTCCTGAGGTACAAAGCATTGTGGGGGAAAAAATGGCTGCAGAAGAGTATGTATCAGTTTGTGAGGCACTGTGGTTCAGGCTTGCAGTTGAAGAGATAATTCATAAAGGAGATTGGTTAAGAGGAATTTAATGTTAAACTATAAATACCAGAGGACCTAGTGAAATGTTACTCGTAGGGTAAGAATGTGACTAGTAGGGTAGGAAATTAGACCAGAGTAATAAATGTACATAATTGTGTGAAAAGGACAGTCTGATGATGATAGCTGGGTAGCATAGGCAAACAGGTTGTGAGGTATGATGGTATTAATTTTAATAATCTGTTGGAGGAGTTTGAGTAACCTATTCAAACTGGAGATTACGAGGCTAGTGGGAAACTTTTTTCCTGCAGCAAGGTTAGCAAAGGCCTCCTTGGGGTAGGGGGTTATCTTTTCTTGTAACCTAACCTGCTCCCGAACCTGTGGGATAGGGCTGTCTTACCTGTAGCAGCCTCTTCTTGGCTGTATAGTGTTATGACAGCCTCATAGGCTTTATTAGTCACCACCCTGGGGTGTTATTAAGATAAAATGAGTGCTCAGCATGGTTCTTGACACTTAGCAAGGGTCCAGAGATGTTAGGTATTACCAAAATGAAAAACAACTTGACTCACCTTCTGTTATATTTGCAATTGGATTGTTAGTATTATGTAGGCAGGAAAACAGATAACACAATATATTGTCTAAGAACATTGGATTTTTGGAGTTAGACATGCTTAGGTTGGAATATTGACTCCAACACTTAACTATAGGTTTTTGAGTAAGTCTCTTTTAACATTGGTTCTGAACCCTGGTTGCTGATCAAAATATTAACCATTGGAGTTTTTAAAAATATAGATGCCTCACATCCATTCCTAAACATTTTTAAGTAGGTCTGGGATTGAGCCTCAGTTTCATCATGAATAAAATTGAGTAATAGCTTGTTGTTATGGTCAAATGAGATGATGTTTATGAATAGTTTCTCACAGTATTGGACTCATAGTAAGTACTCAATTAAACAGGTTTTAAAGGTAATAATAAGTATTCATGGTCAAATGAATGTTAAGATCTCAAGAACTGAACCTTCCTTTTAAGTTTCCACAAGGCTTTCTCGTATTTACATAAAGACCCCCCATCTGGTAGGTGATTTCTCTGGTAGAGATTCATTTCAACATTTATTAGGCAGCTACTATATATGGACTGTTAAAACTCTACACGATGTTCAAAGATGAATAGAATACGTCTAGTACAAGTTTAGGCAAATGTAGTCAGGGCCTACTGAATGAGGTGGGGTGTAAAGGACAGAGTCCTGGATTAAAGATTGTAGGGATAAATGGGTTCCTCCCATCTGCGTATGGCCTTTTTGAACAACTTCTGTAGGTCACTTGTTCCGTGGAAGAGAAAAATGAAACCCTAAGATGTGAAAGACTTTGTTTTAATGATATCCAGTGTCCATATTTTATGACCATCACATTTTTTCCTGCTTGTGAATCAGAGAATAAATGTCTGATAAGAGAAAGCCTTCTGAAGTTTCACATTATTTATATTCTCCATCAGGTCATAATACTATGGACTTATCCTGAATCTCCAGAACTTCTAATCTATTTTGGCACATAACAAACACTCAGTAAATGTTAGTTAAATTGAATCTAAATCTTTATCTTGTTTATGCACGTGACTTGCTCTAATTTTTAGTACATTTTTTCATTTTAAAACCCTGTCTAAAAATAAACACAAGGGGGAAAATGTCTATTTATTTAATTAGACAAGACTTACTTAATTGGAGCCAGAAGCTTAGGAGTAACCAAATGTTGAGTGCCTATAGGACAGACGGAATTTTATTTAATTGTGGTAAAATATAAATTGATATAGCATGAAATTTGCCCTTTTAACCAATCCTAAGTATATAATTCAGTGACATTAAGTATATTCCAAATGTTTTGTGATCATCACCACTATTTATTTACAAAACTTTTAAGTCATCCTAATCAGAAATGTTATACCCATTAAGCACTAACACCCTTCTCCCCCTCCTCCCCAGCCCCTGCTAACTTCTGATCTACTTTCTCTGTGAATTTGTTTATTCTACATATTTCTTACAAGTGGAATCATACAACATTTGTCCTTTTTGTATCTTATTTGTGCCTTGTTTTACTTAGTTGTAGCATGTATAAGGACTTCATTCTTTTCATGGCGGAGGGGGGCTGTTTTTATCTGAACAAAGGTGGATCCCTTTTTTTGCCTTCTATCCTGCAGGGAAGACACATTTCTTAGACCACAGAAGGTCTTAGTATATGTTGTCACATTAAAGATGCTAGCCTGAGTATATGTAACTAGTTGTTTTAGATACCATGTTTTCTTGGCATCTTGCCAGAGTACTTGAGGAAGTAGGAAGTACAGATAACATTCCATTGTCAGCTTCCCATATCAAAATGTATGAGCATCTGGTGGGCTGAACCACAAATAATGGGTGGAGGCTTAGGTACCACAGAGTAGGACTTGACATGCACATCAGGTGTTACTGATTGATATTTTAGGAGACATTACTGGTTTATGGTCGTAGCACAGTCTCCCTGCTATCTCTTCCTCCCTGCCTTCCTTTCAGTTTTCTGTATTCCAAGCTTAAACCTACAAGGAAAAATGTTTTGTGGTGACCCTGCAAAATTAAGCTTTACTTGTAATTTTTTACCAGGTTCTTCGCTAGAGGCTGTAACCACCTGTGAACTCTGTAAAGAGAAGTTGCAGCTTAACCTGGAGGATTTTGATATTCATGAACTACATAGAGCTCATGCAAATGAACAAGTTAGTATATTTTGCCTAATTTACTTTGGTAAGTGTCTATTCTGTGCTTAAAGGACAACTCTTGAAGAAAAGATTAAATCATGGTCAGAAAACCTGCATTAAAATAATAACAACAATTTTCTTTTACTGCATTAGGTATGATTTTATAATTTTTCTTTACTTTCCTATAACTTTTTGAAAGTGAAAGGCAAAAAAGCAAGTCACAGGTTTAAAATTAAGGTAAAATTTATTATATGGTTGCTAAATAAAAGTGAAAATAAAGGCTTACTAAGGGGTCCCCAAATAGGCATGCTAAGAGCTGTCTTAGTTGTGAATACCTCTTAGTCCTAGAACATTTTTGAAACACCAAGCCCTGTATCTTCATCCTCTTTCTTCCTTCCTTCCTCCCTCCGTCCCTCCCTTCCTCCCTTCATTTTTTTTAATGTTAGGAATAGCTTTTTATGTGCCTATCTGCCCCCGTGTTCTTCTACTATCCTGGTTCCCTCCACTCTCCTCATTCCTACCTCCAACTTTATGTTGAACAACTTATAAAATCTTTTATTCCAAGTTCACATTGTTTATAAACCTCTTTCTTTTAGTATTTGTGTCATTATAGTCTATTCATATAATGAATAATCTGATCTTATTAAATTTTTTTTCAAATATTCTCATTTCTCAGATTTTGGGGTATTATTGATAAATGTTTTCCTCCTAATAATGATTTGGTCACTAATTTTTGTTTCTTGAAGCTTTAAATTAAAAAAAATTTTTGAGATGCTTAGATAGGTAGAATGAAGAGTTCAATATTATCCCCCTTTTCTTCCTCCTAAAGGAAAATTCTGGGGAAAAAAGATGTTAAAGGAGATTACAAGGATGACTCAAGAACCGTACTCTCCAAGTGTGCTTAGCATAATTGTTATAAAAAGAGATATGATGGTGGGAGAATGCATGAATGCTTGAAAAACACTTAAAGGAGTAGTGGACACCCCCCTTTTTTTGATAGAGGTAAAGTTCACATAAACATAAAAATCATTTTAAAGTGAACAATTTGGTATATTTGCGATGTTGTGCAACCACCACCGCCATCTACTTCCAAGACACTTTTATCTCTCCTAAAGAAAATCCTGTACCCGTTAGCCAGTTGCTCCCTGTCCCCTGCTTCCTTCGGCAACCTCCAACTGCCTTCTGTCTCTCTGGATTTATCCATTATGGATATTTCATATAAATGGAATCAAGCAACATGATCTTTTATGGATACCCTTTACTTTTAAAATGTGGGAATAATGAATACCCTTTGAAAATCTGATTAAAATCACACTCCTAACAAAATATACAAAGACACAATATTTGTATATGATTTAAGGGATTCCCAGATCCTTTGAAGCTGATTACTTAGATCCAGGTTAAGAATCACTGATTTAATTAATGAACCATTAAGGCAATTGATGTAGCATAGATGCTATTCATACTAATTATTACTTTATTCTTTAATGAGCCACTTGTCCAAAGAGAATAGTGTTTTCAGCAAGGAGTTGTCTTCAATCCCTAAGGAGTCTTTCTAGATAGCTGAGCATTGGTATTTTAAAGAACGGGGGAAAGAGTATGTAAAAATAGAATGATGGAAAGAAAAAATTTTTTTTTTCATCTTTTCAAAATGAGAGTAGATTTCAAAGGATGGTTTTCTTCTGCCATTCTTCCTTCTCTAGGTGCTCCATCATGTCTCTTAAAGGTGGTTCTTTGGCATTTCGATTCAACCAGGAATGTTTTCATGGTTCTCCAAGGATTTAATGACCCACAATCTTAAATAATTTAAGTGTGAGGAAATATTAGGTGGAGACATTGAAAAAGCAATGACAGTCTTGATTTAGCTTCCTGGCTTTAACTTCTTTGTTCTGTGTGAATCTTGGATTCTGGGGGCCCAAGAACTACTCTCATTTGAAATGATTAGTTTAATGCAGTTTATTTCCTCATTGTCCAGTAGCTTCAATTTTTTCAAGGTGATAAGCATTAAAATTTTTTTAAAAATTTTGAGGACATAAATTTATTTCCTTTTAAGTTAAAAATAAGAAAAGTAAGTGAAGATTTAAAGAAAGTTTTAATAAGTCAATTTCAGATTTCTTGAATGCTCTGTGGAATCTGATAACCCGTTACTTGCTGAAGTTGTTACTAAGAACATATAGTTCTTAACTTCAGATGAGTTAATTGCCAAAAATGGTACAACTTACAGGTAGTTCACTGTATAAAAATTACAGGACAGATTAGGTTTTTAATAACACTATATTCATGACTTGTATTCTTAGCTTCAGAACAACAATTTTGAACCAAAGGACAGTTTTTACCCACTATAAATTTCTATGTGAATGATACGAAGAACAGTTACTCTATTACCTTTATTAGTTCATTTTTATATCTGCTGTTGCCTTAAAGTTAATTATATTATGTAATAGACACTTGACCCATTTGACTAGGTTAATTGTATAATTTATTGATTTAGCTATAGATGAAATGATAATTTTAAGTAAACATTTGTAGCCATTTGTATTAATAAAATCTGTTAGGCTCATTATAACTTGATAGAACCAGAGCATTCATTCTGCCATCAAATGAGTTAAAAGTCCCACTTTTATATAAATTACATAAAAGAAGACTGTATGAAAATAAAGAGGATATTCACACACCTATTTGTACACCTTACAGCATTAGTAAAATTATGAAATTATGGAGCGTGACTTTTTATTTCTTGGTTTAATGGATGATGCTGTATCTCTTACTAAGACTGGATATGAATACATTTTCTCTAGTTTCTCAGTATACTTTGGATGTCAATCTCTTTGTCTATTAATTTTTCATTCTCCATATTCTTTTTCTCGTTTGCTTCCCTTTTGAAGGCTGAGTATGAGTTTATCAGCTCTGGTCTCTACCTAGTTGTGTTACTGCACTTGTGCGAACAAAGCTTTTCTGATATGATGGGAAATACGAATGAACCAAGCACACGTGTCCGAGTAAGTAACCTTGGAGCAGGGGAAAAGGGAGGATGTGATGCAACAAGTGTTTGCTTTGGAAAGCAGATTGTTTTATATGTTCACAGTCTATTTCCTTTGGGGAGTTCTTACATTAAAATCTTTCTTAAAATTAAAGGTACTGTAGATTTAATAGAAATTGCTGTCTGCCTTACCTCTTTATCAAGCAGCCTTATTTTCTCATAAAGCTGTTTTAGAAAAAGAAGTAATTTTCTAGCTCTTGAAGGTGATTGGAATATATTTCAGTGAAAAATGGGGACAGAATTGGAAGTACTAAGGAAAATGCTCTTTTTAATTAAAAAACAAAAACAAGACTCAGTATTTTAACTTAGAAACCTGAAATTGAACTCCAAAAACTGAAAGAGTATGGGAAATTAACTTCAATTTATTTGTTACTATCTTGTAAAAGATTACCAGTGTAGTAGTTTTTAAGCCTCCATATTTCAAACTACTTAAGATCTGGACTATTTGGTATTTAGTCTATACCCTATTGCCTTAATTTAACACTTAAGCTAGCTGTTTGTTAGGTATTTTTAATTAAATGGTACTGTTATGGAAATTTATACTGCCTTGCCCATTTTATGTAGTGGGGACTAGAGTCTATATCTCATTACAGTAGCATTCTGAACACCTACTATCTTGAAATGTATTCATAAACATATCCTTCAAACTATTTTTTATATAGATATTCTCTTGGTGATGAAAATTTAGTAGAGTTTATGGTGAGGTATAATGTTTCCATTATATTATCAAATAGCCAATTCAGTGTATATGGGTAGAACATTTTTCTGTAATCATGTAAACACTATTCCTGTGAGCCAGTTGACAGATTTATTATCATTCAGAGAAAAGAGAACGAACTATCAAGAGCTTTCAGAATTTGAGCAAAGAGCTCTTGATTTCTAAACAGGCAACTTACCTCTTCAGAGTGAACGAACCATATAAAGTATATAATAATATGTGTTGAATTCATGCCTTTGTAAAAGGTATACACAAGTTAATATTAAAGTGGAAGTCACTTTTATGATTTTTTTAAAAGTACGGAGTCAAATGTAATACTTCTAGGCAGGAAAATACTGATTTATTATTTTAATTGACCACTAAAGTTCACTTGGGTCCAAAATGCAGAGGTTTAATTTTTTTCTCCATAGTTTTTGGAAGTATTATATCAATGCAAGAAGACAGCGGTATTCATAGAATATTATATCTGCTCCCAGTTTCTACATGATTAATATATGATTTTTACATAGGTAATAATGATTATATAAGACATTAAAAAAAATCATATCCTTAAGCTTGTAAGTTTTGATGTGGGGGGAGAAAGACCCCCTATTTAAAGGCTTAAAATTATGTTTGACTTTTAAGTAGAAATGAATCTCTTATACTGATTCTCTCTTTAGATCCATTTGCTACATTTAAACTACTGTATTTCTTTCTGCATTGTTTCTAGTTTATTAACCTTGCAAGAACTCTTCAGGCACATATGGAAGATCTCGAAAGTAGGTGGAATTTCCCCTCCCCAGACTTGTTGAATTTACTTTTGCAAATTAAACCCACAGAGCAAAACCTAAGTATATATATACTCTTTCTACCAAATTAGAGCTTCATTTATAGGCTTAATAATACCAGAATAATTGATTTGGGAAAGATGGGTTGGGCAACTGACACTAGTTTTTTAAGAGCCTATTTTTTAAAAATTAAATTAATTTTAATGTATGGAAGGGTGTTATTATAACCATCGGTATTTTATTTAAAATAAAAAAATATATTTAATCACCTTAATTTTAACACTTTTAATGTTAACACTTTTTTAAAAGAAGACGTTTAACTACTAATCAAAACACACTTCTTTAGATTTTTTGTGTGTGAAATTTTACTTGTTCTTTAGCTTTGTTAGATCATAAAAGGTGTTCCCTGGGTTTATATACAGTTCTAGGAATATAATGGTGAAAGAGTCCTAATTCTGAGTCCCTAACAGAAGCCATAGTTTTTTGTTTTTTTTTTTGCTCCTTGTTCAGGTCCTCATGGACCTTTAATAGGCAGCCAGCTCCGCCAGCAGCTCCAATCTCTTAAGATCACGTTCCAGCTTTAGGACTTCTGCCTGGGCTCCTATGTGAAGGCACTTAATGCCCAAATCTTTACAGGCATCTGCACAGCTTACCCTCTTCTCAAAGTCCTACAACCTCCAGGGTGCTTCATACCAGGTGGGCACAGATATTGGTGGCTCTGGAACAGTTCCTGGGAATCCAAGATTACCCTATTGTGCTTTTTCACCCAAAGCAACTGGCATCCCATGATCAGATTCCAGTACACTCTTTGAAGTGTTTTTATATATGTATTCTCCAATTGATTATCTTCTATCCTCATCTTCAAAATACTTGGACTGTTAACCTGTAGTGTGCATAATATTTTTACCTCTAGAGAAAGCTTAGCATCCTTTGAAGTAAGGTTTTTTTTAAGTTTTAAAAGGATTAGAGGTACAACTAGGTAATGCATTTTCAC
Organism: Globicephala melas; assembly: GCF_963455315.2. Classification (NCBI taxonomy): domain Eukaryota; kingdom Metazoa; phylum Chordata; class Mammalia; order Artiodactyla; family Delphinidae; genus Globicephala; species Globicephala melas. Next base: position 71,360,021 of record NC_083320.1, on the reverse strand, counting down.
AATTTTAGTTAGTATGTGTGGAAATGGTATATAAAGGAATCAAATGGTATAATAAAGTGGGACTTCATTAGTGTAAATCTTTTTTTCCTTCATTCCTTCTTAGTTCAGATCCATCATGTTAGCTAGTACAAAGATTAGTTCTGTCTTTTGTAAATTATAATTGATACTTTGTCAAATGTGATGAGAGTAATTTGTTGCAGTGTACATTTTCCCCAGATTGCTTGTTTTTTTTCAACTAACATTCTCATTTAGAATTTAGTTTTCTAAACATATAGGAGGGTCTACTCCCAACCTGTGAATGAGAGGAAAAAGGTGAAGTTGAAATATATACCCAGACTCAACTGAGAGTGAAAGATGTGGGTGCTACAAGTTAACTTCTAAGTACTAGAGTATTAATACATTCTGAAAATTGGTTCTGACTGAATTTTGTTCTGTAGAGTTAATCCAATAGAAAACATGAGAAATTCTCTGAAAAGCTATTTTATTTTTTAGTTTAACATTTCTCCATGATATTGCATAAAAGTTAAGCATAGGATTTACTCTTCATGAGCTAAGTATATGCTTGATATTTATTTAAAGTGGATTTTAAATTTCTGCAAGGTAAATATATGGAGATTGAAGTTTCATCTATACGTGTTGCATAATTTTTTCTTGTTGATTCCATTTGCTGGTTGCCCTTAAATTGTCCAGTATTAAATACAAGAAGAGTGTATATTTAACCTTTCTGCCCTTGATAATAGGGGAAATGCCGGTAGGATGTTTAGTGAACTTCCGTTTTCCTTCACATGCAGACAGTTACATAGTCTTGTACTTACTGTGTCCTTCTTAAAGACGTTCGTGGAAGTTTTATATTAAACTCTTGAGCCACTAATGACTTTAAAATAAATTGAGGTCGGACATGTTGCGAGAGTGATAAATTTCTGACAATGTGGAGGCATAGGAATAATCTCAACAAAAGGTTTTTACTAAATCCAATTATATCAACTTAGGCTGTGTCTATATAAAGCTTTTTTGACTGACTAGAGCTTTTTCTTGGCATTGTATAGACATAGCTCTGATGTAAATTTCAAGAACACCCATAACCTGTTATTCTATGTACATTTTTTTCATTCTCATCCGATACATCAAACATGCAGCGGTAATAAGCCAGATTCTACTCAGGTGTGTGAGAGCACTTGCCTTAAGTTTACTCTTTCTTTCTCTAGTGTATTTCTCATTAGCTACTATGAACACAAATTGATCTCAGAAACTTTTTAGATGTTCTTGGATCACATTTTTAAACATTTTCATTTTAATAAAAACTAACAGAAGAAAAAAGTGTGGGGGTGGGAGCGTTGTAGACGGGCCTCACCCACAGTCAGACCGCCCTAACCCTGGCATATACTACATTGGGGTTTTTATCGTACAAGTCATTGCTGTTCTGGCTTCATACTTACACTTCCATTCTCATCCCCCTTAAAATCATTCTTGATCATCCTGTTTTCTTTCAACAGCTTCAGAGGATGATTCTGAAGAAGATGGAGACCATAACAGAACATTTGATATTGCCTAACTTCACATGAGACAAATGGATGATCTGTGAACAGTGTTTATTAAAACTGGCAATTAAGTATGAATTAATTTTCTGGGGAAATACCTATTGAATACATTTACTGTCTATATATATATAGAATGAAAAAATATATATATATACACACACATATTATGCATGTATATATATGTTCATTCTCAAGTGTTGCTGAATTAAAATTCTGCTGGGCCTTTTAACATGGCCAGTGAATCTGATGTTTATAAACTGGTAATTAAAAGTATTTTTCTTTTAGATGAGTGGGGAAAGTGTTACCCTTGTTTTAAATATCTAAGCAATGCTGACAGCCCTTTTTTGTGTTGTGATTACTGTAGTTATATTTATGAAAAAAGGTTGGTGTTTTAGTCTCGTTAGTGAAAAAAGTGGGACAAAGTATGCTTTTAGAATAAATTGCCAAATGGCACCTAATTATTTTTCTTTTTAAAATGCCTTAAGTTGCGGTCTCATTTTCATAATCACTTGCTTCCAGTGTTTAAAAAAAAAAAAGAATGGGGAGAAAGTTAAGAAGAGCATTCATTATATTAGGTTTCCAAATTTAATTTGAATTCTAAATTCACTTAGCAATGGTCTAATTTTTAAAATATATAAAGTGTACAAATGGATAACTTTTTGTATTGATGTGCAAAATGCAGATTATATTTGATAGGCCATAGTATGTAGATATTCCTTTTAGGAATATTACAGCTGTAAATTATATCAGAATTGCCAGTCAGATGCTATTTGGTTAAAAATATTATTGCAGTCTCAAGTTAAATATTTTTAAATCCCACATTCAGAATTTAAAACACTGGTTTTCAATGTGTTTTTTAGTGTTGTCACTTCTTTATAGATAAATATGATATAAATAACCTGTTTGGATCCTGGTCGTTTTTAACTGTTCCTTGGTAATTCTAAGCATTTATTTGATGACTTAATATTTTTCACTACCTTTAGAGAAGAGATGAACATTAACTGTTCACCATACTGTGGTCCTGAGTTGTGTATATGTCCATAACACTGTATATTTTCTCTGTCAACACCCTTAGGATACACTTAAAAACGCCTGCAGGTGGGTTTCAGGTTAAATAAAGTCTTTTGTCCAGCTACTTTTTCAGAACCCAAATAGAAACCATGTAATTTCTCACATGTGAATCAACAGTTTGCCCACATTCAGTCAGATTGTTGGTCTTAATGTAAAACTTCGGCTTGAAATAAAGTGCATACTGATTGATTTACTATAGTTTGAAATGTTTCCTTTTAAACTGGTGCTCAAAGAAGCCTTCAAACCTTATAGCCAAGAATCTTATTTTAAATCCCGTTTTATATGAAATATAATTGTTTGTTTCTAAAATATTTGTTCAGCTTCTGCCTGTCAACTTCTGCCTGTTATCTTTGCGTTGCCTTCCTTAAAGCAGATATGCAAAATTTAAGGATGTCAGTAATATCTATTCTACAGGTCTTTAGGGATGCTTTGAATTTGAAACATTTATGCTTTTAATAGAACTCAGCATGAAAATGTAGTGTCTTAACCCACAGAATTTTTTATTTAAAAATTTTAAGTAAATGGTAGAAAACATTCCATTGGTGTGCATACAATTTATTTATGGTTTTGCTATATTAACTGCTAAATGACAGATACAGACAGTGGCTTGGGCTTTATAGTATTCTTGTAGTTCCTTTGTACCACTTAGTATTTCAATGTTGTATTAGCTTCATATGTCCTGTAAATGTGAATTAGAGGGAATAAGAAAAATCTTTCATTGGTATCACTTTTAAATTCTGAACAAAATAGAGACCATATACTACTCAAGTTCCTAAGAATTTAAGATTGCAAATTCCTAAGAAAATGTAGTTAAAGTAAATGGCAGCTAAAAGTAATGATAGTAGTAATAGTTGCCAAACATAAGAATTACATTGTCATTATTGGGTAGAACCAAGATGTTTGAAGAAAGCAGTTTATACATTCTGAATATAAACAGGCATGCTAATGTTACTGTTAATATTAAAAATAAACACAGACTTGAATGATTCAGTTATCTGTTGACCACCAAATAGATACAAGGGCCTACTACAGATGTTCAGATATATAAAGAGAATTAAGATTTAGCACTGCATTACCGGGGTCTTTAAGGACTTGTTTGAAAATAAAATCAAACATGGAAAATTAAATCAGTTAAAACAGCCATTTTGGTAGAGCTGTCATTATTAGGTAGAAGTTATTGAAATGAACTGAAGAAAATTAGTTATGTAGAAGTGGAAGGGGAGACTCTAGAGCAGCATTGTCCACTGAAACTTTCTATGATAATGGAAATGTTCTACAATTTGCATTGCCCATCGTGGTAGCTCCTAACTGCATGTGATCTGAGCATTTGAAATATGGCTAGTGCAATTGAGGAAATGAACTTTATTTAAATAGCCACATGTGGCTAGTGGCTACTGTATTAGATACTGTAAAGATCTGTGATTGATAGTTACAAAGCTTTAAGGAACAGATGGCTGGCCTCAGTTCTTAAAGGAGTGGTAGAATTTGAGTAGCAAAAGCAGTAAGGAATTCTAGTCTAATGTTCACGATTAGCAGCACTATTAATACTCTATCAGTAATAAAATAGACATCGCAATCAATACACAAAATCTCGAAGCTTTTACAGAGCATAATCGTTTTGTAATAACACCTAGTATAAAGTTTGTTTTTTAGTACCACATAGTCACATTATTCACTTTGCAGTTATTCATGTCTCATTAAGAAAACTGCCATTAATTGTGACGAGGGATGTTTCTGATTCATGGTGGCCAGTGGAAACAGATGGCGCAAGCTAGGACTTCGTTGCCACGGGTCAACCTTGAGAGATAGTGTCTCTATCCATATGAAAAGTATTCCCATAAGATGATAGATGATGGGATATGCATTAGGGAGAGAGATTACTTTCCTCGCACTTCCAAGTTTCTACGTAAAGTAAATACAATTTTATGTGAAGTACATACATTATCTTTTCTAATTCTGTGTTTTTAAGTTGCTAAAGAAATCATAGTTTCAGCTTTCTTCCATTTTCATTTTTTACCCCCCAAATGATTATTTCACCATTGTCTTAAAATGTACAATACACATACTGAAAACTTTGAACATGATCACTACAGTAGTATTTAGTTTTTCTCTGCAGTTATTGCTTACACAGGTTTCATGTCATTGAACGATAAACTTCATCAAGGCTTGGGGAGCATGAGATATATATAGGAACAGATATGGCAGTAGGAGAAAAATCCTTGAAGGACACTATGACCCAAGAGTTACCCGCAATGCCAGCCTCCTCTACACCTTCCTGGTATGGCTGTAATTTTTTTTTGTTTCACAAAATTTATTAAATCTTACTGAAATTCTGACCATTTATTATCAGTGCTAAATACTGTTTGTTTGTGGTCCAAAACAGTGTTCTAAGAGTACTGAAACTGTATAATTACATGGCATATGGGGTGTTAAAAATCTGTAAAATTTTCTGCATTACTAAATCATGAAGATGGAAATATTAGAGGAATTATCAGAGTAACCAGCATAAGTGATATCTAAATATAGAGAATCTATCTTAAGGTCAGGTTTATTCTCCATATCTTACTGATGAAGGAGCAAGACCATAGAAATTACTAAAGGCCTAGTGATTGCTAAAATTATAGTGATGATAAGTAGAAGTTTTCTTTTTTTTTTTAATTCAACTATAAACCAAGGTGGTTCAACTCACTCTGGGAGGGAAGATGGAGGAGGTAAAACAAGTAGACTGGGTTTTTTTTTTTTTTTTTTTACCTGATTTACTATTAATAAATAGTAAATCAGGCTTTAAGCTTTCCTTCATTCAAGTGAACGGTGCATTTGGGGAGGTGGTTAAAACCATTAAATTATATCTAAGATTGTTCCTTTTTAAAAAACTTTGTTCTTATAATCCTAAAGATTAATTTTTGTCACAGTCAGTGATAACATGAGAATAGTGAACATTACTGGAATTAGGTAATCATAAAAACCATGATTTTCATTGTTAGGTTTTATATTAAAATCTTGCATAGGAATCACTGTCAAGGTATTTGATGTCTTAATCTGAGATTTCCAGAACCTTAGTCGAATTGAACATCATATTCGTTTTCCTCTGCAACTACTAAAACACAGTCATCATTATAAGGTGATTGGGGTGCAGCTGAAAAAACTGTGGTGAAACCAGAATCCAAACTTCTTTTGTACAGGAACCAAACAACTGCTCCCAAAACTGTCAAAATTACTGTGCTAGCAATCACCAAAGCTGATATTAGAATATGGTTATCTGAAAAGGAAAAGACAAAAGAAAATATGGGAAATCAGAATATACAAGTTGATAGCATTGCTTTTTGGGGAGCACAAATATAGTTTCATCACATAAATATTTCACTATTTTGAGAATTTCTCACATTGGTTAGAAAAACAGTTACACACATTTATTCCTATCAAGATTTATATTTCTTAGCTTGAATAATTGCCATACTTCAAAATTTGAAATAAACTTTGCAGGTCTCCAGTCTACTTTAAGATCCTAAAATGGAAATTATCCACACTGAAGGTTTCACCATATATTTCTGTTTGCATATATCATTTTATGTTATCCAGAGTATACATGTGCATAGCTTAAAATTCATAGTTCTACAGGGTATGTAATGATAATACTGTGTTCTTCCTGCCCTACTACTACTCACCCTTAATTACCATTCTTCAAAGCAGCCACTCTTGTTACTTCTGTTATTTGCCTCCATGCATGCTTATACTGCTCTCTGATTTAAAAAATTTTTTTTAATTGTAAAATATGCATAACAAAATTTACCATCTTAACCATTTTAAAGTGTGCAGTTCAGTAGCATTAAGTACATTTACATTGTTGTGCTGTGTCACAACCATTCAACTATAGAACTTTCATCTTGCAAACCTGAAAACTGTTATTAAATATTAAGTCCCCATTCCCCCCTCTCCCCGGCAACCACCATTCTACCTTCTGTCTCTGAGGCTGACTACTCCAGGTACCTCAAATAATTAGAGCCATACAGTATTTGTCCTTTTGTGACTGGCTTATTTCACTTAGCCTAGTGTCCTCCAGGTTCATGCATGTTGTAGCATGTGTCAGAATTGCCTTTTTAAGGCTGAATAATATTCATACTATGTATATACCATGTTTTACTTACCCATTCATCTGTAGATGGACACTTGATTTGGTTCCACCTTTCTGGCTACTGAGAATAATACTGCTATAAACATGGTTGTTTAAATTCTGTTCAAGTCCCTGTTTTCACATCTTTTGGGTATATACTGGATCATATGGTAATTCTATGCTAAATTTTGGGGGGAAGCTCCTGTACTGTTTCCACGGCGGATGCACCATTTTACATTCCCATCAGTAGTGCACAGAGGTTCCACGGTCTCCACATTCTTGTCAACACTCGTTATTTTGTTTTCTTTTTTTTTTTTTTTGGCTTGGTTTGGTTTGGTTTTGGCTGCACCGTGCAGCATGTGAGATCTTAGTTCCCCAACCAGGGATCAAACCCATGCCCCCTGCAGTGGAAGCACAGAGTTTTAACCACTGGACCACCAGGAAGTCCCTCTGTTTTCTTTCTTTTCTTTCCTTCCTCCCTCCCTCCCTTTCTCTCTTTTTTCTCTTTCTCTCTCTCCCTTTCTTTCTCCCTTATTTCCCTTTCTTTTTTCTTTTTGATAGCCAACTTAATGAGTGTGAGGTGGTGCTTTGCTTTTTTTTTAGATGTTATATTCATCTTATAGAAGAGTGAGAATTTAACTCTCCTATATACACATGAACCCAGTGAACCCATAAACACTCCTTTCCTCCTCTTCTGTCATAGCAAGCTCCAAACTGAGTAATCATGATATTAAGGAAAAAATAAGGGCAAAAGAATAGGCATTTTATAAAAGAAGATATCCAAATGGCTAATAAATGTGTGAAGGTGCTCAACTTCATTTTTCATCAGGGAAATTAAAATAAGATCACTCGGACTTCCCTGGCGGCGCAGTGGTTGAGAGTCCGCCTGCCGATGCAGGGGACACGGGTTCGTGCCCCGGTCCGGGAAGATCGCACATGCTGCGGAGCAGCTGGGCCCGTGAGCCATGGCCGCTGAGCCTGCGCTCCGCAACGGGAGAGGCCCGCGTACCGCAAAAAAATAAAAATAAGATCACCCTACATACCCATCTGAATGGCTAAAATTTGACAAGACCATCATCGGATGGACGTAGAGCAAATGGAACTTGTCAGCAGGAATGTTAACATGGTTCAACCACTTTGAAAAATTATTTCTAATAATGCTAAACATTATTAGCTACCCTATGGCTGTTTCAAGGAAAATGAGAACAAAGGTCCAAAAAAAAGAGTATGAGAATGTTCATAGTACGATCACATTCATGCCAGACTAATAATGATCAAGTATCCATAAACAGGAGAATGGACAAATTATGGTGTGTTTATAAAGTAGTATGCAGCAATAGAAAAAGTACAATATATATGTGCAGCACTGATGAATCAAAATATTCTGACTGAAAAAGTTACATTTATGTGAAGTTCAAGAGCAAACAACTCTAACCTAAGATGATAGAAAGCAAAAGTGGTTGCCTGTGGGGTGGATGCTGGTAGGGTGGGCATTTATTGGGAGGGGCATGCGGGAATTTTGTGGTGTGATGGAAATGTTCTATCTCGATTTGAGTGGTGGTTATACAGGTTTATACATAAGCAACCACCAAGGTGTACATTTAAGATTGTGCATTTTATCCTCAGTTAATTACACATCAAAAATATGGAGGTTAAAAACTGCTACACAATTTGCAAAAATTTCATAACTGGCATTCACACATTATTTTTGGGGATGCAAAATGGTACAATTTCTCTGAAACTATCAGTATTGATCAAAGTTATATATTCATGTTCAATACGGCAGTTATATTTCAGGGAATCTAAGATAAACATGTTTTTGTGCAAGGTGATTCATTCCTTGCAGCACTGTAATAGCAAATGTTTGGAAACAACCCAGTAGGGGTCTGGAGTTGGTAAATAATTGAATGTATCTATACAATGGAAGAGTATACAGTTGTAAAAAAGAATGAAGATTTATCTATAGGTAATGATATGGAGAGGTATTTAGTGAATAAAAAAGTAAGTCATATCTCTTAATTTGTTTATGTTGGCAAAAGAAACACTAGACATTTAAAGAAGAAACTGAATTAGTGCCCAATAAGGGTTCAGGTAGAATAGGATGGAAGGAGACAGAGTTTTCAGTGTTTGCCTTATATAGTTTTGCTTTTGGAACCATGTAAATATATTACCTGTTCCTTTCCCAAAAAATACATTTAGTAAGCCCTAAGACAGATTCTTCATGAACTGTAATTACAACTATAAGAAAAACTTTTTTTAACAAAAGATGCAGTCATTTTCCACAAAAACAGATAATGGAGCAATGAGGAGATAGAATTTGGTTTTAAAAAAATGTTCATTTCATACGTAACTTGCAGATATATTTAAAGTGTCAAGTCTTTCTGTATTCTTATAAAAGTTGTTCTGCTTTACACTGTCATATAATTAAAGAGGTCTTCAGTACTACTTTAATATGCTAGAATCTTAATATATTCTTTCTTGTGGGAAAAATTTAACAAAAGACCATACTTACCTGATAAATATTTCTTTTCATATGGGACTAGAATACAAAAGAAAATCATAATTAATTTAAGTATGCCTTATTCTAAGAATGCTTCTAAACACTTTCAAAGTAGTTTAAAACGAACCCTTTAATAGCTTAGTATTACCCATATTTCTGTTGCTTGGTCATGTGTCTGTATTATCTGTTTTGAACTCAGTTTTTTTAAAAAAGGATGTAGAGAGGTAAAAACTCATTAGCTCAGTTGGTGGAAAAAGAATAAGGGAACTCAAGAAAAAGACAGTGATGAAGTGAGGGAAATAAGAGGATTTGGGTTGGAAAGTCTGTAGAAACAGTAAAAGTATACAATTGTGACCTTACCTTGGTAGTACAGACTTGCTCACTATTTCTGATGTATTGAAGTTATAGTTTAATTAAAAATTTGGCTTATATAATGGTGCCCTGAGGCATAGTATATGAAAAGAACCAACTTTCTAAAAATCCAACAAATATTGGAAGTCAAATGCTACTACTATAAAAGTGTGACTGATTAGTCAAAAACCCTGCTGAGGCAAGTTTAAAAAAAAAAAATTGTATGTAGTTCCAGATGTAAAGAAAGGAAATAATCGGAGGCAGATGTACAGTTTTGGTTTGCAGTTGGAGTAGAAGGGGGGAATATTAAGGATGCAATGCGGGAAATGTCTGTTTCTGTCTTGTTTCAAGCAACCCAAAATTGTATTTTGAAATTTAAATGTCTTTAGTGAGAAAACAATTCTTTCTACAACATAAAAGAACTAATGTTTAACAATAATATGAAAATATTTTGGGACAGGATAATTTTGTTCATTAGAAAGCACTGTGATGTGAGAGAAGAAAACTTATACTTTAATCCAGAGTAAATTATAAACTATGATGCAATTTTTCTTGGCCTAATCAAAGATGTCCTTGAATCAAATTCTTTTTACACTAACATTAGAATTCTGGAATCAGCCATGATTATTTTTCACCACTTCCACTGTTTAACCAAATCACAAAGAGGCTATTATAATTCCTTTGAACAACATAAGAAATTTTTGACTTCTTAGAAGCTCTAAGAATAAGCAGATAGAATAAAAGTATGCCTGGTTCACATGATCTGGCCCTACCTCTGAAATGTAATAGGATTACATATTTGACTTCCAAGAGTCTTGGGAGCAAACCAACCCAGTATCTTCTGAAGTCTTACTTCCTCTTTATATTGAGGCACACATCACAAAGAAAATTATTTTAAAACCAGTCCTATTTTCCCCACCTCTCTTAGAATGGAAAAAAGCCTTCAATTATACTTACTAGCTGCTTTACAAAGGGTTCCTTCCACAGAAGAAACTTCACAATTTCCTTTTTTCCAATCACCTGTCTTGGTGTGCAAAAAGGCACAGGTGTCAACTAGATCCTTGCCATCTTCTTGGTCTGACCACTTAACAAATGTCATATTTGACTTGTCAAACCACTTGAAGCTGTCATCTGTCAGTTAAGGAAAATTTTTAACGTTATGACAGTATAAAATGTGTTAAAAGAAAGTCAAAGAAAGGGTCTAGCTTTATTTTTTTTTAACTCTTTGACCACGCCTCATGGCTTGTGGGATCTTAGTTCCCTAACCAGGGATCGAACCCGGGCCCTCAGCAGTGAAAGCATGGAGTCCTAACCACTGGACACCAGGGATTTCCTGGGTCTAGTTTTAAAGGTAGGAAGTTACTAAGATATGTCTGGTCTAAACTTCTGATTGTAGGATTTAAATTAGAAGGAGGAATATATCCTGTACACAGGCAAAAGATACTGGTTCAAAAAGGTTCTGAAGATCCCATTTGTGATTAAAATATATATATAATTTTCATGAAGAAATAGTCAAGAAAATAGTTAAAATGTTAATGGTAACCTTAGTAATTTCATTTCATTTTGAAAATTATGTACTTTCTATTTTCAACAGTGACAGTAAATACATTTACATAGTATTACCCTGACAGTTGTCTATCTTTATCCTATTGTTGACACTAGTACCAATTTTTATTACCCTACCATATTACAGAAATACTGAGTCTAGAACCATATTTTAATCCAGATGAAAGAATCAACTTTAACTTTCATATGTGACACACATTGAGCTGCTCAGGGCAAAGCTGTGGTACATGGGTGCATACTGAAAATACAGTCCCTGGAAACCACAGGAAATAGCGAACTACAGAATTGAAGAATCTAAAAGAAAGTTATCAGTTTTACTAACATTAAGAAAAAAATGTAAGAAACAATTTAAGTATAAATATCACTTACCATCTGTGTCAAAAAACATGCCTAATAGGACATCATCTGGGCCTTTCCATTGCTTTTGCAAAGTATCCAGTATAAAAGCGTTTTCTTCTTCATTATGTATGCTTATCATGTCTGCTCCTGAAATTATTTTAGGGAGAAGAAATCAGCATGTTCCCCAAATCAATGAAAATCACATGAAGTATATACAAATTATACATTATTATAATACATTATATTTTACATCCTTTTAAAAAATTAAGCTTGAAAAAGACATGCACATTTCTGAAGAGACGATATACTCATGAGAAAAGTAAAATGATAATGTGATAAACTGAACAGAATCATACTTTTTATTTCATTCACTTAGGGTTAGTAACTAATCTCGTAAACAACACGGAAAGAAAACATCATGGGAAGGCTGGAGCAGTAGAACACACTTCCTGCATCTCAACTTTTCACTGCCCCTTCCTCTAGCAATCATGGCCGCTCCTGCCCTCAGTTCACAATTATAGGGAGGAGTAGCTCTGACCACACTCAGGAGAGCTGAAAACTACCAGGGCAACTTGCCAGAACAGTCCCAAGACCTAGTGAAGTTCAAGTAACAAGCGGTCTCTGACCGGCCTCACTTAACTGGCCATGTGCCTGCTGCCTGAAGCCTATGCCTTCCCTTATTTTCCTCTGTGGTCGCCCTTAGGGAAGTCCTGGTTAGGGAAAGTGATAAAGGAGGTCCTTGGTCCTTGTTCTCATTGGATAGCTGATATTTCCTAGTACTGTCTCACCTGGTTTGAGTAAGGAGCAGCAGCCACATACATTTTATGTCTCACATTTTCTAGCCTTTCAATCTAAAAGCTACATAGCAGCCTATAAAATATTAGCAATAACTTCACTTTTCCCAGATATATTTAATCTTGTTTCTTTACCCAACAAAGATTCTCTTGCAAATTAAAAAAAATCATTCCACTGTCTTAACTGGATAACACTTAGGAGAAAACGCTCATGGAGTTCGTTTCTCTCATGATATTGCATGTTTTTGCAAGTGAAGAATGAATGATGACATCACAGCCTAAAAGCAACCAGAAATCTGGTGGGGAAGGTACATCTAACCCCTGGGAAAAATACATCCTTTCAGCTGTACTCAGCTAAGTGAGGAATAAACATCAAAATGTTTCTAAGAAACATGACTTACCAGTCTCAGTAATTTTAGAAGTTAAAATTTTCATAATTTTCCAAGGAGAAGTCATTGATCCTAAACATTTTTTTTTTAACATCTTTATGGGGGTATAATTGCTTTACAATGGTGTGTTAGTTTGATCCTAAACATTTTTAAAGTTATCTTGGAAGCTTTGGGTACTACGACTAATCCAGGTACTACATGGAGAGATGAGGAAGTCTTTCCTATTATTAAATTACATTCTTCCAAAATCATCCTGACTTAACAAAAACTTCCGAAAACTTGAGAATACTGCCTTGGATCAGTGGCTCTCCAACTTTAGTGTGCACCAGAATCACATGGAGGGCTTGTTAAAACAATGTTGGCTCCTACACCCAGAGCTTCTGATTTAGCTGGAGTAACATGGGGCCTGAGAATTTACATTCCTAACCGGTTCCCAGGTGACACTGATGCTGCCGATCCAGGGAACACACTGAGAAATTATAGGAAACTTAAATAATAGGCCATTGTATTTATGACACCACTCTAAAATCAGTAACTTTTTGGTAATTAACAGATATATGGAGACGAGAAAGAACCATTAGGTCATGACGTGGTAAGAAAAATTTGTATTAGGCAATTACTTTCACATCTTTTAAAAGAGGCTTAAAAAATAAATTTAACTACAGGGGAAAAGAAAACTACAGGACCTAAAATCTCCCCCAAACAAACCATACTGTTAAAGAAGAAAAACTGGGCAGACTAAAGCTCTGTTATGAATAAAAAATAACAGGCAAACACCTTAACAGAAGAAAAAAAAAATTGGTCTCAGACTGTTAAAAAGGCAGTAGACACGTATAGAAAACAAACTAGTGCTTACCAGTGGGGAGAGGGATGGGGGAAGGGGGCAACATAGGGGTGGGGATTAAGAAGTACTATTATGCATAAAATAAGCTACAAGGATATATTGTACAACACTGGAATATAGCCAATATTTTATAGTAACCAAAGATGGAGTAAAACCTTTAAAAATTGTGAATCACTATATTGTTCAACTTGTAACTTACTTAGTATTGTACATCGACTATACTTCAATTAAAAAAAAAAGACAATTCACCCTCACGAAAGGAAATGTAACACAAGTGTGTGAAAAATGCAGTTTCACTGGTAAAAGAATGAAAATAAGAGTTTCAGACGTGCCAATTAAACTGTGCCGGCTTAGGGTGTAGAAAAATAGGAACTCATAAGTGGTTAGTTGGAGTAAAAATTAGTAAAACCTTTTTGGAGACAATTTGGCAAGATGTATGCAAGGCAATCATTGGCTCTGCTCAGATAGGCACAATCATTGATGATCATCACATTTACAACACTGGAAGACTGGAAATAATTTAATAACCAATATTAGAGGATTAAATCAATTACTGCATATCTATATAGAGGAATAGTGTACGGTTATTAGGAAATATGCATTCTATATTTACTGCCATGGAAAAATATGTTTAAGGGAAAATGTAGATTATGGAAATATATATGTACATATAGTATATACATGTATACATATATACATGTATATATACATATATATCAAATATTTATTAAAATATATCTGCCTGAGGGGTTGGAAGTCTAGAAGGATACTCACCAAAATGTTAATAGTCATTACATTTCCTTAGGATGGTACAATTTAGGGTAATTTTATTTTTAAAATATTTGCATATGTGCTTTTCTATATAGCGACTGTGAACTAATCGTGTAATTAAGAACTTTTAAAAGAAAAGAAAAAATAAGACTGACCTTTAAAATACTTAATACTTTTTTTTTTTTTTTTTTTTTTTTTTGTGGTACGCGGGCCTCGCACTGCCACGGCCCCTCCCGTTGTGGAGCACAGGCTCCAGACGTGCAGGCCCAGCAGTCATGGCTCACGGGCCCAGATGCTCCGCGGCATGTGGGATTCTCCCGGACCGGGGCACGAACCCGTGTCCCCTGCACCAGCAGGTGGACTCTCAACCACTGCGCCACCAGGGAAGCCTCTAAAATACTTAATACTTTAATCCAAAGTTAGAATTCAGCAAGGTTCTCTCTCTCAGTCATAGCTCCATTTTCAAAAATTCTATTATGGTTTTCTTATCAGTTCTAGCTGCTATCACCTCCTGTTAAATGTCATACAGACTTTTAGTCTGTTTTACCCTCATACTTACTTGTACTTAGCTGTGAAATGTAACCAAAATGCCATTTTAGAAAAATCCTCAAGGGAAATATTTAACTAGGTTAGAGTTTAGGCTTAGGTGTTCAGAGATGAGATTTTCATTCCTTTCTCTGACCTTGTGTCAGCCAATGGAACTTGAATGATTTTTAACATTGCAATTTAAGTAAATACTGTATAAACTTAAATTAATATGTCAGGAAAAAAGACACACTTTAATTTTCTTTAACAAATGATAGCATAAATCCCTGAAGAACACATGTGCTCAAGCGAATTTTTTTTTTTACAATGCATTACCAGTGATGCTACCTGCTGAGATGTAATTTGGGTCTTTAATTCTTTTTATGGTTAGTGACATAGCTCATACACAGATCACAAAACGGAAAGACTGGAAATATTTATTTGTTCTATTATAATGAAAATATCTAAATCAAAGGTAAATGTTGCAAAATAAGAAAAATTTTAGCCTCTCACAATTATTTTCCTAGATGAACAGTAACAGTACCCAAAATAAGTACAAGTAACATCAAGTAAATTACCACAAAGCACTGGGAATATTTCTAAATATAGCTCTCAGCAGTCCAAAAGGTAACAAGTCACCTATTTTCTATACCCCTAATTATAGGTTTAAGATAGGATTTTGTATACCTGTGAAGATTTTATAAATCCAAATGTAAATGTCCTAGTATTCCTTATGCTTTTCCTTCTTCATATATAGCAAACACTGAATTCATGTCCACCTACTGTTCTAAACCAAAACACCACCCTAGCCAAAAAAAGTAATGGTAATATTAACCAATTTTAGCTAATTTTCTGATTCATCAATGAAATGGATATTTCCAGAGTGGAAGCAAATGTAGAGGATGATCAAATAAATGATGAGATTATCAGAAATGTATGAGAAATTAAAAAAAATCAAATCAGTAAGACAAACTGAATTTATAAATATTTAACTGGGAAAAAAGACATTTTTCTTTAGACACAAGATAAACTTTATAAGCAAATTTATATACAACGATTTAAAATTCCTAAGTGGCTACTCTACTTGAACAAGTAGAGTTAATGGACTTCAAATAATCAAAAATTAGGCCTCAAAGTTGCTGGGTGTTTTCAATTTCATTTTGCTTTTTTCTAAAAAAAAAATTAGCAAATACAATTAACTACAGTTTAGTTGTAGAGGAAGTCAGTCAACAAATATTAACTATGCCTCTGTAGAGTATGCAGTTGCTTAACTGCTGAAATTAAGTATTAAAGCTGGACGACGAAATCTGACCTTGTGGTTCATACAAGCTAATAGGAGTACAGGAACATGTCTTTTCTTGGCTCTGAGCCTCCAATGTAATTTGTTTATTGAAATCTGTGTTTATGTCCAAGTATACCTGACATAAATGGTTTTTAAAAAAGAGATAGAAAATAGTTGTTGGGGAAACACCCTTTAAAAAAATCTTGTGGACTTCCCTGGTGGCGCAGTGGTTAAGAATCCACCTGCCAATGCAGGGGACACGGTTTCAAGCCCTGGCCTGGGAAGATTCCACATGCCGCGGAGCAACTAAGCCCGTGCGCCACAACTACTGAGCCTGTGCTCTAGAGCCCGCGAGCCGCAACTACTGAGCCCGTGTGCCACGACTACTGAAGCCCACGCGCCTGGAGCCTGTGCTCCACAACAAGAGAAGCCACCGCAATGAAGAGTGGCTCCTGCTTGCTGCAACTAGAGAGAGCCCGCGCGCAGCAACAGAGACCCAACACAGCCATACATACATACATATATATATAAATAAAAATCTTGGAAGACCAGCAAAATTCCTATTACTCCATTTCCTTGGAGTGAAACCATATTAGCATGTCGGAAATGTCTTGTTTTCAAAGAGCCAATGTTCAACACCATTTAGCAAGTAAGGAAAATATGTACTGAGTAGTACGTGGCACTTCGTAGGATTTAAAACTCCTATGCTTACATTTATTCCTTCTATAATAAGTGAATATGATTTTAATTAAAGCAATTTGATATTCTTCCAAAATGTTAATTGGTGGGTTGTCAGAAAATAGATAAAGGGCATTTTTATTTTTATTTTTTATTTATGTATTTTTTGGCCATGCCCTGTGGCATGCGGGATCTTAGTTCCCCAATCAGGGATGGAACCCATGCCCCCGGCATTGGGAGCGCAGAGTCTTAACCACTGGACATCCAGGGAAGTCCCAGTAAAGCACATTTTTAAATGCTGGTGTTATGAATATGCTTAAGACAAAATTTAATGAAATAAGAGATTTTTAGATCTCAAACAGTAATAAAAAGTACCTTTAAATAATCAAGGACTCTTATCTCATCATCATAGATATCTCAGTGGAAAAACATGGTAACTCACACCATCGTTTTCGTTTGAGCTGACAAGTATCACAATAAGAGGCTTAACAACAAGGATGCACTTTGGGCCAAACAGCCAAATATATAACGAGCACCCAAGCACACCTTTTTTAAAATGACATTTTTATTTAAAAGATTTCAAAATGTGAAGTTATATTTCCCAGAGAATACTGAGCATATCATGTAGCAAATACATAGCCTTTTTTTAATTTTTATTTAATGGTATGCTTCTTTACCACCGTCTCACGTCACAGTCCCATGTAAACTAACTTCTGCCCCCACTGCATGCCTGAAACAGTACTTTCAGGGCAGAATAAGAGTGATTAAGAACGCAGGTCCTAAAATCAGACAGTCCCTGGTTTGAATCCTGGCTGTGCCAATGATTTCCTGTGTGACCTCTAACAAATAACTAGTTTTATTCTCTTGATAAAAGGAGGCTAATAATTTACTACCTGATAGGTTTGCTGTAATAATTAAAGCCAGTTAAAGTATATTATGTGCTTAAGAACAGTGCCTGACACAGAGTACTTACATTAAATACACCCTGCTCTTGCTAAGGTTCTGTCACTCTGCTTTGGGCAGTGTGGTCCAACAACTGTCTTCCAGCTCAAGGGTATACCCCAATTCCACTGTTTGTGTCTTGTGTATTATAGAATAAAAGCTGTCCATTTATTACAAGGACCAAGGTAAAAGTGAGATAGGACAAAACTATTTTTTAAAGAAATTAGTGAACACTCTTTACTGATCTGTGAAAAAGCAAAACAGAAAAAGCTCCTTACCATGGTCAGTACACTGATTTCTGACATCCTCTATGCTTTCTACTTTGATGGCTTCTTGAAGAAAAATGTAACAACTGTCTTGGAACTGAACCCAGGTGGATGAAGGGCAGTCTATGTAGAAAAAGAGATACGCTATTAAATAACTTTAATTTCATGAATTCCTAAAGATAAAGATATTAGATATTAAATTTTCACAAAAGAAAAAGAATGGCAATTTCCCTTGTTAATTTAGCCATAAGGCTCTTGGTCTTTGTTAAAATAAGAAATTGACTAGCGTGATAGGAATTTCTTTTTCACCATTGTACATGTGGGAAAAGGAAAATGCGCCACTGATTCCCTTCTGATTTGACAGAGCAAAGTTACAAGTCTTTAGGTGTTTAGTAGTTCAGACATGTAAATTATAGCATATTACATATGCTAATAACCAAGGCAATAAACTATCAAGGAAGAAAACCAATCAGAATTACAAGTTCTCTTTCAAGGTTATCTTTGCAGTATATAGTAACAATTCAATTTCAAAAGTCGTAAGAGTCTTACAAGATCTTTTTGTTCAAAATATACTTTCAAGAACAGAGAAGAAAAGAAGTTGCTAGATTATGAATATTCAGATAAGTTTTCCTATTGCACAAGAAAACAAGATTGATATTTTTATGAACGTTTTAATTTAACACTTCATCAAAGCAGATTCTTTGAACTAGTTTTATGAAACAGAACCATACTTCTTCCTCTCTTGCTGTAGAGGGTCATCTCCTTCATCTCTATCTTTTGGTGTTATTCGTTATAAAGATGTGTATTTTTCAGCCTTGCCTCTGGAATTTCACTAGTTAGCATTAGAAGCAAAAGTAGGCCTGTTAAGACCTTGATTTCACTGGCCAGAATGGAGAAAGGATGTGAAGATGTTATTGAATTCCAGTGAATAAAGGAACATTAAGGCATTAACCTTCCATATTCTCTTAGGTCTGTACAGGGAAAATCACTTTTTACCTGGTTTTATTTTTGCGGGATCTCAGTTCCTCGACCAGGGATTGAACCCAGACCACAGCAATGAAATCACCAAATCCTAACCACTAGACCTAGCGCCAGGGAACTCCCTGAATTACAATTTTAATATAAACAAGCAGAAGAATGGCTTACCACAAAGATCAGAATTGAACCATCAGCTATGTTAGTCTAAATTCAACAACCTCCATCTCACTAAGCTCAGAATATGGCCGAGCCCATTCGTTGTCTCCAGTACTTGACCTCAGCTTCGTATACAGCACAGACTACAGGCCACCAAGCTACACTATCTCCCAGTTTTCTGGTGGCTTCTGGATAATGAAGTGTGAGCAGAAGTGAAATGTGCAAAAATATGCCTTTAAAAGGAAAGAGTGTGCTCCCTGGACCACATTTCCTCTTTCCCTCTGGCTAAAATGTAGCGAGGTATCTTCAATCAATTGTGTAAACAATGGAAACAGCCTAGGAATAACAGCAACAAGATAAAAGGATCCTAAGTGAAGCCAACATATCACACTCAGGTTGTAAAGAGAGAGAAAATAAACTTCGCTCTTGTTAAGCCATTGATAATTCAGGTCATTGTTATAGCAGCTGAATCAATAACCTAATTAATACAATGGGCTACTTAAAATTATCTCAATTTGTGAGTCATGAGTTTTTCTCTGGCCTCATACTGCTACATTTAAACCATCCAAGATGTACTAGCCTGAGGGTAGGCATTCCAAGATACAATTTATTTTGTATATAGGTTCTTTTTTTTTTTTTTTCCTTCCTGCTGTTTATAAATTCTTGTCTTACACGTGTGACTACCTTGGTTTGAACTCGGGTAGGAATCTAGAACTTTCCCATTATGGTGGCTTAAAGTTGGAGAGGGATGTTTTAACAACAAGCACTTTGCTTTGGGAAAATGCTCACAGTAAACCATTAATTTTTAAAAATCTCACTATAAAAATATATCTGCAGTATGATTCCAATGTTTAAAAAGCAAGGAAGTCTAAAATATCATGTATCACTTATATGTGGAATCTAAAAAAAGGGTACAAATGAACTTATCTACACAACAAATAGAGTTACAGATATAGAAAATAAACTTACTGTTACCAGGGGGTAATGGCGGGGAGGGGTAAATTGGAAGATTGGGATTGACATATATATACACTACTATATATAAAACATAACTAATAAGGACCTACTGTATAACACAGAACTCTACTCAATACTCTGTAATGGCCTATATGGGAAAAGAATCAAAAAAGGAGTGGATATATGTATATGTATAACTGATTCTCTTTGCTGTACACCTGAAACTAACATAACTAACAAACTAACAACATTGTAAATCAACTATACTCCAATAAAAATTAAAATAAATAAAGTAAAATTAAATTAAATTTTAAAATAGCAAGGAAGTCTAGAAAAGTTCAGGAATTGGAAAGGCGTTTTGTAGGAAGAAGGCTCAGGAAGGGCCTGAAAACAAGGTGCTTGGTTGAAAGTCTGTATGTGGAGCAAACCCTTAGATCCTCTTCCTGAGAAAGAGTACTCAGCCATCTCAGTTTCTCCATACACCTCTGCTGCCTTCTTTTCAGAAGAAAAGACTTTTATTCCTCCGTTTCCACTTCCAGACCATCAACATTACCCACTGCTCATCCTTTGAGATTCAGGCCATCTATCTACACCACTTTCTCCAAGACACCACCACTGTAATGTATTTTAACTTCTGCTTGTAATTTCATCACATAGTTCTTTCTCTTCGAACTCACCATCCAATGGCCACGGAAAGTAGCAGAAGGAACACAACTTTGAAGTCAGACAGACCTGTATTTTTATCTTGGTGGTGAGACCTTGGACAACTTATTTCCTGTATTTCCTCAGGCAAAAAGGGATAACGACCTCATTGGACTGTTGTTGTGAACATTAAGAAGCAACAAAACTGCACAGCACAGCGCCTAGTACAAGGAAGGTGCTCAATATATTGTAGCTTTTATTAACTCTACCATCCTCGGCACCCTTCTCTAGAGACAGTGACCTCTCTGAAAATAGGGGCCGAGCCTTATTTTTGAATCCCCAACACCTCAGATAGCTCCTTGGACTATAATAGGGACCAAAATATTTTGCTAAATGAATGAATGAATCCTATCTCTACATCCTTAAATGGCTTAATTTATCATCCCTTCAGCATCCTCAAACACTCCCTTTGCAGTGTATTCATCTTTTCCTTCTAGAAGCATGCTGTTTTCTTATACCCTGGAATAGAACTGGATTGACCTTGCTGCCAGTTCTAACACCGTTACTGGTACACTTGGCCCTCGGTATCTGTGGATGTGGAACCCTCGGATACAGAGCACCGACTGTACTACGCCACTTTATATAAAGTACTTGAGCGTCCTCGGATTTTGATATCCACAGAGGGTCCTGGTACCAGTCCCCTGAAGATACCGAGAGACTATACTTTTTAAAAATTAAACTTTTTACTGAAATACAATATACAATGTGCAAATCATACATACCTACCTTGGTGAATCTGCATAGAACGAACATACCCATGTAATCATCGGTGAGATGAAGAAACAGACCATTAACCAAACCCGTTTGGTCCACTCACTTCCAAAGGTAATCACACCTAACTTCTAACACCACAGATTAGTTCTGTCAGTTTTTGAACTCTATAGTAATGAACACATACAGTATGTACTCTTTAGTGTCTGGTTTCTTTTGATAAACATTACTTTTATGAGATTTATTTATGTTGTAGCATGTAGCTGTAGGTTCTTTCTCATTGCTATATAGTATTGTATGACTTTATTCATTCTGTTGATGAATGTTTGGGTAGTTTCTAGTTCGTGGCCATGACAATATATGATGCTATAAACATCCTCTGCACATGTTTTGGTGCACATATGCATGCTATCTTGTGGGTATATTTCTAGAAGTAGATTGCTGGGCCATAGAGTGTACATGTGTCCAGCTCTGACAGATACTGCCAAACACTTGTCCAAGGTGGTTATAATCCTTTTAAACAAGTAGGTTTAAAAAAAAACAAAAAACCCAGTTTGATAATCTTTGTCTTTTGAGTATTTCCATTAATATTTAACATAGTTATTGATGTATTTGAGTGTATATCTACCATCTTACTATTCATTTTCTATTTGTCCTACCTGTTTTATGTTCTTTTTTCCCCCTTTGTTGTCTTCTTTTTGGATTATTAAACAATGTTATATTCCATTTTTCTTTTAGCTTATTAATTACACATTCTTTAATTTTATTTCTATAGTGGGTACCCTGAAAATTACAGCATGCAACCTTGATTTATTAGTACCTAAAATAAATGAGTACTTTTACCATTTCCTAGACAGCACTAGGATCTTACAGTAATTTAACTTCTCTTCCTTTGTGTTATTGTTATTACTATTTTGCACGGTCAATGTTCATTTAGTTTTAAACACATATTTACCTTCTCTGTTGCTTTTCATTCCTTCTTACATTTCTGTATTACTAATTGTAATAATTTTCTGTTTGCCTGAATAAACCCCTTTAATGGTAGGTCTATTACAAATTCCCTCAACTCTTGATTTTCTGTAAATGTCTTTATACTGCCTTCCTGTTTGAAGGCTATTTTTGCAAGTACAAAATTCTAGAATGGCAGCTTATCTTTCATTGAAGATGTATATAATTTTACTGTTTTGGCTTCCATCATTCCTATTGCGAAATCAGGTATTAGTCTGATTGTTACTCTTTGATGGCTGCTTTCAAGATTTTCTTTGTCGTCTTCGGTTTTTAGTAGTTTGACAGTGGTACGCCTAGTATTTTTTTTTTAATCCTGGTAATAATGTAATGCAGTTATTGAATCTGTGCGTTTATTTTCACTGTTCACTTTTGGAAAGTTCTTGGCCATCATCACTTCAAATAATGCTTCTCCTCCATTTTCTTTCTCCTCCCTTTCTGGGACTCAAAATACATATATGTTAGATTTCTCACCATGTCCAATATGTTCACTTTGCTCTTTTCTATTTTTAATACTTTTGGCTCTCCATATCATAATCTTGTTCTTTCTGGTTTACTAATCTACTCTTCAGTTTTAACAAATCTGCTATTAAACCCATCTACTGAGTTCATAATGTCAGCTATTTTTCAGTTACAGAATTTCAGCTTGTTTGTATTTTTATAGATTCTGAGTCTCTGGTGAAATTCTCAATCTTATAAACATTCTCGAACTTATTACGATTATTTTTTTTATTTCTTTAATTTTTATTTTATTATTTATTTGATTGCACAGGCGGGCTCCTTAGTTGTGGCACATGGGCTCCTTAGTTGTGGCTCATGGGCTCCTTAGTTGCAGCTTGCTGGCTCCTTAGTTGCAGAACGCATGTGGGATCTAGTTCCCTGACCAGGGATCGAACCCGGGCCGCCTGCATTGGGAGCGTGTGTAGTCTTAACCACTGTGCCACCAAGGCAGTCCCTATTACGATTATTTTAAAGTTCATTTTTGAAAACTCTAATTTCTGGGGCACCTGTTGGTCTGTTTTTATTTTCCCCGCTTTGGCCTGTTTCTTATTATGCCTGGTAGTTTTTTTTTTTTTTTTTTTTTTTTTATCAAATACCAGATACTGTGCAGGAAAAATTGCACAGTATCTGGTATCTAATATTTAAAGTTAAAAACATTGCAGAGGCTCTAGAGGATGTCATTCTCCCCTAGAAAGGATTCTGGTAGGCATCTGGAGTATTGAAGATTATCTTAATACAATCAAGGGTGGAGTCCACCTGAGGGGGATGTTACAGCCTTTGTGAGGCCCAGTATCCATGGATTCCAACTGAAAGCCTGGATATTAGCTAAAGTCCCTCCTCTTTGGCAAGTAAAAACTCAAATTTTTGTCTCCTTAACACCATGAGAATGCCAAAAACTCTGCTCTGCTTTTAGCTGCTTAAAATTTGGGCAACTCTCCTAAAGGGAAAAGTAGTGCACAGAATATTGGGCTCGCATCAACGAGTTGCCTTAGCAGCTCTCTGATGCCTGCAAAAACCATTATTATGGAATTTTATTTAGATTTTCCAGTTGTTCTTAGTGGGAGCGTTAGTATCCCACTCCACTATAGCCAGAAGCAGAATTCCCTCTTTCACACTTTTAAGCAAGTTATCGATAAGTGCTACCATCATCCATCCAACAATCATTTGCTGGGCAACTCCCACGTGTCAGATACAACGGTCAGTGCTAAGGGGTAAGGATAAAAGGATTTAAGGGGAATTGTTCCTACACTTGAAGTGCTCAGTCTGATAGGAGAGTCAGACACATATAAATAACAAAGGTGTGAGAGGTTAAATGCTGTAAGACTATAGATGAAAAAGTAATAACTTGTAGAGTAAGGAGCCATTTCAAAAAGGAGACAATATTTGAGCTGCAATTCACAGGACAAATGAGTTTACCATGTGGAAAAGGAAAAAGAAATCCCAGGCAGAATGGAACACCATAAAAAGCACAGTGACAGGCACCTAGTAAAGAGTCAAATATTTGTTGAATGGGTGAACTAAGCAGGTCTCTCCCTCCCTACACTCCTCCCACCAGATGTTTTATGTATTAAGACGTGAGAGAGAAAAGAAAAGCAATCATTTCCAGAATGAAACTCAAATTGAAAGTCACAAGGGCACATACTCTGAATTGCAAACTTTGACTCTTTTTTCTTCTCCTATTTTCTTCTGGTTCCCTTTGTTGCTTTTTCTTTAGCCTTATGGAATTGAAAACAAATGGAAATGGAAACAGACTCCATTACCACATGTAAGGACACCTGAAACACCTTAATAAAGTGAAACACTGGAAGTCTTGAACCACGGGTTAAGAAATGCCCTCTTGTATCATTTCTAGTCAAAACTATACATAGGATTTTGTACTGACAATAAATAACTCAAGAATATAAAAAAATAATTTTTGAAATACTGTTTAAATGGAATAAAGCATGTCTATTAAGTATACAAAAATATAATCAACACCAAGTGAAGTGAAATTTATATTATTTCTTTGTATACTTGTAGCTCTTAGGCTTTACAATTACAATGAACTCTGATCTCCAAACCATCTATAAAGTATATTCTTTTTATCAGTAGCAACTCATGTGTCAGTTTTCCATGAAATGTCCAACCCTCACCTTCCCATAACCTCTGATTCCTCTGAACTTCTACAGGACTTTGCACTACACAACATGTAAGAGGCCTTTTCTGGTTATAAAGACTAAAGACTTGTTCAGGTTACCCCAAATAATAGAGATGTTTTGCAAGGATACATGGGGTAATAAGAAATCTGAGGATATTATCCCAGCAAACAGGCCTCCTAGGGCTCTTACATACAAGGTACCCCTTAGGTACCCCTACCTAGCTTAGGGTAGTCAGCCTTTGATATAGGAAATTATCCTTATTTTGATTACTTATGGCTTGGATGGTGAGCATAATACGGAACAAACCATGGCCCTATGCATAAGAACTGTAGGAAGCCATTCTTGGAAAAGGGGCTGTGTTATCCTTTGATGACCAACACACATTCACGTGCACTGACAAATCCTGCTTTTCTGTATGGTAGTTATCTGATACCTATCCTGTTTTCCCAATTGGACTGTTAACTGCATGACAACAGAGATCATAACTTAAACCTAACTTGTACCCCCAATAATAACTATGATAGAGTTTTGTACATAACACAGATAGCCTGCAGAGAAATGGGACAGTGCAGGGTTCTGATTAAGCACATTAAGCTATGGAGAAAAGTCTGGCTCTGACTACATGACCTCGGGTATGTTACTTAACTGTGCTCCAATTTCCTTATTTGTAAAATGGGGATGATAACAGTACCTATCTCAGGGAGTTGTTGTGAGAAAATTGTTTTAGGTGCTAGGGATTCCACAGTGAATAAAAAGGAACAAAAATCCTGCCATCCTGGAGCTTATATTCTAGTTGAGGCAGATACATGAAGGCAAGATAAATAGGTAAAATAATATGTTAGATGGTATTATTATTATTATTATTTGCAGTACGCGGACCTCTCACTGTTGTGGCCTCTCCCGTTGCGGAGCACAGGCTCCGGACGCGCAGGCTCAGCGGCCATGGCTCACGGGCCCAGCTGCTCCGCGGCATATGGGATCTTCCCGGACCGGGCCACGAACCCGTGTCCCCTGCATCGGCAGGCGGACTCTCAACCACTGCGCCACCAGGGAAGCCCTGGTATTTTATTTAGATAGTACATTAGCAATCTATTGCTATGTAACAAATTAGCAACTTAAAACAATAAAAACCTTTATTATCTCACACAATTTCTCTGCATCAGGAATTCAGAAGCAGCTGCTTAGCTGGGTGACTTTGGCTTGGCACCTCTCATAAAGTTTCAGTCAAGGCTGCATCTATCTGAAAAGTGAACTGGGGCTGGAGGATCGGCCACCAAGTGAGTAGGAGCTGGCTGTGGGTAGAAGGCCTCAGTTCCTCACCATCTGGACTTCTCCACAGGGCTGCTCAAGGGTCCTTATGACATGGCAGGTGGCTTCCCTAAGAGCAAGTGATTCAAATGAGAACAAGGTAGAAGTGCAATGTCTTTTACAATCCAGCCTTGGGAGCCACTCTCCATTATTTCCACAGTGTCCTGTTGGTTATACAGGATACAGGTCAGCCCTATTCAGTGAAGAGTATGAACACCAGGAAGCAAGAATCTTTGGGGCCACCTTGGAGGCTAGCAACCACAGATAAGAGATGCCAGGTCCTGACTGTAGGGTGGGGGCTGGGGTTGAAGTTGTAGAAAGGTGTCCAAGGAAGACGTCACTGTAAAGGTGACCTATACAAAAAGAGCTCTGAAGGAGCTGAAGGAAAAGAGCCAAGTACTTATCTAGGTCACACAGGCCTCTGGGATGGGAATGAGTGTGATGATAATGATAACTGATAAAGCCCCTTGCTGGATAATTCAATAAGCAGTATGTGATAAGACAAGAAAAAGCCCCAAAACCCAAAAATAAAAACAAAAAGCTATAGGCAGAAAAGCAGAAAACAAACTGCTAACTTCAGATCCTTACAACTTTCAACTGTTTCTTCCTTAGGCTCATTTCAGCATTAGCAATTAACTCCAGTTAATGTAGCACTGAACCCTTCTTCTCATGCTACCAGTCAGAGTGAGTGCCCCAGAAACAAGCTTTAAGCACTACTCAAGAGATATATATTTACTTTGGGAGAAGAGTGTTCCAACAGAGGCTGATACCTCTTGTGAGGGAACTACGGAGGTTCACGCACTTCATAAGCAGAAAGGCTAAACTAAGTCTTTTTCAATGCCAAGTATCTTTGCTATAATGAAAAACCTGTCTCCCCAAAATACTGCCACAAGTTTTCAATTACGGGTTCTGTAATGTTTTCTAGAAAGTATATTTCAAGAAACATCCTTGGGTCAAAAAAAAAAAAAAAATCCTGCCCACAATGCTCTCTCCAAAGTGCTTTTCTGTTACTCTTGCTTCTTCACAGCTGCTGAAAGATAGGTTGTTATTAATAACGCACCTAAATGACTCTTCATGGATTGTATAATTTTATAATTCTATTGATTTAATATGTACAGAAATTTAGGAGCCTGATGAAAATTTTGAAAGCTTGTACTTAACTCCAAAAGTTTCCAAATAGATCCTCCGCTTAAAATTATCATGTGCTGGGCTTCTCTGGTGGCGCAGTGGTTGAGAGTCCGCCTACCGATGCGGGGGACACGGGTCCGTGCCCCGGTCCGGGAAGATACCACATGCCGCGGAGCGGCTTGGGCCCGTGAGCCATGGCCGCTGAGCCTGCGCGTCCGGAGCCTGTGCTCCGCAGCGGGAGAGGCCACAACAGTGAGAGGCCCGCGTACCGCCAAAAACCAAAAAACAAAAAAAATTATCATGTGCTAAAAGACTAAAATGGCAGAGCCACAAGAATGTTTTGCATTACCAGTCAGCTCTAATGGAACTCTCTGTTCCCTTGTAATTAATTTTTTTAAAGAACCAGGCACAGCATAAGAGGAAGTGATCCTTGGGACAGACTTGTTCTGAATGTTAACAAAGGAGGCAAGATTGTACTTTTTTTTCCTTGCCAATAATAAGACCTTCGCCCCTCTCCTATTAGACATGAGTCAGTCACTTACCTTCCACAAGGGCAGAGGAGGAGGAAGAAAGGGGCGCTGGTTATTACCTTTATTAAGTATGGAGGAGGACATGGTGTACCAGGCCCCTGATAATCCGGAGGGCCTGGGCTGCAAAGATATCCCTGAATTGTAAGGAAATTCAGCCACTCTGACACTCAGTCCCCTCCCCACGCTACCCAACCTAGCTTCCAAGATGTCCACCCCCATCTTCTCCCTTCACGTCCCTTCTCAGAAAAGCTGTCATGACTTTTATTCATAGAATGAGGGTGCCAGTGCTTCTCTGCACCTTTCTTACTGGGCAACGCTGGTCTATTCTCTTATAGATGCAATCTCAAGATTTGTCCTCAAAATCTAAAATAATCTTAAATACTTGATATGTATAATAAAAAATTGTGGACAGCAACCCTGTTGCAAAACTAATTTTCAACACAGAAGCACATTTCTAAAAGCTTCTCAACAATGAAAGAAGTCCTGAAATAATACCTAATTACTATTTCACTTTTTCATTGGAAGGCAAATGAACACTTACTAACATTTCAAAATTTACAATCTGAAATAATTTCCCCTGAAACATCACTGCTCCATTCACAAAGGGCCAGAAAAAGTCACATCAATAGATTAAGGTGACTTAATGCTTTGAATTCAATTATGAGATGAGTTCATGGGCGGAAGTAAAAATAACTTGAAGGAAACTGCAATCCCATTATCGCCCCCTACTTCTTAAATCATTCATCTAAATTTTTTATCCTTTCATTATAAATTAGAATAAAGTACAGAGACACTTTTCAAAACAAAACAAAACAAAAAATCCACAAGATAGTAAAGTTTCTGCTGTTATGGAGCTCCTTTGGTAAGGGGAGCGAAAAGCAAGAAGAGAGTGAAGAAACGAGATTCATTCTGAGAGAATTCAGTGCTCTGAAGAAGAGAAAACACGGGGATGTGATAGAGAAGGTGGCATATGAACAGAGCTCTGAACGATATGGGAGTGGGCAGCCATGCCAAGGACTGGGGAAGGGGAGGGGGGTCTGGGCAGAAGAGCCAGGAGGTGGCTGAGTGCCCAGAGGTCATCGTGGATAAACAGAGTGGATAGCAGGAAGGGCGGTAAGAGGTGGCGTCAGGGAAGGAGGCAGAGTATTGTAGGCTACGGCAACTCAAAGTGAGAAACGATTCAGTGACCACAGAATGGGGTTTCCTCTAACATGCTTGTGTTCACTTATATTCACGCTGCTCACAGGAAACCACTGACCCAAGAAACAGACACCAATCATGTACTATGTACAACAAGTGCCGTTACAGAAGAACTTTTTAAAAGGGATGGCATGGAACCTTACTCAGGTATTTTTTGTTCATTGTGATTTTTCAAGATAATATCTAAGAACAACACAAGATCATTTACACTAATAAACTCCAAAATAACAGAGAACAATAATTTCCATTTCAATATTACATTTATGCTTTATGCAACACCCTAGGAGCTTTTCTGTTAAGACCTTGCCATTCAGCAAATTCCATGAGAACCTTGAAAAGCTCTTTCTTTACTTAGTTCTAAGCCAAATGTGATTCCTGATCTTGTCTAGATAGATTTGTGAAGTATGATGATAAAACACATAGTTTTTCAGCCCTGTGTTATCAACATGTATGGGAATGTGCTCGGTAACCATACACATCAACAGACATAAAGCGGCACTTGTGACATAATTTTCTAGTTGCAATAATTACCCTTCACTTCGTATGAAGAGAACAAAGGAAAACCAAGATTCACCATGTCTGGAATAGGTGCTAGACATGGAGTTCTCACTGAATGCTCACTACAGCCCCATGGGTATTATCTCCATTTTACTGAAGTGCAATGAGTTGCACAATTCGATCAAGGCCACAGACTCTGTACCTAACTCCAAAGCTCATACTCCTTCTAAATTAATCCTTCAAACCTCCTGAGAGAAGCTGATTCATTAATAGCAATCATTTATTCGACAGGCACTTCTTCAGCTCTTGAAAAGTCTATTTAACCATACTTGACTTATAAAAGGAAAAAGAACAAAACTTTCCAAAGATAGTTTTGAGACAGGCTGGGACCTGGGACCCTTTGCTGCAATGCTTGCACCTGGACAAACGTCTCCTCCAGCAACAGAATGCAAAGAAACTATAAGAGACTAAAAATAACTGCACGCATGCACAGTTGGGGCAAATTATGAGCAACAAGATACAAAAAGATCAAAACCCAACTGCTGCTTCTGAGCTGCCAGGAGCAAAGGCAGGGTACTGCGCATGATCCCTGCACACAGCACCACCAAGGGGGTGGGCAGCCCACCTAAGCAACCTCTCCAGCCACCCATGTCTGCTCCTACCCTCAACCCCACTTAGGGGATCAGCTCGCTCCCCGCTTAGGGAGCAAGCAAGGGCACTTGTTATTTGTTCTCACTCCCTCACGCTGCAGCATCCCTAATAAAGCCTCGCCTGAATTCCTCATCTGGCCTCGTCAATTTCTATTAAGGAGCCCAAGAGCCCAGGTGGGTAACAGCCTGTCTTCCACTGCTGATCAAAACAGCTTCTCTTAAGAAGAGAAATACCACACAATCTAGAAACGGACTTTTTAAAAAATCTGACAAGAAAAGTATTTGTTTTACTGAGCCTGACATATGAAGGCGCGGCAACCCAGAGGGTGGCTTAAATGGGCGTTTAGATGTTACTGGCAAACATAAGGAGGGCGTGCATAAGGAGGGATTCACAGAATCTCTGGTCCAGCCTTGTTTTGGACAAAACGAATGTGCTCAGTCTCAACAGTGTGAAACTCTTGTTTCTGCTCCTCCATAGGCAGCAGATGCCATAACTGGTCATAAATGCTGGTCGACAAAAGGTGTCAGGATAGGAGCTTTGAGTCTGTAAAAAAAGGCAACTTCTGAGCTCTTACTCTACTGCTGCCTCCAATACTGAGATCCTTTAATATATTCCTGCCTGTCAGCGGGCTTCCAGCCGGAATTTATAAAATGGCAGTGAAATTCACGGGGCGGGGGGGGAGCCAAACTCTTGCATAATCATTTTATTCAAACCCACGCAAGTACTCACTTAGTTCTTGTTTATTTTGCTCCTTAATTCCTGGAATTGTTCAATCAGTGATTTTGGATGGAAGTCTTTCCCCAGAGTTTCCCCCATCAACATTTTTGACATGTTTGCAAGAGAAACTTGTTTAAAAAAACACAAAACATTCAAGAGAATTGTCCATTTTCCTCACGATTCATTTTGGAAATGATTGACTAATCAAGAGTAATTTTTCAGATGTCACTTGCACAACAGCAGACTGGACTTAAAGATTTTTAAATCACACGACTTAAGTGGAATCCAAGCCTCGCCTGTTCTCGTCCCACTTCCATTCAGGGTTATTTGGCTGAACTGTTTTCCTGTTTCGACAACTTGAACACCAACCAATTGGTCAAACAACGCCGAGAGCAAAAGAGGGCCAGCTTCCTCCCACCCCCCGCCCCCGCCGCTCACGAGCTGAGGACATCTCCGCAGCCAACTTCCCCACTTCTCCTTTCAGCCCCAAATGGCCCTGAAACTATGTTCGTCCTGGGGCTCGAAGTCCCTCCGCTCTCCTGTCAATTAGCGCCGTTTGGGACCCCTGCCCGCGAGTGGGGTCTGCGCCGAGGATGTGGACGCGGCGGGAGACGAAGGGCGCTCTCGGGTCCCCGGCTACCTCCTCCCCGGGGGCGCTCTCTCGGAACCCACCGAACGCGGAGGTGCTGGGGGGGGATGACCAGACGCCAGGGCGCACGGGTGCGCGCGGGGTGGGCGTGCAGGGGAGCGCGACATGCCCGTGGAGTTGAAGCCCTCGGCCGCGGAGGGGGTGGAGAGTCTCCGCCGGGCGGCGGGAAGGCGGTCGCTCCGGGCCCGGGCTCCCAGGCCGAGGAGGGGGCGCGGCAAGGGGCCAGCTTACCCGCAGCGGCGGCGGCGACTGTGAGGCCCAGCAGCGGCAGCAGGAGAGCGGGGGGCGCGGCGCGGGGCATGACTGCGCTGCGGACACGGCGCGCACGCTGCTCGGAAGTGCGGAGCCGCCGCCCGACCCCTCCCACCCGCGGCCCCTAACCCGCCCGAGTGCCCGCCCGCGCTGCTTTCCGGCCGGCGCTCCGGCTCTCCGCGATTTTTAAAACTTTTCATCTGAACCGAAATAAATTCAGCCTCTCAGAAATGTTGCCAAAGTAGTACAAGGAATTTCTATAACCCTTTAGCCAGCTTTTCTAAATATTAACGTCGTATGTAACTCCAGTACAATGAGTCAAAGCCAGCATATTAACACGGGTGTAATACTGTGGACTAATCTACAGCCGTTATCACATTTCACCGATTGTCCCTCTGATGTTCTTTTTCTGTTCTAAAATCCAATCCAGGGTCATACACTATTGAGATATGACGTCTCCTCAGTCTCTTTAATGTGGGACAGTTCCTGTGTCATTGCTTATCTTTCACCATCGATCTGGATACAAGTTTGAAGAGTACTGGCCAGTCGCTATGTAGAATGTCCTTTAGTTTCAGTTTGTCTGATGTCTCCTCCTGAGGGAGATTAGAAGAACAGGATTCAGGTTATGTTTTTGTTTTGTTGTTGTTTGTTTTCTGGCAAGAGTACCACAGAAGGCATATGCCCAGCCCAGGAGGACCATGTCATTCTGTCTCATCACTGGTGATGCCAACTTTGATCCCTTGGTTAAAGTGGTGTTTGTCCTTTGGACCTAACGGTCAGAAACCTTTTCAAAGGCTCTTCTCTCAGTGGACTGTGGCCCTCAGACAACTCTTCTCTGTCAGCAGCTCCTGGATTAAGGGTCTTTAAACTACGCTTATACGGCCCGTGGAAGGAACCAACTCTGATGGATACCTTGATGTTGAACTTCTGGCCTCCAGAACTGTGGCACAATAAATTTCTGTCGTTTAAGAAAAAAAAAAAAAAAGGGAAACCACCCATACTTATTATATGTATAAACTATGCAACTGTAACTCCACTAGTGAGTGTCTCTGGAACCAGACAGTCAAGGCCAGGCAGGCTGCTTGTTTAAACCCTGACATTGTCTCATGTCATTACCAAAAGAGTGCTTTAAAATCAAGTCTAAACTCTACAAACACAAACAACTCAATTTTAAAATGTACAAATGAGCTGAACAGACACTTTGACAGAGAAGATACACAGATGGCAAAAAGCATATGAAAACATACAACGTCACATGTCACTAGGGAATTGCAAATTAAAACAAGATACCACTACACACCTATTAGAATGGCTTTTAAAATCAACAACACCAAATGCTGATGAAGATGGAGAGCAAAAGGAACTCTCATTCATTGCTGGTGAGAATGCAAAATGGTACAGCCACTTTGGAAGACACTTTGCAGCTTCTTGCAAAGCTAAATATACTCTTACCATGTGATTCAGTGATCATGCTCCTTGGTATTTATCCAAACAAGCTGAAACCTTACATATTCACAAAATTTTAAAAAATATTTTATTTATTTATTTTTAAATTTTATTTAAAATTTAAAAAAATAATTAATTAATTTATGGCTGTGCCAGGTCTTAGTTGTGGCATGTGGATCTTAGTTGCAGCATGCAGGATCTTTAGTTGCAGCATGCAGACTTCTTAGCTGCGGCATGAGGGCTCTTAGTTTCGACCTGCACGTGGGACCTAGTTCCCTGATCAGGGATTGAACCCAGGCCCCCTGTATTGGGTTACCCACTGGACCACCAGGGAAGTCCCTATCACAAAAATTTATATGTAGATATTTACAGTGGCTTTATTCATAATTGCCAAAATCTGGAAGCAACCCAGATATCCTTCAATAGGTGAATGGATAAATAAACTGTGGTACATCCAGACAATGAAATATTGTTCAGCACTAAAAAGAAATGCACTATCAGGCCATGAAAAGACATGGAAGAAGCTTAAATGCATATTGCTAAGTGAAAGAAGACAATCTGAAAAGTCCACATACCCTGTAATTTTAACTTTATATTTTGGAAAAGGTAAAACTGTGGTATCAGTAAAAGATCAGTGGTTGCCAAGGGTTGGGGGAGGTGGGAAGGGAGCCATGAATAGGTGGAGCACAGAGAACTATCAGGGCAGTGAAACTGTTCTGTAAGATACTATAATGGTAGACACATATCATTATACATTTGTCAAAACCCATAGAATATACAACATAAAGATGAATCCTAATGTAAACTACGGACTTTAGTTAATAATAATGTATCCATACTGGATCATCAGTTTTACCAAATGTCCCACACTAATGCAAGATGCTAATAATAGGGAAACATGGCGAGGGATAGGAGGTATATGGGAACTCTCTGTACTTTCTGCTCATTTTTTAACCTAAGACTGCTCAAAAATTAAAGTCTATTCTAAAAGATCAAGTCTAACCTTTTCCAATCCTTTCTAACCCTTTCCATTTCTCTAATAGTCCAGTCGGAAATGGAGTGATTGCACCGAGGAAATCTATCTGACCAAAGGGGTCTATAAGGAGAGTCACAGAATGTTAGAGGTGGTAGGGGCCATCTTCATTTACTGATAAGGAAACTGAGGTCCAAAGAAGGGATATCACTTAGCCACAGGCACACAGTGAATGCCAAAAAATGAACCAGAGCCCAGGTCTTCTGCTGGACTCTCCCACCCTCTCCAGGTTCAGTCTCTCTTGCCAAAGTATCAATGTCTTGCTCAACTTATTTATTTCCATCATTCCTCTCAGACTGTCAATAACGGGTTTATATACTAAACCCAAATCCAAAGCAAATCCTTCCAAATGTACACAATGTTTATTAAATACGAAAACATCCTGATTCTGGACACTTCTGTCCTGCTAACTACACAAGTAAAATGAACAGCTCTATGCAGTCATGTATTTGGAAAAGTCATCTCCACCCCCCACCTCGGGCACCAAAGCATATTGTATCAATCTGGATTACTTTGCATGAAAACTAATTGTCAAATAATGGTTAGATTTACAATAGAAGTAGAACCTTAATGAATCAACACCATTTAGGCAAATAACCCTTTTCAGCAGTCTTTTATTTTTAAGTCATTTGAACTAAGGGAAGGCATATTTTCCCCACTGTTAACTCTGATGCATACTTCCTCATTTTTTATGCTAATATGACAAAACAGACTACTTAACCACGTCTGCATGGAATAATACACTATTTCATCAAAATCTCTCACTATGATGTTCTACTTTCCAGTCACACCTCATACCTTTTATTTTTCCTTCTCTTTCACTTCTCTTTGACCTCATTCCAGACTCCAATCCCTTGACTTCATTTTTCCTGGCCTTTTATTTCTCCCTTCTTCATCCAGCCTGGATACCATACCCTCCCTTTTTTCTCTGTTGCATCCACCTGGTCAACTCTGACTCCTGGGGTCTCTTCCTTTTTTCCCTCTTTTTCCAAATTAAAAAAAAATTTTTTAACTTCCAGCTGTATTGAAATATTTTGAAATATAATTGACATATAACATTTTGTAAATTTAAGGTGCACAGTGTGTTGATTTGATGTATATTGCAAAAGGATTACCACCATAGCGTTCCATCTTGTCGCATAATTACCATTTCTTTCTTGTGATGAGAACATTTAATATCTACTCTCTTAGCCACTTTTAACTATATAACACAGTATTGTTAACTATAATCACCATGCTGTATATTCCTCAGAACTTATTCATCTTATAAGTGGAAGTTTGTACCCTTAAACCACATCCCCCCTTTTCCCCTACTCCCACCTCTGGTAACCACCATTCTGCTCTCTGTTTCTATGAGTTTGGCTCTTTTAGATTCCACATGTGAGTGATATCATACATATTTATCTTTCTTTGTATGACTTACTTCACTTAGTATAATGCCCTCCAGATTCACCAATATTGTTGAAAATGGCAGAATTTCTTTCTTTCTCATGGCTAAATAATAGTCGTGTGTGTGTATCACATCTTCTTTATCCATTCATCCATTGATGGATACTTAGGTTGTTTCCATACCTTGGCTATTGTGAATAATGCTGCAATGAACGTGGGAGTGCAGTTATCTCTTCAAGATCCTATTTCCATTTCCTTTGGATATACACCCAGAAGTGGGATTACTGGATCACATGGTAGTTCTGTTTTTAATTTTTTGAGGATGGGGTCTCTTCTTTCTTCTTCATAGTCTCCTTTCCCTCAATTCTAGTGAAGTAGCTGAGGGCAGGTAGAGGAAATCTATTAATCCTCTTGATGCTTGCCTCTACTAATATATGGCTTTTAATTTCATCTGGGCCCAGTAAGCCTCTTCTGCAGTCTTTTTATTTTGTCTTGGTCATTATCCTCTCTCATTCCCCACACAGAATATTTCAATTTTTTTATTATGCTCTTCAAGCTGAAACCCCATTTGATACTTGTCTTTCTCAGCAGAAAACCTCACCTTCTACTCAGTAGGAAAATAGGGGCCATCAGGTGTAGACAAACATCTTCAAAGACTTATCTGCTCTCCCCTTCCCTTTCACACAGGTCTTTCTCTTTTGTCCTCAGAGAGGAATGCATGCTTCCTCCCATCCCATCCAAACCTAGTCCCTCTTTATGTGGGTTTAGAACTGCGCCTCTCATCCCATCTGCTCCAAGATTTTCTTCCATTAATGATGCCCCATCTCTCCCCGGCATCATCAACTACTGTCCATCGTTTTTAGTTTTTGATGTGTTTTGTTTTCTTTCCTCTAAGCTTCTCAACGTGTGAATCTCTTTCTGTTCTCCTTTGGGAAAAAATCTGCTTCAACCCTCCTCCTCTCTCTAGCTATGGCCCATCTCTACATACTTCTCAAGATTTCATGTTCTCTATTTCCTAATTTCCCTTTCATTTTTCAGCTCACTCCCATCTGGATTCTGGTGATCTCCTGCATTTCCATTGGTTAAAATCACCAATGTTTTCCTGATTCCTGGATTCCAGTTTTATCTGACTTTGGCTCTTTGTTGTTTAGCAATTGGAGCAATATTGACTTGACCCTACATTGTATTAAGAGGGTATTTGGCCAGGGAACCAGATACCCTCTTAGGACTTCTCAGGACTGACATCAACCCACATAAGGTCCCTGGGGAGGGTCCTGGGCTGGGCACTGCTGAGCTCCCTTGTTGTGAGATAAGTTAGGCCTAGATAACTTTAGACCAAAACAGAGGAGGAGTCCTCCTCTGTGAACTTCAGGTCCCCTAGGCCCAGGAACAGGAAAAATGGGATGAAGAGGAAAGGCTGATGAGGAAGACCAGTGAAAAGCCTCGTGCAGATAATCCAGGAAGCAAAAAAGGATAGAGGTCTGAATTAAGACAGCTGGCAATGGAGATAACCAGTTCATGAGAAGTGTGGGAAAAAACTGACAGAATTGTTGGATTAGAGAGATGAGAAAGAGAGAATTTAAGGATGATTTCTGAGTTTCTAGCTTGGGAAACAAGGGGTATATTGTCTTCATATTAATTCAAGGAGAATATAAGAAGAACTGTTTGGAAGAATAGAAAAAAGTCTCAAATTCTGCTTGTGATTAAGTTAGCTTGGGAAAAAAGAGAAATAGGTGTATACTAAAGTTGTTGAGATGTAATATTGTGAAAATGTCTGAATTTAGATTATACAGGAAATCAGAGTTAACTTTGTACAGATCATGAGGTCTAATTAAAAAAAAAGTCTTTGATATATATAGTTAAAATTTGTCTTTTTAGGTAAAAAGTTGTTGAGCAAAGACCTAACAATTAGGTCTTTGTTTCTCCAAGAGGGCTTTAGGATTAAATGAACCTAAGAGAAAGGAACCTGAATCTCTGGCTTTCCCTAGATTCAACTCAGCAGAGGGGTCAGGACTGGGGGTTGCCAACACTATTTGCAGAGGAGATCTCCCAGATAACGAAACATCTTGGCCTGGGATCAGGGAAGGGAACATGCTGTGAGAGGATAGTCATTGGTAGCACTTCTAAATTTGTCCCCTATACCTGATCATTGGGTGTATTTGCCTGCTTTTTTAGGTGCCTGGTTTTGAAATATCAATTTTGTCAGACCACGTGTGGGTGTTGGATTAGTTAGGAAGATCGGAAAAAGTTGTCTTCAGTTCCTCTGAGACATTTGGAACAGGGGAAATGAGGAAGGGAACACAATACAGGCAGTTCTGATCGTGTTGAGAAGGACTTTCATGGAGATTGTTCAGTGGGAGTTAGAAACATAAACTAGATATTTGAACTACTGACTTAGAAGTGGTTGATGAATGTCGTGGGGCGGGAGGTGTTGTACTGGATCTCCTGAAGGGAGCACACAGAATGAGAAGCAAGTGGATCATAGGTGGAATCCCTGCTGATCCAGTAGTTTAAAGAAACGCTGAGTCAGAGGAATCGAAAAAAGAGCCTAAAATCAAACATTCAGAGATGTCGGGATGATTACGTTTATTCTTTTAAAAATGCACACAAAATCTTAAGGATGCCTTGCTTTACAATAGCTGGACACTTTATTTCTTGTCATGCTATGTGCCTAACATAATAAAGCCCAATCTAGAGATATTTTTTCCCCAACAAGGATCAACAACACTTTTACTTAAAAAATAAAATGACTTTATTATGGCATCACTACTACATTTACCTGTACTTTTTGCATCCAGTTTGTTTAGTTCTTTGAAGAAAGTCTTAACAACTAAAATTGTACAGATCATAGAGCAAGAGAATTACTTTAACAAATTCAGTAAAAAATAGTTCAGGACAACTGTACTATAGAGTTTTAGACTATACTAACGTTGTCTTAGAAATTTATTTACAATGTTATCACAGTATAAACACTCTAAATTTTAAAATAAATCTGTGGATTTTATACAAAAATATTCTAAAGTACAAGTATAAGTTAAACACTGAATAGAACATTCATCATATGCAGTAGAAGCTATTATTAAGAAAATATTCTAGGTGGTAAAATTCTAAACGATAACCACAAAACTGTTTCCTAAACCATTCCTAATTTTAAATATTTTAGTAGTAATCACAAGGTTTAGAGTTTCATGGTAAAATTTTCATTTTTACAAATGTGAGATACACAGTTACCTTCACAGGCCTCTTTTCTCTTTAGCTTATGTAAAAAGGCAACAAAGTAATAAAAATTTCTTAGTCAGAAGTTGCCATACTATATAAGTATATTAATTGTGAAATTTTCAAAAAATCTTATCCTTAGCTGATTCCCTTTAAAAAGAAAACAGTTATATGTTGTACCTAAAACAAAAAAACACATTTCAGAAAAATGTTAAGTACTAAATCTTTTTTTAAAGTCTTTTTTTTAAAGAAAACTATGACCAGAACAAAACATTTGCATTTAAATAATTTTGGTGTGAAATATCTTTGGAATAGTATAAGAAACTCTTGCCAAGAGGCACCATTTTGCTGTTTACATGTTTCATTGCTCAATAATTTCCCCCAAATGCTACAAATGACTATTTTAAAACAATGTTGACATTATTTACAGTTGTGTTTTTACCTTGAGGTACTAATTTTGCATTTGGCTCGGATGTTCTTAAAAGGTAGATCTGTGACCTAGTAATATGCCAGTTTTGATTTCCTAAGACGTTGTGTTAAAATACCATTAAAATATACATATCCTTATTACCAACCACATTCTTACAGAGAAAAATGCACATTAAACATTACCTTATGAACAATTTGGACTTTAGTTCCAGCTTTGGTTCCTTTTCATTCTATTAAGTAGTTATAAACATGGCATTTGTGGGTAATTGTGTAATTGTAGATACCAGGATAGCAATTAAACAAAAAAAAGAAAAAGTACTTAAGACTTCTACGTTGAAACAGAGTAAATACTGACACTGGGAAAATTTTAAATGGCCCATTTTTCCTAAACCATCAGTGCAAATTAGCAAACCTTTAGAAGAGTTTAGTCATGGAAAGAAGGAAGCATAATTTCATCTTCATTGACTCCTTGTTGATACCGAACTGAAGAGAAGCCCACCCAGTGCAAACGGTTCCTTTGGAAAAGGAACCAGATCAATCCGCTGATGAGAGCTAAGAAACTTAGCACAGCAAATGTGATACCCATTCCTCTGTAATCAGGGCCTAGAACAGGGAAAGGTTTGACAGTGGAGGAGAGAATATAAACGTGATTATTATTGATTTTATACATTAGGCTCTATGTCACATATGTAAACACTGTACAAATTAGATACAATAAGTACCTGATTGTTTCATAGTGTGAACACAATTCAAATTCATCATCAGATACTTAAGAGCTTTCTTTTCCAATTTAACTCTTTTCATTCAAATCCTCTTCATTGCTATAGCAATTTTCTTCCAAAGAAATTAAAGTGCTATCATTATTCTCACTTCCCTTCCCATCATCTCTGAGACCATCATTCCCAGTATATTACCTTACTTTGATAGCAAATTGCTAAAAGTTGTAAATGTTTGTGTTTGACTTACCTAGTGCCAAATAAAGTATTATTTGCTTTAAAGGAATTTAAGCCTTTAGGATGACCTCATTTAGCTCCTTGCTATTCAATTTCAAACACTGTCCCAGGCCCCTGTCTACATGCTGTCGAGATGGACTCATTTTTTCCCATGGCTTTAATACCGTCTCTATGCTGACCTCCCTTCTCTCTCCTACGTCCAAAGGCACACATCGCACATGCCATGTGGATAGTTCATCTCCACATGGATAGTTCAAAATGCCAAAACAGAACTCTTGGTTTATACCACTCTAACCCTGCTCCCCCCCAAATCTTTTAGTCACTCTCCATTCCACTCAGAATGGAACCTGAACTCTTGACTCGGGATTCCAAAGCCCTAAGTGTCTGGCACCTGTCTACTTGGCAGCTCTTCCCTGAGGCCACAGCAGGTTGTTCTGTCTCAGGCTCTCTGCTCCAGCTGGCACCTCTGCCTGCTATGACTCCTACCCTGGTTCCCAAGGCCTTTCCGATCTCAGCTTCAATATCTCCTGCTCTAAGATGTCTTCTCTGATAACCTGATCTAGAGTAGTCAACCTCCTAGTCTCCATTATACAGAGTTTATAACTATTTGATATTTTCCTCTCTTTTAAAAATAGACCTGCTTGGTTACTTATTATGTCTTCCCCTATTAGATTGTAAGCTCTGTGAGAAAAGGAATCTTATCTGTCTTGTACATGGGTAACAGCTCCACACATAAAACAGATAATCTAAATATTTGCTGAATCAATGCATAAATATATAGATACTGGTCACCTAGAATTAGGGTTTTATTTTTAATATTTGTACACCAAACTGAACATCTTATGCTAATCTTTAAAAATGTTGATGTGAAAATTTTAGAGCTTATTAAGATTTTTGTGGTTATTTTATGTATCAGTTATGATGAAATGGAAGTTCAAGTTATGATTTCCTATAGATACTCAGGACATTTTAAGTAATTAAATAGTTTTGCATTGTTCTTAATTATGAGTTGTATGGGAATGAGGAGAAAGGAAACACACTGCAGAATTAGACCTTTGAGTTTTTACATGTTTGAACTATGGAATAAAATACATCTTAACATTTTCATAGAAACAACCTCCCTAATACTCTGGCAGCTTCCATTTTTCTTAGGAAAGAATATACGAAGTTTGGACAGTTTAGCACTTTCCTCTGGGAGTCCTAGACATCTTTTGCATTTACTGTCATTTGTAATCTATCTATTTTTCTGAGGAAAAGAATCTATGAGTTAAGATTGTTTGGATATACTCTAAGGACTAAGTACTTTAGGACAAAGTACAAAACTTTGCACATAACTGAATTGTACAATTATTTCCTGACCTATTTTGCAAAGTGTTCCTTAAGGACAGGTTACATACTTACCCAAGGGAGCTCTGCAGACAACTCTTCCATAGCCACGTGAACATTCAACTTTTATCCAAGTTTCATTTGAAGCTAACAAAATGCTACATTGTCCACTGCCACTCTTAAATTTATTTGCCCATTTGACAAATGTCACTTTTGATCCATCTAACCAATTCCAGGACTGATCTAAAGAAAGAAATTAAGTATAACTATGTTTATTGCAACTAAATTACTAAGGTTAAAAGGTGCATGGCTCATATAATTTATTTCCTTAGAACTGTGCTGTGCCACTATTTTAAAATGAAATTTATTGAAAGTGAAAAAATTAAAATCAGTCCATCACCTGCACTTGCCACATTTCAAGTGTTCAATAGCCATATATGGCTAGTGATTACTACGTTGGACAGAGAAGATATAGAACAATTTCATCTTTGCAGAAAGTTCTGTTAGACAGCACTGATGTAGAATATGGTGCTTTGATTAAAGTGCAGAATGCCTGTACATTTACTGTGTGACGGATAGACTTCTAAAGACCTGTATCCCTTTTCTCTTGCTCTCCGCCCCCCTCCCCCATCAAAAATCATTCCCAGTGTGCTGGTGGGCGAGGAAAGGTACAGCGGGGTCCAAGAAGGCCTCCTCACCGTGACTCCATTTTTGCTTTCCAGCTGAGGTTGTACCACCTTGTGGTGATAGTATAAACACAATTTATAATTCATTTAGATGGCCAACTTTGAATTCACTGACTTTTTGACACATACTTAATATTTTGGAATTCACATTTTAATTATTTAGAATTCAAATTTGCATAAAATGTGAAGCAGACTTCCTATTCTTCTATCAAATTTGTACTCTTCATTCTTTATCAATTCCAAGTGCATTGAAACCCTCTATCTATTACGCCTTATTGAAAAACTCTTCCACAAACCTTTTTGAACCAAATTTCTGCCATTTTACTAAGCTAGTATGAAAAAAAAATCACCATTAAGACTTAATTTAGGGCTTCCCTGGTGGTGCAGTGGTTGAGAGTCCACCTGTCAATGCAGGGGACACGGGTTCGTGCCCCGGTCCGGGAAGATCCCACATGCCGTGGAGCGGCTAGGCCCGTGAGCCATGGCCCCTGAGCCATGGCCCCTGAGCCTGCACGTCCAGAGCCTGTGCTCCGCAACGGGAGAGGCCACAACAGTGAGAGGCCTGCGTACAGAAAAAAAAAAACAAACAAACAAACAAACAAAAACAAACAAACAAAATACTTAATTTAGCTCTATGGTAAAAAACGTTCCAAGAGGGAAGGGAACAACAGGAAGAGAACTTCTGAATAACAGTTAAAAGCTACAAAAACACTGTGTGATAGACACTAGAAATCTAAGGGTTCCTGGTGGGGGACACGAGGGACACAGATATTGCCACAGGAGAAAAACAAATTCTGTTGACCCAAGTATCTTAAGTCTCTAAAACAATTCCAGTTGAGTTAACCTGATTTTCTATTTCATTAGTGTTTCCATCATTACTAATGTCACCTGTTTATTCATTAGGAGTTTATGAGCCTCTAAAACAGCAGATCTAGTTTATTCATCACCAAGAAGCATTCGAATTAGCCACCACTTGACATTCTTTAGTGAGGCTGACTTGGTATTTAGGACAAGTTAGAACTCTCTTTGCACACTGTACATACAGATATGTCATTTACCGGCAGAAAGTTGAGATAATCCAAGCCAAACTCTCATGGTGATGTTATTATTTTCCCTCATCAGTCTGCTCACAAATTTATTCTCATCTTCATCCTTTATGGTAACGATAGTTGCAGAATGATCTGTTGAAGGAAAACAAACCCCAAACCAATTAGCTTTATGCAAACTAGGGAAGCGGTTTATTCTCAACCAGCCATTTGAAAAAAACTATCATGATCAAGATCACGAAGATATTCAAACTTGACATGGAATGTTCTTAAAATCTGATATTTATTTCAGATTTTTAAAAATATAACATTAATAGCTTCTAAAAAAGTTAGTAATGTTCTAGAT
This sequence comes from Globicephala melas, assembly GCF_963455315.2. Lineage (NCBI taxonomy): Eukaryota > Metazoa > Chordata > Mammalia > Artiodactyla > Delphinidae > Globicephala > Globicephala melas. The sequence continues at coordinate 71,316,103 of NC_083320.1, read as the reverse complement.
TGAAACTTTGCATATAGAAATTTTACATTTCCTCAAAATGTTTACCTGGTAATATTTTTGGATCTTGGAACTACGTAACCAGTGAGACCTTTCTGTATAAACAGCAAGTCATAAGAATGGGGTATGTAATGGTAGAAGTCTGTGCTCCCCTATAGACTTTCAACACTCTCTCCTCAACAACCAGTTCTGTATAATAACTCAGCTTTAACTTTGCTTCTGTTAAAATGAAAGCAAATAGGTTTGGGATGTCAGAGAGCATTGGCCTTCCTTTTAATATTATTTTATACATAAGAGTACTTGGTCATCCATTGTAAGTTCCTAAATATAGTATGGCACTGAATGAGTGAGTATTCTTGAAGTTTGAGAGGTTGCCCTAAACCCACAGAGATAACAGTGCTATCACCAGCATCAGGCAACGGATAGAAACAAAATAATAACTAGACTTGGAAATCCATCCTAAATGGAATCAAATAGTCTTCAACCCAAACAAGCTTACCCATACTTGAACTAAAGCATTTCTTTTGTGGTGTGAAGTATTTAAAGAAGGGCAAAGGAAAGGCTTTTCTCCTCTACAGATCACCACAGTGTGCAGGGACTTTACCTTGTTTAATACTACGTAATCCTGTAGAAAAGGTATTATCACTATTTTACAGATGTAGAAATGGAGGGGCAAGAAGATTAAGGAAGTTTGTCAGACTTTCATAGCTAGACAGCTTTAGAAATAGAAAGTCAATCTCAATCTTTCTAATGATAAGAGTAGTTACGAATGCTCTCCATTTGCAGAGCTCTGTGATAAATTAGCACACATTATCCCATTTCATTCATTCCTATAACAACCCAACCTTTACCCAAACTTTGAAGTGAGTACTATTTTCATTCTCATTGTTCAGAGGAGAAAGAGAAACAATTACGTAGCTTCCACAATATCATTCAGCTTAGTTAGTATGGAAGCTGGGATTTGAACCCAGACCTGTCTCCAAGACTTAAGTGCTTAAACCCTACACTACAATGACAGTAAACCTTTTTTTCTCCTTTAGGAGCAAAAGGCTTCTGACTTTCAGAACATGTATATAGAGCTCAAAATAGTTCCTATCACGTGTAACATGTATAACACACAACAGTTCCCACACAAAAGTTTCCATCATGTAGTTAAGCAGTAACAAGGAGATTTTTAAATCATTAAAGTGTCTCCACAAGTTAGTAAAATAAATAAGATAAATGTCATCTGCCTGCTTAAACTGAGACCCAAGGATGCAGGTACTTGAAATACTCTAGGTGGTCTCCCTAGAAGTCATTTCACAGTTTGACTACCCGCCAAGTTTCTCATGGGAGGGAGCCAATCATTGCTGCTCTTTCATTTTAGTTAAATCTGAAGACAAAAAGTCCTGTCCCTTATAGTGTTCAGAGGTGTGGGCCATCCCTTTTGCAGAATGGATGAACAACCCATACTTCTTAGACTTTGTTACCCTGGTCAGGCTAAGCTTACTTATTAATGACTAGGTAATGAAAAATCTACAATTTTGCATTTACTACTTAACCAACTTTACAAAAAAACAGCTTCTTAATCCTTTCATTTAAGCATATCTAGCTATATTTAAAACAGTTTCATTTGTCAGTATTTTCACATATTAGTTTACTTAGCAATTTTTTTGGTTTTGTTTTGTTTGTATGTTTGTTTGTTTTTGCAGTACACGGGTCTCTCACTGCTGTGGCCTCTCCTGTTGAGGAGCACAGGCTCCGGACGCGCAGGCTCAGCGGCCATGGCTCACGGGCCCAGCCGCTCCACAGCATGTGGGATCTTCCCAGACCAGGGCACGAACCTGTGTCCCCTGCATTGGCAGGCGGACTCTCAACCACTGCGCCACCAGGGAAGCCCGATCATTTTTTTTTTTAACATCTTTATTGGAGCATAATTGCTTTACAATGTTGTGTTAGTTTCTGCTGTATAACAAAGTGAATCAGCTATATGCATACGTATATACCCTCCCTCTTGCGTCTCCCTCCCACCCTCCCTATCCGACCCCTCTAGGAGGTCACAAAGCACCGAGCTGATCTCCCTGTGCTATGCAGCTGCTTCCCGCTAGCTACCTATTTTACATTTGGTAGTGTATTTATGTCAATATTACTCTCTCACCTCATCTCAGCTTACCCTTCCCCCTTCCCAGGGTCCTCAAGTCCATTCTCTACGTCTGCGTCTTTATTCCTGTCCTGACCCTAGGTTCGTCAGACCATTTTTTTTTTAGATTCCATACATGTGTGTTAGCATACGGTATTTGCTTTTCTCTGACTTACTTCACTCTGTTTCACAGACTCTAGGTCCATCCACCTCACTACAAATAACTCAATTTTGTTTCTTTTTATGGCTGAGTAATATTCCATTGTATATATATGCCACATCTTCTTTATACATTCATCTGTCAGTGGAGACTTAGGTTGCTTCCATGTCCTGGCTATTGCAAATAGAGCTGCAGTGAACACTGCGGTACATGAGTCTTTTTGAATTATGGTTTTCTCAGTGTATATGCCCAGTAGTGGGCTTGCTGGGTCATATGGTAGTAATATTTTTAGTTTTTTAAGGAACCTCCATATTGTTCTCCATAGTGCTGTATCAATATACATTCCCACCAACAGTGCAACAGGGTTCCCTTTACTCCACACCCTCTCCAGCATTGTTTGTAGACTTTTTGACCAGTGTGAGGTGATACCTCATTGTAGTTTTCATTTGCATTTCTCTAATGATTAGTGATATTGAGCATCCTTTCATGTGTTTGTTGGCAATCTGATTATCTTCTTTGGGGAAATGTCTATTTAGGTCTTCTGCCCATTTTTGGATTGGGTTGTTCGCTTTTTTGATATTGAGCTGCATGAGCTGCTTGTATATTTTGGAGATTAATCCTTTGTCAGTTGCTTCGTTTGCAAATATTTTCTCCCATTTTAAGGGTTGTCTTTTCGTCTCGTTTATGGTTTCCTTTGCTGTGCAAAAGCTTTTAAGTTTCATTAGGTTCCATTTGTTTATTTTTGTTTTAATTTCCATTTCTCTCAGAGGTGGGTCAAAAAGGATCTTGCTGTGATTTATGTCATAGAGTGTTCTGCCTATGTTTTCCTCTAAGAGTTTTATAGTGTCAGGTCTTACATTTAGGTTTTTAATCCATTTTGAGTTTATTTTTGTGTATGGTGTTAGGGAGTGTTCTAATTTCATTCTTTGACATGTAGCTGTCCAGTTTTCCCAGCACCACTTGTTGAACAGGCTGTCTTTTCTCCATTGTATATTCTTGCCTCCTTTATAAAAAAATAAGGTGACCATATGTGCGTGGGTTTATCTCTGGGCTTTCTATCCTATTGCATTGATCTATATTTCTGTTTTTGTGCCAGTACCATACTGTCTTGATTATTGTAGCTTTGTAGTATAGTCTGAAGTCTGGGAGCCTGATTCCTCCAGCTCCATTTTTCTTTTTCAGGATTCCTTTGGCTATTTGGGGTCTTTTGTGTTTCCATACAAATTGTGAATTTTTTGTTCTACTTCTGTGAAAAATGCCATTGGTAGTTTGATAGGGATTGCACTGAATCTGTAGATTGCTTTGGGTAGTATAGTCATTTTCACAATGTTGACTCTTCCAATCCAAGAACATGGTATATCTCTCCATCTATTTGTATCATCTTTAATTTCTTTCATCAGTGTCTTATAATTTTCTGCATACAGGTCTTTTGTCTCCTTAGGTAGGTTTATTCCTAGGTATTTTATTCTTTTTGTTGCAATGGTAAATTAATTTAATTTCACTTTCAGAATTTTCATCATTAGTGTATAGGAATGCAAGAGATTTCTGTGCATTAATTTTGTATCCTGCTACTTTACCAAATTCATTGATTAGCTCTAGTAGTTTTCTGGTAGCATCTTTAGGATTCTCTATGTATAGTATCATGTCATATGCAAACAGTGACAGCTTTACTTCTTCTTTTCTGATTTGGATTCCTTTTATTTCTTTTTCTTCCTGATTGCCATGGCTAAAACTTCCAAAACTACGTTGAATAACAATGGTGAGAGTGGGCAGCCTTGTCTTGTTCCTGATCTTAGAGGAAGTGTTTTCAGTTTTTCACCACTGAAAATGATGTTGGCTGTGGGTTTGTCATATATGGCCTTTATGTCATATATGTTAAGGTAGCTTCCCTCTATGCCTACTTTCTGGAGAGCCTTTATCATAAATGGGTGAATTTTGTCAAAAGCTTTTTCTGCATCGATTGAGATGATCATATGGTTTTTCTCCTTCAATTTGTTAATATGATGTATCACATTGATTGATTTGCATATACTGAAGAATCTTTGCATTCCTGGGATAAACCCCACTTGATCATGGTGTATGATCCTTTTAATGTGCTGTTGGATTCTGTTTGCTAGTATTTTGTTGAGGATTTTTGCATCAATGTTCATCAGTGATATTGGCCTGTAGTTTTCTTTTTTTGTGTCATCTTTGTCTGGTTTTGGTATCAGGGTGATGGTGGCCTCGTAGAATGAGTTTGGGAATGTTCTTCCCTCTGCTATATTTTGGAAGAGTTTGAGAAGGATAGGTGTTAGCTCTTTTCTAAATGTTTGATAGAATTCGCCTGTAAAGCCATCTGGTCCTGGGCTTTTGTTTGTTGGAAGATTTTTAATCACAGTCTCAATTTCATTGCTTGTGATTGGTATGTTTATATTTTCTATTTCTTCCTGGTTCAGTCTTGGAAGCTTGTGCTTTTCCAGGAATTTGTCCATTTCTTCCAGGTTGTACATTTTATTGGCATGTAGTTGCTTGTAGTAATCTCTCATGATCCTTCGTATTTCTGCAGTGTGAGTTGTTACTTCTCCTTTTTCAGTTCTAATTCTGTTGACTTGAGTCTTCTCCCTTTTTTTCTTGATGAGTCTGGCTAATGCTTTATCAATTTTGTTTATCTTCTCAAAGAACTAGCTTTTAGTTTTATTAATCTTTGCTATTGTTTCCTTCATTTCTTTTTATTTTTGATCTGATCTTTGTGATTTCTTTCCTTCTGCTAACTTTGGGGTTTTTTTGTTCTTCTTTCTCTAATTGCTTTAGGTGTAAGGTTAGGTTGTTCATTTGAGATTTTTTTTGCTTCTTGAGGTAAGACTGTATTGCTATAAACTTCCCTCTTAGAAATGCTTTTGCTTCATCCTGTAGGTTTTGGGCTGTCATATTTTCATTGTCATGTATTTCTAGGTATTTTTTGATTTCCTCTTTGATTTCTTCAGTGATCTCTTCTTTATTTAGTAGCATATTGTTTAGCCTCCATGTGTTTGTATTTTTTACAGCTTTCTTCCTGTAATTGATATCTAGCCTCATAGCGTTGTGGTCAGAAAAGATACTTGATATGATTGCAATTTTCTTAAATTTACCAAGGCTTGATTTGTGACCCAAGGTATGCTCTAACCTGGAGAATGTTCCATGAGCACTTGAGAAGAAAGTGTATTCTGTTGTTTTTGGATGGAATGTCCTACAAATATCAATTAAGTCCATCTTGTTTAATGTGTCATTTAAAGCTTGTGTTTCCTTATTTATTTTCATTTTGGATGATCTGTCCATTGGTGAAAGTGGGGTGTTAATGTCCCCTACTATTATTGTGTTACTGTCGATTTCCCCTTTTATGGCTGTTAGCATTTGCCTTATATATTGATGTGCTCCTATGTTGGGTGCATAAATATTTATAATTGTTATATCTTCTTGGATTAATCCCTTGATCCTTATGTAGTGTCCTTCTTTGTCTCTTGCAATAGTCTTTATTTTAAAGTCTATTTTGTCTGATATGAGAATTGCTACTTCAGCTTTCTTTTGATTTCCATTTGCATGGAATATCTTTTTCCATCCCCTCACTTTCAGTCTGTATGTGTCCCTAGGTCTGACAGTGATCTTTTTTTTTTTGACACTGATCATTTTTAATGGCTATTTCAATATTACATTGAGCTCATATATCATAAAATACTTACCCATTTCCCCACCACTTGGCAATTGGGTAATAATGCTATTATAATTAGTGAGTGCTTTAGAAATATTTTCAAAAACATAATCTTTGTTTTAAAGGGTTTCGTTAAGAAAAATTCCAATGATTAAATTACTGAGTCAAAGAAAGTCAACACATTTTAACTTACCAAGCTCTGAACAAAACCGTCTGGCTTCTGAGAAACTGTGCAATGCCTGATCAGATGTGTAACAGTGGTCCCTGTACTGAATCCACTGTGACTTATTCCCTTTTACTGCTGGACATCTTGATGAGTATGTATGAGAGGACACCTCTTTAGCTGTAAAAATGTTAGACATAACTGTGAAAATGCACAGAAAAAAATGACTGACTTTTAAAATCTCATTAAATGTCACTGACACTGTGGTTGACACTGTGGTTCCTGTGGGTAAGAAGCATTCAACTCAATACACATCGGAGAGAGCTACAGCCCACACTTGCATTCTTGTTAGTTTTTGGGATACCATTTTTAAAACTGAGAATACAAAGGAAAGTACTTAGCCCTCTAAGATGAATTTAGACTAAAGTAAAAACAGTTGGAAAGACAGACTAGGAGAAGAAGAAAAGACAGCCTGGGTAGACTTGTAACTACTTTGAAATAATAATTAAAATTCTTTATTTCTTTGGATTCCTTTTTATAGTAATAATAAAAACGTAGTTGTACCTTGCCACAAAAAAAAAAATCACACCCACAAGTGAAAATTTGGTAATTTGTTTACAAAGCACAACAGATCAGCACAGCAAAATCTGTCTCAAACAGATTTTGTAAAGAAGTGTAGCTTCGCAGCTCTTAACAATTCCCCTTGTTTCCATTTAAACTCTTTAATTTTTAATTGTGCTGTGTAACACAAGAAGCCTGTGTAATGAAGCCTGTGCCCCTTAAGACCATTGTTAATTCCAACAGAAGAGAGTATGAGAACTGGAAAGTAAATTGCTGGCATCCTGTTGGTGGGGTACAGATTATCTGAATCAAATATCTGACCTCGTATGGCCAGTAATCTCAACCCAAACCATTTTTCTGTATGCATTATGTATGGTCTGCATATCCTTCAGTCACTGAAGGCCTCTTCTGCTTTTTTATCCTTGTCACAGTTTGGTAGAATTCTTTTTATTTATGATCCCTATGATTCCAGAAGAATGGCTGCTGTCCTTTCCTTCTTCATCAAGAGACTTCAGGATGGCTCTCCATTCCTCCTTCTGCTTCTCTATCCTCTGTTTCTCCACCTGGGCTTGTTCTTTTTTGAAATCTAATTATTTGATTGGCTTCTGCCTCCATACTTCCCACTAATGCCACTAGTTTGAGTTCTAAGTCTTCCTTCAGTTTGACAATTGATTACTCCTGGGTAAGTTTCCTAGTTGCAGATGACGTTTGGTCATCTGCAAATTCATCTGCAAAGTGTGTAAGACTTGTGACAATTCTTCATTAATGCTGCTGGAGGAGGAAGACGGTATTAGCAAGCTCTTGATTCTACCACATTGTGAATATAGTTTCTTTGCCAAAAATATACAGCTGACTACTCCTTCATTGCACAGGCAGTAATGTGTGTTGCTTCATTAGATGCAAAACATGTTGAACATTGGCTACCAATGCATGGCTAGGACAAGTGGACTTTTATGAATGGGCTGGCTTAAAAAAAATTCTTCTTACACTGGGAACATATGGAAATGTCTTATCTTTAAAGTCTGTTTGTTTCTAGTCCAGGCTGCAACTGGGCTGTTTTAGACTGCATACATTTTCTTTCCTTACTGTTCTTCATGAAGTTTTGCTTCCAACTCTTGCACTGTGGTAAGTTTGTTATATTCCTCTCAAGAAGATTCAACTTTTTTGAAAGGGGTAAAATACACGCAACATAAAATTTACCACTATAACTATTTTTAACTGTACCGTTCAGTGGCATTAAGTACATTCACATTATTGTGCAAACATCACCACCATCCACCTCCAAAATTTTTTCATCTTGCAAAATTGAAACTTTGTTCCCATTAAATAATAACTCCTCATTCCTCCCTCCTCCCCGCAACCACCATTCTACTTTACGTCCCTGTGAATTTGGCAACTCTATGTACCTCATATAAGTGGAATCATACAGTATTTGTCCTTTTGTGACTGGCTTATTTCACTAAGCATAATGTTAATGTCTTCAAGGTTCATCCATGTTGCATTATGTGTCATAATTTCCTTTCTTTTTAAGGCTGAACAATATTCCACAGGATGTACACAGCACATTTTGCTTATCCATTCATCTATCAATGGACACTTGAGTTGCTTCTACCTTTTGGCTATTGTGAATAGTGCTGCTGTGAACATGGTTTTACAAATATCTGTTCGAGTCCCTGTTTTCACTTGTTTTGGGTACATACCCAGATGTGGGATTGCTGGATCATACAGTAATTCTATGTTAAATTTTTTGAGGAGTCATCATACCATTTTCTACAGTGGCTACATACCATTTCACATTCCCACCAGCAATGCACAAGGGTTCCAATTTCTCCACATCCTCACCAGTACTTGTTATTTTCTTTTTAAGATCCAGTATAAGTTTGCACTTGTATTCGTTTCCCAGGGCTGCCATAATCAATTAGCACAAACTTGTTGACTTAAAATGACAGAAATTTATTCTCTCATAGTTCTGGAGACTACAAGTCTGAAAATAAGGTGTTAGCAGGGTTGGTTCTTTCTAGAGGCTCTGAGGAAGGATCTGTTTCATGCCTCTCTCCTAGCTTCTCATGGTTGCTGGCAATCCTTGGCTTGTAGCTGCATCACTGCCATCTCTGCCTCTGTTATCAAATGGCCTTCTTCCTGTGTGTCTGAGTCTCTCCTCTTATAAGAACACCAGTCACTGGATTTAGGGGCCATCCTAATCCAGTATGACCTCATCGTAACTAACGACCTCTGTAAAGACTATTTCTAAATAAGGTCACATTCTGAGGTTCTGGGTGGACATGCATTTTGGGGAACACCATTCAACCCAGTACATCACTGAATTTGTGTTTGAGCTGTTTTCATTCTCCTTTATCCTATAAAGTCTGTTTCTCTAACACAGATGTCCTCTCCATTTCTACATACTTTATCATATTTCTCATGTATTTCAATTGTTTTTCTAAAAGATTAAATTTATTTTCTATACCTAACAACTAAGATGTCAGTTCTTGATTGTGTCTTTATTCCTCATTCTCTATATCATTCTCCTTTTCTTGTATTCACTCGTATATCTAGATAAGGTGTTCACATTTTCTTCTGCTTAAATCCATTGAAATTCCAAATGTTAAATCTTCTCTTGAGGATTCTTCAGAACAGAAAATATGGTAAGCACTGAGAGAACCAGAAGCTTCAGATAACCACATGGCCACCATCTCGTGGCCTGCCCAGAGCGCCTCTGCAGCTTGTGTTGTAGGTTCTTGTGCTCTTCATCATGATTCATACTCCACCCACCAGGGACGACCCCAGGTCCAGTCCCTGATGGAAGGGGCTCTTTCCTTAGATTTTAACGATCCTATATGTTTGGAAAACATTTAGTTACACAAAACATTTCTTTACTATAGAAACTCTTTACTATAGAAACTTTCAGAGCCATCAATATGGTAAATCATAGAGGTATTTCCCAAATTTCTATGCTGTAGAACCCTTTTTTAAAAGAAGCATCTCAGCCTTTGAAAAACATTGCTAAGTGAAATTAAAATTCACAAATTCTAGAGTAAAACTCATCTAGTGACAGAACAATTGAAAGTCTTTGAGAACAAATTCCCTGAATGGGCATATCATATTTGTTTCTCTTCACAAAGTATCAAAAGTATTTTGATAGGACTTGTGAATAAACCTTATTTAAAATATACAAAAAGTTCCTTTGAGTATTTAATCATGTGCATAAAATAAATGTCACGTTTCAGTAAATATACAGTTATTTGAAATCAAGTCTTACATTTTGTAGGTTTATAACAAATAGCACCATCCTTAACAGAGTTGCATTTTTCATGTTTCCAAATTCCTTTTGGATCCAAGACAACACAATTTCCAGCAGATTTTTTATCTTTCCATGGGATGTAGTCAAAGGCACTGCCATCAGACCATTCAAAACTTGATTCACTTCCCTGTGTTAAGAATAATAGAGATAACTTGAATTCAGATGTATGACTTCAAAAAGAACATTAAGAAGAACATGCATGGAGAGAGAGGCATGGACATATATACACTAACAAACGTAAGGTAGATAGCTAGTGGGAAGCAGCCGCATAGCACAGTGATATCAGCTCGGTGCTTTGTGACCGCCTGGAGGGGTGGGATAGGGAGGGTGGGAGGGAGGGAGATGCAAGAGGGAAGAGATATGGGAACATATGTATATGTATAACTGATTCACTTTGTTATAAAGCAGAAACTAACACACCATTGTAAAGCAATTATACCCCAATAAAGATGTTAAAAAAAAAAAGAACATGCATGCTATAAAAAATACAGGGATGGAGTGTTAATTATTTGCTTACAAGTATTGTAGATCTGGACCTACTTGTAAAATCAGGGATTTATTTTTGATGCACTGATCTGAGACATTTGCTCTGGCATAATTTAAATAGGACTTTAAAGTTAAAGACAGGGTTACTATATCTCTAGATTTGTTTTTTTTGTTTAAAGGATGAGTTTATATAACACTTGAAATTAGATGACATGCAAATGTCTTCCATTTGTCACAATTACAGATTTACAGTCTCAACCTTCACATTATTCTAAATATTGTCTTTTATGTTTTATAGTTTTGTGGTTTGTGTCTCTGGCTAGATTTTTTCATATTACAGAAGTCATCAACCAGCAGGGGTCTGGAAGAGAAAAATACTTCCCAAGAAACTCATACGGGAAGATTAGTTTTGACTTGTCCTCGATTCTATAATCCTAATTTGCCAACCTTTTATTTTCCCCACTTTGTTCTAAAGATTATTTAAATTAAGCCTTCAATTCTAATCTCAATAGATGTCTATTTTTTGTATACTAGACATCATTATCAGTACATGAATATACTAATTAATAGGGTTCGAATAGTGGTACAAAAGATGTGTTTACCTGCAGAAAATTATTTTCAAATTAGTGTTAATTTCTAGGGGGAAAGTGGGGAGAAAATATACATCTATTAGTCCTAATGTTAAGAGTTTTACTTGGCACCTTATACAGTATAAATTTTGTGCTAATAATCCTCTATTAAGGAAAACATTATCACCCCAATTTTACAGATGAGGAAATAAGCTCGCAAAGGTTTAATAACTTGCTTGTGATCACCCAACATGTAAACAGAAGACCTGCCACTCGTATTGGAACTCAGGTTTTTCTGATCCTGTGCTATTCCCTTTTCACCAGCTCTCCAACTGGTCTATCCCAAATATGTTACAGGGGTGTCGTTGAGACATTAATCTACTAAGCCCTTGGGATGGCTTGGCAGTGCCCAGGGCAGCTGCAGTCCTGGCCATTTGCCTAGATCACTCTATAAATATAATTTTTCAATTTGCTCTATGTTGTGAAAAGATAGAAAGCACTATGGGATGCAAATGTAATCCGAGGACTTAATCTGATGTTATACTTTGAATTAATATCTTATGCTCAGATTTCCAGCCCTCTAACATATTTGGAAAATTTCTGGAAAACAAAACAAGACTTACATCGTGACTTGAGAGCCCAACCCATAGTGGAAATCCATCGCGCTTTACGATATCTTCCAGAAAAAGCTGGCCATTTTGGTCATGAACACTTGCCAAATGACCTCCACTTTGAGAACATGTATTTAATGCTTCATACCATGTTACCCTTTTTTGAATAACATTATAAATACCACCTTCATGTGGAATAAACCATGGCAGAGTAGTATTATAGTCTTCCTTGTAGTCAACTGTAATATTTAAATTAAAAGTGTTAGTGATTAAATTTAAATTATTCAAAATACATATTTTGGGTAAGGTTGGACATGCAATCATTTCAAAAGTTAAATAAAACTGGGGCATCCCTGGTGGCACAGTGGTTGAGAATCTGCCTGCCAATGCAGGGGACACGGGTTCGAGCCCTGGTCTGGGAAGATCCCACATGCCACGGAGCAACTGGGCCTGTGAGCCACAATTACTGAGCCTGCGCATCTGGAGCCTGTGCTCCACAACAACAGAGGCCGCGACAGTGAGAGGCCCGCGCACCGCGATGAAGAGTGGCCCCCGCTTGCCACAACCAGAGAAAGCCCAGGCACGGAAACGAAGACCCAACACAGCCAAAATAAATCAATAAATCAATATTTAAAAAAAAAACTTCCTCCCCTGAACCCTTGGATAGCCTTGATCAGATACCTTAAAAAATAAATAAAAAATAAATAAAACTGGGCCTCTTATTAATAAGGGAGGTCAAATGCATACTTTCTCTTATAGCCACAGCATATATAATAGGCTCTTAACTATTACAATTGTCTGAGTGATTAAAAAAAGGGATAAACATTGTCTTTTATTTAAGGAGCTCACATATTAGTTGGGCACAGAAAACAACACCACCTGAAATGAGGGCAAAACAATTAACCACTAAAATATGTGTGACTGACTAGAGAAAGAAAGAGTCATCTGAATTAAGGGAGTCAGAAAACCTGCTTGATAAATTAGATCTCCAGACTTTAGATTAGATGAAATTAGGACCAAAAAGAAATAAGGTAACCAGAAAGTCAGCTAAAAACAAACAACAGTAATAACAAAACCACAATGATGGTATTTCAAAAGGACACAGAAGCCAAGTAAAAGAGCTCCCAATGGCCAAATCTGAAACAATTTGAGCAAAATATTAAATAATATAGTCTATTAGATTATAACCCAAAGTATAAAATAAATAACCATGAGCCTGTGCTGATATAAATAAATGACAAAATAAATTTTTTTTAACGGAAGAGAATAGACAAATCTCCTGTGTAGAATTCCAAGTAACTTATATAGATACTTCCCACCTCAGGAAGATAGAGAATAACTCTCCATTCCACAAGTAAGGACTGAGTATGGTAACTTCCTTACAAAGAGTATGACATGGAAAGGGGGAAGAAGAGTAACTCTGCAGTGGAGAAAGCTAATGAACGTTACCTAGACCCAGGTGATCAAGGTTAAAATGAACAGTGGTAAGTAAGTCATGCTGACAGAATATACCCTTCACAGGATGTGATGAGAATGACATTTTACCTCTGTGTTTTTTTCCCTAAACCCCAAACCCATAACCCCAGTTTAATCATGAGAAAAACATCAGCCAACCCAAACTGAGGGACATTCTACAAAACACATGACCAGTGCTCCTTGAAATTGTCCAAAAAAGCAAGAAAATCTGAGAAACTATCACAGCTGAGAAGAACCTAGGAAGACATGAAGACCAAGTGTAACGCAGTATCCTGGATGAATTCCTGAACAGAAAACCAACATAAAGTAAAAACTAAGAAAATCTGAAAAAGGTATGGACTTTAGGTAATAATAATTTACCAACATTGGTTTATTTGTTGTGACAAGTGTACCATACTAATGTTAGATGTCAACAACAGGGGAAACTGGTTATGGTATATATGGGAATTCTCTGTAGTATCTCTGTGACTTTTCTGTAAATATAAAACTATTCTAAAATGAAAATTTTATTTAAAAAGGAAAGAAAAAAGAAGGTAGAAGACATCATGACAGGAAAAAAAACCATAAATAAAGGTGCAAATGAGAATGGGTATACACTGTACATGGGACAGTGATGAGATCAGCGTGACAGGAAAAGATACTAAACCAAAAATGGGGAAAAAAATGGAGACTGAGAGAAAGCCTAGAATTTTAGAAGAGACTCTGGTTTCTAAAAAGTCTCAAAAGCTTACATGAACTCAAAACAATTAATAATAGGGAATCCCTGGAGATTGTTGATGGAAATGGTGCATCAGAAAGTTATTCTGCAGGACTGTGAAGGGAGAAAATGGGCCTGGATGCAACTGTGATGGGCTCCATGTTAGCAGAGGACTTAGAGCAGAATGGCCATAGGAACAGTTTTTAAGCTGTGAAAATTTAAAAACTGACATGCATTTAAAAATACACGTATTTAAGGAATTAGGCAAGGTTGAGAGACATTCACTTTCGGCCTGTAATGTCAAAACTCTACCCAAACACACTTCCTTATTTATAGAAATCTTATCCAGCCTTCAAGGCCCAACCAAGTTTTTCCTCCTCCTCAGTACATTCTTTGTTTTCATTATTCCTGTTTTCATTGGTCTCTTTTGACTTCCCAACAAATGTAAGCCTGTACCAAATAACCTAAGACTAACCTGCATAAAACAGTGATAAACATTTAATGCTGTCTCCCCAACTACATTTTATTCCTTGAGATCAAGACCATGACACCAGGGAGTGTGTCTTTTCCTTCCTCTGTGACGTCTACAGCGCCTCTCATAGGACTGAATACAAGGGAGCCACTCAAAAAGTACAACTGCATGATTCCCGCTAGTGAAGCTAATGACTTTACATTCTCTTTCCCTGGAGTAGAAACCCTACATTAGCATACTTACCCATTTCAATTTTGCAAGCCAGAATGCTGTGCTGGTGAAAGTAAAGTATGTCTTCAACAACATTGAAGGTTTGAATATCCCAGAAACCATCAGTATTCAAGCCAGCAAAAAACTTGTCATTTTTTACAGCTGGTCTTCCTGATCTCCAGTGTGTATATGACAGCGTGGTCTTATCAGACCACATGAGAGAATTATCTAGAAAAGAAACACTTTTTTCTATGCTTAGAGATTAAATCAAGACTTGAGTTACACTTATGAGGTTAATATTTCAAACTCAACTAATTTTCTTTCTTCTTTCACCACCTTCTAAAAGGTTGTATAATTATGTGTATCCCTCTAAAATATTTTCTAACAGTAAACCATGCTTATTTTTAATATAGAAAGTACACATTATAAACATGAAAATTAATATTTATTTATCATTCTACCATCCTGAAGTAACTTTACATTTTGTTATTTTTTTCATCCAATATTCATTTTTTCCTACATATATGTTTAATTGTAATGGAAATTAACACAATTATTTTATTTAAAAAATTAACATATATAAAACTAGTGATAGAAACCTCTTCTCTGGACCTAAACTGTGCACAATTTATGTCAATTGATTTTTGACAAGGGCGCCAAGAAAATTCAATGGGGAAAGAATAGTTCCTGGGACAACAGGATATCTACATGCAAAAAAAGTGAAGTTGGACCTTCTCCTTTCACCATACAAAAAACTCAAAATTGATCACAGACCTATATGTAAGAGCTAAAACTATAAAACTCTTAGAAGAAAACACAGGAGTATGTCTTCACGAGCCTAGGATAGGCAAAGTCGATAGACACAAGTGATAAAATAAAAAATAGACAAACTGGGCTTCATTAAAATTTTTAAAGTTTTTGTGCTACAAATTATACTACCAAGAAAGTGATGAGAGAAAATATTTACAGATCATTTCTTTGACAAGGGACTTATATCCAGAATACATTAAAAAGTGCTTAAAACTCAGTAATAAAAAAGACAAATAATTTAAAAAATGGGAAAAGGATCAGAATATAGATTTCTCCAAAGATAACATACAAATAGTCAATAAGCACACGAAACGATGTTTAATATCATTAATCAATAGGGATATGAAATAAAAACCTCAATGAGATACCACTTCGTACCCACTGGAATGGCTATAATCAACATAACAGATAAAAGCAACTGTTGGCATGATATGGAGAAATTGGAACCCCTAATGGACAATGGTACAGCAGCTTTGGAAAACCATCTGTTAGTTCTTCAAAGAGTTACACAAAGACCCAGCAATTCCACTCCTAGGTATATACCCAAGAGAAACAAAAACATATATCCACATAAAAACTTGTACATGAATGTTATTCATAATAACCAAAAAAGTGAAAACCTAAATACCCATCAACTAATGAATGGATAAATAAAATGAGGTATATCCATACAATGGGATATTATTCAGCCAAAAAAGGAATGATACTTGCTACAGTGCCACATGCATAAACCTTGAAACCATTATGCTAAGTGGAATAAGCCGTTCACAAAATAGTCACATATTATATGATCTCACGTACATGAAATACCTAGAGTAGGCAATCTGTAGAGACAGAAAATAGATCAGTGGTTGCTGAGGGTTGGGAGAGGGGATGGGGAAAGAGGAGGGACTGCTAAATGGGTATGATGTTTCTTTGGGGGACAGCGATAGTTGCACAACCCTGTGACTATACCAAAAGCCACTAAATTGTACACCTTAAATGGCTGAATCGTATGCTACGTGAATATACCTTACTAAAGTTTTTGGTAAAACAAGTTGCTAGGCCTATTAAAATTATGAATTGGTATGAAGAGTGATGTCATTATTACCTACACATACTCCTTGTTGTCCTGGTTATTTCTTCCTTTCACTGATTACCGTCTCCCAAGGCATTCTACCTACACATCTGCCTGCAGCCATGATACACAAGGAATCTGGTACATGTGATTTGGTTCTTGCTTGCTGCTTTATCTCACCTCATGTCTTTGAGTCCCTCTCTCCCTCTCCCCCAATGTTAATAAAGTTACAATTTTCTGGCCCATGCGATGGGCAATGGTATATTTCTAAAGCTGTTATAACAAAAGAGTCACTTTTTCACTTGGCTTGAAATATCTCTCAGTTGACACATGGCTTCTCTTAGTAATTTCTATTCGCGGCCCTACTTTTGAAGAGTCAGAACTTTAAAAAAAACCAGAATCCTTTGTATAGGTGGTATATACAATTAAATAATATTTAAGCATATTTAAGTGATAAAAAACCACTATGGATATAAATTAAGCCAGTAAGAATTAGTTTTAAGCCAAATTTACTGTTTGCTGGAAATATCTTTCTATATGTCTCTTATATGTCTGTATATTTTAATAGAAGTTTTGTTACAACTACATCTTATAAAAGAAGTTAAGATGATTAAAAGAAAGCCTACAGATCTGAAAATGCTTTGCAGAATACAGAATACATTTTCAGTTGTTTCTGATAATATAACTAACAAAGTACAGCAAAGGGTACAATTGAAATCTCTAACTATATCCTGGGTATAGTTTCTGTTGCTCCACATGGGATCACTGTTTCCTCAGTCACTTTCAGGTAAAGCCTGGGAACTTTCTACCTAGTTCCTCTCCATTTTCTTCCATTCTTAAATTTAAGAGTGTTCAAGCATCATCAGAGAAAAGAATTGGGCAACTAAGTCCTACCATGATGAACTAATCTTCAGCTGGCAACCCAAGTCTTACCCATTACTCGATAGCTTAATTTTTGTTAACTCATCTGCAAGCCATAAACATTTAAGAAAAACCTGAGTAATTCTAAGAAAGAGACAGGTTAGATAGCAAAGAGAAGACTATTTTTAAAATGGTCAGATTTGAGTAATTAAGTTTCTTTGCCTACCCTACCTCTAGCTATCATTGTCCTGTGCCCCTTATTAAGCCCCTTTTTTGGGGTGAATGTATGATTTTAATGCTTTATGCCCACACAGTGATTTTTTTCTAATTCCAAAACTTTATGATTTTCAGGATACCTCTAATTGAGTATCTTTCTAAATTGGTCTTATTTCCCCTATTATTAGAGTCTGTGCTTTAAAAAAAATTTCATAGCAATTATATCTTGAATTTGTGGCATTTGCAATCTCAAATATTCTATCCCATTGGCAGACTATGTGTCTCATTTTTGTAATGTATACCCCAAGCCAATGATATAAAACCAAAGATGCAACATTAGTAGAAGTGTATTTCTCTTCTCACTCATCCCACATACATAGAGATATAAAGTAAGTATTGGAGATTTATGCAGGAGTGCAGTCATTTTAGTTAGTCTTGTACTGCTAGGAGGGAGGGTGAAGAAAGGAAATTATTTTCCACCATTTAACTCTAAGCTTGGTGGTAAAGGCATTTTAGTGGCAGAGCAGAGACACAAAAACTGTCTTGGTATTTGTATTAAGTTATGCTAAGTGCATAATTATAATTTTGTATACTGATTAACATATACTCTGAAGAATATACTTTCACAGCTTGATAAACAAGTAGTTTATAATGAACTATGAATATAAATAGTGAAAAACAGTAGATTTACAACTTACTTTCATAAGTTATACCTAACATGACCCATGAAGCCATGTAATGGTAGCGTAGAAGCTGCTCAAGAGCAAAGTTATTCTCTTTTTCATCTCGAATACTCAGAATATGTGATTTTGGATCTGTTAAATAAAAAAGAGTCAATAATTTAAATAATTAATTATTTAGAACACTTTGTTTGATAGATTTAGTCATTTTTATTTCCCAGTTTAACACACTCCAAAACTTAAACAATAGTAGAAAATAAGAAAGACATATAAATTAAAACTATCTTGTTGTACTAAATGAATAGGTTAAAACATTTTCAAACTTTTTTTTTTTTTTTTTTCTTGCGGTACGTGGGCCTCTCACTGCTGTGGCCTCTCCCGTTGCGGAGCACAGGCTCCGGATGCGCAGGCTCAGCGGCCATGGCTTACGGGCCCAGCCGCTCCGCGGCATGTGGGATCCTCCCGGACTGGGACACGAACCCGTGTCCCCTGCATCGGCAGGCGGACTCCCAACCACTGCGCCACCAGGGAAGCCCTTTCAAACGTTTTGATCTTCAATTTGGTCTCACAGAATAGTGGAAAACTAGTAGCTGAGAGGAGAATTTGAAACATTGATTCACTTTCCTTTTCCCCATTTAAGGCTTATTTTGAGTTGGTACAAATCCACCTATATTAATGACACACTGTCAAAGACTATAATAAATAAAAATCTCTTAGGTGGGCTAAAAGACAGACCTTCCTTTTCCTTAGCGATGACTGTTATAACAGGATTTTAAAAGTTTAATATTTCCCAAAGTGTGTTCCTCGGAAAAGAGCTACATTGAAAAAAACTTTACAAATTTTGGTTAACCAAAAGTAAACTAGTTCATTCATGTCAGTATTTCTTAAAGTATATGCTAATGCACATTTGATAATGTTTAAAAGGAAGTGAAGATGTGTGGTATTTCTCACCCTTGTTCTTTAACTAAGCATCTTTTTCTTTACAGAACATCTCAAGAGTAGTGTTCCACAGAACACACTTTGGGGAATAACGGTTTGACATTTTCCATAGGAACTTCCTATAAAGTTGATGGGTCCATTGTTCAAAAGTCACAAATCCTCAGTGGATCTCATAGGAAATATCTGGAGAGTCCTGAGAGCTGAAAGTATGAAATGTGTATTTCTTTTAAGCAGAGCTGCTTCTTTCTGGCTTATCTAAGTTTTCAACTACTCAAACTGGCCTATTTTCTCTCTGCCCACAGCCTAACTTGATTTAATATCCAGCTCTCTGCTCTCTAGTGTCATTTCTTTCTCTTTTTAAGTAGAACCCATTTATACATCTAAAGAGAGACTAGTTCCCTAATGGATGGGTAAGAAAGGAGATAACTCCTATACTTTCCATTTTAACTAAACACAAATTTTAATACTTTGTCATTGATAATGTAGAAATTAGGAGAGGAATATTTTTGAGTTCTAGTTACTAGCGCTAATTAGAGATATTTATTGAATATAATACACTCAGATGAGATTTGTTTACTAACGAGCACAATGCAACATATAACGGCCATACAACATACTCACTCAGTGTCTGGCATTGAGAATGAACTTCATCTCGTGTTGTCACTGTATATCTATTCTTTGTTATCATGAAATTGTAGCAAGAGTTCTCAAATGGTATCCATGGAGTATTTAGAACAGGAGACGGACATCGAACACTGTTAACTGGTTTGACCTCTTTTTCAGTCTCATCTAGAAAAAGAATTAATGGTAAGAATTCTAGCTTCAGATATAAATGTTAAATCCTGTTCATCATATTTAGACTTGATTTGTAGGAATATTCAGGAAGCCAAGAAATAATAGCCTGGTGATGCTTGTTCTGTTTATGCTCAAATAAAATGTGACCTCTTAACCGGCTTTCTGTAGGAAGGAAATTACTTAATACAATTTTCTTTTCCCTGATGTGGAATGAGTAGAAGAATGTGGAAAATGAGGTGTTATTAGGTTAAATGCAGTTTCTGTCTTCCTGCATCACCAAACTTCTAATACAAGGGGCCACTTCAGAGAAACTATACAAACATAATAAGAGGCACCTAAATATGACTTTGAGAATTCATCTTCAATTTTCTGGTTACTGATACCTTCTCTAACTTTAAAAGAATATTTTATGAAATACTTGATGTTCTAAATAAGTTATTGCTTTAACCAAAGCAAACAGAAATAATTTAAAATCTGACATCTAGAAAAATCTGAATTCAGCATTTCTTTTTCATTTTATGAAAAGGCCACAGATTCAAAAAGATGCAAATAGAGATATGCTCTATTCAAAGCCAATCACACTGATTCAACACATGGTAGAGACTATGCAATATTTCTCCCAGCTCACAGCAACTCCCTTTGTGAAGCAGTGTTTTTTCTAACCACAAACCCACAAATGTGGGCCCCTGGAAGCTGTAAAACCACTTTCCTCCGACTGGGCTAGAGACGGCATATCTGACTTAAGTTGAGTCTATCAGATTCTCTCTTTCAATTCTTTTCAGATTTGAAAAGTGGAATTCAGAGATAGTCAATTCATCTCCAGTTACGGCTAAAATTGAAAGCTGCAGAGCTGCCATGTTTCACCATGTGCAGAGAGAAGCAGGAAGTGCAGAGAGAAGCAGGAAGTACATAAAGAGAAGAGTGCAGATCCACTGAGAGAAACAGAAAGGAGAGGTGCAAGACAGCATCTCTGGCTTTGAGATCCCCTCTCCTCGGGAGGCTCAGCTCTATCCCCATTTCTGAGGATCTAAATTTTCCTTTGGGCTTAAGCTAGCGTGAGCTAATTACTGTTAGCAACCAAATGAATCTTAACAGTGACTCATAAAAGAAATGTTAAGCATTGATGATAAGAATTCCCACAAGTGTAAGTTTTCCATAAGAATATAAACACAAAGTGTATGCAAAATGAGGCTAACAAGGACTTAAAACTCAAAGGTCAATTACTATCGTCAGGTGACAAAAATAAAACATCTAAAATAACAAATTAATGACAAAATATTTAACATATAATAATTCTCCTCAAATACAAATTTTCACAACAGATTTTGTTGTAAAAAGGACATGATTATAATTACTTTATAATTTTAAAACCAGATTTTACAAAACCATTTCCTCAAAATTCCACTACTCATGAGACTGATAACAATTTAAGAATTAAAATATTTGAAATTAGCATACTTCCTGAATAATAGCAAATAGCGCCTGGTTGATTATTATCGCAGTCAGATGTTTTCCAGAATCCATCAGTGTCTAATACTACACAGTCTTCAAGTTGTTCATTATTTTCTGCCCAGCGACTAAATTGAAGATGTTTCCCATCTGACCAACCAAAGTTGAGTTCATCCTGTATGGAGCAGAAATATATCTTAAGTGGTTACACTTCATGTTATCCCTATTGTATGATTTTGACCCTTGTGGTCGATCTAATAATTTTTAAATTTGTTTAATTTTATTTATTTATTTTTGGCTGTGTTGGGTCTTCGTTGCTGCACACGGGCTTTCTCTAGTTCTGGCGAGCTGGGGCTACTCTTCATTGCAGTGCGTGGGCTTCTCATTGTGGTGGCTTCTCTTGTTGCAGAGCATGGGCTCTAGGCATGCAGGCTTCAGTAGTTGTGGTGTGTGAGCTCAGTAGTTGTGGTGCATGGGCTTAGCTGCTCCGTGGCATGTGGGATCTTCCCAGACCAGGGCTTGAACCCGTGTCCCCTGCACTGGCAGGTGGATTCTTAACCACTGCGCCACCAGGGAAGTCCCCAATCTAATAATTTTTAATTTTATCTTATGTTTAGCACATATTTACACAGCTCTTACTACATACCAGGCATTGTTTTAGGTACTCTGCAAATATTATATAATCTTCATAACAACCATACGAGATAGGTATTATTATTATATCCATTTTACAGATGAGAAAACTGAAGTCATGTAATGTGCACAGTCACACAGAATGTAAACCACAGTGTTGGGATACAAATCCAGGCCGTTAGGCCCTGGAGTCCATGGTCTGAACCATTATGCTTTGCTGCCTCACACATAATTGGAATCATTGGTTGTTGGAAATCAGAAAGCTAAAATGGAGTGAGGACCACTGTAAGCTCTGATTAACTTAGAGATAATATGTAGTAGTGGAAAGAACACAGGCTTTAGAGCTAAGCATACCTAGTTTTGAATTGCGGTTCGGTCACTTGTTAGCTTTTGATTGTGGCATTACCTTGCCACTTTTCCATCCCTTCATCTATTAAATGGATGTGACACTTAATCTCATGGGGTTGGAATTAATGGGGTAACGTGTAAGACACATAAGTCAGTGGCTATCTGGTACACAAGAAGAGCTACAGAGACGTCAGCTCCCTTCCTCTTAAACCTTCAGGCCCTGTGGATCTCACGCCACCCTTTTCACATTTGTCTTTGAAGAGAAACGTCCTTATTCACTACATTCTATTGTGCGCTAGAAGTCTGTGAACATCTATCTTTACATCCTGACAAGGGCCTGACCACCCACCTGTCTTGAGAGAGGCTTTACAAGGTAGGTACAGATGTGCAGGAGATGGATTGTGAAGTACAGGCCTGCCTGAGTTTTCCTGTGGTGCTGCCAGAGCACCAGCCCTTCCACACTGACCCACTGAGCTATGCTTTCCTGAGGCCTGGGGCAATTTTGCATCACTGGTTTATTTGGAATATTGGGCCAAAGGCCACACACAGTCTCACAGTCTCCTTCGTGAACCAAAACTAGCAAATGTGGCCAAACCTCAACACCACCAACTGTTTCATTCAGAAGTGTTCTCTACCAGTGTTCCAGTTGTAAACTTATGGCCAGTTAATCTCTAAACCAAGTGGCCTCAAATGTGGCCCTTTGCCCCTGTGATGTTGCCTGTACTGAGTATTACCCTGGATTCCTTCCCTCTTGTTGCACTCCCAACTAACCCAGGTCCCTGGGCCTTTGGAACTTCTGTTCCTTGTGGATAAGTCATCCCACTCCCACCATCTCTTTACTGAACACTAAATCTCTTTATTAAGACTGTAAGTATCTCTTCACTAAATTCTAGACCTTGATTGATCTTGATTAAAACCTGTCTTTTCTAATAGAATAAGTTCCTTTCAGCATCCCCAAGGGAAGGCTGCTTGTTTTTTTTAGTCTCAGATATCACAGAGCCATGAGAATGAGGTAGTGGGTATTTTTATTTCCTTCAGTCATTTCCTTTGAGGTTTATGCCCTTCTTGTCTGACATTCACTGAGGTCTTGGCAAACTCCCAGAGTCCTTCCGTCTCTCTGACATTCACTTTGGTCTTGGCCCCCTTGCTCCTTCCTGATATTTACTAAGGAGGTGTCCCATGCCCTGCTCTGTCCTCCTGGTCCTACCACTGACTTAGGGACGTCTATGTTCATGTGGATGACTCACCCCGTTCCCAAGCCTTCTTGACTTCCTCTTCTTCTATGGACTTTCACTTCTATGTACTCGAGTGACCTGCTCTCACAGCCACACTCCAGACCTTCTATAACCCAGAACTGCTGCACTGCAGACACTGTAAACATGCCTCGGTCCAGACCAACATCATTTCCTGCATGAATGTCTACAAGAAACTCTAACTGGTCTTCTATCTCTGGACTGCTCACTTCCTTCCCCAGCTTCTGCCCAGCATAGTTTTTCTCAAGTCAAAATCTGATATTGTTACTACCATGTTTAAAATCTTTCAAAACCTTCCCATTGCTTTCAATGTAAAGTTGTATTTACTTACACTCTGCCATGTTCCAAAGATTTCAGGCAGCTCATGAAGATACAAAAGAGCGAGCTATGTAAAATTTAATATGTTAAAGAGCAAAAGGGAAAAGAAAAACACAGGTGATGACTGAAAATAGGATAAGAAAGAAGACCGAAATCATCAAGTGGGGAAATAAAGTTACAAAACTGTATGATCCGAAGTGCCTTAAAAATAAATTCGTGTACATAGAAAAATAACTTGAAGGATATATACCAAATATTTAAACCACATTTATCACTAGATACTGGAATTATAGGTGATTCCAATTTTATTCTTTTAATTTATTCTAACTTCATGATTTTTCTCCAGCGACAATACTGCTTTTGTTTAAAAAGGTTTAAGGTGGTTAAAACTAGGAAATGTGATAACTTAATTACCACCCGCACAAGAGACACAGTGATGGGTTTCACATAATGCCAAACACACAAGAGAAAGGAAGTAAAGCAATGTTATGAAGGAATTGATACTGTGAGGTCTAGGGAAGCAGTTCAAGCTGATAACCTGGCTGGACCTGAGGGTACATTTTAAAATCCAGAATTTTGGAGAAGCTAGTCTTCAAGCAATTTCTAAATACTGCTTCTTTAATTGAGCTTCTGACAAATGCTGGTGGTAGTAAGTCCAGAGTTTGTCAAAGATAATGTTTACTTCTGAGTCTTAAGTTTTAAGTTTTTCATCCATTCTCCAGTTCAACTTGGGGTTTGCGCAAGGACTTAACTTGTCTTCAATCACATTTTCTCCATGCAGCCCTAAAACCATCTTGGTATACTGAGGGTTAGCCTACCATCTACGTAACTCAGGTTTGCTTCATAATGCAATGGACACTTCTTTCCTACTCTCCCAATTACCTTCCCTCCGAGAGTGGATTAGGAATACTGGTTCAGGTGACACTTATCTAACTAGGGCTTTACGGGTCACACACTGCACAGACGCAGGAAGCAAAATTCACATCACAATCTTTATAAATAAGTGACACCCCCATCAGTGCACAACGTACGCAGCCTTTTAGACCAGCCCTATATCTTACTTTTCAATACATGTCCGTGGGCAGAGCACCAGCTTATTACACACAAGGCTCAGAAAAGAGGCAAAAATGGCCTACAATGCTAAGAGGAATGCTACAGCTTTATTTAAAAAAAAAAGATTCCCTATTAATTATAGCCAAAAGCTTTAGTAGCATAAACATTCCTGTTTGTGCTACATGTATGTAGTTTAGTGCTGGGAATTAATAGGAGACTAGCATTCTTTGCTGGGCTATGAAATGAATGAGAAGTACCCAAGATCAGGGCTTGAGATGTGGCAAAATGCTATTCTAATCCCTTTGCAGAGTGGCTTAATTTCACTCTGCTGATTCGGAAAGGGATAAAAAGCCCTTTAATAACGTTCACGGGCTTCTGCTCACCCAACCCCATCTGAATTTTTAATTCTTCCCTCCCTCTCTTCTTTTCATTGGCTGAGGAGACATGGCAGCTCCTGATTCCAGCTCCATCTTCGATTGGAATAAATAAAAAGAAGTGCTCAGCTACATATGTCCATTAGACATTTTTCTTAAGCTAAACGATAAAGCACCTGATCTTTCAACAGTGGAAAGAGGACTGCTGCTAAAAATGACATACCTCATGAAATTCATTCACTGGAGTAAGATTTTATGATCTCTGGTTTCTTTTAGTCTGATATGAGAGATGCTGTGTGCAATAAAAAATGTCACATTCCGTCACCCAATTCTGGCAGTGGGACTGAAAACTTACGTCATGACTGGAGAGTCCAATCCATAAAGAAGTGTTATGAAGGACCGCCTGCACAGTCAGGAAGGCCTGCTGGTAAGGGTCTGTGATGCTCACCAGCTGCATGTTTTCTTTCTGGCACTCCTTGAGAGCATCAGTCCAAGTCAGAGTCTTCAGCACTATTTTGTACAGATTATTTTGATACTTCACAGTTTCTGAAGTATTCTGCAAGGTCTGTCTGCTTTCAATTTCTGTGTGTAAAAGAAAAATAAAGCCACAAAAACCACCTACTTGGCAAGTCATGGGACATTCTTTCAAATTTCTCCCTGTAATAATGTACTTTAGGTATTACTTATCTATTCATTTATTTTAGACTTTGGGTGGGAGAACTAGGTATGTTTTGCTGTATACCTTAGGTAAATTTGTGAACCACAAATTTGTTTTTTACAATTAGAACAAAATTCTGATTTAGTTGATCTGATTTAGGAAGGAGAAAAGCTATAAATAAAAGTAAACTGCAATAGAAGAAAAGCTATAAATAAAAGTAGACGACTTCTAATGGCAATAAGATTACCATTTCAGATGGGTGTCGAATTCTTCCTTTGTTTGAACTGCTTCAACAGGAGGTGTTGGGTGTCCCCTTACAAGTTTTCATCTGGGAGAACCCACGAAAAAATGTATACAACCACCCCTAAGAGGATATATTTGAATTATTGATTTACAGTACCTCTCTGAAAAAGGCAGTTACTAAAAAGTATGAGACAAATGAGCAAAGATTAATTTAGCAAAAAGTTCTTCAGAAGCGCATGGAGTACTCAGAAAACTGTAAGACACTGATGAAAGAAATCAAAGATGAGACAAACAGATGGAGAGATATACCATGTTCTTGGATTAGTAGAATCAATATTGTGAAAATGATCACACTACCCAAAGCAATCTACAGATTCAATGCAATCACTAACTATCAAATTACCAATGGCATTTTTTACAGAACTAGAACAAAATATCTTAAAATTTGTATGGAGACACAAAAGACCCCGAATAGCCAAAGCAGTCTTGAGGGAATAAAACTAAGCAGAAGGAATCAGACTCCCTGACTTCACACTATACTACAAAGCTACAGTCATCAAGACAATATGGTACTGGCACAAAAACAAAAATATAGATCAGGGCTTTC
The DNA here is from genome assembly GCF_963455315.2 of Globicephala melas. NCBI lineage: Eukaryota > Metazoa > Chordata > Mammalia > Artiodactyla > Delphinidae > Globicephala > Globicephala melas. Next base: position 71,289,323 of record NC_083320.1, on the reverse strand, counting down.
CTGGTGGTGCAGTGGTTGAGAGTCTGCCTGCCAATGCAGGAGACATCGGTTTGAGCCCTGGTCTGGGAGGATCCCACATGCCGCGGAGCAGCTGGGCCCGTGAGCCACAATTACTGAGCCTGCGCGTCTGGAGCCTGTGCTCCGCAACAACAGAGGCCGCGATGGTGAGAGGCCTGTGCACCGCAGTGAAGAGTAACCCCCGCTTGCCGCAACTAGAGAAAGCCCTCGCACAGAAACGAAGACCCAACACAGCCATAAATAAATAAGTAAATACATTTAAATATAAAAAAAGAAAAGAAAAGGGATAAAAAATATATATATATATTGTTCCTGTTCCATTGATCAGGATAGAAAGCCCAGAGATAAACCCATGCACCCATGGTCAACTGATCTATGACAAAGGAGGCAAGGATACACAATGGAGAAAAGATAGTCTCTTCAATAAATGGTGCTGGGAAAACTGGACAGCTACATGTAAATGAATGAAATTAGAACACTCCCTAACACCATCCACAAAAGTAAACTCAAAATGGATTAGAGACCTAAATGTAAGACCTGACACTATAAAACTCTTAGAGGAAAACATAGGTAGAACACTCTATGACATAAATCACAGCAACATCTTTTTTGACCCACCTCTTAGAGCAATGGAAATAAAACCGAAAATAAACAAATGGGACCTAAAGAAACTTAAAAGCTTTTGCACAGCAAAGGAAACTATAAACAAAATGAAAAGACAACCCTCGGAATGGGAGAAAATATTTGCAAATGAATCAATGGACAAAGGATTAATCTCCAAAATATATAAACAGCTCATGCAGCTCAATATTGAAAAAATAAACAACCCAATCAAAAAATGGGCGGAAGACCTAAATAGACATTTCTCCAAAGAAGACATACAGATGGCCAAGAAGCACATGAAAAGCTGCTCAACATCACTAATTATTAGAGAAATGCAAATCAAAACTACAATGAGGTATCACCTCACACCGGTAAGAATGGTCATCATCAGAAAATCTACAAACAACAAATGCTGGAGAGGGTGTGGAGAAAAGGGAACCCTCTTGCACTGTTGGTGGGAATGTAAATTGATACAGCCACTGTGGAGAACAGTATGGAAGTTCCTTAAAGAACTAAAAATAGAATTACCATATGACCCAGCAATCCCACTACTGGGCATATACTCTGAGAAAACCGTAATTCAAAAAGAGGCATGTACCACAACATTCACTGCAGCACTACTTACAAGAGCCAGGCCATGGAAGCAACCTAAATGCCCATCGACAGACAAATGGATAAAGAAGATGTGGTACATATATACAATGGAATATTACTCAGCCATAAAAAGGAATGAAACTGGGTCATTTGTAGAGACATGGATGGACCTAGAGACTGTTATACAGAGTGATGTAAGTCAGAAAAAGAAAAACAAATATCGTATATTAATGCAAACATGTGGAATCTAGAAAAATGGTACAGATGAACTGGTTTGCAAGGCAGAAACAGAGACACAGATGTAGAGAACAAACGTATGAATTGGGAGATTGGGATTGACATATACACACTAATATGTATAAAATAGATAATAAGAACGTGCTGTATAAAAATAAAATAAAATAAAATAAAAATCCAGAAGCACATGGATTAGCTACTTGAAGTTCTCATTACATGGCAAAGGTTTTTTTTTTTAATTGTTTGTTTAAAAACTTACTGTGACCAATGAAAACGATTTAATACCTTTAAAAAAATATCTTTTTGAATATATAGATGATCCCTACTTCTAAGTAAACATTTTACTTTTATTTGGATTATAGGAGGGCATAGACAGTGATCCATTTATAATGCTTCACATCCTTTTTTTTTTTTTGAGTCCTAGATTTAACCGTGATTGTTTATACCGAACTCAGTTAAAAACATTTTTTTTCTCCTCCTTTCCTCATGACAGTAAAATCTGAAAAATTCCAGAGTAGAAAGGAGAACAAAATGCAACCATAATTTACTGTCATTAGATAACACCGATTAACAAACTCCATTGGATACTTAATTTTGATATTTAATTATGGCAATGATCTTGACAAAAAATCACATTCTATTTGAGCTAATTTGACTCACTGAGTCAGTATGGATTTAGTCATGCTAAAATTTTAAGGAAGCTGTATGATTACAAATTAATATTAATTTATAAGTTTTTTTGTGAAAAAGTACTGTACATATCTAACAGCATAAAGTACCATAGTTATCTAAATAATAATCTATACCTGAATATTTCTGACAGAGAGACAGAGTATGGTGTTCACTGCAGGAAGTAAAATTCCACGTCCCAGTAAAAGGTGACTTTTGGAGGTTGAGCATTAGAGCACAGTGGTAGGACCCCTCTTCATCAAAAATCTAAACAAAAAGGCAAATATGTACAAGCAATTATGAAACTAACAGTCTGAAGATCCCAGCAAGGGAACTTTATATTCCAAATTGGATTTTTCTTCCTGTAAAAAACTCCATTAAGGAGCTGACCATGAAATCACTAAGAAAATCCTGATAAACTAACTTTTTTTTTTTTTTAACATCTTTATTGGAGCATAATTGCTTTACAATGGTGTGTTAGTTTCTGCTTTATAACAAAGTGAATCAGTTATACATATACATATGTTTCCATATCTCTTCCCTCTTGTGTCTCCCTCCCTCCCACCCTCCCTATCCCACCCCTCTAGGTGGTCACAAACCACTGAGCTGATCTCCCTGTGCTATGCGGCTGCTTCCCAGTAGCTATCTATTTTACATTTGGTAGTGTATATATGTCCATGCCACTCTCTCACTTTGTCACAGCTTACCCTTCCCCCTCCCCATATCCTCAAGTCCATTCTCTAGTAGGTCTGTGTCTTCTGATAAACTTTCAAAACATGGGAAAGGGCAATTAACTTTAGAAATTATAGAACAAAATAGTGGCGATATTGATGAATACATCTTCAAAACAGATAAAGAAAAACTGTTAGAAGACAAATACACAATTTTAATAATATTTAACACTCTGCTCTCCTTCTTGACGTTGCAAGTAAGCAAAAAAGTAATGACTGTTAATTCAACTCATTAGATGTTTATAAACTTTTTATAATGACAAATGGTGTACCACACAATAGAGAACTCACCTTAAAGCTTTGATCCTATACGTGTCACTATAAAACATCCATAAATAAAAGTATCTATCTAGATTTCATTCTCTGACCACAAATCAATAACATCAGACATGGAAATTTATTCAAAGTATATTGTCCCTATACTTTTCTGTATGGTTGAAACATATCACACTCAGAAAAATAAGAAAAGTAAGCTTATCCCAGGAGCTAAAAAAGTTTAAAAAAAACTGCATACTCCCATGCTATTCAATAAACATTAAAACAAAAATGAAAAAATTATAGGAAAGACTAATATGAGAAATATTACAAGAGATATGAGTAAAACTTTATGTGAAGGCAAACATGTATTATTAAATGCATTCTGATTTTTAAAGGAAAGATGAACTAAGAATTCAATATGAGATTAGAAAATCAGCAAAAATATAACTCCAAGAGAAACAGGATAGAAAAATGTAGTAGTATTTGTATATCTCAAGCAATAGGAGTAGGCGGTGGAGAAAGGGGAGGAAAAAACCAGTAACATACACTAGTTTTTGTAAAAATCTAAATAAGAAAAAGTAAAAACGATTAAAATAAGACATGGAGATTTTAAAAGATAATAGCAGACACGACTTTATTCTAATACATTTGAATATCTACATGAAATAGACAACTTCCTTGAAATATACAAATTAGCATAACTGTTACAAGGAAAAGTAGAAACACTAAAATGTACCAGTAACTTTAGAGGAAATTGAAAATTAATAATAATGCTCATTTTTAAAACTATATGTCAGGTACTGTGCTTAAAAGCTTTAAATGAAATATTTTATGCAATCCTCACATTGTGCTGTAGGAACAACAGTATCAGAACTTACAGATGAAAAAATGAGACTTAAGCAAAGTTAAGTGAATTTCCTAAGGCATACGAAATGGCTGAATGGAATTCAAACTCAACCTGACTCTAGAGTTTAGCCCTCACCTACTACACCAAATCCCTTCAGTATTAAACAATGATCTCTGAACAGGGTTCTAATATCACATGGTTTTGTATACAGTTCCTTCAAACTTTCAGGGAAAGATAATTCCCCAGACTGAGTCATAATTTCAAAACACAAAGGCAGAAAACTACCCAGTTCATCTTATGAAGCTGACATGATCAGAAAAAAAAAAAGCTTAAAAAAATTAACTCTATGAACAGAGATGAAAACATTCCCAAATAAAATTCTAACAAATCTAATTCAGTAGTAAAATAATAACCCACTCTCAGCAACTAGATTTTATGATAAGGAGATAAAAATGGTTTAATATAACATCTATTAATGTATTATACTACATATCCATAGGCCTAATGGGAAAAACTGTATGACAATTTCAATAGATGGTGAAAACAAGTTTTAGAAAATCCACTACTTATTCCTGAATAAAAATTCTAAATAAATGATATATCGTAAACAAAAAGTCCACATCAAATATAATAATGAAAGACTGCAGATATTCCCATTAAAGTCTAGATCAAGTCTAGGATGTTATTTATTACTCCTGGTATTTACCATGGTTCTGGAAGTCCTACCACATGTAGTGAAGCATGAATGGTTATTTGCCAATTATGATTATCTAATTAGAAAACCCAAGAAAATCTACTGAAAAACTCTGAGAAGTAATAAGAGCTTTTAGTAGATGGATGCCTATGAAATAAATATACAAAAATACCCAAATAATAGATTTCCTACATATCAGTAAGACAGTTTTAAAAAGCTGCCATTCTCAATGGCAAAAAGAAAGAGAACTTCTCTAAAAACTTCACTGAGGAATTTAAAAGGAAGACTTGAATCAATGGAGAGATATGTTACACCATATTCTTGAGGGAAAATTAATACAAAGATGTCAATTCTTCCTAAAATGTTGTCAAATTCTTATCAGAAGTTTTCTATTGAATTGTTTAGATTGGAAATTAACTAAATAATTCTAGTTTGTCTTGAAGAATAGACAAAAACAGCTAAAAATATTTTTAAAAGACATACAACAAAGGATAACTAATCCTATTATATTTTTTGAAATATGGCAACATTATAGTATTTAGATCAGTGTGGGAGCTATACAAGAATATGTCTCATACACACACAGATACATACACATGCACACTTCACATATGATAAAAAAGGCATTCTATATTGATTTTAACAGATGGAAGTATATACAACAAATGATGCTAGACAATTGGCCAGGATTAGGGAAAAGGATTAAGTAACCATTGACAACATATGCCATATACCATGGATGTATCATATTGTCAGAACAAAAAAGCAAGCTATAAAACAAAATGAAGAAAATAAAAGCATTCATTTAACTAACATTTACATGAGGGACTTTCTAACCTAAAAGCAATGGAGGGGAAAAAAAGAAATAGAGTTGAACACATACCAAAAAAATCAAGACTTATTTCTGTAATATTTTTGGTATTAGACCTAAAGAAAAAAAAAACCTGTGAAAATATCTGCAATAAATGCAAGAAACACAGGGTTAGCACACTTAGTATTTACACAGTCATAAAATCAATAAGAAATACATGAAGGCTTTGATAAATTGTCAAAGAATAAGAAATTCACATTGGATGAAATTCAAATTATTACTGAATTTATATGTTTTCATTAGAAATCAGAGCAATACAAATGAAAATATGATATCATTTAAACTATCAAATTAGCAAGAATTTTAAAAAGACAATTCTCCTTAGAGCATTGTAGTAGAAGCAATGCAGTAGAGAAGCTAAGAATGCTGACTCTGCAGACTTGGATTTAAATGCCGACCCTGCACGCATACCCTGCATGATTTCTGGGAAGTTACATGACTCTCTCTGTTTGTCTCCACATTTCTAAGATAGGAGAGGAGTACAGACTGTTTCACATCTATTGTGCAGATTAAATGAAATAATGCATGTGATGCATTAGCAGAGTGTCTGACACATATTAGCTGCTCAATAAATGTTGGAAATTATTAACACACTGGTATGAATAGAAAAGTAATCAAAATATATTGCTGACAAAAATATAAACTCATAAACCGTTCTGGAAACCAATTTGGTAACCAGAGTTTTACAACTACTTATATTTTTTGATCTGGCTATATCACTTCCTAAATCTATCTTAGGGAGGTAACCTGAAATATACGGCAAAGATTATGCATGAAGATGTTAATTGCAGCACTATTAAGAATTATGCAAAACTGGAAACAGCCAAAATACCCAGCATTGTTTAGGTAAATGATGGTATATCTATCAAGAAATATTGTGCAGCCATCAAAATGCTTATCAAGCACATCTTTTAATGGCATAAGAAACTACTTATGATATAATACTAAGTGAGAAAAGTAGATACAACAGTATATATACTATGATCTTATCTATGTCAAGAAGACAATGTATAGAAAAGCCCTAGAAGAAAAATGCTGAAATATTCATTGTGATTTCCTAGATCAGGATTCAAATATGGTTTGAGACTTATTTAGTAGCTCATGAAACCAGTTCAGTGGATCTTGATTCTTATTTGTGACAATGAAATAGAATAGGATAGAACACAGAAAATAGGTTGACTAGACTAGATCAGACTAGAGTAGAATAGAAAAGAAAGAAATATAAGCTCTAAGGGTAAGTATTATTTCCTGAAACTTTTGTTTCAATTCAATATTATATTTATATCTATGTGCTGAATGGTAATTTAAATTTATTTCTTACTATGGGTCATGAGTTAAAAGTTTAAAAGCTACCAGCCTAAGTATAAGCAGGATAAGGGTTGATATTTTTCTTTATTTTGTTTACTCTTCTATAACTTCCAAATGTTCTACAATAACCAAGCATTATTTTGATATTTACTTTGTACATAATTACACATGTTGCAGAGTTCCCTTTACCACCAACGTCAACGTTGAGCAAAGTGCCATTGCATCAGGAATATCAGTTGATATTGTCTAGGATGTACTTTTGGAATTCAACTTTAAAGTTAATCTCTTAATCTTTGCCTTTTGTGCAAAAGGTGGTTTGTATCCAGTAAATAAGGAAGACAGAAGTAGTGGGCAGCAATATCATGGTACAGGGTAACTACTGTTGATATAATGCCTTCTTCCATTCTATAGCTTCTTTACATTTAGATCTTAGGGAAAAATGATCACTAACCACAGACTTTGTACGTTTTAACCTCAGGAGACTGAGGCTGACAGCTCCAAATTCCAAGATGACAAGTAAAGCATTTATATTAGCTTCTATTTGTAACTCACTATTGATGGTTTTACATGGTTATGAAATAAGTGCTATGGAATCTGATACTACTATGAAAAACTAGGGCATCTACGTGAAGGCTGTGGAAGCTCTGTTGTTATTCTTCTTGTGACAGCATTATTGATATAATTCATAGATGGTATAATTCATTGATTTAAAGCATATATTCTATAGTTTTTAGTATATTCACAGAGTTGTGCAACCATCACCCCTAATCAATTTTAGAACATTTTCACCACCCCAGAAAGAAATCCCATATGCTTTAGGCCATCACCACCAATCCTTTTAGCCTCTTAGCCTCTGGCAACCAGTAATCTACTTTCTATCTTTATAGATTTGCCTATTTGGACGTTTCATATAAGTCGACTCATGAAATAGGCCCTTGTTCTTAATCCAATAATTTGTGGAAGACTCAGGTATTTCATAGAGCTACGTAGTTTACTGATTAAAAAAAAAAAAACCTTACATTTGTTGGTATTCTCAGCCTCCGACCAACCAATAATGGGTGAAAGTTACTGTATGTCAGCTCTCTGTTATCCATCCATTTGTTTATCTTCTCATAGGCAGTCCAGCGCAAACCAATCCATAAAGTAGCTTCCATATCCGGAAGCAAGGATGTAATAAAATCTGTCAGAAAGATTTTTTTTTTTTTTTTAAATTTGACTTATTCAAATTAAAGATATACTAAAAATGTCAATGAATACCTCTTGCTTATCTAACTACCAGGATAATCTTTCACCTACTCTGTAAAAAGTAATTTAATAAGATTCTTTGTATGTGTTAATTCCCCACAGCCTCCCAACACAAACATGGCCTCCAGATCAGAATAAAACAGGTTTACGAAAAAATTCTGCTACCTTGTTCTCTCTGGCTCAGCACTGAAGGAAGGGTTCCACCATAGGTGTGACAAGTATCGCTGGCTTCAGAAAATGTAAGAGACTTAGGTTTGATCCTTAAAAAGCACTGCAAACAAAGAACACATATGAAGTATAAGATTCCACACATGGGAAAGCTCACATAGGAAGAAAATGCCTCATCTTTTAGAAGGCTGCTAATTTTCTGTTTGTGAGATATAGACACTCACAAAGTAGTACCAAAAGAATGCAGATCTACACTCTTTTTTTTTTTGAAAGATTTATTTATTATTTATTTTATTTCTTATTTTTGGCTGCGTCAGGTCTTAGTTGCGGCACGCGGGCTCTTCGTTGTGGCACTCAGGCTTCTCTCCAGTTGTGGCGCGTGGGCTCCAGGGCGCGTGGGCTCTGTAGTTTGTGGCACGTGGGCTCTAGTTGAGGCACAAGAGCTCAGTAGTTGTGGCGTGCAGGCTCAGTTGCCCCCATGGCATGTGGGATCTTAGGTCCCTGACAAGGGAGTGAAACCATGTCACGGGCATCATAAGGTGGCTTCTTTACCACTGGACCACCAGGGAAGTCCCAAGAATGCAACGCTACACTTAATTTAGGCAACTGAAGAGTAGTCCTTGAGCTACTTTAAAAAAAAATCTCCCTTTTATTGAGTGCTTCCTTCCTAAAACACTTTGCACAGTATTATCTCATTTAATTCTCACAACAAATGGGAAAACTGAGGCACAAGGACATTAAGTAATTTTACCCATAAGTGAAATAGCCATAGCATGGTATGGTCAGCATTTAGACTCTGCTCCATTTGGTTTCAAATATGTATTCTTCATCATTACCTTATATTAAAAAAACCACATTTTTAAAGAAATCATGCCCCTGTCTCTTGACAGGATATTTTAATGGGGTGAAGGGGATTAAGAGATACAAACTAACAGTTATAAAATAAATAAGTCACAGGGATGTAATGCATAGCAAAGGGAATATAGTCAGTAATTTTATAATAACTTTGTATGGTGTGTAATCTATAGAAATATCAGATCACTATGTTGTACACCTGAAACTAATATATTTTCATTCAACTATACTTCAATAAAAACAAACAAAAAAACCATAAATTTACATCAACTATGTAAATTAATCTAGTACTCTGGGGGGGGGGGAAGATTGTCCAAATTTTAAAAAGTCAAAATATACCCCTAATATTTTAACTTTACTACAGATGCTTTCAGCTGTCAGACACACCTCTTCCTTTTTCTTCTTGATATTATGATCATGTTAGTGTGGAGTAGCATGTCCCAAATTGTGTTCCTTGAAACATGCTATAAAATGGGTTTTTTTTTTTCAGCCTCCTTACAGACTGGAATGGCCAGAGAAATATAAAGTCATTGGGTGGCTTCTAGAAAAGACTCTAGAGAGAACACCCTGAACTTGAGCTTGGAAGCCATAAGTTGAGGATGGCAGAGCAGAAAGACAAAGGAAGCCTGGTTTTGAAGACCACAGAGCTTTCATACCAACCCCAGCCTGCTTATCTTCAAACTTCTTTTATCTGAGAGAATAAATGTTTTAGCATACTATAGTAATCTTTTTAGCAGCCAAATGCATTTCCTAAGAGATACATACACCAATATGAATTGTGCATCTCAAGGAAGCAAATATAGAATGTGGCATTTCCCAAAGCTACTTAATCATAAACCCTGCTCTGGAAGCAACATCAATGATTAACATTTTGTTAGCATATGTGTATATTCCCAAAAAGTAGTTTGGGAAATGCTGGTCTAATTTGATTGGTAAATGCTGCTTGGATGTTTTCCTTAAGGGGGAAAATTTATCAGCCAGAAATTAAGCCAGTTTCCTACATGCCAAAGAGATAGTCCTGACTAGTCAATATATTACTATTCACTGAAAGATCAGCTTTGGCAGTTTAAGTGTCAGTAGCAACAGAACAGGAACACGGTACTCTGAAAGACCTGTACACGTGATTAACTTGAGAGTTAACTTCGTTTCTGAAAATGTAGAGAATCAGGTGAGATACTGAAATATGCAGAGTCTATCTTAGTGAAGTTACTTGGTGGGATGCCATTCTGCCACAGGCCATATGACCATCATGAAAGCAATCATCATTTGCACAACGTAGCAATTCTCTTTTTACCTTATTCTGAAAAGTAATCCAATCCCCAGAGCACTGTATTTTAGCGGCAGGATCTGGACTATATTTCTCTAATGAAGATACATTGTATTTTTCACAGACGAAGGGCAACTTCGTACTACAGTCTGCTGGTTTATGTATGTCTGAGAAATGAAAAGCAGGATTACTGTGGTGAGAATTTTCCATTCAGCACATTTTAAAACCATCCAGTAGTGAAGAAAGTCTCTTTAAATCAATCTTCCCCAAATGGTTAAAATATATTCCTTTTCTTCCCTAGTTATTTTTGTCTTCTATTATTATCATTCATATTAGTAAGTTGCAGCATACAAATATTGCCTATAAAAATGAACATACTTGGTACACACACAGTTACTATGGTTCCTGATGGCAGGAAATAGAGTTGAAGAAGGCTAATGAGGGGGAAAGGGACCTAAACTATACTTTAGAATTGCTGCCTGTTCATCTTTGTGAATTTGTCTATATCCTTATTGGTTATGAAAGTGGTCAGTTTATTTCTAAGTAACTGCTTTAGGATAAAGGAAGTCGAAATATTCACAGTGAAAAGCACCTTTATTTGCATTTGGAACTTGATCTACTGTCATCAGCAATAAATCAGAATATGACGAAGCTGCCAAACATATAATCAAAAGGAAAGCGAGATCAAGCTAGTAATTGAAACTGAAGTTCACATATTACATAATTAACGTTAAAGGATTGGGAATTAACCTTACCGCTAAACCAAGTCTTGGCAGAGAGGTAAAAGCATTCCTCTCCAAATGTTATAGGAAAGTGATGAAACGGATGTCGTGAGCTGAAAGAAAATAAGAGATGTGTCAGCTCATAACGTAGTTACATGTTCCCTTCTGTTTTTTCCTGAAGTAATTTTAATTCTAAATTTAAGGTTAGGCCATTATTTTATACTACTTTTTTTTGATGCTCATTTGCTAAAGGATTTGGTTTCTCTAGTCTAGGTAGTTTATGGATTAATGTTCAAAACTAATTACAAACAGTACTCCATTTAGTAAAAAGGGATTTGGGACTGCTTCTTTTAAACGATAACTTTACAAAGGCACCAGCCAGGATGTCACATACCTCAAAAAACGACGTTCTATTAGCTGGTCAGTAGTTCTCACCCACCACTTCTCCTCATCGCCAGATATCTGAAAAAAACCCCCACAAAAACAAAACAAAACAAAAAACAACTAAACACCCATCCTTATATATGCTGACTTTTCTAGAAGAGTTTTGATTTAATACCCTGGCCCATCATAACCACAAACCACTATAATTTCCAGATATTCATTACTTTGGTCTCTAAATTACATAAACCAGGTCCTTTCACAGAAGAAAGTAGTTTAGAAACTCTTTTTATATTCACAGGCCCTAGTTTGCATACAAAAAATATGGTCACCGTAATTATGGGCATATATAAATTGGACATATAGTATCCTATTGCTACTAGTTATAAATTTTAAAATATACAAATTATTTTTCCTCCAAAAAACTATTTTGCAAAATTAGTTATTATTAGAAACAGAATCGCAAGTTAACTACCAAGTTAACTTTTAGTAAAAAACGTGACAAGGAATTAGACTAATTTATATTATCTGTTGAAGCTCATCTTACCAACTGACATTAATAATTAATCTTGAATGTTTTAAAACATTAAGCAATTCTTTTTAACTTTTCTAACCCGAAGTGATGAACTTATATGTTGTTAGGCAAATTTTACTTGAGAGGAACATTTAACTTTTGTAGATTTTTGAAATTTTTTTAACAGAATAAATGTAAAAATAAGAAAATATTAAAAAAATACGTTCTTTTAAATTACATTTGCTATTTTGTTTTTGATGGCTCTTAGTCCTGCAAAAGACGTTACACTAGCCAGAGAGCTGTGATTGCTAGCACAATACAGGACGGCTTCTTCATAGTTTAAACGGGGATCAGCAACAAACCAATATTCACTCCCTTCTATTACAACTGGAGGTCCATGAATTCCAGCACGCTCTAAAGAAGAAAAATAGCACAATTATGACTGCATAAACCAAACTGTACCCTCTCAGCATGGATTATTTTTCAAAACTATTTATAAATAATAATCCATTTAGATTACTGGCTCTCTTTGGCCAGGGCAGTGCTGCCTGGAAGGATCCAACCAAGGATTCCTGAGCCAGTGAGTGACTCTGTTACCCTCCTGTACTCACAGAGAAGGACAAATCCAGCCTCAGAGTCTCACCCCACACCAGCTAATCACCTTCCCTGCACGGAGATACTTCATCTCATTTGAAGACACGACAGAGAAGAAGCCGGCACTTAGGCCTGGGCTTAAATAATTAACTAAATACGTCACTGAAAAGGTAAAAGCAGCTTTGGATACATTTTAGTTTTCTTAACTCACCTGGATTGTACCAGTCTGGCATTTTTGGAGTACGACCTGTAGAAGAAAGCAAATGGCTTAAGTTTAGTATCCAATTACAGACCATGGCGTACTAATAAGTGCCTTTAGTCTAACTCAAGAGGACTTGCAGTACGGCTGAGATTTGTCCATTTCTGGCCAAACCATCTCCTTTCATGTTAGGATCACTTCATAACACTGAATTTTGTGGGGCCCACACTAAAGTTGTTTTTGTGGCAACCAAAAAGGCAGATTTGTTAAATATTAATAGAGCATTACTAGCAGTTCTCTACCTTACATCACAGAAGTCACAAAGGAAGACTAGATGGATAAAGTATAGATAATAATTAGAAAGTACAAATAAGTAAATGAACACATTGTATACATTACATAGAAGCACTAAGGAACATGCACCAAAATAATCATCACTGTAGGATGAGGTTATTCAGGAACCATGTCTCCATCTAATGCAATTTGAATACACCTAGGTTGGTAGAGTTTATTGCCTCCCAAGATATCCTTGGAAAAAAATGTTCTGTGATCCAGTACTGAAACTTTTGAGAAAATGAGAGACAAAACTGGGAGGAAAATAATAAAATTCACCCAGCAGGAAATACGGTACCGTACAAAGAATTATGGTCTTTGAAGTTGGGTGAGTCAGTGTCTAAACGCCCTCAGACTCTGCTGCTGTGCTACTTGGGATCCGTTGTTTAACTCCCTGAGCCCCAACTTTCTAGTCTATAAAAATGAAATTCTCCTACCTAACTCACAAAGACAATGTAAAGATCATATAAGATCACCCCTATGCAAGCACCCCGCACAGGGCCAGGCACAGAACAGTTCCTCTCAGGATGCTAGCTGCTTTCCTCTCCCTTTTTATGCTGGTCATAGGTCACGTGGTTTCAAGCCAAAGACATAATCTGAGGAATTTTAGAAATTACAGGGTAAAATAGCTGTTCTTAATTTTGCTATTGTATCAGGGCCAATGCACGAGAGGACCCTACTTCGAGGACTGCCTATATATCCAGCATCTGTGGTTTTTCTCTCTAACTCAGTCCTCTGTATGTTGGATAATTTCCATTAACAATGCTGCAAATCAGTTAAAAAAAATAGACATAGTTTCTTGTTTGTAATCTTGTCAAAGAATTCTGTTCATTTGTATGTTGGGGGAAAGCTATGGCTAACCTTTAAATTTCTTTAAATTAGTGAGAAAAGCAAAATAAAAGGTGCCTTTTTACACAGGATTGCAAACATGCATGTGTGTACAAGGTATCAAGAAACACAATATAAAAAAGTTGTGTTTATAGGTCATTTTCCTAAAAACACTTTTATGAACCTTATTTTTGCTACTGTTTTTGCAACTAAAAAGGAATGTTTAAAAAGTATATATATCCATAGTGATTACGATAATTAAAAAAAAAGTAGGTTGTCAAAATATCCCTTTTAGAGAGGAGGGGACTAATTAGAACCAGCTGTATGCGGTAATAAAAAAGGCAAGAGCTAGAGAAAAGGCTTGGTGATCTGGGCTATTGAAGAGGTAAACTGCTTTAAGAAAACCAGAAAACACAGATTAATACAGAAGTGTCCAGTTGAGCAGGCTTTGGCTGTTCTAATAGCCAAGAAAATATCCAACCAGTGAATGTGACACATTGTAACTCAGAAATTTAGGGACTGTCAAAGGGGAGTTAATATAACATTTAAACCCTGGATCAAACCATCACTGATTGCTTCAAATGACTGCAAATAGGCTGAGGCAGGAAGTTCTTTAGTTTTTAATTTTGTTTCTGTATTGGAGAGAGCAGGGGTGCAATTATTTAAAAGATTTATTTATTTGGTTACCTGATTTATGTTTGCTAAGCTAGTTAATTCCCTTCTCTTTTGTTTAAAATAACAAATACATTAAAAAGAAAAAAGAAAACTATATGTTCTTCATAATATTTCCTGTGGTTACTGGTTTGTCATTTCTAAGGTTTTCCTGGTGTATACTCTAGGGTTTGCCTCAGTACTCAAACATGAGGCAGGGGAACAGCTACCAGTGAAAGCATACTTTGGAGGGAGCAGTGACACTCTCTGTGGCATGCCAAATACCAAAGAATAATAGGAGTGTCACAACTAATGCTTCAAGCCAGAGATATTGTCCAAGTTAATTATATATTAGTTACTTTGCCACTTGTTTGAAAGGTATCCAAGCTGGTTTTCCTTTTTTCTTCTTTCAGGTTTAATCAATAATCAGGACTAACTAACTCAGGTATAATTTCTCCTTTAGAAAACCCCCATCAGGGACTTCCCTGGTGGCGCAGTGGTTCACAATCCGCCTGCCAACGCAGGGGACACGGGTTCAAGCCCTGGTCTGGGAAGATCCCACATGCTGCAGAGCAACTAAGCCCATGCGCCACAACTACTGAGCCTGTGCCCTAGAGTCCATGAACCACAACTACTGAGCCCGTGACAACTACTGAAGCCTGTGCACCTAGAGCCCATGCTCCACAACAAGAGAAGCCACCGCAATGAGAAGCCCACACATTGCAGTGAAGAACAGTCCCTGCTCGCTGCAACTAGAGAAAGCCCGCATGCAGCACCGAAGACCCAACGCAGCCAAAAATAAATAAATAAACAAATTTAAATAAATAAATAAAAATAAATTCCACACACACAAAAAAGAAAAACCCCATCAACACACACACACACACAATTCCCCTTTTATTAATGACCCCCCAGTTTGCCCTGTGAAAGAGACTTTCCAGTTACTGCACTGCATGTTGCATCTGAAGCTCTTTTAAAGGCAAGATGGTAGCTTTGTTTAGGAAAGAAGAACAATCTCCTAATGGGCAGTTCCATGAGATAATCTTTGGGTTTCTGAGAACTTATATGAGGAATTCCCTTTAGTTTCAATGATCTGTTTACATTCAGTTCAGAAATTCATTTTGGAACTTCCTGTGCATTTACCATTATATTAATTAATTTAACGTATCTAATAACTGCTTAAAAATAATTTGGAAGTTAAAATCTTAACATTTTCTGTAATACATCCTTGACATTTTCCTACTAAAAAGTGAAGTAAAAGGATATCTACTTATTACCCTTTCTCTCTGTTTTGTCACCAAAGGCTCTACTATCAAGCTAACTGGTTTCCTGAATTTGAATGAGATAAACTACTAGTAATTTTGAGCTCACTGAAAACTGTTTCTAAATTGTAAAATTTAGATTGGGGACCTGCTTCATTCTTCCCAAGCCTGTCTTCATTTCGTCCTTCATTTTGCAACACAATAAAAATTAAAATGATTCCCTCTACTTCGTCTCTCCTTTCACTTGAAATAATCCTTCATTCCAAGACCTAATCTCCCTAAATTAGCCTTAAATTTTATCTCCTATACAATTTCTTTCATGACAGAAGAGGAAGGTAGTCTCTAATTTCAATAAGGCAGCATTTTACTAGGGGTAGGAGTCAGGCAGGATGGAGCTTAATATATTAACTGTAGTGTCAAAGGCTTTTAAAATTATAATTATAGACTAAAATGCCCTCCTAGGTACTCTGGCTCAGCATTCACAAGTTCACACGAGAAGACTGTGAAAAGGAATAACTACATTTACCTTTTGGAATCTGGCACATCCATTCAAGTTTTGTATCACAAGCAAAAGGCCTTAAATAAATAAATTCTCTGTCATCATAGAAATACCACCTTCTTCGCCATGGCCTATTAATGACCTAAAGGAGGAAGAGGATTGTAGAATATTTTCAAGTTGATGCAGCCCTTATACAACACTAATCTGTAAGCCCTATGGTCTTTAACTCTGCTTTAGCTCTAGCACCTAGGATATATGTTTATGAATGAACACATGAAAGAATGCAGTGTTTAAGCAGTAACAGTCTAAGCAAGAGCCTTCAAAGGGACTGATAAAATATAGCATAGGGTCATGTTTATGTCCAAAATGCAAATTACTGGGGTTTTTTTTTTCTGTTTTTTGTTGATATGAAATTGTAGAATCTTGCAACTTTAAATTTTGGGAAGATCAAGCTAGAAAAGAATATTTGGTTCAGTGGTTTCCAAACACCAGCCTGTGATCATAGCAGATCTGTGAAAAGTGACATAAAACTCTGGCATCAGGGGCCCAAGTTCCACCTTTGACGTTGCTTTGTGTTTCTGGGATATTGCCCTCCTCTGTGTGGTCTAAGATGGCTCTCTACAAATTCCAGGCAGCAAGCAACAGGGAAAGGAAAGGGGAGGACAGGACCTGGTAGGAGCATCCACCAGTTTTTGGACTGCTATCTCTTAAGGGCAACATTCTGGAGGGTTAGAACGTGGCAGGTGAGGTAAGATTCTCCTTCCAGACACTGCCCTAGCTGGCCTTGTTACTGATCAATGTCTCTTCTATTTAGTTTTTTTGGTAGGTTCTTCCAATCTTTTCACACATAGGGACACAACTTACATAGAATGTAGTTTATTGCATCAGTGTTCTGGAAACTTCACAAACTTCTATTAAGTTTTCATTCTTTCATGTGTTAAACTGGGAATTCTATAAAAACAGCATGATACTACAGAGTGTTTTACTAAAACAGTTACTTTGAAATAATGCTTTCCAATGGCCTTCTCAGTACTTGGTCTCAACCTTCGTGCAACATTTCTGGTCAATCATCTTCCTGAATCTCTTTCTTGGGCTTACATAGCAAAGATATTTTCTAGATGTCTCCTCCCTCCTCATCCTCTTACATTTTATAAAATGTTGGTAATCGCCTCAAATCCACTTCTTGGCCCTTTGCGATTTTTTTTTTTTCTTTTTTTGGCCGCGCTGCGTGGCTTGTGCGATCTCAGTTCCCTGACCAGGGACTGAACCTGGACCCTGGCAGTAAAAGCCCAGAATCCTAACCACTAGGCCATTAGAGAACTCTTTTTTTAATGAACATTTTCCTTCAACTCCAGTTTCTTTATTCTAACTTACTACAGCATATTTCTTACTGCAAGCCTGGATTCAAGACATCAGTTAAAACTAAAATGTACTACTATTTTCTCCATAAACAAATACCCCTTCTGACTGTTTCTGTAAATGCCATACATAGCATAGTAGACCCATACACCTGGGTTTAAATTTCAGTTCTGTGATCATGTAAGTTACTCAGAGCTCACATTTCTTCCCCGTAAGATGGATACAGTAACAGTACCTACCTGACAAGGTTGCTTAAGTATTAAGTGAGATAATATATGTGACATGACTGTGCCTGGCTCATGAGTCAACAAGTGTTAGCTGCTGTATCATAACCATCATCACTGTCATTGTTACTCTCCTGGAACACTCTTGTTCTTGCATAAAACATACACTTTGTCTGTCATAGCCCTTGTAATTGCCCTTTTACTTGTCTTTACCTCCTACGAGACTGTAAGTTCTGTGAAGACAATGACTGTTTTATATCTTGTCATTGTTGACCCCCCAGAGCATCACAGACTTCTTGGACATACTACTTATGGAACGAATAAACAAATGAAGTCTGCAAAGGAAGAGGCCTAACTGGTCTTCCATGTCTTCTGGTCCTATCTTTTGCATCTTGAAATCTGCCTCAAGATGAATCTTCTCACACCCTCCGTAGTTCTTGACAAAAACCGTTAATCATGCTCTGTTGCCTACCAAAAAAATGCACAAACTCCTTAACCTGGCATCAGTCTAACTTCCCACCTTTGTTTTCAACCACAGCACCAACTAAAACTTCTTGATCTGCATTGTTCCCCTCACTGCCCTAGCCTCTCCCTTCCACTCCCACTTTCTTTTATGCCTTACCCTATCCTACCTGTACAAACTCTATCCATCCTTAAAGGTCCAGTTGAGGTCCCACCTCTTTCTGGAAATAGGCAATAGAAATCACTTCCTCTTCTGAGTTTCACTAACCCTCCTCAGCCCACTCATTTGGAGCTTATTACTGCATAGTAACAAGAGTCGTCTTTCTTGAATATGAATTTTATCTTCTCAAATTAAGTGTCAGTTAGGTTGCTTGAGGGCTGGGCCATGGGTGTACTTCTAACCTCCCACTGCACCCAATATCATGCTCCACACGCAAAAGGCACTTCATGGGTCTGTTGCCTGACTGCACATACTGCCAGATTTATTTTTTAAATATGCAGATTTTCCAGCATTGTACTGACCTTGACAGCAGCACAGTCTCTGATATCATAATCCTGCTGAAACTCATTTGCCGTGATAATAGTAGACACCTTAAAAGACAAGAGAGGCTTGATAACTTAAGACTGATGTATAAATATCTGCAATTTAGATGTAATTTAGGCAGCTTTAATAACTCAAGTGTGTTCAAAAGCCAAGAGAGGAAAACTTTTTCATCTCTTTTTTATGTCAGGATGCTAAATCACGTGAGGACTTATAAAATGCCATGAGGTCTTCAGATTCCAAACAAAGGAGGCTACAGTTTCAGAAGTGGAGGTTAATCATGTATTAAGTTCACAGTTGGAGTCATAAAGAATCAGGAGCTTGCAAAATACTTTTTTTAAATGCACGTGTTGAAATGTTAGTTATTCGATTGACTATTCTTGGATATGCTACAATTTGAAAATGAAGTCAAGGAATTTTACATTTCGAAAGAACACACAATGACTTGACACAACGGTAATGTGGAACAAATATTTAATACCTGAGAATAATTTGCTCCTCTATGTGTTACCTAAAACCTCTCCTTAGGATAATGTAAACATTTGAAATAATATTTAAGGACTTTTTAAGGTTCTCCTGAATTGTTTCCTCCAATTAAAATTCTTTCTTTTTTATATAACTCATATTTTTAAATAATAAAAATAAACGTTGCTCATTATGAAAAAATGGAAAAAAAAACAAAGAAAAAGAAAAAAAATCACTTTTACTACCCCAAAATTACCGCTATATTTATATATCTATATTTTTATGTATTTTGGATTATATGTAGAGAGACTATGTGTATGGTTATTTTTTTAATAAAAGTGAGATTAGTAACTTATTTTTCCCCACTTCATATATGTGAATCTATTTCCATTTCAATAAAGATACATCTACATAACTTAATGGTTGTATGGCTATATTAATTAACAATCAACTTTCTTGTTATTGAAATAAATACTCTTTCCATATTATCCTAAACGAGAAAGATTAAACTTACTGGTGTATGATCACTCCATTGCCAGGATCCTTGTAAGTCAGGGCTCCTTTTATTCAAACCTATCCAAAGCCAACGCTGGTCACTATGTGAAAAGGAAGTGTTAAGAAAATTTGAGCACAGCATTTGGCAAAAACATTTAGTATCCACATGTCTAAAATGCTTAAGACATGTAAGCTTATTCAGAAGACCTTCTCACTAACTGAGAAACATAGTTTCAAGCTATATAAACAAGTCTCCTGAAATGAAACTGAACCCTATTTACAGGGTAGCTGTCAAAAAAGTACCAGACTTCTTTAAACTAAATTTTATGTTATTTTCTTCATATGAAAGGCAAAAACTATTCTGCTTTGAAAAACTTAGGAGGGGGAAAAAAGTATATGATTAATTCAAAACTTTTACTGAAGCGCTTCAATTTTAGATAATGTTTTCAGATACAAAAACAACCATAGCATTTCCTTAAAGCATTTGTCTATAACTATCAAGTATCTTTTCTTTAAAATGAAGAACCTGGCTAACCTTTGGCTTGGCTAACCTTTTATCAAATGAGATTTTAAAAAAAATTTAATTCCCTCTGCCCACTAAGTTTAAAGTAAAACAAGCATTCAAGTATCAGTATTTTCTAAATACCAAACTCCATGGGTTATACCAGAGCAATATAATTAAGCAATCACTTAAGTGAATATATTTAACTGTCATAACTATGATGCTTTTATGTACAAGGCATTGAGCTATGTGCAATGATGATACAGAGAAGTACAAGACATAATATCTACCCTCAAGTGGCATGTAAACTAGTCAGGGAGACAAGATATATATGAACAAAGAAAATATGAGGCCATTTTTGAAAAACATCAAATGATAAAAATTGGCATACATTTTAAGCACTACAAAAATTTCGGAAAAAGGAGAGGTCACTGTGGACTGTAGGAAGTCAGGAAACATTTTGTAGAGTTAATAGGACAAAAGACAGTCTTTGAAGAATTGCCAACATTTCTTTCGAGCCATAATCTAAGTGTTTACCACGTGCCAGTATTCAGGTTGGCTGAGCAGAGAAAGGATAGGCATTCCAAGGAAGAATACATACAACAACATATAGAGGCAGGGACATACATTGTAAGTGATCCCTTCCCCTCAATTAAACTTATACTCAAACCAGGGAGATATTTTCAATAAATTGAAGCGATATAACCATAAGAAATTTCTCCACCTCTAACTTCATTTGAAAATACTCTCTAAAATATAGTATACTTCTTAGGCCTTAAAAAGTAGACCATTTACCACGCAATTTTTTTTTTGGTGGGGGTGGTGGGTTGGTGATGCTGGTTATTTCCATATAATTTAACCTTCTGATTGTATATGTCATGTACCACCAGTACAAGAGTGAATGTTATATATGCAAAACAATGCATACATAAATGCTAAGTATAAATAGAACACATATTAGAAAAGGGGTAGAACCCAAATCTAAAGTTAATCCCTACTCTCAAGTTCAGTAGAATATATGGAACATATGGAACGTACAGTTACAAGACTGCTGGGAAACACAGTAAGTCTGCATTTAAAAATATTTGCCAGTGAATCCAAGGCAGGAACAAACTTAATTTTAAATTAATTTCTCACTTTTTAATGAAATAACTGCTTTTCTTTGTCTCTTTCCTCTGTTCAACATTCCCTCATATTTTAACATCAATAAGCATGTTTTTCACCTTACCAACCTCAAGCTTTTCAACTTACTGCAATGGAATATGAGGGCGGTCCCCTTTCAGTTTTTATTGTTTTACTGTTTTCTTTCAGAAAGAAAGATTACCAATTTGCAGAGTTAAGATAACTCCAGTGGAGACAATTAAGTCTAGTTTGAATTGAGCAGCTAAAAAAGGATTTTGCAGTTTGTGTCTTCAACTAATCAGAGCTTTCCTACGGACTTCCAAATGTATCATACTTTCTGATTGCTGGATTTCTAAACCACCAGGTCTAGATAATTGCCATATACATTATAATTAAAGTCAGACAGCTAAAATAAAGAGGAGGTCAAGTTTGCTTCCTCAAACTTCACTTCTTTCTAATTTTTGTAGATTATGTATTTGGGCCTGGAGAATTTGTGCGGAATTTTGTGTTTCCCTAAAGTAAGCATTAGATATTTTATCTTCTTTGCACAATCAACAGTACGACTGGAAGATGATCAAAGATCATTTGCCATCTGCATTTATTCTATAGGCAGCTCCCACAGAAAGCTTCTTTAGGGGTCTGTCCCCACCATTTCCACTCAGTCTGCTCTTAGCTCCCCATCTTCCCTTAGAAACCTCTGCTTTCAAGCCCATTTCTGCCTCCTCTGCTGCATCTCAGAGAACAGTTTCCTAGAGAGAAGTTTATCCCGTTGTCCGAAGCTTCTCATCTTCACTACTTTCTGAGACTGAACTTCATTGCAACCCAGACCTTTATAGTTTTTAGCTTCCATTTCAAGAGATTTATTATTCGGTTATAAATATAGTAAATAGTAGCTACTTGTGGGGTTTTTTTGTGTGTGTGGTAAGAGGTGGAAAATATTTCCTCATTTGTAACTTCTTCCTGGTTTGGCCTGATTTGTCTGTAGGTAGATAAAGAGAAGAAGAAATTCGAAATCACATTAATTGTTGCACACCTCTAATGTGGATTTTCAAAAATTCGAGGGAAGAAAAAAAATTTGTGGTTAGAAATGGATCATAACTGAGGAATTAAATCAAACTGAAAATTTCTCTCTGTATATAAATTTCTTCTGCTCCAAACACTAAGTATATGGTTTTAAGGCTATGAGGTTAAGAAGACATTGCACGAAAGGTTACTTTGTGTATTTGCGTTAAAATTTCTACTCTCAATCAAATTTCCTGCTGCATCTGGTTCCTAAGGAAAACAGCACCTCAACCATAACCCCCAGTAAACACTATTTGATGAGGGCGCTTAGTCCGCAAAGCCTTAGATTTATATCCAAATCCACTCATGCCACATCACTGGAGGTAGTGCATACAGCAGCAATCGCACTGCAAACAAGGCTTTCTTCCCTAATCCTAAAACTACTTTCGTTCTACAATGGCTTTCCCTGGTGGGCTGCTGTTAAGAGTTGCAAAGATTTTAGAGCCTTAGTGATCTGGTGCACCATGAACCCTTTTCATTGAAATACAGAGACATGGAACTTAGATTGTGAGAAGTAGAGCAGTAATCTGACCTTATTCCTTGGCAGGCAAAACACAATTTGGGCAATGGACGTCTTGCTGAGCAAGGTCAATCCCTGCAATAAAAAGCTAAGGTGTTCAAGGAATAAGCTTTAGAATCATTTTCTGATATAAATGGGCTGGCTTCCTTTCTTCCCTTCAAGCCATGGTTATAATATTGAATAAGTTTTAGAATACGTTGTCTAAATATAGCATGGGCAAATGATCTCTCTATTAATGGAGCACGTATTAAGCAGACGTTACAGTCTGCTTAATACATGGTACTATATTAGCTGCTAGGATGAGTACAAATAAAATATAGTCTCTATGAGTGAAAGGATTAGGTGATGTGTTTTTCCTTTGTGCTCTTCTGTTTTCTAAATTCAATATACATTTCCTCTGTGATCAGAAAAAAACCTAATCATTGTATATTCTGTAGAAAATAAAGTATATGATAGGAATAGAAGAAAATGGAAAAGATTTACACAAAATGTTAACTAAGTTTATAACTAGGAGCTAGGATTTGAGGTGATTTTAATTTTCTTCATTATCACTTTTTACATTCCCCAATTTTACATAATGAACCTGTATTTTTAAATTTTTAATTGAGGGGGAGAACTCATCAAGTGTGATTAGAAATTAAAAAATCAAGAAAGAGTCCTTAATTACCTCTCAGACTTTTGTTTTCTAGTGTAATTTGTTCTGTATATAGAAGCTCTTAATGATCATTTATATCATATATAATATTCCATTTTTCATCAACTGATTCCCACAAATACAGTTGCCCCTTGGTATCCACAGGGGATTGGTTCCAGGACCTCCCTCATACCAAAATCCAAAGATGCTCAAGTCCCTTATATAAAATGATGTAGTATTTGCATGTAACCTAAACATGTCCTCCTATATACGTTATTTTTAGATTACTTATTATACCTAAAACAGTGTAAATACTATGTAAATAGTTGCCAACATGAGGCAAATTCAAGTTTTGCTTTTTGGAACTTTCCAGAATTTTTTTCAAATATTTTCGATCTGAAGTTGATTGAATCTGCGGATGTGAAACGTGTGGATATGGAGGGCTGACTGTATCCACAACCTCATTGCTTAGTACTTATCCATGGCTCCCTGAACCACTTAAAGGTTCCTAATCTCTTGCTGGGTTAGGAACTTGATTCAAAACCCAGTTTGTTTATGTCAGTATTCTCCTTAAAGATACTTTAGCTTAGACAGTATGATACTGTGTGTGTCAAGCTTGAGATCTAGGGGCTAGCAAGCTGCCCAGCTGAAATTCTCTCTTCGGGGAGGGTCAGCAGGGCATTACAAAGGTTATGTTCCAGAGGCAGCCACCACAAGTGAGACTGCAGTCCAAAAGCCGTACCTGAGACTTTGGTTGTTAGCAGAGTAAATGTCAGAAATAGGTTAATATCAGCAAACTTAGAAGCTTGTTAATCAGCATGATCTTAGAAATGGGCACTCATTGGTAAAATTGAAGATATGAGGAATAGCTAAAAATACTTAGGGACACTCTCACTCTTCATGAAAGGGTATGAGAATCTCGTGAGGCTGGTATCTTGTACCACTGGAAATGGATCTACGTCCTGATCCTTCTTTTTTAAAAAAGTTTATCTATTTTTATTAATTTATTTTTGGCTGCGTTGGGTCTTTGTTGCTGTGTGCGGGCTTTCTCTAGTTGCGGCGAGCGGGGGTTACTCTTCATGGCAGTACACAAGCTTCTCACTGCGGTGGCTTCTCTTGTTGTGGAGCACGGGCTCTAGAGCGCAGGCTCAGTAGTTGTGGCTTGCGGGCTCTAGAGCGCAGGCTCAGTAGTTATAGCGCACGGGCTTAGTTGCTCCACGGCATGTGGGATCTTCCTGCACCAGGGCTCAAGCCCATGTCCCATGCATTGGCAGGCGGATTCTTAACCGCTGCGCAACCAGGGAAGTCCTGGGGCCTGATCTTTTAATGGTCCCATGTCCAGTCATTGGGTCAGGTGACTGGGACTGCCTGATGCCAGCTATAGTGGGAACAGAAGAATCCTGCTTTTGGAACATTGTCACATTTACCTCAAATGAGCGTTCCATGCCAAGATGGTCACTGGAACCTAAAAGGACAGACTACCGGGATGTTGTAAGCTTACAAGACAGGTTATATAACATGTTTTTTGCCTGCTTCAATGACTGTTTAATAAATGTATGTCTGGAAAGATTCGGTCTGAATATTGCATTCATTATACTCTACTCTCAAGGTTGTGGGCAGTAGCTAAGAAACACTCACCTTGAAAGAAACTTAAGAGTCTGTATATTCAAATTAGCTTAGTGTGCAATGAAATTTTGAATATTAATTTCTAATGCTAGAAAATGAAGTCTAAAATACTAGAAATTATACAACAGATGCTTAATAAATGATTATTTATGGAACGCATGTATTGTATTTTTCATCAGATTCCAAGCACACTGTAGTGAGACTTTACTTGCTTTAATGAAGAAAATACAATCGTTAGCATATTAATGCAAATCTGGAAAATGTGGAAAAATGTTCAAACATTTAAACACGCATTCAAAATCTTATCTTCCAGAGGTAACAACGATGATCTTTTCTGACGTAGTTTTGCAGTCTAATTTTTGATGTAAATAGTATATTTTCTACTCTTTTATAATTTGCCTTTCTTCCCACTTAATACATTATAAATACTTGCATGTTGTAATGTTCTTTTTTAAAATCTTAATGAACAGGGGATAAATTCCAAACAAAGATCAACAAAAGTGATGATACTAGGCATCTTTACCTTTTTTCTGACTTTCATGGAAATGCATTTAATGTTTAATCATTAAGTGTCATATGGCTATTGGTTGAACTACACTTCTATTTTTAATTTAATAAGAAATTATGTGTTAATTATGTTAAGTATATATTTATATATAAAACCAGGAATGAATAGTGAATTTTACCAGATGCATTCTCAGCACCTATTAAGCTGATCACGTATTTGACTAGATATATAGAGTTCCTAATACTGGCCCAACCTTGTACTCTTGGAAGAAATCCTACATGATCAAGGCATGTTATTTTGAGGTACTATAACACAGTCGGTTAAGAAAGTGGGCTCTAATGGGTTCATATATTGGATCCTTTATTTACTAACTATATAACCTTGGGCAAGTTGTTTTACTTCTCTGTGTCTCCATCTCCCCATTTAGATAAAATGGGCATAGTAACCTACCTCATAGGCCGTTGTAAGGATTAGTTAGTAGAAAATACTTAGGACATTATCTGGCATGCAATAAGCAGTGTATCTGCGTTTGTTATTGTATCCCTCGTTAGTATTTACTTTTTCAAGTCTAGATATGAGGTTGGTCTATAATTCTTTGTGCTATCTTTGACAGGTTGTGATATCAGAATTAGACTATTTGTGAAATAAACTGAATGCTTGCACCAGTTTCTATGTAATGGAATACAATCTCTTGGTTATACTACTGAAATACGTGGTAATGATCTCTTTTTTAAGATATGAAGGAGATCACATATAGAACCATATATGTAGTTACTATCTTTTTCTTGGAAGAAATTCTTTGTTAACTTTTTCCATTTTTTCCATGGCTATTGGAATACTGGGTTTCCACTTATTAAATCAATTATATACTAATTTATATTTCCCTAGATATTGTTCACTTTAATAATTTCATTATAATAACGTAGAATTATGCATAGGATTCTTACCAATTAAAAAATTCTCCATTGAAAGGATTTTATAATCTGTTACTTAGGTTTCATTTTAAGTATCTGTTTTCTTTTTTGTTTTCATGATTTAGTCATCAGTAGATTTTTTTCCTCTGTTTTGTAGTTTTATTTCTAGAGATAAAACTCTAGGATTTGTCAGTTCTACTGCTTTTCCAGTTTCTAATTAATTCATTTCACTTTTATCTTTATTAGGTTCTTTCTTATGGTTTCCTTTTATTTATGTTGATAAATATTTTAACTTTTAGGTGAATGCTTATTTTCATTATTTTTGTTTAATAATTAAAGCCCTTGAAGCTATTAATGTACCTCCAGCTATAGCTTTGGTTATATCTCATGAATTTCAGAATGAGTGTTTTTATTATCATCTATACAGTTTTGATTTACTCGCCAAAAGTGTTCTTAAAAACACTGAATGTTTATTTTGTAAATAAGAGTCACAGATGTAGAAAATAAACATGGATATGGGGGGGAAAGGGTGGGGGAAGGAATAAATTTGGAACTGGGATTGATACATACACACTACTATATATAAAATGGATAACTAATAAGGATGTACTGTATAACACAGGGAACTCTACTCAATACTCTGTAATGACTTATTTGGGAAAAGAATCTAAAAAAGAGTGGATATATGTATATGTATAACTGATTCACTTTGTTGTACACCTGAAACTAACACAACATTGTAAATCAACTATACTCCAATAAATTTTTTTAAAAAAACACTGAATTTTTAGGTGAAGGGGATTTGATTTCACTTCTAATGTAACTTGTATAATTCTACCACTTTGAAATGTTAGGGTTTTTTTTTTTTTAGCCTAATAGATCCATTATTTTAAGTGATCCAGGCAAAGAGCTTGAAGAGGAAGTATATACAGACTTTTTAATCTATAAATAAAGAGGATATTATTAAATCAATCTTAATTATACTATTCATATGTTCTATGTTATTTCTATTTTGCCTGTCTCGTTCGTTGATAAATGAGATGAGCGTTAGAGTCTCTCATTACTATTTTTTATTGAAAAATTTTAGCAATATAATTAATATTTTTGCTTTATACATTTTGATATCTTTGTGTAAGGGTTCTTGACTATTATAACTTCATTGTAGATTGTACCTTTAATCAATAATAAGATCTCATTTTCCCATTTAATGTCTTTTTACTTCAATTGTATTTTATCTAATATTAATACTACAACTCTAGCTTTTTCATTCACATTTACACAATATAATTTTGCCCATTATTTTAATTTTCCCATTCTAAGTTTTACATTAAGTTTGTGATTATTAACTCAATGCTACTTGGGTGAATAAGGCCCATACAGCAAATTATAAAGAAATAAAATAACATAAGTGAAGTGGCCAAGGAGTAATAAATTGGAGACCATAACAAATTGGAGAGTGATGCCACATTTTGGTGGGCCATTGGCTAATCAGCACTAATTATTGCTGCAATATGAAAATGTTGCCAGTAGTTTTAATTTTAAAAAGAGTGTCAGAAAATATGGATTTTATCAAAATGTTTTGATTCTGAAACACTTTGTGGTCCCTTCCTTCCAGGAAAAGAACATAATACTCCTTGGGCTGGAAAGGTACTAATTGGCAAGATTTGTTTTAGGTATCTTTCAACAGCATAGAGTTGGGTTTCATTACTGAACACATTTGCAAACTTGGACTTAAACATAACTGATAATGGATACATTTGGTCTTCTGCCATCTTCTTTATGCCGGACTTTATGCTTTGTTATTTTATTCCTTTATAATTTGCTGTATGGGCCTTTTTTTCCCCACTCATTACATATTCAGTAGATGAACATACTCTTTACAGTTTTAAAAAAATACAAACTCTGTGTTTCTAAATATGATTTCCAGGTAAAATGAAGAATTTATTATACTTTCAGTTTTCACAATCATTTTATCTCTTTACATCTCAGTTTTTATTTACAAACAGAGTTATAAACTCTGGTATTAACCAGAGTTAACACCTGGTTTTATTAAAATATTCTTGTTTCTCTTTCAGAATTTAGGATAATTACATTCTAACTTTAGGATAATTTAGGGTAATTTTATAATTACATATATTGCATTATTTAGACTGGGACTATGTTTTTATGTTATGTATTCTTCCTTCTAATTCTTTAACAACAAAATACCTGTTCATGTGTTTTGATTTTTATTCATCTCTCAACTGGAATATGTCTGAAATTTTTTTCAAGTAGGGAGCATTATCAATTACTATCTTCACAAATGAAAAACCACACAACTGGGAACTAAGATCAACACATTGCCCACATTTTCCAGTTCAAAACTCTTTAGATGTCAATTTTTAAAATGCCTTCTTATATTTAATGTCCTAGAGAAGAAGGCTAGCTGGATTTTGTGTTTTGGTACCTGTTTTATTTTTGCTATTTTTCTTTGAAGTCTTTGTTTTTTTGAGCCAAAACGATCAGGAAAGTATTCACTAGGGTATGTCCAGGTGGTGATTTCTTTTCCATAATTTTGCCTGGTATACCCTGAATCCTTGATTTACAAGTTCTGGTCTTCTTTTTTTTTTTTTTCGGTACGCGGGCCTCTCACTGTTGTGGCCTCTCCCGTTGCGGAGCACAGGCTCCGGATGCGCAAGCTCAGCGGCCACGGCTCACGGGCCCAGCCACTCCGTGGCATGTGGGATCTTCCCGGACCGGGGCACGAACCCGTGTCCCCTGCATCGGCAGATGGACTCTCAACCACTGCGCCACCAGGGAAACCCCAAGTTCTGGTCTTCTTTTCGATTCAAAAAGTGACGGGAGGGACTTCCCTCGTGGTCCAGCGGCTAAGAATCTGCCTTCCAATGCAGGGGATGCAGGTTTGATCCCTGGTCCGGGAAATAAGATCCCACATGCCACGGGGCAACTATGCCATTGCGCCGCAACTACTGAGCCCCCACATTCTGGAGCCTGCACGCCACAACTACAGAGCCTGTGCGCCGCAACTACTGAGCCCACGATCTCTGAAGCCCGCACACCACAACTACAGAGGCTGTGTGCCACAACTACTGAGCCCACAATGTCTGGAGCCCGCGCACCACAACTACAGAGGCTGTGCGCCGCAACTACTGACCCACGATCTCTGGAGCCCGCGCACCACAACTAGAGAGAAGCCTGTGCACTGCAACGAAGAGCCCATGTGCTGCAATGAAAGATCCCGCATGCTGCAACTAAGACCCCACACAGCCAAAAATAAATAAATAAATAAATTTAAAAGTTCATTCTCTTAAAAAAGAAAAAAAAAGTGAGGGGAAAAATAAATTGTGAAGTAGAAGCCCCTCGTACCTATGATTGTCCCCAAAGCTTCAGAAAAAATTCCCTCTATGGCAGCAACACCTTGCCCATATTTCTCCACATTATCTTTAAGGACACCAAGAAAACTGTTCAGGAATCCTCCTTCTACATAACATCAAAATCACAGTGGCTTATTGACTCCATCTTTGTTACATCTCTGATCACTTCCTTACTGTCCCATCTTACTGCCCTTCTTCAATGTAGTTTTCTACCAGCTGGGCTGTAATAGCCTTATAATTAATTGTTCTGCATCTACCTACCATGTCTGTCTGTCTGTCTGTCTGTCTGTTTCTCTCTCTCTCTCTCTCTCCACACACACACACACACACACACACACACACACTTTGTTTTTGTTTGTTTGTTTTTTGCCTATTGACTTACTAAACTCCTTCCCTGGCAAGAAAGGGTGTTTCAATTTTATACCCAAATTCCATTTTCTAGCTAAGTTCTTTGGCTCATTTCTCTTTCACCATATCTGTATATTCTAGTCCCAGTTCCTTTGCTTATGTTCTGCTTTCCCTGGCTTTTTCTCCCATCTTAACTTTCAAATATTACCTTACTTCCTAAGAACCATCCTTCTTCATAACATTTTCCCCAATTATACCTCCCAGAAACACTTCCTCCCTCCTCTAAATTCCCATGGCCTCTCCCTACTCGTGTTCTAGATTTTTCCACCATACTTTTCTTATCCCCACTGCTGCACACTATTACACTACACAAAGGGTGGGGACTCTGTCTCCTTCATCTCTGAATCCCTCATAGCGTCTTGCACATAAAAATGTTTGATGTTGAATGACTGTTAAAGTACTGAAAAACCCTTTTAGATAATAAAACATGTCAATTCTGAATACCTAGAGGACATCAAATTTAACAGAGAAGATCTCATTCTAAAAGTATTACCTGAACTGGTCTGTTAGAAAGTGAAGAAATTTCTTTATTTCATCCATATGACTGAAGCTAGGAAGGTGCCCTCCAAGTGCTTGGCAGAATCTCTCAGCTTCTTCCCAGTTCCTCTTTCTTACAATTCTTTCTATATGAAATAGCTTAACAAAATATAATGTTAATTTGTTTCCTGGTATAATCATAAAGTATTCATAAGTTCAAAGTCAATTACAGTCAAATGTGTGGGCCCCTGAAATGGACTCTTAGAAGTGTAATAAAGTCATAGGTAAAGGCCCATATACTGTGACACAAACAGGTCCTGTTGAAAGTGTCAACTAGAGGCCAGACTGACACGGACCCTAAAGTAAAATTTTTGACTTGTAAGAAGTGACAGAACTCTTCATTTGACAACAATAATTAAAGGGATATGAGAATCGTAAGCAAAGTATTAGCATGGCATACAGCTCACCCAATTTCCCAAAACAAAAGAACCCTAGGAAAGAGCCAGTTCTGGCTCTGGCCCTGCTCTTTTGGGTAGCACATGCGTTTATATGGGAATGAGTCATCTGACACCAGAGGTTCAATGATACCCTGACAAGGACTCTGTGCTCCCAAACACTTCAGTAGGTGATGTATATGTCTGGGAAGGAGCACAGTTTGGACAAAAACATGGACTAGGAGAGTAGACAGATAGCTTCATTGAGGGATTGAATGAGAATATTACTTTACCTTATAACAAGAAAGACCTGAGGGGAAACTATGCCAGCCTTCAGGACAGGGGTCTTCAGGCTTGGGGGCTGCTTTTTCAGGCTCAGGGTGCTCACTTATTTTCTTGCAAATTGAAAGTGCTCTGAAGCTTCTGCAGTCTTTTACCTCCCACTTTCCAAGAGACTTCCCCGTAGCCATAGCCACACACCCTCCTGGAGAAGCTGGGGTTGAACAGAAAAGTTTAATTAAAAATAACATTAAAGGGACTTCCCTGGTGGTCCAGTGGTTAAGAATCCACCTTCCAATGCAGGGGACGCGGGTTCGATCCCTGGTCAGGGAACTAAGATCCCACATGCTGCGGGGCAACTAAGACCGTGCACCGCAACTACTGAGCACGTGAGCCACAACTAGGGAGAAGCCTGCATGCCACAACTAGAGAGAACCCAGTGCACCACAACAATGATCCCGCATGCCTCAATGAAGGTCCCACGTACTGCAACTAAGACCCGACGCAGTCAAAAAATAAAATAAATATTTTTAAAAAACATTAAAAAATTAAAGCCCAAACATTTTCTAGTGCCTACACACTTTATTTGATTCAAAGTGGGGAGAGAGAATAGGAAAGAAAATGGAGGAAATAAATGTGTTGTTCACAATAATAATGATGACAGTAATACAGAGAAGTGTTTACTACTTGCCACGTACTATTCTAAGAGGATTAAGTGAATTGATCCTCACATAGAGTGGATTCTATTGTCACACTGAGGTACAGTGAGGATTAGTGATTTGTCCAAGGTCACATGTGAGAAAGTTGCTGATCCAGAATTGGAATCTAGGTGGTGTGTGTGTAGAGCTGTACCCTAAACCACTATGATGCTCAGAACAGTCTAAATCGTTCATATTCACCTAACAGCTTTCAACAGTTTTTAAGCAACTTAGTAAACCTCAAAACAAGACTCTCAGATTCAGATCCAAAGGAAGAGCTGGTACCATAGAGGTAGAAGGAGGTGTGTGGTAATATACATTTGTTTACTATTAATTTTATGGCAGCCAGAATTTTATTTACTCACTACAACATTAAAAGATAGTTTGTATTGTCAGATCCATTTCCAGATGAAGAATTAGTGACTTGCCCACAATCATAGTTAGTGAGTGGAGGAGTCAGAACTTGAACCCAGATTTGTCTGGCAAAATGCCATGCTCCCTTTCCCATTACATCACACTGCTGGAAATGCACAGAGGACAAGAAGAACATACATTGCAAAGTAATAAGGACAACTTCCATTCCATCACACAGAGAAGCCATATGGTCTCATGTCTCATTATACAAGGACAGCAAGAGGAACAAGGAACTGGGAAAAATAATGCTGTGTTACCCTGGATGGGTGTGCTATTTTCTCTTATTCTACCCCCTATCCACGGCTTGCCCAATGCAAACCAAACTGGCTGAATCTGGGAGTAATAATGGTAAAGAGGACTTACAGGCAGTCTTTCTGGCTACAGACTGAGAGAATAGCTATTACAGCTACTTCCTAAGCACCCCTGCCCCCGACCACTGAGGTTTATCCATGAAGAATGTGACGCTGACTCTAAAATGTCTGAGTGTCTAGAAAAGAAATCATGTATTTTGTATTTTAGAACATTCTAATTTAAGATGAAATTTAACCAGGATTAGCATCTGCATCCTCCATCTTCTACAAGTAAAAAGATGACCTTGTTATTATCAATACCACTCATATTTATACTGATGATCATGTATTACAAATTTTGTGGGCATTCTCTATTTCAAACAGTGTTTTTAACTACACATTCACATGTTCCAATTTCTACGTTATAAAAATGGTCTTCATGATTCCATTATACAAACATAAGAAAATATAAATAATTCAAAGGAAGAAAAGTCGAATGCTGTCTCATAAAAAGCGAAAGTCCTCTAAAAAGCATTGAATTAGAAATCAGATCTGGATTTTAGCAATTCAATAACCAGGTAACCTTCGTCAAGTAAGTCACCTTTCTAAGCCTCTGTTTTCTCAACTCTAAAATCAGAAGGGCCTTCTGAGGCCTTTTCTGGCTCAAATGTTCTGATTCTATGACTAATTATGGTCAACGCTTTAGGCTAAAGAAGGATAAACTACCTTTCAGAATAAATAATACCTATAATACATTACCTCCTTAATTCTCACCCATTGAGAATAATAAAAATAAACACATTCAATTTTGGAGAAAGAAGTTAAGAAGCAGAGAGGTGAAAATGTAAAGTGCTCCACAATGAAGCTTCTAGGTTCTGTTTGAGACTATGTGGAAAAGATAACAAACTCACACTGATGCTTCTAGCTCTGTGCCATTAGATGGTGGTTTCTGAGAACTGAGTTTTCTAGCTTTTATTGGGTAATTGCCGAGAATTTCATAGGGAAGACATAGTCGCTGCTTCTATTTATGGTTCCGTAGACAGACTCTAGTCCTGAAAATCATCATCTCCTTCGTATTTCAAAGGTATGTGAAGAACAGATTTGGGAAGAATGCTGCCTTTCACAAGTCACTGTATTCTACTGCTTTCAAGGCTAAGGCACTCACCTGGCTCAAGAAAATTCCAGTTGGAAAAGGTTACAGCCCGCTTTATTCCACCAGCACTTCCCCAACTATACTCTCCACTTGCATCTGTATCTCTCAGGCCAGTCCAGAAGTATTTTTCTGGAGACTTAGTATACTTTTTAATCATATCATTCAGGTATTCTTGCTCAAATCTACAAAATGAGAGTCAAATTAGTAGGTGTTTTTTTACAGTGACTGAAATACTATATAAATTGAAGACGCACTTTTTTTAAGGAAGATTATTTAGCAAAGGAACCCAGAGTTAAAAGTTCACACCTGTTAGTTACAGTCAGATTGCAGTTGGTTCCAAAGGGGACCTCATCCTTGTAAATCTTGTAACAGGCTTCTCCATGTCTCTTCCAGCCCTAAATCAGAGGAAAAATATCACACTGTCTTCTGCACTTGATAACAAGCCAGTTTCTGTTACATAAGTAACATCTTACAACTAAGGGAAATTAAGGACATGGATAGGGAATTTAAACACATGATGAGAGTGGGATACAATTTCATAGAAAACCTCCATAAGCCTGTGAGCCTGTGTCAGACAGAAGGAATGTCTTAACTTTCTTTACCCCTAATGCCTAGCTCATCATAAGAGTATAACAGTTGTTAGTTCAATTATTTTTGAATAAGAATAATACGAGTAAGAGAAATAAAAAATTAGCGTTGAGGATATAATCATATACATCTTTATAGAAATTCATGAATAGATAATTAGTTTTCCTATAACTCTTTCTTCTTCTGTAAGAGTGCCAATATCTATGATTCACCACCTTCTGGCTTGCTCTAACGTATAAATGAACAGAACCTAGTAATTTCTTCTATTTTCCAAGTCTAAAGTATTTAAGTCTCAACTACCATATCTAACCAAGAAGGTATAATATTGCTTAGAAAAACTTCCACAGGGGTTTTACATACCTCATCTGGAGGACACATTTTATCAGATCTTGTATCATTCAATTTTTCTCCCTTTTTCTTACATACATATTTAAGTTTCTCTTCACATGATTGGACCTTCCACTGACCTAGCTTTTAAAAAACAGAAAATAATTTTTCCCACAAGAGAAATTATTTGCCACATATTTAGAATTGAACTCTTATCTTAAATCAAGATAGTTTCTTCCCACAACTATCAGGGAGGGAGAGGGGGAGGAGGGGAAGGAGGAAAGGGAGGGGGAGAAAATGAATATAAATGAATGATTAAATCTGAGAACATACTCCTAGAAAATGCTACCCAACAAACCTGGAAGCCTGTTACTTCAGCATCACCTCAAGGTCACAGTGGGGATGAATTTCATTTTCTTATAAGTGTGACAATAAAACCACCAAAGGACACTATACAGAAGTTGAAGAGAGAAGAACCCAGCCCACAGAGTTGCCAGAGTTCTAGTCTTCTTCCATATGACACAGCCAGTTTGTCCACAGGTTAAAAAACTTTGGAGCGACGATTAGCCAGGACATGGAAGCAACTTAAGTGTCCATCGACAGATGAATGGATAAAGAAGATGTGGCATATATATACAATGGAATATTACTCAGCCATAAAAAGAAACGAAACTGAGTTATTTGTAGTGAGGTGGATGGACCTAGAGACTGTCATACAGAGTGAAGTAAGTCAGAAGGAGAAAAACAAATACCGTATGCTAACACATATATATGGAATCTAAAAAAAATGTTTCTGAAGAACCTAGGGGCAGGACAGGAATAAAGATGCAGATGTAGAGAATGGACTTGAGGACACAGGGAGAGGGAGGGGTAAGCTGGGATGAAGTGAGAGAGTGGCATGGACATATATACACTACCAAATGTGAAATAGATAGCTAGTGGGAAGCAGCCGCATAGCACAGGGAGATCAGCTTGGTGCTTTGTGACCACCTAAGGGGTGAGATAGAGAGGGTGGGAGGGAGGGAGACGCAAGAGGGAGGAGATATGGGGATATACGTATATGTATAGCTGATTCACTTTGTTATAAAGCAGAAACTAACACACCATTGTAAAGCAATTATACTCCAATAAAGATGTTAAAAGAACAAACAAACAAACAAAAACTTTGGGGCAGGTCACCTAATCTCCCTGTCTGAGTTTCCTCATATGTAAGAAGATGATGATGATTAGAATAGCTACTCCCTAAGAATTTTAGAATCAAAAGTTTCTGCCAACTCTACTTCAGTCTAGACGTCAAAGTTCTATCTTTCAAATATGCTCCTTAACATTGATTTTGCTTAAGTCACTCTGCTTTCTTTGAATTAAATTTTAGTAAGTCAATTGTGATGCGGGTCAGTTTTGAACGTTGGAAGCTGTCTAGATAAGCCAGCAGTTCACTCTGGCCTATGGGACCTCATTTCTATCTTTGATACTCTTTTAAAGATATCCTGTGTACCCTTTTAAATAGAGCATTAAATGGGACACCCTTCTAAATTCAGCTTTACACCTTTCTAAAAACATCTTTACTATTGAAACACTTCTAAATAGCCCTGCCATTTATGGCTTCCACTTAAGTCTCTCTAGAAGTCGGAGTGACACGACTGGCCTCCCAAACAATTAGGAGTCCACAGGAAAGTGCTACAAACAAAAATATAGAGATACGTATGTCCTTTCGGCTCAATAGTTTATTTTGGACTCTTCTGAAAGTCCAAAGCATGCTCAGTAAACATTTATGCATTCTATAGGAGTAAGACAGTCTCTGAACCAAGTCAGACCTAATTTTTTAACAACACTAGTTTTTCAGTTCTCAAAGTTGGCTTACTTTGATCTGAACATGAGAAGATGGGATTTTCCAGGTCAAATTGTGGCTACCTGCTAAATATCACACTGGTGGTACTGAGAGAAAGCAGCTTCTCAGAAGCAATCTGGCACAAGAATCTGAGCTCTAAAGGGATTCTCTTGATCTGTTTCACACCAGAGAAGATACTCTCAGACAGGAATTGGATTGCTTCTTTAGTAATTGCTTTATTTACCTTTTCTCAGCAGCTACTGGAAAGACAGTCTACAGTGTTTTTACCTTTTATTTTCTTTCCCAGCTTAAACACAAATATCCCAACCAAAGTCATCTTATTATTATTATTAGATTTTCAGGTATAACAATAAGGATATAAATAAACTTGAGGAGGTTTCCTACCTTTCCTAAATAGGAAACACAGTTGGGAGTCTTATTGTAGGGAACATGTGGCTCATTCTCATCCCAATAAGTCAGAGTAACTTCAGTACCATCTGACCACTGAAATAGAGTTGGTGTATTTATGTTCCTAAGGCCTGTCCATACTTCTTCTTTGGCATCTAAAAGAAAAATGTTTTATTTGTTTGGTTACTCAATTACATTCTTCAATATATACAATATGCTACTGAGTTTTACATTCTGATATGGGGTGTTAGGAGCCTTGACGGTATTTTTTTTCTTTTAAAATTTTAATTCAGTAAATGGTACTCTTAATTAACCTGTAAAAGTATTGATAAGTTAGGCAGGCCCGATGATGAGGGCTTTTCAGGTCACTTATACAGGTAGGGCACACAGGTGGAACAGCTGTACTATGACCTGTAGGCTGGATGTTCCTGATACCTGGTTTAGATAAACCTTGCTTTATGAGAAATAATGAAACCCTACAAATACAGTCATAGATATTCCAATTAGAATAAGGATATTGTCCATCACGGCCATGGAATGACTCTACTGCCTTCCCAGGTAAAACAACTGGCACCATGCTGGCACAGAATAGGTATCTAGTACTTACTATTACTATGGGTGAATCCTAGGAGGAGGTCTTAATACTGGCTCTCTAGTGTTTCGTTCTTCATTTTTCAGCTTTCAAATAATTATAAAAGTGAAACAATCATCACTTAAGTGTTGGGAGTAATTTAAACAGCATTTAGCTTATGAGAAGAGGGAAATGATTCAATCGATGGTTGTACTGTCAGGTTGGTAGCTGCTAGCTACATGCGGCTATTCAAAACTGTAAATCAATTAAAATGAAATGAAAGTAAAAATTCAGTCCTCCAGTCGCCCTAGCTACATTTCAAGGGCTCAAAAGCCACAAGTGGCTGGTGGCTACTGAATTGGACAGCACAGATTACAGAATGGTTCCATCACTGCAGAAAATTCTATTAGACCATGCTGATGTACAGGATCAAACTGTAAGCTTTTCTTTCTTGCTAAGAATCTGAAAACAGGGATACTTTAAAATGTTTTAAACCTCTCAAAGAGGATATCTTAAAAACTTACCCCCATTATGGAGTTTTGTGACAATCAGCTCCACATCTGCTAAAGAATGAATGCTGATGAGGTCACTGCTGAAGGTTTTGCATTTCATATGTGCCTTATCCCAGGAATCACTTTCATTTACCAGCAGATAGCAGAATCCATTATTTGGCAGCCAGTCTGCTGCATCACAGCGGGTATCTGAGTATGTCCAAACATCTGGAGGAAAAGAAGCTATTTATATTCCAGTAAAGACACATCTATTTTGAATCAATATTTAAATTCCTGAATATTGAATTGCAAATTCTTCTTTCTTGAATCATAAGACTTCTGGAAAACTGGAGAATGCGATGTCAGATGGTACAGTGACATGCATTTTTGTGGTGCCTAATGTATACATAACATCATAAGAGTGACTGCAGGTATTCAGATAATAATGTGACTTTAAAGGGATACAAATGTGCTACATGGCTGGCCACAGACTATTTAAAGAGGGATTGCCCTTAGTCCTAGTAGACAGAAGAAAAGTGTGGGGTAAGCCAGTTGTTGACAAATCTCTTCCTGGGTATGGGATTTGTGAGGTTCCCCTCCAGTCTCTGACTTTGAGAGATTATGAAGTTGAGCCTCCTTTTCATGTATGGTCAGCTTAGCAAAGGAATGTGCATTAATGCTCACTGTTGAACAGAGAACAGGCAGAGATTTAAGGAACATAATAAAACATTTATTCACTTCACACCCAAGAAATGGCATCACTGGAGGAAAAGGGCATCTCTGGACCTCTTCTTTCCTCCCCTCTGCTAGTCTTACAGTCCATGGAATGAGGGACTCTTTGTTTTGACTATAATAAAACTCACTCAAGTGATGGTCAAGAAAGCTTAGAGAAAAAGAGCAAGGTATAAACCATACAAAATACTTCTACCTACCCCTCTTAAAAGAACTAGAAAACAGTTTGGCTTTTCAGGCTTCATGGATTCGGACCACTTGGAATGTTTGTTATAAGAAAACATAGCATCTTAAAAATGTGGACAGTTTGAGTTTTACTAAACGA
The DNA here is from genome assembly GCF_963455315.2 of Globicephala melas. Classification (NCBI taxonomy): domain Eukaryota; kingdom Metazoa; phylum Chordata; class Mammalia; order Artiodactyla; family Delphinidae; genus Globicephala; species Globicephala melas. Next base: position 71,249,744 of record NC_083320.1, on the reverse strand, counting down.
TAAAATTCAGGTTCAGCTTCTCACACTTGTAAAATAACTCAATTAGCTTTAAGGTCCTGAAATAGCACTTATTATTATGATATTTTACAATTATAATAAAAGAACAGAGGGAAAAACACCCATAATTGAACTTGAAATAATTATTTTCATATTCTAGTCTTTGTCTCTATGAATACATATTTTTACAAGATTAAAATGATAGGTAGGCATATGATTTTGTTCTGCTTTTTTTTTTTTTTTTTTTTTTTTGCGATACGCAGGCCTCTCACTGTTGTGGCCTCTCCCGTTGCGGAGCACAGGCTCCGGACGCGCAGGCTCAGCGGCCATGGCTCACGGCCCCAGCCGCTCCGCGGCATGTGGGATCTTCCCGGACCGGGGGCACGAACCCGTGTCCCCTGCATCGGCAGGCGGACTCTCAACCACTGCGCCACCAGGGAAGCCCCTTGTTCCGCTTTTTGTATTTTCCTGCTGGCACAGTTATTTTAATAAATGCATACTGTTCAATCATGTGGAAGCATCTTGATTTACTTAACAATTGATACTACAGGATATTTATTTGATCTATCATTAGTCATCCTGGTTTATTTTCATTTGTGCTGTTTTTTCTGCTATGCCTTTTATCGTATGGACTAAATTTGGTTTGAATCAACTTGGAAGATAAATGTTCATTTTCCCCTATTATTTTTTAAACTTAAAATATAGCTTTATGCTCCTATTTGGATGATAAGAAATTTTATGCTTTATTCTCTTCCCCCAACATTCCTTAAAGCAAGACATTTTAAAACCTCCTCTTCTCCTCCCAGTTTTAAGTATTAGTTTTTCTTATTCAGTGAGGATTTAATCAAATACCAGGTATACGGTGGGCGCTGTGAAAGACAGTAGGGTATTTCTCTTCTCCATTCTTTCAAAGACTTTTCTTTCAAACTTTTCTGCAGCTCAGAAGTTGCAGCTGTCCTGTGTCTCTCTTATCCCCGAACTCCCTGGAAACCCCCCCCCCCGTGTACATATTTTGTCCATCTGCACCCCTCCTTTCTACCTGACTTAGCAACACAAAGAACTAGTCTGGCAAAAAAGGAGAGAGAGGTGGGCAAAGAAGGGGTGGGCATTGTGGGGAAGGGGGTGGGAACATTCCCGTGTCCATATCATTTTTTACTTCCCACGGAGGTAGGTAATATATAAGACCTGGCCTTAAAGCAGTGGCCCTCAAACTTGAGTGTGTATCAGAATCACCTGGAAGGCTTTTTAAAACCCAGATTGCTGGTTCCCACCCTCACAGTTCCTGATTCAGTAAATCTGGGGTAGGTCCTGAAAATTTGCATTTCTTACAGGTACAGGTGAAGCTGATGCTCTTGGTCTGGGGAAACCACTCTGCTCTAGAGAAAGAAGAGCCACCTGTGAACAGAAATATATTTCCTATCTAGAATATCTCTGCCTTCTCATGGGCATATACCAAACCAAAGCTTTACTCATGTGGAGTTGATAATATCTAACCACAGGTTCAAAACCAAATACTCCCCTGCACTGGCAGTATCAGGTGAAGGAAAGGGGAAAACAGGTATCTGAAATGGATTCACTTGACTTCACAAAACTGTAATTGTGGCATCTCTTTGTTGGAGGAAGTGAGAAAGGTACCTGTCAACTCCACTGTGTTATTTAACAGTTTCTTGCAGATGTAGGGCAGTTGAGCCTCACAGGAAAAACTCTGCCACAGACCCGAGTCGGCATCCATTCTCGCACAGCTTGATCTGTCAATTATAGGTGCACTCGGCACATCTTGAACAGCAGGATTTTCAAAGAGTTAAAAGAAGAAGGTTGGGGGCAAGGGTGGTGGTTAGAAAAAAATAACTTGTATTCCTAATTTTCTGCTTTTAGGGGGACTCATAAAATAGTTAAAACTTTCAACTAAATTGAAATGTTTAAGCTGCAATGGACAATCATGTGCTTACCTATGTCTTCTTAAATACAGGATATGGTGGGGGGGGCAGGAATACTCTGATCTGTTGTAGTTAATTTAAAAACCAAAACCAAAAACCAAACCTCTGCCCCAAACCAACTTGCATGTCATATCTTGTGGTCAGTAGCTCTTAATTTGCTACCCTACACAATAAAAATACCGATTTATGATTCTGCCATGCCTTTAAGGCTTTAAGATTAAATTCTCTTTAAAGATTTTATTTACTGAGATAATAGAAAATTTATTTACTACTTATAAAATTCCATTAACTAAAATGTCCCATGTACTGGTATCTTATTGTGCTTATTTTTCTTATATGTATGCAGAATATTTTGGTACTGAAGTTAGTGTTAACTTTTACATTCTACATTTGTCAGAAGCCTATGGTTTTATTTTTTAAAAAGGTATCTAAACCTTCTTTCCAGGGGGAAAAAAGGCATTTTGGCTAGTTAGTGAGTTAGGGTTTGTTTATTTAGTATAAAATTTTCTTTAAGGTCTTTTTTTGTGTATTAAAATATAACCATTATGTTGTCAGTACTTGGGTGCTGCAGTGGAAGACACCAAGAGTTTGAGGAACATTTCCATATCAGAGTTAAGCTGCAGATGAAACACAACATGGGTCAGTCATGGACACATCAAGTCCTCTCAGGGACACAGAATGGTTCCTGGGCCACGTAGCGGGGCTCATTCTGCTCCTATCTAAAAATGCAGCGTCACTCTAAAGATTAGGGACAAATGCTCAGTTGCCCACGCTGGGGGTCAACTTGCCTATAATGGTATCACAAGCGTGTAGGAAAAAATATTCTTCTGAGAGGTAACCATAATAAGAGTTGTCAAGGTTTGAAATTTGTACAAGCTCTCAGGGGATGGGAAACTCTTATTTTTTTTGAAGGCTGTGCTCTGTGCATAGTAAGCGGAAGAGGGAGCAATTACCTGGGTCCCAGTTGAGAAAGTTTAATGGCTTGTGGTCTGACCATTCCCAGCCTCTAGCAGAGTACAGCTGATTTAAACCAATCCAGAAAATTCTTGGAATGCCTTCTTTTTCTGTAAGAATTACACATTTTTAAAAAGTGACAAAATTACCTGTTATTATCTAAGTCAGACTTAAGTTTATACTAACAGCAAAAATATCTGAAGGCCTTGATTATGAGGCAGGAACCCTGTAGGAGGCTGTCTATCCAACAAAGGCAGATGATGTGAGAGGCAACAAAACTGCAGTCTATTGAGAAACCCAAAGGCTGCTAAGTTAATTCGCTGCTGCTTTCCCATTAGCTTGTCCAATTCCCTTTCTTCTAGTAAGAACAGAATATTCTCAGAGTAGATGTTTCACTATCTACTTTTAATCCTCTTGTACTGATATAGAAAAAGTAGTTTCCATTACATATCTAAGTTTTGAAGGTCTGATTATATTCCATACTGACAGTTTAAATTCGTTAAGCACATATCATTTGCCAGGTACTAAGGACATAAAAACCAAAACGATAAAGTCCTGCCCTCATGACGAGTTCAATCTAGTAGGACACAGATATGGATCCCCAAATGGTGAAGTGTAACCAGTACTGTTTCAGAAATATGTACTGAGCTAGGCAAGGGATATACAACTCTAGAGTCCAGAGGAGACATTAAGGCTGGAGATACAGAATGGGACACACACACACACAAAAAAACACACGCAAACACTCGTGTTACAGTTGAGATGCATCATTCAAAGTTATTATTTGACAACTAGATGACATTAGCATAAAAGAAAAAGAGAAGCAGAAATACTTTAAATAGAGAAGCTAAGTGCTGATATGCCACTCAATGTGCACATGCTCACAAGCAATGGATGCAATCATGCTTGTTGTATGGGGCCATGTGTATTAAAAAGAGAATGTGCGAACAATTGTAAGGATTTTCACACCACTGTCAAGGAAGTCAACACCATCATTCAAGAACCTGGTAAGACTTTATCGACATCACAAAGAATTTGAAGATATTAAAGGCCAAGTAGAAGAGATAAAGCAACTAATGAAATGGTCTACAGAAGACAAGGATGATGTTGACAAACAGGAAGAGCTAACAGGTTGGAATCTCTATAAATTTGTTGAAATATTCCCAGCAATAAAACACATGATAACAGTTTCTCAATTCCTCCCAGAGAATTCTGTATGATATATTATAGTATTATATATATAATTCATGTATCTTTATATATAAATATAAAATACAATTCTATATTACACAATATATATATTATATAAATATAAATAATTCTTAAAGTATGGATTTTGTTCCATCATACATTTCGGATATATCTGTGTGATTTGCATGCAGAGAACCATATCCATACCTTAAGGGCTCTTTGAGGGTAATTTTGACTATATGTAATTTTTGCCTTACTTTCACACTTTAGAACCCAAATGCCTAAAACAAGTAACTTCACCAGAACTGACACCTGGGAGTGGAGGAGAATCCCTGGGTAAAGCAGAAATAGCACCAGCAAAGACAAAAGCGGCCAAGAGCAGTAACCTGGACACCAACATCCAAGGGATGGGCAGGAGTCTGGGAAGAGGGTGGTAGGACAGAGGCCCAATTATCACTCCAGTGAGGAATAAATGTGAGGTTAAAAGTGAACTGTAGGGGCTTCCCTGGTGGCGCAGTGGTTGAGAGTCCGCCTGCCGATGCAGGGGACACGGGTTTGTGCCCCGGTCCAGGAGGATCCCACATGCCGCAGAGCGGCTAGGCCCGTGAGCCATGGCTGCTGAGCCTGTGCGTCCGGAGCCTGTGCTCCGCAGCGGGAGAGGCCACAACAGTGAGAGGCCCGTGTACCGCAAAAAAAAAAAAAAGTGAATTTTAAGGATACACTGTGCTTTCCAGGAGCTTCACTGTGAAAGATAGAGGCAGGGCCTCAGGGTCTAGGGAAAAAATTTTTAATGGTAGAAGTTTAAACAAGTTTATAGCCTACTGGGGAAGAGTTAATAGAGTGAGTGTCGATAAAAGTATAAGAGATAGAAGAAACAGTTGATGTGGATACAATGAGCTTGGAGGAAGTAGTTAACCTTGAACGAGCTGGAGAAATAACAGTATAGATAAATTTGTAAGTGTGAGGGTGACAAACTAAGGGTTCACCTCACTTTTCTCAAGGAGACAGATGATAAGGATACTCTCTCTACTAAGGAAGGAGAAGGTGGATGTTTGGGTAGATGGCTTGAGGAGAATGTTGAAGGGAACTCTGGATTTATCCTTTTCTTTCACCTTGTTAGCATAAGCAAAGGCTGCCAGCACTGGCATAGCAAGACCTTGAGGAATTACTCTAATCTAAATCTTTCTTCATTAGTAAATGTGATTGATTTTCCAGCATTCCTAAAGAAGTCCTGGGAACTATGACATATTGATGGTACTCCAGACTCAACCATACCTTGACATTCAGAATTCCTTTCATTCATCTCTAACCAGGGATACTATAGAGGACCAATCCTTCCCATCTATCCCAAGTTCAATGTCCTCTTTTCCATGAAGACTTTCCAGATATCCCCCAGCAGGAAGTCTGAATAATCCTACTGCTTCCTATGAATAATCCTATTGTTCACCTGCACATGACAAGTACACATTTACAGTGGAATGAAATGATGTTTGGAGGGTGTCAGGCTCTTGTTTACTTCATCACAATGTTCTATTTGTGATCTGTATTGATGATGACTTATTCTTCACTAGAATCATAAGATTTTAAAATTGTGACTGTGTTGGTAAATTCAAATGCTCTTTATGTGTCTCGTGCCAGGTGGGTGTGATAAATTTTAAGGGCCCTGGTTGGGCAGATGCAAAGGGCAGGGATTTCTTATATGGCCTGGACAATTTGGAGCTTGATTTTTCCCTTCCTAGAGTCCAGGCAAGGAAAGCTATGATGCATTTCCTCCAAATGCATCATTAGATTGTTTGGCAGGGCGTTGACCAATTTGAGACTCTATCAATGCCCATCTTTGCCATCAAGAATCAGATGATTGCTAGCGTAAGTTCCTATATCTAATCAAATGGGCGAGTCCAATAAGCTAGATATTCTTGACTGTTCCCAACACCCCTATTCCGACATGACCCTCTATTTCTATTCCTCTTCCCACAATGAGAAACTGCAGGGCCTGATAATGGTCATGCATCTGGGATGAACATCAGAAAGGCCACAGCAAGCAGAGGCCCTGACCTAGGAGTGTTCTAGCCTTGGGTCACTATCAAGGTAGTTCAAAGTGAGCAGCCCCTGAGGCCAGAGATAAATTAGAAAGAATTGAAATGTGTTGTTCCTGCTCTGGGGACTCTCAGTCCTCCTTTGAGCTCTGGGGTTGAATCTGTGGTTACAGGTCCCCGGGAAGGCCAGAGCCATAGGAAATTAGACTCTCAAACAGAATCCAGCGAGGCTGAGGAAACCAAATCCCCCACCGTAGGTCCCTGTATTAGTAAAACAAAATCGAAACAAGCTAATTAGGTGCAGGGCAGGCACAAAAGAGAAAGAAAGTTCTTTTAGACTGCATGGGATTTATCTTCAAGAGAGCTGATTCTGCTTTATTTCTGTCAGCAAATTCCCTAGTCCCACCTAACTACTAGCTGCGAAACCCTGAGGTCCTTTGGGAATAACATTCTCCACTATCTTCTGTGTATGTATAACTCTTATTTCCCTGAGTAGATCAAGCACTTTGATCACAAAATCTCTGATTCACTTTTGTGGGCCCCACTGTTCCTAGCCCACTGTTTAACATGGTAGTTTTCAGGGAAGGGACACAATATTAATAGGGACTTCAAGAAATGTTCCAGATGTTAAAGTACAGCTTTCTTAGGTCTTAGGAAACCGGCAGTCATAATTAGGCATACTGATATCCCTAAAGAACACTCACAGTGAAAGAGAAGCTTGGATCACTAGAAAGGGCTGTACCTCTAAAATTAGTGATATGCAAAAAATGTGGGGAGTGTCTGGCCAGGGATAGGGGAAAACTGGGTCCTTCAACACATTATCTCACTTTTATGTGTTATTAAAGAAAACTGATGCATAAAGGAAGCCTGCAACATTTATTCCTCCAAATGCATCATTAGATTGTTTGGTATGGTGTTGATGTCACACTTTGACACCTTTTTCCTTCATTGAAGCTATCAGTTTCCAAATGTCAGTATTTTGGGAAACTTAAATGTATTGGTCCTGTCTACTCTCAAAAATATTTTTTGTAAGGTTTCAGCGGGGTCTGGAATAGAATTCCATTGCCAAACACTAGCCCATTATGCTTCTCTGACAGATTTCTATTCAAGACGTCTGATTATTTAAGTCCCGAACAACACAGGAAAAGGTTAAAACTATAAGAAAGAGGTCTGAATAAAGCTTAAGCCAAAAAGCATGACAAAAGACCAGCAGACTTTTTTCTGAGGTTACACAGGTTTATAACATTACAGAAGTTTCATGTGCGCAACATTATATTTCAACTTGTGTACACACTACAGCGTGCTCACCACCAAATTTTAGTTTCCATCCATCACTACACAGTTGACCCCTTTTACCCATTTCACCCACTTCTCTCCCTGCTTCCCCTCTGATAACCATTGCTCTGTTCTCAGTATCTATGTGTTTGTTTTTTTTTGGTTTGGGTTGTTCGTTTATTTATTTAAATATTTCACATGAGTGGAACCGTACAGTATTTGTCTTTATCCGTCTGACTAATTTCACTTAACACAATACTCTCAAGTTCTCCCCATGACGTTTTTCACAGGAATAGAACAAAATTTTATATAAACAAGATTTACCTGGAGGCACAAAAGACCCCCAAATAACCAAAGCAATCCTGAGAAAGAAGAACAAAGCTGGAGGTAGCCACTCTCTGATTTCAAATTTTACCACAAAGCCATAGTAATTAAAACAGTAGAGTATTGGCAGGAAAAACAGACATATAGATCAAAAGAACAGAATTGAAAACCCAGAAATAAAGCCATGAATATATGGACAACTGATTTATAACAAAGGGGCAAAGAACATACAACGGAGGAAGGATAGTCTCTTCAATAAATGGTATTGGGAAAACTGGACAGCCATGTACAAAAGAAAGAAACTAGACCACCATCTTGTACCACACAAAAAAATCAACTCAAAATGGATTGAAGACTTGAATGTAAGACCTAAAACCATAAAATTCCTAAAAGAAAACATAGGCAGTGTGTTCTCTGACACCAGTGTTAGCAATGTTTCTGGATATGTTTCCTTAGGCAAGAGAAACAAAAGCAAAAGTAAATAAACTGGCCTATATAAAACTGAAAGCTTCTGCACAGCAAAGGAAACTATCAACAAAACAAAAAGACAATCTACCAAATGGGAGAAAATATTTGCATGTCATTTATCCTATAACGGTTAATATTAAAAATATACAAAGAACTCATACATTTCAACAGCAAAAAACAAACAACCCAATTGAAAAATGGGCAGACGATCTGAATTGACATTTTTCCAAAGACGACATACAGATGGCCAACATACATATGAAAAGATGTTCGACATGGCTAGTTATTAGGGAAACTCAAATCAAAACCACAATGAGACATCACCTCATGCCTGTTCGAATGGCTGTTGTCAAAAGGGCAAGAAATAAAAAATGCTGGAGAGGATGTGGAGAAATGGGAACCCTCTTACACTGTTGGTGGGAATGTGAAAGTCCAGTAGACTTTTAATGATGAAAACAAAGAAAAAAAAGATATGTAAGAGGAGTAAGTACTATAGTAAAAAAGCAAGGGCTCTGGAGTTATACACGTTGATATTCAAATCCCAATTCTGGTACTTCATAGCTCTGAGATGTTGGGTATATTATTTCTAAACATCAATTCCCAATCTGTAAGTGGGGATAAAAATACTTGTCTTACGGTGTTGTAATGATGATTAAATTATAGTTGACCCCTGAACAATATGGGTTTGAACTATGCAGGTCCACTTATATGCAGATTTTTTCACTAAATACATACTACAGAACTATACAATCTATGATTGGTTGAATCTACAGATGTGGAACTGAACTCATTTATTCAAGTGTGAAGATTTTTTACTGAGGTGATCTACTCTGACTCAGCCACCTTCTCCACCTTCCTCAAGTTCTCTACCATTCAACGTTCAAAGAGTTTAATGCTTACCTTTCTTCAAATCCTTTCACCTAGGCTTCAGGTAGCAGTTTAATCTTGCTACCTCACCTCGTTTTCTGAATATTAACCTCTCTTGGTCTCTATCATGAGATGCATTTTCAATAGACAGAATAGGATTACATTCAGTATTTTTTACTTGTGGGCTTTGGTGTTGAAGTTTAAATCCCAAGAAAAGATAAATATATGCAGAAAACAACATACCTAGATACGAAAACAGAAGGCAGACAGCACCTTTACAATCGCAGCAATTTGCTCTACCACACACAACTTAAACCTACCTGTAAGATAAGTTAACTCAGCAGCACTGTTGATGCTCAGTAAGTCAGCTCCTTGACTCTGACATGAAACATAAGCTTCTTTCCAAGAAAGAGTTGCCTGAGTGTTAAACTGGTAGCAACTTCCCATCTCCTCTTTCTTTTCCCAATTATCTTCACAGCCATTTTCTTTGATAAAAAGATACGTTAGTGATCATAAAGTAAGGGCACAATGTTGTCTATTACTTAAAATGCTTACAAATACTGCCATTCAATTTGCATACTCTTAGGATATGCTAAAATGGAGGCTGTTATTGTTCTACTGGACAACGTTTTGATTCTTTGGTTACACAAAAAAACTGAAGTCATAGGACAGGAAATGACTTAGGCTGGCTAAAGCTTCCACTCTCCTATCTTCTACCCTCCCTTTACCCCCATCAATTACAATGCCATGTTTTAGCCCATGCCTACCCTCTGCCTCAAAGTAGGAGTCTTCAACTGTGCTCAACCCCTGAGCTCACTTAAAGATGGTGGCAGACTGCAGAGGGGTTTGCTCATGGCCTGCAGTGAAACCACTGGATATGCATGTGTGTGTGTTTAGACATGCTGCTTAAGTACCCAAGATTTAAAGCCTAGTGATAGCTTATTTGGGAAACTCAGTCCATTTTCTCCTTAATATTTTAATAGATGATTTAATATATGACAAATATTATATAACTAACATTATACATGCATTGTATATCTATATGTACATATATATGTGCATATATGTGTTTATAAACATACAGATACGCATGTGAACATCATTTTCTTTCACAAATATCTAAAAAGCATGTATAATTTCAGATGAAGAACCTTCAAGCTCTTTCTGGGACAAGATTTGTAGGTCTTGATACAACTAGTTCAAAAATATACTCACAGCCTCCTATGTGCTCCCAACAAGGAGAAAAAACCAACATAACTTATGTCAAGCGTATCCCAGGTTTCACTTGGGGTTTTTCCAAAGGGTCTCCCATAACCAGTCAAACTTATGGACTCTCAAGCTGGAAGGCCCCTTAGAGATCATTTTGTGTCATGTCTTCATTTCACAGATAGGAACAAAGATATAGGGGTGTTTGTGGCAAAGCTATAACCAGAGTACTGTTGTCTAAGTCTGGTGGTGTTGATCTTCTGAATGGCATACACTGCTTCTTCAGCCACTTCTGAATGTCCTAAATAACAACAGACGTTGTTCTGATATTTGGTAAAAACAAAATAGGTGGATTTGCAAGTGCATTGCCTAAAGGTTCTTTGTTACCACTAAGGCCAACACTTGTAAATCTGGAAACTTTCAGCAGGAGGGCAGTGTGTTTGCTATAAAATACAGTCTCCGTGGTTTGGCAGTTCTCAGGTTTGAGAAACTCACAATCTTGCTTCTTCTGTAGAAAGGGAGTCACATGAATGCACTGACAATCCCCCCTTCCATCCAAAGTAGGCTAAAGGCACCAAGACACATGTCAGTCAAGGCAGCAAGGTAGAATGGGATAAATACACAGGGGAATAAGGGTCAGGAATCCTGGGATCTCCACCCGGCTCCACACAAATATGGTCTGACCCAGACAGGCTATTTCATCAACCAAGGCCCCAGAAATCTGTATTTTAACAAACTCTCCAAGTGATTCTGTTGCAACCTGAAGTTTGAGAACCATTGGCTCAATATAATTTCTTCAAGTTGCTTAGGACTCTGCATTTTGAAGCTCAGCTTCCCTTAAGGAGAACTGAGCTCTGGTGGTGGTATTACTAATACCACCAGACTGACTACTGAATAAGGCATGATAGTACAATTATTTGAGGCAAGGACTTCAGAGCCAGATATCCTGGGTTTGAATCCTAGCTCTGAAATTTATTAGCTATGTGACCTTAGGCAAATGAATTAACTCCCCCGTGCCTCACGTTGCTCATCTGTAAAATGGTGCTAAATAATGGTACCTACTTTGTAGAACTGTGTGAGGATTAAATGAGTTAAGAAAGGCTGAATGCTTAGAATAGTACCTGACACTCGGCAGTGCCAGGTAATAACTATTACTACTTTAAGTAATAACTATTACTACTTAGGCCTGGAGCTTTTTCCTTTCTATTTACTGTAGATTCTTTTAACTTATTGCCCATTAAAAAATATTTCTTAGGCACCCATCACATGTCAGGTACCATGATCCCCTGTAATTCTCACCAGATTATCGAGAAAATATGTCTCGGTTATATACCGGATAGTGACGCAGCTGCTGCTTTGGTCTCTCTTTCTAAAGAACAATGAATATTTTAGCACACCCTGAAGAGTTTGCTTCAAGTAAGAAGCAACTAGAAAAAATGCTTTGACCAACGTACAGGTACAGCAGAAGGAACAACGTCACCAATTTTGAGAGGGATAGGGATATCTGTCTCTTGTTCGTTGCTCTTTACTCAGGCCATAAACATACTTAGGTCTCCATCATCTGAAAAGAAGCTTCCTCAGTCCACTATCACCCATCTTCTTTGAACACTAGTTTTTTGGAAACTGCTCTATTAAAGGCCAACAGCAATTTCCTGACTGCTCCTGCCTGGTCCATTTCCCCTTCCTAAGGTATCTGGGGGTATAGAACACTTCTTCATCCTTTGTCTTCCATCACAACATTCTGTCTTGATTTTCTTCCTGGCCTACTTCTGAAAGTAAGTTCTTAGCTACACACGACTTCTCTCTCTTTCCTCAAATATATACCCCTTCTCTAGGATATTTGTTTTCGTCATTTTTGAGTCACGATGGACCCTTCCTTCTCCCTTTTGCCTCATAGGAATGGTATCCTTTCCCTTCCACATATGAAGTTTACCAGCCCATACATACCTGGTTGTAAGCAGATGCCCCACTTTTGATCATATTCATAATTTAAGGTGGTTGCACACCATGGCCCACTGCGATCTCCATCATGAATGCACTCATGGTGCCAGGTCCCATTAACTAAGAATGGAAATTCACAAGGTCTCCCATAGGAGTTCCCATCTCTAGTATAGATCTCTGTGGGTTGGGGAGAAAGTAGAGGAAAGAAGAGTTAAAAACTGGATAATCAGCTTTAGTTAACTAATTTCTAAAACTGTTGTGAAACAAAGATTATGTTTTCACATGTATGAGAATATAGTATCTGGGTGGGCTGCACAGTGTGGAGATTCAGAGCATGGATGCCGGCTCCCCCACTGATCATCTGTGCGTCTGTGGGCAAGCTTTCCAACCTCTATCAGTCTCAGTTTCTGCATTTGCAAATTAGGAATAATGATATGGGGCTCATAGGGTTATTCATGAGATTCTATGAGATGATCCATGTAAAGCTTCATTAACTGTGATGCGATGAAGAGCTAAAAGATTCCAGCTTTACCCAGTAAGGATCAACGGACTACTGTGGGTAGCAGAGTACTTCACCAGAAGGGGTGCCCCGCTTGAGATTAAACTTACACTCTATTTTCTTTAGTAAGAGTGAGGCTAGAAAAATACCTTGGAATCACTGAGGCTGGTTGTGGACTTTGAAACTAACTGTGCAGTTAGAGAGATGCACAAATAGCCCTGTTGTTTACAGTCTGGTGGTAGAACTGAGGCTGTGCGTTTTGAGGAAGGAGGACGAAGGGCTGCTGAGTCTCTCAGCAGTCTCTTGGAGAGGGCAGGACATGGTAATTCAGATTCTGAAAGAAGAACCAGCTTCAGCTAGGCAGTCATGGAACCAGCTGGTGACCAGCAAGGTAGCAGAACTAGCTTTTCCTTTTAACAATTTCCTCTGGTACACAGAGAGGAACTGAAAAATTATTCTAACCTCAAATATGTCTGGAAATGCTGGAGGAAGTGCTCAATACTTATGTTGATAACAGTTCTTTTGGAGAGGTGTCTTATAGAACAGCTAACCCTGTGACTATCTCGCTCACTTTTTTCCATAGCCTTAATTTGTTTAAAACCGTGGTTGTTACCAGATCAAATAATGACTATTAGGTAAAGCATAGTAATCAGATCTTAGCATCATTTACCAGGCTATTAGGGTCCCTCAAAATGTCTCATAGATTTGCTTGAAAGTGTGCTTAAGGTAGAATTTGATTCCATATCCTTTATTATTCTCAAATGTTCATTTAACTTAAGTGTGAGACTTAATTAGACAGTTTAGAATGTATTAAGGAGCAGTACAGCAAAAGGAAGAGTAATCTAGATGCTTTTACTTGCAAACAATCTTTTAAGGAACATTGGGTTTTCCTTTGACATATAAATGGTTTTGAACAGTGTACTTCTGTTAAAGAGTAATTTGACCTTATATTTTATAAGGATTCTGCTTATTAGCATGTTTTATTTTTAACCATACCAAAACTCCCAATAGCTCATGACCAATTTCTCTTCCCAAATTACAGCACTTAAAAGGAGAGTCCCTGAGCACAATGACTATCATTTGTAGAACCATCGGGGGTTTTTTGTAAAACCTTGTGTTTCTGTAATACAAAGTACTTTCACTTGTTCTTTCCCATAAGCCCACAAGATCAGTAGGGCAAGTATTACACTTGTTTGTGAAATCCCCATTTTTGCAAAGTTAAGTGAAACATTCAGTCATTCAGCTGTGCCAGGGATGAGAACTGACTCTCTGATTAGAGTCCTTGACATATAAGGACAACTTGTGACACCAATGGCTGCTTTCTCAGGTTCCAAGGTAGTGTCATAGCTCAAAGCTGGGCTTCAATTAAAACGCTCTCCTGTTCACAATATGCTTTAAAGAATGATAACATGGAACAACCACCACAAGAGCAGCAGCTAAATTATGCTAACTGCTCACTAAGGGTTCTTTTTTTAAATAGATCTTTATTGGGGTATAACTGCTTCACAATACTGTTAGTTTTATTCTTGCACATTGTTCGATGCTACTGGACCTCTTAAGTCCCAAGCGTCTCCCCAGAGACACAGGCTTTCTTGAGAAGAACCTTCTCTGAATGTATGAATTTATGGTGATGGCAGCCTTAAGACAGCAGCTTATTCTACGATAGGCACAAATTTGTGAGATGAGATGCTTACACGGAAAACATTTTTTTTCTGGCCGCATGGCACTGCATGCGGGATCTAGTTCCCCGACCAGGGATCGAACCCGTGCCCCCTGCATTGGGAGCACAGAGTCTTAACCACTGGACTGCCAGGGAAGTCCTGAAAACTAACATTAATCTCTTTGGTAACACAAGACAAAACAGTTTCAATGTTTAGAGAGCTCGGCAGGCTTCTGAGTTGCTCAGAATTTAGACACTTCTACAGCCACCCCTCCACTGTCTACTTCCTCTGCATGATTCACCAAACATTCAAAACTTGAAGACTGCTAGTGAGGTCAAGATATCTTAATGATATAAATGCATACCTGGATGCTAGTCAAGAGCAATTTATTCATAAAATTTATACAGCTAAAATTTTTCTCTGAGAGAAACATGGCTCACACAGGATGGGGGTTGGGGAGGGAGGTAACCCAGGACACAACGACAGATAAATGTTCTTATATCAGAGGTAATAAAAAAAGAAATTATACAGCAAAAGCCAAGGGAGAAATAAAGAAGCTAAATTTGGCCTTCCCTGGTGGCGCAGTGGTTGAGAGTCCGCCTGCTGATGCAGGGGACACGGCTTCATGCCCCAGTCCGGGAAGATCCCACGTGCCACGGAGCGGCTGGGCCCATGAGCCATGGCCGCTGAGCCTGCGCGTCCGGAGCCTGTGCTCCGCAATGGGAGAGGCCACAACAGTGAGAGGCCCAAAAAAAAGAAGCTAAATTTGGGGAACACAATGCTGGTTTTGAGCCTTAGCTTTGCTGTAACAAGCTGGGTTACCTTGAACTTCATTTTGTTGAACTCAGGTATCTTATCTTTCTTATTCTGTACAATTAGACAGGAAGGAGGGGGCAGGGACCAACATGAGGAGTCTGAGAGAGCAGCCCTAGGGGAAGTCCCTAACTTAAGACAGCAGTCTACAACCCAAGAACAGGAAGGGACTGCATAAATTTAAAAGAGTAGAATTGCCAGGACTTAATATTTGATTGAATTTGAATGGTGGGAGAAGAAAGCAAGGCAACTCTAGAGTGACTTGTAGATTTCTGACATATGCAACTTCGATGGTACAAGTCACCTGGAGAGGAATGAAGAAGAGGCACGTTTGGCCCTGGCCTCTGTGCATGTTAAAACTCGAGGTATGTGTTGATAAGTCAGGACTACATGCATCTTTTCTTAGAAATTTTTAAGTTTCTTATCTGGAAATTTAGTGTTCCAAACACTGTATTTGCTAAGGTCAAGAAACACTCTATGCCTATGGGTTGTTGCTGGTGAGCACTGTTTAGCTTTCTCTGGGGTAACATCCTAGGTGGGTTCCTTTTGTTTGTTTTTTAATTAATTAATTTTATTTTTGTCTGTGTTGGGTCATCGTTGCTATGCACGGGCTTCCTCTAGTTGTGGCGAGCAGGGGCTACTCTTCATTGCGGTGCACGGGTTCTCATTGCAGTGGCTTCTCTTGTTGTTCTCATTGGCTCTAGGTGTGTGGGCTCAGTAGTTGTGGTTTGCGGGCTCTAGAGCACAGGCTCAGTAGTTGTGGCGCACAGGCTTAGTTGCTCCACGGCATGTGGGATCTTCCTGGACCAGGGCTCGAACCCGTGTCCCCTGCATTGGCAGGCGAATTCTTGACCACTGTGCCACCATGGAAGTCCCCTAGGTGAGTTCTTAATCTTTTCTGTGCTACTGATCACTTTGGCAGCCATGTGAAGCACACGAGCCCCCTTCTCAGCAGAATATTATAAATGCATAATATAAAACACATAGGATTACAAAGAAAACCAGTTACGTTGAAATAAAGGCATTTTGGGGACTGAGGAATTTATAATTACAACTATGTCCCTCAAAAGAATTAGGAGCAGGGGACAGAAAGAGCCCTGCCAAGAAAATTATCTTTTCTAATCCTTGAACAAATACAAGGAAACAAGTCAAATCCAGTTCAAAAGGCAATTTGTTTGGTTCCATGTTTTCTCTTAGCTGCCAAGTTACAGAAAGGCTTTTATAGCACAAAATTTAAGCTTGCCATTAAGTGGTATCCAGAAAGCAGTTGCTCTTTTTTTTTTTTTTTTTTGCGGTACGCGGGCCTCTCACTGTTGTGGCCTCTCCCGTTGCGGAGCACAGGCTCCGGACGCGCAGGCTCAGCGGCCATGGCTCACGGGCCCAGCCGCTCCGCGGCACGTGGGATCTTCCCAGACCGGGGCATGAATCCGTGTCCCCTGCATCGGCAGGCGGACTCTCAACCACTGCGCCACCAGGGAAGCCCAGTTGCTCTTTAAGGTTAGGAGGAAGGTGGCTAGCAGAAGCAGACTTTTCAACTACTTAAGGGATGAGGACTAAAGAAAAGGAAAATGCCATCTCTGATTCTCTAATATTTCCCGTAACAGCAGAACCTGACATCTCAGAAGCTGCTGCATCTTCACTAGGAAACAGAAAGAGGTTCCCCTAGGAGAAAAAATTATGCAGACAACAAGAAGAATGGGAGGCCAAATTTAGCTTAAGAGAAGAGGAAAATCTCTGTAAAGCTATGTAAATGTACAAAGAAGAGCACAGACAATAGTTAAGACTTAGATAATTAAATATATATATATATATATATATATATATGCACCAACATTTGATGTAAGTTAGAGCAACATAATGAAAAAAAGATTTGCTTGGGTAATTTACATTTAGAGGTTTAAAAAATGAATCTACTCTTTCTTTCTAAACTCAGAAATTTGTTATCACTGAGTCTCTAGACTCAAAACAAAGTTCATGATCAGCTCCCCCAAAGGCAACAGAGACAGTTTCAGACTTACGATGGTTTGATTTATGATTTTTCGACTTTGTGATGGTGTGAAAGCGGGACTCATTCCATGGAAACCGTACTTTGAATTTGGTCTTTGCCTGGGCTCTCAGTACATGGTACAATCCTCTCCCATGATGCTGGGCAGCAGCAGCCACAGCTCCCAGTCAGCCACACGCTCATGAAGGTAAACAACTGACACACACCATTCTGTTTTTCACTTTCAGTACAGTATTCAATAAACTACATGAGATAGTCAACGCTTTATTTTAAACTAAGCTTTGTGGTAGATGATTTTTCCCAACTGTAGGCTAATGTAAGTGTTCTGAGCACATTTAAGGTAGGCCAGGCTATGATGTTCATTAGAAGTGTATTAAATGCATTTTTGACTTATGATATTTTCAACTTATGATGGGTTTATAGGGACATAACCCCATTGTTAGTGGAGGAAGATCTGTATTCATATACTTATTTTTGGAAGGAAGTGAGGAAAAAGTCCACTGTTAAAATGTTGAATCATAAATTCAAACATCAAAGTGTGATAGCCATGCCAAAAATAAAAGTAAAGCCCGCAAGACTCTTAAAGTTTTTCCATTACATCCAAATCTGCAGACAGGAAAAAATTCATTTCCTTTTTTTTTCCTTTCTCTTTCTTCTTTTTTAACTTAGAATAGGTTCAACTTTACTAGATCATTTGACTTTTATCCTGTGTAGAGGACTTCCTGTTCCTCTAACATTTCCTTTTCTCTGGAGTTCAGGATGTAATCATAGGAAGTACATATGCTCAGGCATCGGAGAGATTTCGAATCCCAGGGTGCCACAGAATGGCTGCAAGACCTCTGACAAGGCACCTAACCTCTCCTAGCCTTGCCTGTTAAAGGAAGCAAATGGCACTGACATCGGTGTCTGGAACTAAACACCAGCTCACTCCCCTCACAAGTGTATGACTCTCCTTGTGGTCAGTGGTACATGTTCAAGGCCACTTTCACCAAATACAGCAGCAAGTGAGTCAAAGTGCCTCTCCAGTACTCACCATGGTAAGGCTGGGCACAGAGGTTTTCCTCTGAGCCTCCTTTTTTCCAGACGTCAGATGAATTGGTACTTGCTATGGCATGTCCACCCTTCAGAGTCAACCTGTACTGGGCAGCTCCGTACAGAGAGTGGTGCTCACATTTCCACCACAGCATGGCATTGGAGTCACAGCTGAACATTCTCAAGGTATCCACGGGTTTGGTAATGTCTAGGCCAAGGCACTTCTGGGATTGCAAATGAAAGAGTCGATGCTGGGACACCCACTTCCACAACATGTCCTTGGTTTCATCACAGTCCTTTGCTACTATCCAGTCATTCAGTGGCGTGATGCACTTGCCTGTGTTTTCATTAACGATGGTGAATGAATCATTACCTGAGACAAGACAGGCAGAAAAGACATTTCAGGATTCTGAATTATGTGGTTGATATGCCCTGGCCCCTGTTTGCTAAGGAGAGTCTGAGCACCCCTGGACTGTTAAGACCCTCCAAGCTGTATAAACTGTAATGTTCTACACAAGGTCGGAGGACAGTGAGAGCCAGAGAGGCAGTTCAGTGTTGTGTAAGAGCATGGGCTCTGGAGCCAGTCTGCCTGGGTTTCTAGCTTGCCTCTGCTACTTACCGGCCATGTGATCAGGATGTTATTTACCTGCTATGCCTCAGCTTCCTCCTTTGTAAAACAGTACTTCATAGGGTAGATGTGAGGATACAATGAGCTCATACATGTAAAGCACTTAGAATAGTATGCATATTTGTTATTGCCATTCACTCAACTATTTCTCCCCCTTATTTAGTAAGATGAAGAAACTCCTTAGTTTTCATCTTCTTTAGATAAGTGACCTGTAGTCAATGAAAGATATCCTGAGCTTATTCAGGACTGCAATTCTGTCTTGCTTACACTTTGGCTACTACAGCAGGGTAAATTGTTATATAACATTAATGTGTCTGAGAGGAAATAGGGTAGAAGCAGAATAGTGAGATAAAAGGATGAGAGGAAATGGTGGCCTGGGTTCTGACGGTAGGGGCACCTATGACAAGCTCCACTCTTGAACCTCCAGGAAGGTGACAGGATGCCCCTGGGGAGGGGATGTGGGGACTGACCACCTGGATCGCCCGGGAAGGTCAAACCTGAGCTCCAGAAATCACCTGAGCCACAGGATTCAAGACCCAGTAGGTTTGGACAACGGGAAACTCAGAAGTAATCAGTGTGAGCTGAGGGCAAAGGGAGGGATCTCCCTGAATGCTTCCCTGGCAGTTTTGCATGAGCTGGGGAAGACCTCAGTAGTGACAGAAACTGAATTTCTGTTAATCTGGTAGAATGGGACCTCAGAACAAAACTTAATTTGATTTTATGAAAAGAAAGTAGTACACTGCTTCTTGCACGCCTGAGTTTGTGGAGCAAGAGTCACATCTGTTACAGAAAACCACAATTGAACAACTTGGTCAGTGCTTTTACAAAGAAACATTTTCCGACAAAGAAACACTTTTTGAAGGTATAGCACAGAACCTCACGTTGGTGAGCTGAAATAGTTTAGACAAACGTAAGGAATCTTTGTCAATGAACCAAAGGGTTCAGCAGAAGGAGCTGTAAGATTTTAGTTCTCAAAAGGCACTCTGATTTTGATACCAGCCTCACATTCAGTGGTTTTACTAACACTAAACACCTTTTCTAGTAATAATTCACAGGCTTGCAGAGTTAAAAATTCTCACACTAAGTAAGGCCTTGAGGGGAAATTTCACCATGCAAATAACAACTATAAAATTAAGTCCAATTCCAGTTTGAACTTTGGACGGAAGTTTTGTTTGTTTTAAATAGCAGTAGCAGGGGCTTCCCTGGTGGCGCAGTGGTTGAGAGTCCGCCTGCCGATGCAGGGGACACGGCTTCGTGCCCCGGTCCAGGAGGATCCCACATGCCGCGGAGCAGCTGGGCCCGTGAGCCATGGCGGCTGAGCCTGCGCGTCCGGAGCCTGTGCTCCACAATGGGAGAGGCCACAACCGTGAGAGGCCCGCGTACCGCAAAAGAAAAAAAAAAAAAGCAGTAGCAGCACCAAGAGAAACAACAGGAACAAGAACAAAATCCTTTAAAACTTTATTTCTGCTTTCAAATTGGTATTTTAAAATACTGCCTAGGGTTGCAGCTAGATCTGTTTGGATAGCAGCTTCCATCCCTCACTCTTCTTTGACATCACTCTGCCATTCTCTATTTTATGGGCACAGCTTGGAAGGATAGTTAACAAAAAAAAGGAAAATGTACTATTTTAGAAGATTATCAGACTGTGATGTACCTCTTTCCCAACCTATTCCCTCTCACCTCTCCTGTGTTCCAAAGTATCAGGAATTACCGCAGAAAAAAAGAAGTCTGCTTCTGCAGGAGAGTGGGCGGTGGCCACCCCTGCTGGAACCGTCCCCTCTCTTGCCCTATAATCTCTCTGCACATTATAATCTTTCCTGGGCACTTTGCTCTGTGCCCTTTGACCCCAGCTTTGCCTACCTTTGCAATCTGGATTTCTAGATTTTCTAAGTTGCCTTTGCAGAATGCAATGGATTAGCTACAGCTCTTAGAATAGTGGAAAGAGCAGTGGAATAAGGAGTTAGGGTCCTAGACTGAAGACTTACCTCTGCTATTGGTTAGCTGGGAGACCTTGGGGAAGTCAATTAATCTCCTCAGGGTCTTCTAATCTCCAAATGTAAGATGAAAGCAGTGGATATAAGAAATCTAAGTCACTTCCAGTACTAACATCCTATGCTTCTACTAACTGAGTTTTTCTAGCCTTGTAGGCTTTACAGGCCTGTGCTAAGTTCATTGCATATTGTTCTTAAACAGATGTCCACAACTTTATTATGTCATGCTAGTAGAATTTTAGGTCATTTGAATTCCATCTGTATTGGGCACGTGCACTTAAGTGACAGTGCTGCTTTATAAGTACTCTTTAGAAGAGAAAAAAAATTTAACCTTTCCCATTTACTGTATGTTCAACTTTTAGGACACCCATGGACTTAACAAGCTTGTAGGACCTCTGAAAGACTACAGGAGAGGTGTGGAGTAGCTACATTGAATAGGAATTGCCAAGCTTCTTACCTAATCGCAAACATCTGTGATTATAGATACTTGCCTCATTCTAAATCTGTCTTTTAACCAAGTATGTAATATCAATGCTTGACACCTATAGTGATCACTTAGCAAATACATTAATTATTGATATGATTTAAGGAAACTTGTTATTAGCCTTCATACATGATGTATGTGTAAGCATTCGTACATAATACATAACGTAGGGAGAGTCTTGTACTCATGATGTTTTCCCCTATCTTTCTTTACCCTTAAGAAGAAGCGTTCAGTCTGCCCCAGTCTTGTGACCCTATTGGGAGGGTAGGTTGAAGAGTGGGAAGAAGAACTAAGAAGGTGTGAAAATAATTTATTTAGAAAATTTGTTTAATAAGGGTCTATGACATATATCAGAAATGTATTACACTTTGAAAAGGTGATTGCAGAGCAATTTATAAAACAGATTCTTTATTGATAGCCCTATATTGCATCTTGTTCACTTTATACTGGCCCTAAATGGAATTTTAATATTTACCTACAAATACAATATTGGGACAAGTCTAAAAGACAGAGGTTGATGAAAAGAAGCCTCAACACCTCTAGCAGCACTTTTTAATGTTTCGTTTTATATAAACATTTTACTGGTGTTTGAGAGGAAATGGCTACATAGCATTATCATAATTGAAAATGAATTTTTAGACCATCACAGGAAAACTATTTCTTATTGTCTGATTGTGAAGTAACTCCTTTGTTACAAGCCCTAAACCAAAGAGTTCTGCACATTCCAAAGAGAAGTTGGACCTCAACTTTTTGTAACCACAGACAAATGGAGAAGAGATGGCTTGGGAAGGCAAGAAGGATGAAGACTGCAGCTTTTTTAGTTTCAGGGGAACTTCCACAGCCCACACTGCTAAGCATTTTGTGGAGCTGCTACCATGTGTGCACAGAGTGTACACTAGGAGAGACTCAGAAGTCTAGATTTGCCAGTTCAAAAACAGGTCCTCCTGCGTGCAGCAGCGGGGAGACCCAACTCAGCCAAAAATAAATAAATAAAGCCAAAACAAACAAACAAAACACAGGTCCTGAAGTGACACCTGGGTCCACATCAGTGTACTAGCAGTCAGAAAGTCATGGGGTTCAGACTGGGTGGTGTGGGCTGGTGAGAACCTCAGAAGTCCCTGAAGAATGAGTTTACTTCAAGCTGCTGGCTCTCCAAGGAGGCAAAAAAAGTTAACTAAGCAATTGGCATTTGCCCAAGGACACAGAGGTACTCGTCCAGCGTCTGAGCAATGGAGACCACCTGCGCAAACCTAGCTGCGTACATGGGATGGAGTGCACGCCATCACCAGCATCATGAAGCCGGCATACTGCCAACAAGCTACCCAAGTGGCTAGGGTTTCAAAATTCCAGCGCTTCCCTTAATAGGGCCACAAGTCTGGTCTGATGGTGCGTGTAAGCTGATCAGAGCAGCTGCTCAAGGTGGGGAAGGATGCAGGAAAACAAATACCTGCGAGGACCTAGTGCAGGAAGAATGGCGTTAAGCTGGTGCTCTTTGCTTTGGGTTAATGAGAAAGGCCAGGGATTGCAGAGACTGCAAAAATTAAGGAAGTCTTGAGTTCTATGGGGGAGACAAAACAGATAAGACTAAAGCAAATGTAGATGGAAACCAAGAGTATAGTGATTGAAAGGCTAGAGTGTTTTGACTATAGTTAGTCGCTGCGGTGAAAATTTTCTCTCTGGATTAGGGGGCAGGCAGAACAGAATTTCTCACAGCAGTAAAGGCCTTTAGGTAGTTTCCAACATGGAGGATCAAAGAACACAGAAATGTGAGTCAGCACAGGGTCAACTAAAAAGTTCTGGATGTAGATAAGACGATGCCACTCATACGCTGAACAAACTATAACTCAGATAGTAACTTAGTTTAGCTGCAAAGAAAGTAAATGCCACAAGCAAACTGAAGCTTTTCAAAAACTCCCTCGACCATCTTTCACTTCCTCATCTAGACAAGATGACGGAAGTGATAGGTAGGGACGGCTCATGGATTGCCTATTAAGCGGCCAGACTAAGAAACAAAATCCTCAGCGCACCTTTGGCCAAGGCAAAAAGAGAAAGTAAAAGCATACTCCAGGTGCTGCGAAGGGGTTGGTGCGGCAAGCACTGCCCAGAGCATCAGCGATCCTGGTCCTGCTTCTGAAGCGACAGGCAGGAGGTCTCCGGGCAAGCAACCTGAACTCCACCGCGGGACCACCGGCCTCTGGGGTAGGGCATGGGGCGGTCGTCTGGAGCTGATAAGCCAAGTAGAAGAAACGCTCGCTGCTCGAGGCACTGGGGGAGGGCATCATAACAGAGTCACGGCCATGGTCACCGGAGGAGACATGGCTTTTTGATGTGCACCATGAGCGCAGTGAAGTCAGGGCATCGTTACTCATTCTGGCGCTGTGGGTGGAAAGCTCCTCTTGACATTGAGTGGCCAAGGTGACCAAGGGACGAAGGAGGGGCGAGATGGGCGGGATGGGGCTTGGGGGGGGGTGTTAAGGAGCCCTATACTCTAGGGAAGCAAGATTTTAGAGGAGAGAGGACGAGGAAGGAGCGGGAGCCTCGTTCTGAAAAGACTCTGGGTGCCTCCGCTACGGTGGACTCCTCGCCCTCAGCACGAGAAAAGCCCGGCGCTCCCACGCCCCACCCAGCCCTCCTCCGGGACCCCGGGGGGTAATGGAGCTGCTTCTCCCTGGACCTCCCTTCGGCTCACTTGTCCGGCTCCAGCCCCTAGCAAAGCAGAGGTGACGTGACCCCGGAGCGCAGCCCTAACCCGAACTGAGGAAAGTCAGCCGGCCTGGCAACGTCGAGGTCCCTAGCCGGCCGGCGAGCGGACGCGCCCGCGGTTACCTGAGCGGTCAGAGGGCTCCACCAGACCGAAGCACGGGAGGAGCAGCACGAGCAGCTCCGCCGCACGGAGAGGGGTGGCCCAGCGCGTCCTCATCCTGAGCCGGCTCGGGCGGGTCAGTCGAGTCCTCGGGGGCACTCAGCACCCACCACTCCCGCTGCGCGCAGTCAGCCCCGCCAGCGCCTTTGGCCCCTGGCTTCCCCCGGTGGTCCGGACCCGCCCCCGCCGCCCTCGGCCAATCGGATCAGCACGTCCTCGGTCCCAGGGCGTGGGGGGGGGCGGTGCGGATACAAGGCGGGAAGACGATGCGTAAGGAGCTCTGCGCACCTGCGAAGGGCGGCCCCGCGAGGAGGCGGGTGGTGAGCGTCAGGCCAGAGGGCAGAGCGTCACCCAGACTAACGGATGAGGGGGGCCTGCGGCCCGCCGCTTCTTCAGTAAAGTTGAGGAGACGCGGCCCTTGCTGGGACTTGGCACTGCCCTGGTGAGTGTTCATTTTAGGACCTTGATTTCTGCCTAGCCCCCCTCAGTCAGGCAAGACTTCTTCCTTTTGCACGGTTGGCCTGGGAAGGCACCCACATCCCCTCGTACCCCAAAGAGGGAAATGGGCACCCATCCTGTTACAGCTGCGGTCGAGCCAAAGAATTCAGTCGTCCTTGGCAACGTCTTGCGTATTTTGATAGTGCAAACAAAGGTGAGGTAATGGCACAATGAGGTTCGACCCACAGTTGTTAAAGAATTAAAAGCAAGAGCTATTCGAGTGACCCTATAATACTTCCAAGGATGATTAGGCTTTATAACCATTTGGCTTTTGCAAGTAAGCTCTTTTCTTAATAATTAAACAGCAACAATAATAATCCAATAGAAATGTGGAAGTCTGCATCCAAAACTGGTAATTGTGAGAGTAGAATTTATCCTCAGCCTGTGGGAACCGCCATCATTATAAACAGGGTGATCTAAGTTACCTGGATCTGAATGTCCTATATTTTTAAACCCGTATTTACTGAGCGCATGGTGTGTGCCGGGGATGGCCTCCCGCCCTCCCTACAGGGTGAATTCTTCCAGGAAGAGGTGAATAGGAAGTTTACCTTTTCTGATGCCAACCACCAAGGCTTGGATGATGGCTTCCAAAGCTCCCTTGGCCCTGTTCTCTCACCAAGCCCCTGCCTTTCGGTTCAGTGTATATATTGAGCACCTGTCAGCACAGGAACTGGGCACTTCCCAGGATGAGATCAAAGGATGACACCCTGCCCTCTCCAGCTTACTGAGTACTGGGGGAGAGTGAGGCACACACAGTAAATCAGGGCAGAATGAATGGGGAGACTCCACAAAGCTTCAAGGAAGGCAACACCTCAAATGGGCCTTGAAGCATGGGTAATGGGTAGGCATTTGACCAGGCACAGCTGGTGGGAGGAAAATACTGACAGAACAGAGGCAGGAAAAGGCAAAGCAGTGTCAGAAGATAGTCAAGAGTCCCGTGTGGCCACCCTGCAGGGTGCAGGTGCGTGTTGAAAGAAGCTGTCATGCAGGCCTAAGTGGAAATGACAGCAGAAAAGTGAGATGTGGCTATTTTGTGAAATGCCTTGAACAAGATATTAAAGACTTTGACTTAATTCTGTAGGGAATGGGCAGTGGCAAGTTCTGGTTAAGACAATCTGCTACTGCTCTGATTCCCTCGACGTCTGTGGCTGCTTACCTTTCTGATCCTGCCCAGCTTGGAGCTCCTTGACAGCAGTGATCTTTTTTTCTTCATTAATAGAACCAGGCCTGTCTCAGAGTGAGCTCTCGATAAATATTAGTTTACCTAATTAGTGAGTGCCTAAAGCTGCTACCTTAGCCTAGGGCGGTATGAGCTCTGGCTTGCATTATATTGCAATAGTTTCTCAATTAACCTCACTGCCAACAGCTGTTAGCCTCTCAGGAAAGTGAAGGCTTCTAAACATGGTCTGAAATGTGCTGCCTTTCCTTCACTCACACCCTTTCAGTGCTACTTGCTTATAGCAGGGGTTCCTAAATGGGAGTTCAGGGGGATTGTGAACCCCTGAAATTGTATGCAGCTTTATGAATGCGCTTTCCTTTCTTTCTTTCTTCCTTCCTTCCTTCCTTCCTTCCCTCCCTCCCTCCCTTCTTCCTTTCTTCCTTTCTTTCTTTCTTTCTTTCTTTCTTTCTTTCTTTCTTTTCTTTTCTTTTCTTTCTTTTCTTTCTTTCTTATGAGGAGGGGTCCAAGGCTTTCATGAGAGTCTCAAAGAAGGCCATTCCTTCAAAGAAGGAAGAAAATTCCATGTAAGATAAAGCAAACCCCTCTATGACCCCACTCTTTGTCTTTAATTACTTTCCTATGTCACTCCTTGATTCAAGCAACCTGTCTAAATGTCTTGCCTTTTCCTATCTCTGCCCATATGTTTATATTTTCCCCTATCAAGAATTCCTCTTTTCCCCCATCCTTGTCTTAGTTCCACCTTTCCAGTTAAGGCCCTGCTCAAATCTCATACTTTATATAAAATGTTTCTAAGACGGTCTCTAACCTTCCGGGATTCCAATCATCGGTAGAAGGTACATTCTGTTCCCTTGGTAGTGCTACCTCCTGCGGCTATTTTTTCTGTAAGTACATATGCCTTGACATTCCACCTAGGTTATAGATCCTAAATAAACATTTATTGTCTATGGTGACAGTAGAAAGCAGTGTATCCTTTAAGCCTCAACTTGAATGTCACTTCTCAAAGAAACCTTTCTTGACTCTGCAGGCTAGGTGAGCTTCCTCTGTGACAGGTTCTCAGTGCATGCCACACTTTGTCTTGATAGCACTTAGCACAGCTGGATTAAATAATTACGTGCTTGCACGTTTGTTGAATGTCTGTCTCCCTCCCCAGGCCATAGGACCCATGAATGTGGTGACTGTATCTATTTTAGTCACTTCTATGTTCGCAGTACCTAGCCCATGAGTTGCTGGATGAATAAAAGAATAAATACGTGGTAAATGCCTCATAAATGGTGCAGGTAACAGGAGGTCTAGGTATTTAAAAGAGGGAGAAATCAGGGTGAAAGTGAGGGTCTGCAGGCCTTGATCTTCCCAGACCAGGGCGTGAACCCATGTGCCCTGCATTGGCAGGTGGATTCTTAACCACTGCGCCACCAGGGAAGTCCCATTTCACTACTGTTTATTACTATTATACTCATTGTGGAAACTGAAACAACACAGACAGTATCAACAACTTGACCATGGTCAGTAGCCATAAGTGAAGATACCAAGAATTTGCATGAGTGTGTGTGGTTGTTACTATTATTTTATTGCCAGTTACAATTAAGGAGAGGGAGTATGAACTTTCAGGACCCCTGAAGTCATGTTTTTTTTTCTTCTTTAACATCTTTATTGGAGTATAATTGCTTTACAATGGTGTGTTAGTTTCTCCTATATAACAAAGTGAATCAGCTATACATATACATATATCCCCAAATATCCTCCCTCTTGAGTCTCCCTCCCACCCTCCCTATCCCACCTCTCTAGGTGGTCACAAAGCATGGAACTAATCTCCCTGTGCTATGCAGTTGCTTCCCACTAGCTATCTATTTCACATTTGGTAGTGTATATATCTCCATGCCACTCTCTCACTTTGTCCCAGCTTACCCCTCCTTCTCCCTGTGTCCTCAAGTCCATTCTCTACGTCTGAGTCTTTATTGCTGTCCTGCCCCTAGGTTCTTCAGAACCTTTTCTTTTTTTAGATCCCATATATATGTGTTAGCATAGGGTATTTGTTTTTCTCTTTCTGACTTCACTGTGTTTCACAGACTCTAGGTCCATCCACCTCACTACAAATAACTCAATTTCATTTCTTTTTATGGCTGAGTAATATTCCATTGTATATATGTCCCACATCTTCTTTATCCACTTCATCTGTCAATGGACACTTAGGTTGCTTCCATGTCCTGGCTATTATAAATAGTACTGCAATGAACATTGTGGTACATGACTATTTTTGAATTATGGTTTTCTCAGGGTATAGCCCAGTAGTGGGATTGCTGGGTCATATGGTAGTTCTGTTTTTAGTTTTTTAAGGAACCTCCATACTGTTCTCATAGTGGCTGCATCAATTTACATTCCCACCAACAATACAAGAGGGTTCCCTTTTCTCCACACCCTCTCCAGCATTTATTCTTTGTAGATTTTTACATGATTGACATTCTGACCCGTGTGAAGTGATACCTCATTGAAGTTTTGACTTGCATTTCTCTAAGGATTAGGAACGTTGAGCATCCTTTCATGTGTTTGTTGGCAATCTGTATATCTTCTTTGGAGAAGTGTCTATTTAGGTCTTCTGCCCATTTTTGGATTGGGTTGTTTGTTTTTTTGATATTGAGCTGCATGTATATTTTGGAGATTAATCCTTTGTCAGTTGCTTCGTTTGCAAATATTTTCTCCCATTCTGAGGGTTGTCTTTTCGTCTTGTTTATGCTTTCCTTGGCTGTGCAAAAGCTTTTAAGTCTCAGTAGGTCCCATTTGTTTACTTTTGTTTTTATTTCCATTTCTCTAGGAGGTGGGTCAAAAAGGATCTTGCTGTGATTTATGTCATAGAGTGTTCTGCCTGTTTTCCTCTAAGAGTTTTTATAGTGTCTGGCCTTACATTTAGGTCTTTAATCCATTTTAAGTTTATTCTTGTGTATGGTGTTAGGGAGTGTTCTAATTTCATTCTTTTACATGTAGCTGTCCAGTTTTCCCAGCACCACTTATTGAAGAGGCTGTCTTTTCTCCATTGTATATTCTTGCCTCCTTTATCAAAGGTAAGGTGACCATATGTGCGTGGGCTTATCTCTTGGCTTTCTATCCTATTCCATTTATTTTATATTTTTGTTTTTGTGCCAGTACCATACCGGCACGATTACTGTAGCTTTGTATTATAGTCTGAAGTCAGGGAGCCTGATTCCTCCTGCTCCGTTTTTCTTTCTCAGGATTGCTTTGGCTATTTGGGGTCTTTTGTATTTCCATACAAAGTGTGAAAATTTTTGTTCTACTCCTGTGAAAAATGCCAGTGGTAGTTTGATAGGGATTGCACTGAATCTGTAGATTGCTTTGGGTAGTATAGTCATTTTCACAATGTTGATTCTTCCAATCCAAGAACGTGGTATATCTCTCCATCTATTTGTATCATCTTTAATTTCTTTCATCAGTGTCTTATAACTTTTGCCTACAGGTCTTTTGTCTCCTTAGGTAGGTTTATTCCTAGGTATTTTATTCTTTGTTGCAATGGTAAATGGGAGTGTTTCCTTAATTTCTCTTTCAGAATTTACATCATTAGTGTATAGGAATGCAAGAGATTTCTGTGCATTAATTTTGTATCCTGCTACTTTACCAAATTCATTGATTAGTCCTAGTAGTTTTCTGGTGGCACCTTTAGGATTCTCTATGTATAGTATCATGTCATCTGCAATCAGTGACAGTTTTACTTCTTTTCCAATTTGGATTCCTTTTATTTCTTTTTCTTCTCTTATTGTTGTGGCTAAAACTTCCAAAACTATGTTGAATAATAATGGTGAGAGTGGGCCACCTTGTCTTGTTCCTGATCTTAGTGGAAATGCTTTCAGTTTTTCACCATTGAGAACGATGTTGGCTGTGGGTTTGTCATATATGGCCTTTATTATGTTGAGGTAAGTTCCCCCTATGCCTACTTTCTGGAGGGTTTTTATCATAAATGGGTGTTGATTTCTGTTGAAAGATTTTTCTGCATCTATTGAGATGATCATATGGTTTTTATCCTTCAATTTGTTAATATGGTTTATTACATTGATTGATTTGCATATATTGAAGAATCCTTGGGAGAAACCCCACTTGATCATGGTGTATGATCCTTTTAATGTGCTGTTGGATTCTGTTTGCTAGTATATAGTTGAGGATTTTTGCATCTATATTCATTAGTGATATTGGCCTGTAGTTTTCTTTTTTTGTGACATCTTTGTCAGGTTTTGGTATCAGGGTGATGGTGGCCTTGTAGAATGAGTTTGGGAGTGTTCCTCCCTCTGCTATATTTTGGAAGAGTTTGAGAAGGATAAGTGTTAGCTCTTCTCTAAATGTTTGATAGAATTTGCCTGTGAATCCATCTGGTCCTGGGCTTTTGTTTGTAGGAAGATTTTTTAATCAGTTTCAATTTCAGTGCTTGTGATTGGTCTGTTTATATTTTCTATTTCTTCCTGGTTCAGACTTGGAAGGTTGTGCTTTTCTAAGAATTTGTCTATTTCTTCCAGGTTGCCCATTTTATTAGCATATAATGCTTGTAGTAATCTCTCATGATCCTTTGTATTTCTGCCATGTCAGTTGTTATTTCTCCTTTTTCATTTCTAATTCTCTTGATTTGAGTCTTCTCCCTTTTTTTCTTTATGAGTCTGGCTTATGGTTTATCAATTTTGTTTATCTTCTCAAAGAACCAGCTTTTAGTTTTATTGATCTTTGCTATTGTGTCCTTCTTTTTCATTTATTTCTGATCTGATTTTTTGATTTCTTTCCTTCTCCTAACTTTGGGTTTTTTTGTTCTTCTTTCTCTAGTTGCTTTAAGTGTAAGGTTAGGTTGTTTATTTGAGATTTTTTTGTTTCTTGAGGTAGGATTGTATTGCTATAAACTTCCCTCTTAGAACTGCTTTTGCTGCATCCCATGGGTTTTGGGCTGTCGTGTTTCATTGTCATTTGTTTCTAGGTGGTTTTTGATCTCCTCTTTTATTTCTTCAGTGATATCTTGGTTATTTAGTAGCATATGGTTTAGCCTCCATGTGTTTGTATTTTTTACAGTTTTTTTCCTGTAATTGATATCTAGTCTCATAGCGTTGTGGTCGGAAAAGATACTTGATATGATTTCAAATTTCTTAAATCTACCAAGGCTTGATTTGTGACCCAAGATATGATCTATCCTGGAGAAAGTTCCATGAGCACTTGAGAAGAAAGTGTATTCTGTTGTTTTTGGATGGAATGTCCTATAAATACAAATTAAGTCCATCTTGTTTAATGTATCATTTAAAGTTTGTGTTTCCTTATTTATTTTCATTTTGGATGATCTGTCCATTGGTGAAAGTGGGGTGTTAATGTGCCCTACTCTTATTGTGTTACTGTCGATTTCCCCTTTTATGGCTCTTAGCATTTACCTTATGTATTGAGGTGCTCCTATATTTGGTGCATAAATATTTTCAATTGTTATATCTTCTTCTTGGATCGATCCCTTGATCATTATATAGTGTCCTTCTTTGTCTCTTCTAATAGTCTTTATTTTAAAGTCTATTTTGTCTGATATGAGAATTGCTTCTCCAGCTTTCTTTTGATTTGCATTTGCATGGAGTATCTTTTTCCATCCCCTCACTTTCAGTCTGTATGTGTCCTTAGGTCTGAAGTGGGTCTCTTGTAGACAGCATATATGTGGGTCTTGTTTTTGTATCTGTTCAGCCAGTCTATGACTGGGTTGGAGCATTTAATACATTTACACTTAAGGTAATTATCGATATGTATGTTCTTATAACCATCTTCTTAATTGTTTTGGGTTTGTTATTGTAGATCTTTTCCTCCTCTTGTGTTTCCTGCCTAGAGAAATTCCTTTAGCAGTTGTTGTAAAGCTGGTTTTTTGGTGCTGAATTCTCTTAGCTTTTGCTTGTCTGTAAAGGTTTTATTTTCTCCGTCGAATCTGAATGATATCTTTGCTGGGTAGAGTAATCTTGGTTGTCCGTTTTTCCCTTTTATCACCTTAAATATGTTCTGCCACACCCTTCTGGCTTGCAGAGTTTCTGCTGAAAGATCAGATGTTAACCTTATAGGGATTCCCTTGTATGTTATTTGTTGCTTTTCCCTTGCTACTTTTAATACTTTTTCTTTGTATTTAATTTTAGATAGTTTGATTAATTTGTGTCTTGGTGTGTTTCTCCTTGCATTTATCCTGTATAGGACTCTCTCCCCTTCCTGTACTTGATTGACTATTTCCTTTCCCATATTAGGGAAGTTTTCAACTATAATCTCTTCAAATATTTTCTCAGTCCCTTTTTTTTCCTCTTCTTCTTCTGGGACCCCTATAATTTGAATGTTGGTGCATTTAATGTTGTCCCAGAGGTCTCTGAGACTGTCTTCAATTCTTTTCGTTCTTTTTTCTTTATTCTGCTCTGCGTTAGTTGTTTCCACTATTTTATCTTCCAGGTCACTTATTCATTTTTCTGCCTCAGTTATTCTGCTATTGATTCCTTCTAGAGAATTTTAAATTTCATTTATTGTGTTGTTCATCATCGTTTGTTTGCTCTTTAGTTCTTCTAGGTCCTTGTTAAACGTTTCTTGTATTTTCTCCATTCTATTTCCAAGATTTTGGATCATCTTTACTATCATTATTCTGAATCTTTTTTCAGGTAGACTGCCTATTTTCTCCTCATTTGTTTGGTCTGGTGGGTTTTTACCTTGTTCCTTCATCTGCTGCATATTTCTCTGTCTTCTTATTTTGTTTAACTTACTGTGTTTGGGGTCTCCTTTTCACAGCTGCGGGTTTGTAGTTCCAGTTGTTTTTGGTGTCTGCCCCCTATGGGTAAGGCTGGTTCAGTGGGTTGTATAGGCTTCCTGATGTAGGGGACTGGTGCCTCCGTTCTGGTGGATGAGGCTGGATCTTGTTTTCTGGTGGGCAGGAACGTGTCTGGTGGTTTATTTTGGGGTGTCTGTGAACTTAGTATGATTTTAGGTAGCCTCTCTGCTAATGGGTGGGGTTGTGTTCCTGTCTTGCTAGTTGTTTGGCATGGGCTATCCATCATTGTAGCTTGCTGGTCATTGAGTGGAGCTGGGTTTTAGTGTTGAGATGGAGATCTCTGGGAGAGCTCTCACTGATTGATATTACTTGGGCCCAGGAGGTCTCTGGTGGACAAATGTCCTGAACTCGGCTCTCCCACCTCAGAGGCTCAGGCCTGACACCCGGCCAGAGCACCAAGACCCTGTCAGCCACACGGCTCAGAAGAAAAGGGAGAAAAAAAAAGCAAGCAAGCAAGAAAAAATAAAATAAGATGAAGTAATTAAAATAAAAAATTGAAAAAATTATTAAAATAAAAAATAAAAACTAGTAAAAAAAGAAAGAGAAAGAAGAGAGCAACCAAACCGATAAACAAATCCACCAATGATAACACGTGATAAAAACTATACTAAAAAACAAACAAACAAACAAAAAACCAGACAGACAGAACCCTAGGACAAATGGTAAAAGCAATCCTATACAGACAAGATCACACAAAGAAGCATACACACTCACAAAAAGAGAAAAAGGAAAAAAAAATATATATGAAAGGAAGAGAGTAACCAAATCAATAAACAAATCTATAAATGATAATAAGCTCTAAATACTAAACTAAGATAAACATAAAACCAGAAACAAAGTAGATGCAGAAAGGAAACCCCAAGTCTACAGTTGCTCCCAAAGTGTACTGCCTCAATTTGGGGATGATTCATTGTCTATTTGGGTATTCCACAGTTGGTGGGTACATCAGGTTGATTGTGGAGATTTAATCCGCTGCTCCTGGGGCTGCTGGGAGAGATTTCCTTTTCTCTTCTTTGTTCGCACAGCTCTTGGGGTTCATTTTTGGATTTGGCCCCGCCTCTGCATGTAGATTGCCCTCTGGCGTCTGTTCTTCACCCAGACTGGAGGGGGTTAAAGTAGCAGCTGATTAGGGGGCTGTGGCTCACTCAGGCCAGGGGGGAGGGAGGGGTACAGAATGCAGGGTGAGCCTGTGGGGGCAGAGGCTGGTGTGACGTTGCAACAGCCTGAGACATGCCGTGTGCTCTCCCAGGAAGTTGTCCCTGGATCCCGGGACCCTGGCAGTGGCGGGCTGCACAGGCTCCTGGGAGGGGAGGTGTAAGTGACCTGGGCTCGCACACAGGCTTCTTGGTGGCTGCAGCAGCAGCTTTAGCGTTTCATTCCTGTCGCTGGTGTCCACGTGATAGCCACGGCTCACGCCCATCCCTGGAGCTTGTTTAGGCGGTGCTCTGAATCCCCTCTCCTCGCGCACCCTGAAACAATGGTCTCTTGCCTCTTAGGCAGTTCCAGACTTTTTCCCAGACTCCCTCCCAGCTAGCTGTGGTGCACTAGCCCCCTTCAGGCTGTGTTCACGTGGCCAACCCCAGTCCTCTCCCTGGGATCCGACCTCTGAAGCCTGAGCCTCAGCTCCCAGCCCCCACCGGTCCCGGCGGGTGAGCAGACAAGCCTCTCAGGCTGGTGAGTGCTGGTGGGCACCGATCCTCTGTGTGGGAATCTCTCCGCTTTGCCCTCTGCACCCCTGTTGCTGCGCTCTCCTCCGTGGCTCCGAAGCTTCCCCCCTGCCCAACCCCATCTCCACCAGTGAAGGGGCTTCCTAGTGTGTGGAAACCTTTCCTCCTTCATGGCTCCCTTCCACTGGTGCAGGACCCGTCCCTATCTTTTTGTCTCTGTTTATTCTTTTTTCTTTTGCCCTACCCAGGTACGTGGGGAGTTTCTTGCCTTTTGGGAGGTCTGAGGTCTTCTGCCAGCGTTCAGTAGGTGTTCTGTAGGAGTTGTTCCACATGTAGATGTATTTTTGATGTATTTGTGGGGAGGAAGGTGATCTCCACGTCTTACTCCTCTGCCATCTTGAAGGTCCCCCCTGAAGTCATGTTTTTAATTGTAAAGTATATCATACCTAAAAAAGAGTGGCTATGCTTGGGGGCCTCCTCCTGATTATACCCACCTCACTACCACACAGAAGTAACACTCCTCTGAATTATCATTCATTGTTTACAGTTTCCCATCTATGATTCATTTCTTAAACAGTGTATGTAACTTGGCTTGTTTTTGAATTTTATGCAAATAGAATCATTTCAAGTTTTTTTCCTACTTCTCCTTTTTGCTCAAAATTACACCTGTGACATTCATCCGTGTTGGCATTTGTAGGTATAATTCATTCATTTTTACGTGGTATTCAATTATAAGAATAAAGCACACTTTATCCATTCTCTTATTGGTGGACATTTGGGTAGGTTCCAGCTGGGTGGTTTGCTGTCCTTAGTAATGCTTCTGTGAACATTTTTGTACACATCTCCTGTGCACATTGCTGGATTTTCCTGAGGGTGTGTTCTTAGAAGTGGAATTCCTGGAGCATAGTGTATGTTCAGCATCACATTATTAGACGATGTCAATGCGCTTTCCATTCTGCTCTCCCAGTGATGTGCACATGTGTTTCCACTGCTGAACACCTCCATCAGCACTTGGCATTTTAACATTTTTGGTGGGAGGCAAAATGGTATCTGATTGTGGTTTAAAGTTGCATTTCCCTGATTACTAATGAGGTTGAACATGTTTTCCTATGATTATTGGTTATTTGTATTTCCTTTTCCAGTTCTTGTACAGGTTATTTGTCTGTTTTCTCTTGGATCCATTCCATGACCTTCCCTCCCTTGACTCCCAAGGGGCTGCTCTGCATTTTTCAGGCTCCCTCACCCACTGCCTTCTGATTAGGTTCAGCTAGTGGGAGTTCCTGACAGGAGATGGAAGTTTGGGAAGGGGAGGCCCTGAGGTGTTTCTCTCCTCTCTGCTTTGCAAGTTTGTCTAGCAGTGCTGTGTCTCTTCTGTGGTTCCAGCTTCTGCCTGGAAGCCTCACCCACCAGGCAACCCCTGTTTTGTTTCTAGCTCCTTTTGAATGGTTCCTTCTCCAAGGTTCTAGCTCCCACAGGGTAGCCCTGGCTCTTGTGCTGATAGCACCAGCCCTTTTCTGTCCCTCAGGCCCCATGGGTAGTAGTAGCTTCTTGTAGTTGTTACCTTCTACATAGCCTCATTAACACTTGTTTTTAGCCCCTCCAACACCTCTGTAACTAGTTCTTTCTCGATAGTAAAGTTCTTCTGTTGAACTTGTTTTGTTCTCCTCATTGGACCTTGGTGATACTGATTCAACTTACAAAAAAATTATACCTGAGACAGCATCCAAAATTGAGTTAGTATGTAAACAAGAAAAACTGCAAGTGGAGTGTGTTCACTGCACAAGGAGCTGTGGCATAAGGAGAGCCGGCGTGGGATGCATTTAAACTGAGGCTGCCCACAGATGGTCTCAGGTGTAGTAAGGAAGATCCAGGAGACCCAGGCAAGGGCTTGGTCTAAGAATAAATTTTAAACAATTCCCACTACACTATGATAATAAAGATCTGTGCTTATTCCTGGTCATAACTAAACTCATGAGAACTATAGTCATAGACATAGACCCCAAAGGTCAAAGACGAGATTGTAATTCATCCACTTAAAAAACAAAGAAAAAAATTTAAACAACTCTTCCTGTTAAAGTAAACTGAACTTCCTTCACAGACTTTCAACTGTAGAATTCTCAGATGAGGAAATACTCTGTTAGGATGTCTACAGAACATTGACGCAAGAGACTAGACAAGGAGTCGACGTGGTAGACGTTTTCACTTGCTTGACTTAACCTCATGCACAGACACCAAGGAACTGTGGAATTACAGAGCTCATAGAGATCTTGGAGTTCATTATCAGCCCTCTCACTTGATAGACAAGGAAACTGAGGCTCAGAGGATTCAGTGACCATTGTGGATATGAGGAACACTAAAGGGGTTAGTTGTAGACCCCTGAGATTCATAGGAAGAGTCCAAAACACCAACAAGAGCAACTTAGGGCTAGCGAGCTACTTCTGATTGGGGGCAGAGGTGGAATTTGGGTGTGAGGTGATGGTGCAAGGGTGGGTCACAGATCAAGAGGATGCTGATGCTTGTAGGAGTTGTGTAGCTGGTAGGAGTGTGTTGTAAAGATCAGTGATGTGTTTCAGATAGGAGTGCAATATCTCAAGCACGGTGGGAATTCTCTAGGAAACATTTTCATCAAAGGAGCATGCTTTGAAGAATAAGGAAATAATTGTGGTACAGATGATTTTCTGGATGTGGGAAATGCGATGAAGGGGTAAGTTTTGACTTTGCCAGAGACATGCATTCACTATGTTTTGTCAAAGAGGCAAGAACTGAGGTGATGTGTTTGCTTTTTCCTTATGTAATTGGAGGCTCTTTTCTCAGATTAACTAAATCCATTGCCCAAATCTGTTGCAAGAAAACAACAGTTCAAATGATAAATAACCAAAGCCTAGGAGTCCTTGCTTCTCGGGGAAACTGATCAGCTTTACACTTTAGAACAGTTATTTTTCCAACTTTAGCAGAAGATAAAGAAGGTCAGGTTTTCCAGCTTTAGAAATCAGAGGTGTTATGACCATATACCAAAGCTGACTCATAACCCAGGGACAAAGTTCAGGACCACCTAACCTGCTAGTTAAGGGTGAAGTTAAGAATGCTGGATTGCTAATTTTTAGAAATATATGTGAAGTGTAATGGTGAGAATCCTACTAAGAAATTCTATTACCTAGGGGCAAGAACCTATGACATTACCGTATTTACCAATTTTACCATTTGCTCGCCTTTTGTCAACTCACTAATATCTCCATAAAGCAGATGGTCCAAACCATTTCCTCTTCAGGACCCAGTTCCATCTCCCCATGGGCTTCCTCCATGGAGAGGAACATTCCTCTCACTTTGCTGATAGGCTAGAGGCCACTTGATGTGAGTTCACTAGATCTCTATTTTTCCTCTCTGTAAACTTATCTTTTTCTCAGCCTTGGAGGAAAAGCCAGCCCCCCCTTTTTTTAACTGTGCTCCCAATCACACTTCTCCCCTCTTCAATATTTTTTGTTTCTCCTTCTCCATGAATCAGAGGAAGAGAGACTCTGAGCATGTTTAAATTTTTAAAAAAAACTTCTTACTGTAGAATGTAAAAGCGACACCCAAAGTAGAGATAATTGCTGTTCCCATTTCCCTCCTTCAACAGTTATCAATATGTGGCCAGTCTTGTTTCATCTGTACTCTGACCCACTCTCCACTCTTCACAGATTATTTTGAATCAAATCTCAGACATCAAATATTTCATCTGTAAATATGTCAGCATACATCTCTAAAAGATAAGATCACGTAAAATATGCAACCGTATTATCTCCCGTAAAAACATTGACAACAATTCCTTAATACTGTTAAATATCCAACTGGTGTTCACATTTCCCCAGTTAGCTTATAAATGTTTTTTGCTTTTACATTGACACCAGTTGATATAGCTCTTAAATTATCTCTTAATCTCTGGGCACCCTGTCTTTCCATTCTTTTCCCCTTGTACTTGTGTGAGGAAGAGCCAGCTCATTTGTAGAATTTCTCACAGTCTGAACTTTTATTATTGCATCAGTGTTGTGTTGTTTAACATGTTCCATTATCCCTCATATTTCCTATAAATTAGTAGTAGGATTTATAAGATTCAGATTCAACTTATTCTTGACAGTACTATTTCCTATGTGTGGTACTTTTCCATCAGGGAGCACAAAATGTCATATTTTTTCTTGTTGTTTGGTGATGTTATCAGCCACTGATGATCATTACCTGGAACCTTTAGTTTATTAAGAATTAGAAAAGGGAGATGTTCTAATTCTACCATTTTTCCTTCACTTATTAGCTGGATGCTTCTTTAAAGAGAAGCTTTCCCTTATCAACTATTTGGTTACCCAGAGCTACAAATCATATAGGAAAGGCAGGAAAATGCTTGATTCTTTCCCTTTATTTATCAGTTTTAAAAATAAGGAGGTGGTTCCCTAGCATCCTCCAAAGGGGACCAATGAGCTTTTAGTTTTTTAAAAATCATTTAGTCATATTTTATGTGTTTTAATCCCTTGTAGTTATCATATTTATTGACATTCCACTTTGGCCAGCAGAGTCATGGCTGTAGGAGTTTCATAGTTTCCTTGTGATCTGGAATGACAAGATGTTTCAGCTTTAACCTGTACATGTCCGGTTTCAGAGCTAGAATCATCCACTTCTCTAAAGATCTTTGCTTCCTTAAGTAGGAAATGGTATTTAGAGACAACTA
The DNA here is from genome assembly GCF_963455315.2 of Globicephala melas. NCBI lineage: Eukaryota > Metazoa > Chordata > Mammalia > Artiodactyla > Delphinidae > Globicephala > Globicephala melas. Next base: position 71,210,726 of record NC_083320.1, on the reverse strand, counting down.
CTTACTAGGAGTATTCATTCCTGATAGGTTGGTCCTTATTGCCATCATGGGCTTTAAACTCAAAACATGTGGACATGAGTCCTCACCCCACTACTCGTAGCTGTGTCCTTAGGCAAGATACAGTCTTCCCTTGGTATCTGCAGGGGATTGGGTCCAGAACCCCCCTTGAATACCCAAATCCATGGATGCTCAAACTCCTAATATAAAATGGTGTAATATTTGCATATAACCTATGCATATCCTCCTGTATACTTTAAATAATCTCTAGATTACTTATAATACCTAATACAACGTAAATGCTATGTAAATAGTTGCTGGAGTATGTGATGAATTCAAGTTTTGCTTTTTGGAAATTTATGGAATTTTTTCCGAATATTTTCGATTCGTGGTTGGTTGAATCCTTGGATGCAGAACCCATGGGTGCAGAGGGCCCACTGTTCTTAACTTGAGCCTCAGTTTCCTCATTTGAAAAAAGAATAGATAATGATAGTCATAAGATTATTGCAAGCCTTAAGTTGCCTAGCACAAAATAAGCAACCAATAAATAGTAGGTATTAATATTTCATGTCTTCATTAACACAGATGTGCATGTTATCAACTAGAGGGGGCTTACTAAACTGATCCAATGCTACCTATTCAACTTTATCATTCATTACTTTTCCATACTAACCACTGGAAATTTGAATATGCAACTTTTGTTCATGTTCCGCCAACCTGGACTGTCCTTTCTCTTTTGTGCAAAGTTTGATCCTTCAAAGCCTATTCTCTTTGACCTCTTATAGCAATACCTCTTATCTTTGGCATTTGATCATATGTTTTGTATTGTTTCAATAATTTTTCCATATATGTATGTCTTTTCCCCAGTAATGCTGTTACATCACTGATGGCACAGTTGTTTTGTTATATTTTATTTTGAAACATAACATATATGAAACAGTATGTAGAGCATCAATGTACAGTATAATCAATTACAAAGTGAATATCCATGTAACCACCACTTAGGCAAAAAGTATATAATATTTCCAGTACTCCAGAAGCTTTTATTTTATCACACACCCTTCCCTCCTCTCTAGAGGTAGCCACTATTTGCATTTTCATGGTAATAATGTCCTTGATTTACTTTATAGTTGGAACTCTTACAAATAGACCCCTTAGGTGTTGCCTGTTTTTGAACTACATATGGATGGGTTCATGATCTATGTATGGTTTTATATCTGATTTCTTTCGCTCAATACTGTATTTGTAAAATTTATTCACATTGTTGTGTGTAGCTGTGCTTTTTTTAACATTTTCATTGTTGTGTATATCCCATTGGATGAATATACCACAGTTTGTTTATCCATTTGATGATGTTTCCAGTTTCTGGCAAATAGAAATAAGGCACTTTGAGCATTGTTGTACAAATATTCTGATGTACAAGTGCAGGTGTTTGTTTTGAGAATATTGCAAAAGTGGAATTGCTTTGTCACAGGGTTTGAATATATCAAATTTTAACAGATGATGTCACACTATTTTCCAAAGTTCTTTTGCCAATTTACTCTCTCACCAGCAGTGTAGAAGAGTTTAGTAGCTCTGCAATCAAACCAACACATTTTCTGACTTTTAAGTTTTGCCAGTTTGGTTTATGTGTGGTAGTATCTTATTGTGATTTTAATTTGCTTTTCTGTGATGGCTAATGAGATTGTGCACCCTTCCATGTGTTAATTGGCTGATTGGATATTCCCTTTTGTGAAATATGTGTTCAAGTGTTTTGCCCATTGAAAAAAAATTAGTTGTCTACCTTTTTATTATTGGTTTGTAGAAACTCTTTGCATATTTTGGAAATTAGTCCTTTCTCAATTATAAATATTACAAATATCTTTTCCTATTCTTTGGTTTATATTTTTAAGCTTTAAAAACATTTAAATTGTTTATATATGTTTTGTTATATAACATATATGTGTGATATATAACACATATAGAGTTATACTTCAACTTAAGAATATATATTCAAATACATATATATATTAAATGCAATGACTTAGTATACAACTTAATGAATTACCACAAAATAAAAAACGTAGGTAAACAAATATCACCAGAAATAAGGCATGTTGATATCATGTACCTTCTGTATGATGTAATGAATGACTCATCAGTTTTGTGGTATTTTTTTTTCAAAATCCATAACTTTAGTCTAATCATGTGAAGACATCAGGAAAACCCATGTTGAGGGATATTCTGCAAAATACTTGACCATTAGTCTTCAAAAGTGCCTAGGTCATGAAAGATAGAGAATGATTGAGGAATTTTCTCAGAGAGGAGGAGACTAAGGAGATAGGACAACTAAATATAATGTGATGTCCTGGATTGGATTTTGGGAAAAGGATATTAGTGAAGAAACTGGGGAAATCTAAATAAAGTCTGTAGTTTAGTTATCCGTATTGCACCAATGTTAGTTTCTTAGTTTTGAGGTGGATTTTATTAGCCCTTCTTAACAGATGAGGAAATTGAGACTTAGCTTGAAAATTTGCCAAAAGCCAGATGGTTAGCAAATGGCAGAGCTATGACTCAAAGTCAGGAAAGAGCCACTGCAAAGCTTTTTATTATTTTTTTTTCTGTTTCATTATGTACATTTGTTTGTCTTATTTTTAGATTCCACATATAGGTGATAACATACAGTATTAGTCTTTCTCTGTCTGACTTATTTCACAAAGCATAATACTCTCTAGGTCCAACCACATTATTGCAAATAGCAGAATTTCATTCTTTTTTATGGCTGAGTACTATTCCATTGTATATATATACCACATCTTTATCCATTCATCTGTTGATGGACACTTGGGTTACCTCCATGCCTTGGCTGTTGTAAACAAAGCTGCTATGAACATTGTGGTGCATGTGTCTTTTCGAGTTACTGTTTTTGTTTTTGGAATTTTTGAGCTATATACCCAAGAGCAGAATTGCTGGATGATATGGTAGTTCTGTTTTTAGTCTTTGGAAGTCTTTTTAGTTTTTAGTCTTTGTTTTCCATTGTGGCTGCACCAGTTTACATTCCCACCAACAGTGTACAGGTGTTCCCTTTTCTCCACCTCCTTGACAATATTTGCAATATATTTGTAGATCTTTTGATGATAGCCATTTTGACAGGTGTGAGGTGATATCTCATTGTGGTTTTGATTTGCATTCCTCTAATAGTTGGCGATGCTGAGCGCTTTTCATGTGCCTATTAACCATCTGTATGTCTTCTTTGGAAAAATATCTATTTAGGTCTTTGGCCCATCTTTTTAATCAGGCTGTTTTTTTTTATATTGAGTTGTATGAGCCGTTTATATATTTTGGATATTAACCCCTTATTGGTCATATCATTTTCAAATATTTCTCGCATTCAGTAGGTTGTTTTGTTGATGGTTTCCTGGGCTGTGCAAAAGCTTTTGAGTTCAGTTAAGTCCCATTTGTTTATTTATTTATTTATTTTTGCGGTACGTGGGCCTCTTACTGTTGTGGCCTATCCCGTTGCGGAGCACAGGCTCCGGACGCGCAGGCTCAATGGCCATGGCTCACGGGCCCAGCCGCTCCACGGCATGTGGGATCTTCCCGGACCGGGGCACGAACCCGCATCCCCTGCATCAGCAGGTGGACTCTCAACCACTGCGCCACCAGGGAAGCCCCCATTTGTTTATTTTTGCTTTTGTTTCTTTTACCTTAGGAGGCAGATCCAAAAAAATATTGCTATGATTTATGTCAAAGAGTGTCCTGCCTATGTTCTCTTCTAGGAGTTTTTGGTTTCAGGTCTTACATTTAGATCTTTAAGCCACTTTGAGCTTATTTTTTGTATATGGTGTGAGAAACAAAGCATCTTTCTTAACTGTAATACTTATGTGCAGAGCAACCTGGAGGGTTCAGACTCTTTCCTCTCACACCTTCTGCACTGCATTGCCTTCATATCAAAAGATGGATGAGGACTAGAGAAGCTCCACACCAAAGAAAACAGTGGAGATAAATTAATATTTGGTGAACACATGATGAAGAAACTGGTGGCCGTGTGACTCCTTCGGTACATGAATGAAACTTTTTCTAAAATATACAGCTAGGAGGGAAATTGCTAGAAATTAAGGTATGTGTATTCAACTTGTTTTAATGTCGCCAATTGTTCACCAAAATGGTGAGCAATTGAACTCTCAGTTCACCAATGTGAACTCTCAGTTTCCACTGCTTTATATTGTCGTCAGCGATTGAGCATTCTGTGTTTATTGCCTTTTGATCTTCTTCCTTTGTGTGTTGATAGTCATTGTTTTGCTGTCTTTCTACTGATTTGTTTGTATTTTTCTTATTGGTTTTTAGAAGTTCTTTATATATTCTGGATACCAAACCTTTTTCAGTTATATGTATTACATATATCTTTTACAAATTTGATGTATATCTTTTTCCTTTATCTTCCAGACGTTTTAAACTTTAACTTAGTCAAATATGTAAATCTTTTCCTTTTAATGCAAAGAAAAAAATCCTGTCGGGCAACAACAATGGATGATAATTCAAGAATAAAAATTAAAACCTTTGCTTGTTCCATAAAGGACACTGGGGTTTTTTTCCTCCCTTTTGTGGGTAGAGTTTGGACGATTGTGCTGTATGAGGTCATCACAAACAAATTTGGGTAGAATTTTTTTTTGGGGGGGTGGAATATTTGTGGACCTTTCTCTTCTCATTTCCTTCAAAAGTACCTTGTGTGTTTGTGATTTCTTTCATTTCATGGCTGTTTTATAGTGTTACTGCTGTATTGTGATGTCTGTGTGTGAGTTAAGATAAGTAGTTATCAAGTCTAAAGGATTTTTTTAGTGTTTTATTATTCTTACAGTTAAATGATTTAATCTGTAAATCACCTACCATGTTTCTGTATGCAATTTACAGAATGAAAGATAGATACCTAACAATTCAAAAATTAAAAGCAGAATACAACCATAAATAAATGTATACCCTTGCTATCTTGTAAATAGCTGTAAACAGTTTCTGCCCCATGGGTGGTCAGACTTCCCCTATGAGTGAATTAATGGAAAACTAAGGAGATACTGTTAAGGTTCTTAAACATGGTTCAACCTCACATTGCTCTTAGTGAAAAGAGTTGATGTGTGTGTGTGCACGTGCATGTGCATGTGCACGTGCATACCTGTAGGTGTGCTTTCCCTCTTGATACTATACTCCCAAGTTTGTTTATTACATCTTTGTCTTTCATATTTTAAGGTACTGCTTTATGATTACAAATGACACATTATCATTTCCACACTTTTTCATCATTTCCACTACAGAGAGCATTTTGGTTTCTTCAATTTGACATACACAGTTCGCAATTATTGCCTTTACTTGTTATCCCCTTGCCATATTTATGCCCAGCAGGCATTATCCAAATAAATATGAATATGTTCTCAGGGAAGCTCTCTGGCTCTGAGATTCTGTTTCTCTTACTCAGAGAGGCTGCCAAGGCCTATGGCCAAAGCCTTTGATAAAGGGTATGCACAGATTACGATGCTCTCTGTTCCACATGACCCTGCAGCTCCAATCACAGCTGATTAGATCAAAGATGGGCTTCTGCCTCAAAGAGAGCCAGTTTCTACATGGCTTAACAGAGTATGAAATATTCTTTTCTATGAACATAAACCAAAATCCATAAGGTAGGCTGTTAAGAAGGGCAGATTGAAAACTCTCAAGAAAAAAAATGAAATGGCCTTTTCTGAGATGGGTTCCTCAAAAGCAGACCCTGGGATAATTGTGTGAAAGTGCCCTCCTGAAAAGAATCTTCAAATAGAATGTAGAGTTTGTCTCACTGTCACAGGACTCTTGAGATAGGAAGTATTCCCAGAAAAATCTAGAGCATTGTGGACCTGGGACAAGGATAAAAGTAAGACAAACAAGGGTGGGATGTCAAGCAAAGCCCCACAGAAAGTAACTTTGTAACTGTTCTGTAGAGAGGTTTGGAGACATGTGGGTCTCATCACAGACAATCCCATCAGGGGTGAGGGACCTGGGGCATTTATACTCCCATACTCATCAGTCTTTGGCCAAAAGCTGAGGCTGGGGTGGGGATATCAATTCCCAGGCACTGTCTGCTCTCTGTGCATGCAGAAAAAGCTGGGCCTTATGCAACCTGAGGGCAGCCCCGTGACAAAGAGATGCAGGTGCTGGCTGCTGGGAGTGAAAGCACTGCAAGACTGAAGTGCATTGACATAGCACAACCACCAGAGGGGATCTGCACAGAGCACCGTTAGTTGTGTTCTACAGGCCTGGCATTAGAGGTTGCTCAGCAGGGACTATTGTGATTCATGGAACTAATCACATCCTCTCTCTTATGGATCTCGGGATGACAAATACAAAGAGTTAGCAAGAATTCATGAGGCAGCAGGATCCAGGAGCAAGAAGCAGTAGAAAGAGTTGAAAAGAGTAGAAGTAAAAGTGTACAGAATTCTTTGTTTGTGGGCATGTGCCATGGTTTCACTCAGCTGAACTCTCTCATTCTCCTGGGGAAGTAGTTTTTTATTATTCGATCACTGCTTTTTTTAAAACTTAAGGAATTAAAAAATTTTTGGCCATGTTGCTCAGTTTGCGGGATCTCAGTTCCATAACCAGGGATTGAACCCAGGCCTCTGCAGTGAGAGCACCAAATCCTAACCACTGGACCACCAGGGAACTCCCCCATCACTGCTTTTTGTAATGACAGAATACCTTAAGTGTAAAGTAAAGACAACAGGCATGACTCCCACAACAGAAGAACAAGATAGTCAAATCCTTGGGTTCAACTACTTTATTATTCTGCTTCTGTTTTCCCTTTTCCTCACCTATGTCAGGTGAGGTGTGGATTCCACCTGGAGGGACTAACTAGATTGTTACTGAACTTATCCTTCTGTGATTTTCAGTATGGGTGGTGGGCATCTCTGATGAATTAGTCTAGAAACTGAAGGTGTTTTTGTAACACTTCTCTACCTCACTGGCAGAGCCAGCTTCATGGTGGGCAGTAGGTAGTTGCTACAAACTGTGTGATTTGGCACCAATCCTTGGACAAATACCTCAGCCTCTCATCTTCCACCCAGCCACCATCCCCCCCCATTTATTATGCATTTGAGTTCAGCATATTGGAGTTGTTAAAATGAAAATGTTTTCTGGAAATAACCAGTATTGGTTAACAATCTAAGTTCATGTGCTCATGTGCAGTGATGTAGCTGAAGAATTGCAAAACTGTAGTTTCACAGAACAACTGTTTCTTGCAATCTAGGATAACTCTCAAATCCATCTTAATAGTGAGACTTGCTGGAGAGAAGGACTCAAACCAGATAAATATTAAATTAGCACAAGAACTGCTCAGTCAGTGGTATTGAGGTGGGCATTTTTTTCTTCCCAGGCCTGGCAACCTTATCTCTGTATTGGACATTTTAAGGGAATAGACAGGAAATACCAATGCCAATGATTCATGTTGTTTAGGTACAGACAAGATTAGGGAAGGGGAAAATGATTTACAAAGCCAGTATAGCATGTGAAAACAAAAACAAAAACAGAAACAAAGCAGTTAATCTTGAAGCCCATTACATGTGGAGTTGAATTCAGAATGGCAGATAATCTAGGTCTTCCCAAATCAAATAGCTATCCTCATGCCACTGCATCTACCCTGCTACGCCAAGGTACCCACTTCATGTTGTAATAGTATCTGGGAGCTCTCAGGAGTAATGATGATATGAATACATTAAATTTTTTAAAAAGCAACAATATTCATTAACATTATTAAGCACCTACTTTGTGCTTTACTTTTCTTATCTATAAAATGGGGCTAATAATATTACCTAACTCATAAAGGTATTGTAAGAATTACATGAGGGAAGCAGTTAGATTAGCACCTGAGACAGTTCTAGTGTGTAATCACTAATATTTATTATTACTGTTAGCTACTCAAGTCAGTGTTGGAGATATAAAAATAGACAAGATACAGTCCTTCTCTTCAAGTAGCTCTGAGCCTAATGGAAAATGAGACATGTGAAGAAGCATTTATGATTTAGGAGGATTCAGTGTAACAGTAGAGACACATTAACACCAGGGTCCTGGCTTAAAAGAGGGACCAGTTAATTTTGCTTAGATAAGTAGCGAAAGATTTTCCAGAGTAGGAGGTTCTGGGAGCTGAAAGAGGTTGTTATATGGGAGAGGGGTGAAGGACTTACTAGTACTGAGACTTGTATATGCAGTGTCATAAAGACATGACACAGTGCAGAGCATTTGGGAGCTTGAGTGGATACCTAGAAGCGGAGCAAGGTCTGTCGGTGCAGAAGTGGCCACAGGTGATGCTGGATGGTAAGGTGGAGCCATGTCAAGAAAAGGTTCTATGTGCAACACTTAGGAGCTTGGACTTTATCCTGCGTACTGCACACCATTGAAAGGGTTTGACCAAAACAACAAGAACAAAACATATAACCAGATTTACATTTTAAAAAGGTGACAAGATGGCTCTGCCAGCTGTGGATACATTTAAAGTTGGTAAGACTGGGAGAGCTGTTAGGAAAGTCCAGCAAGAGAAACGAGAGTGTTAACTAGGACAGTTACAATGAGAGGAGATGAGTGATAAGGGAGATCATGCAGGGGTATAGAATATTTTTTTAACCTCTTTATTGGAGTATAATTACTTTACATTGTTGTGTTAGTTGCTGCTGTATAACAAAGTCAATCAGCTATTCATACACATATATCCCCATACCCCTCCCTCTTGCTTCTCCCTCCCACCCCCCCATCCCACCCCTCTAGGTGGTCAGAAACCACCGAGCTAATCTCCCTGTGCTATGTGGCTGCTTCCCACTAGCTATCTGTTTTACATTTGGTGTATATACGTCAATGCCACTCTCTCACTTCGTCTCAGCTTACCCTTCCCCCTCCCCGTGTCCTCAAGTCCATTCTCTACATCTGTGTCTTTATTCCTTTCCTGCCTCTAGGTTCTTCAGAACCTTTTTTTTTTTTTAGATTTCATATATATGTGTTAACATACGGTATTTGTTTTTCTCTGACTTACTTCACTCTGTTTCACAGACTCTAGGTCCATCCACCTCACTACAAATAACTCAATTTCATTTCTTTTTAATATGCTGAGTAATATTACATTGTATATATGTATCACATCTTCTTTATGCATTCATCTGTCGATGGAGACTTAGGTTGCTTCCATGTCCGAGCTATTGTAAATAGTGCTGCGATGAACATTTTGGTACATGACTCTTTCTGAATTATGGTTTTCTCAGGGTATATGCCCAGTAGTGGGATTGCTGGGTCATATGGTAGTTCTATTTTTAGTCTTTTAAGGAACCTCCATACTGTTCTCCATAGTGGCTGTATCAATTTACATTCCAACCAACGTGCAAGAGGGTTCCCTTTTCTCCATACCCTCTCCAGCATTTATTGTTTGTAGATTTTCTGATGATGGCGATTCTGACTGGTGTGAGGTGATACCTCATTGTAGTTTTGACTTGCGTTTCTCTAATGATTAGTGATGTGGAGCATCCTTTCATGTGTTTGTTGGCAATCTGTATATCTTCTTTGGAGAAATGTCTATTTAGGTCTTCTGCCCATTTTTGGATTGGATTGTCTGTTTTTTTGATATTGAGCTGCATGAGCTGCTTGTATATTTTTGAGATTAATCCTTTGTCAGTTGCTTCGTTTGCAAATATTTTCTCCCATTCTGAGAGTTGTTTTTTCGTCTTGTTTATGGTTTCCTTTGCTGTGCAAAGCCTCTGTTTCATTAGGTCCCATTTGTTTATTTTTGTTTTTATTTCCCTTTCTCTAGGAGGTGGGTCAAAAAGGATCTTGCTGTGATGTATATCATAGAGTGTTCTGCTTATGTTTTCCTCTAAGAGTTTTATAGTGTCTGGTCATACACTTAGGTCTTTAATCCATCTTGAGTTTATTTCTGTGTATGGTGTTATGGAGTGATCTAATTTCATTTTTTTACATGTAGCTGTCCAGTTTTCCCAGCACCACTTATTGAAGAGGCTGTCTTTTCTCCATTGTATATTCTTGCCTCCTTTATCAAAGATAAGGTGACCATATGTGCATGGGTATATCTCTGGGCTTTCTATCCTGTTCCATTGATCTATATTTCTGTTTCTGTGCCAGTACCATACTATCTTGATTACTGTAGCTTTGTAGTAAAGTATGAAGTCAGGAAGCCTTATTCCTCCAGCTCCGTTTTTCTTTCTCAAGTTTGTTTTTGCTATTCGGGGTCTTTTGTGTTTCCATACAAATTATGAAATTCTTTGTTCTACTCCTGTGAAAAATGCCAGTGGTAGTTTGATAGGGATTGCACTGAATCTGTAGATTGCTTTGGGTAGTAGAGTCATTTTCACAATGTTGATTCTGCCAATCCAAGAACATGGTATATCTCTCCATCTATTTGTATCATCTTTCTTTCATCAGTGTCTTACAGTTTTCTGTGTACAGGTCTTTTGTCTCCTTAGGTAGGTTTATTCCTAGGTATTTTATTCTTTTTGTTGCAAAGGTAAATGGGAGTGTTTCCTTAACTTCTCTTTCAGACTTTTCCATCATTAGTGTATAAGAATGCAAGAGATTTCTGTGCATTAATTTTGTATCCTGCTACTTTACCAAGTTCATTGATTAGGTCTAGTAGTTTTCTGGTGGCACCTTTAGGATTCTCTATGTATAGTATCATGTCATCTGCAAACAGTGACAGTTTTACTTCTTTGCCGATTTGGATTCCTTTTATTTCTTTTTCCTTTTATTATTTTTTTCTTTTTTTCTGATTGCTGTGGCTAAAACTTCCAAAACTATGTTGAATAATAGTGGTGAGACTGGGCAACCTTTTCTTTTTCCTGATCTTAGTGGAAATGGTTCCAGTTTTTCACCATTGAGAACCATGTTGGCTGTGAGTTTGTCGTATATGGCCTTTATTATGTTGAGGTAAGTTCCCTCTATGCCTACTTCCTGGAGAGTTTTTGTAATAAATGGGTGTTGAATTCTGTCGAAAGATTTTTCTGCATCTATTGAGATTATCATATGGTTTTTAATCCTTCAGTGTGTTAATATGGTGTATCACATTGATTGATTTGCATATATTGAAGATTCCTTGCATTCCTGGGATAAACCCCACTTGATCATGGTGTATGATCCTTTTAATGTGCTGTTGGATTCTGTTTGCTAGTGTTTTGTTGAGGATTTTTGCATCTATGTTCATCAGTGATAGTTTTCTTTTTTTTGTAACATCTTTGTCTGGTTTTGGTATCAGGGTGATGGTGGCCTTGTAGAATGAGTTTGGGAGTGTTCCTCCCTCTGCTATATTTTGGAAGGGTTTGGGAAGGATAGGTGTTAGCTCTTCTCTAAATGTTTGATAGAATTCGCCTGTGAATCCATCTGGTCCTGGGCTTTTGTTTGTTGGAAGATTTTAATCACAGTTTCAATTTCAGTGCTTGTGATTGGTCTGTTCATATTTTCTATTTTTTCCTGGTTCAGTCTCTGAAGGTTGTGCTTTTCTAAGAATTTGTCCATTTCTTCAAGGTTGTCCCTTTAATTGGCATATAGTTGCTTGTAGTCATCTCTCATGATCCTTTGTATTTCTGCAGTGTCACTTGTTACTTCTCCTTTTTCATTTCTAATTGTATTGATTTGAGTCTTTTCCCTTTTTTTTTGATGAGTCTGGCTAATAGTTTATCAATCTTGATTACCTTCTCAAAGAACCAGTGTTTAGTTTTATTGATCTTTGCCTACATTTACTTCATTTCTTTTTCATTTATTTCTGATCTGATTTTTATGATTTCTTTCCTTCTCCTAACTCTGGGTTTTTTTTTGTCCTTCTTTCTCTAATTGCTTTAGGTGAAAGTTTAGGTAGTTTATTTGAGATTTTTCTTGTTCCTAGAGGTAGAATATTGTATTGCTATAAACTTCCCTCTTAGAACTACTTTTGCTGCATCCCATAGGTTTTGGGTCGTCATGTTTTTATTATCATTTGCTTCTAGGTATTTTTTTATTTCTTATTTGATTTCTACAGTGATATCTTGATTTAGTAGTGTATTGTTTAGCTTCCATGTGTTTGTATTTTTTACAGTCTTTTTCCTGTAATTGATATCTAGTCTTATAGCGTTGTGGTCAGAAAAGATACTTGATACTATTTTAATTTTCTTAAGTTTACCAAGGCTTGATTTGTGACCCGTGATATGATCTATCCTGGAGAATGTTCCATGAGCACTTGAGAAGAAAGTGTATTCTGTAGTTTTTGGATGGAATGTCCTAAGTCTATCTTGTTTAATGTGTCATTTAAAGCTTGTGTTTCCTTATTTATTTTCATTTTGGTTGATGTGTCCATTGGTGAAAGTGTGGTGTTAAAGTCCCCTACTCTTATTGTGTTACTGTCGATTTCCCCTTTTATGGCTCTTAGCTTTTACCTTATGTATTGAGGTGCTCCTATGTTGGGTGCATAAATATTTACAATTATTGTATCGTCTTCTTGCATTGATCTCTTGATCATCATGTAGTGTCCTTCTTTGTCTCTTGCAATAGTCTTTATTTTAAAGTCTATTTTGTCTGATATGAGAATTGCTACTCCAGCTTTCTTTTGATTTCCATTTGCATGGAATATCTTTTTCCATCCCCTCACTTTCAGTCTGTATGTGTCCCTAGGTCTGAAGTGGGTCTCTTGTAGACAGCATATATATGGGTCTTGTTTTTGTACCCCTTCAGCCAGTCTATGTCTTTTGGTTGGAGCATTTAATCCATTTACATTTAAGGTAATTATCAATATGTATGTTCCTATTACCATTTCCTTAATTGTTTTGGGTTTGTTATTGTAGATCTTTTGCTTCTCTTGTGTTTCCTGCCTAGAGAAGTTCCTTTAGCATTTGTTGTAAAGCTGGTTTGGTGGTACTGAATTCTCTTAGCTTTTGCTTGTGTGTAAAGGTTATAATTTCTCTGTGGAATCTGAATGAGATCCTTGCTGGTAGAGTAATCTTGGTTGTAGGTTTTTCCCTTTCATCAGTTTAAATATGTCCTGCCACTCCTTTCTGGCTTGTGGAGTTTCTGCTAAAAGATCAGCTGTTAACCTTATGGGGATTCCCTTGTATGTTATTTGTTGTTTTTCCCTTGCTGATTTTAAAATTTTTTCCTTTGTATTTAATTTTTGATAGTTTGATTAATATGTGTCTTGGGGTGTTTCTCCTTGGATTTATCCTGTATGGGACTCTGTGTACTTCCTGGACTTGATTGACTATTTCCTTTCCATATTAAGGAAGTTTTCAACTATAATCTCTTCAAATATTTTCTCAGACCCTTTCTTTTTCTCCTCCTCTTCTGGGACCCCTATAGTTCGAATGTTGGTGCGTTTAATGTCCCAGAGGTCTCTGAGACTGTCTTCAATTCTTTTCATTCTTTTTTCTCTATTCTGCTCTGTGGTCATTATTTCCACTATTTTATCTTCCAGGTCACTTATCTGTTCTTCTGCCTCAGTTATTATGCTATTGATTCCTTCTAGAGAATTTTTAATTTCATTTATTGTGCTGTTCATCATTGTTTGTTTGCTCTTTAGTTTTTCTAGGTCCTTGTTAAACATTTCTTGTATTTTCTCCATTTTATTTCCAAGATTTTGGATCATCTTTACTATCATTACTCTGAATTCTTTTTCAAGTAGACTACTTATTCCCTCTTCATTTGTTTGGTCTGGTGGGTTTTTACCTTGCTCTTTCATCTGCTGCGTATTTCTCTGTCTTCTCATGTTGTATAACTTACTGTGTTTGGGATCTCCTTTTCTCTGGCTGTAGGTTCGTAGTTCCCATTGTTTTTGGTGCCTGGCCCCAGAGGGTAAGGCTGGTTCAGTGGGTTGTGTAGGCTTCCTCGTGGAGGGGACTGGTGCCTGTTTTCTGGTGGATGAGTTTGGAACTTTCTGATGAGTTTGGAACTTTCTGCCCATCTTTCTGATGGGCAGGACTGTGTCCATTGGTGTGTTTTGGGGCGTGTGTAAACTTACTATGATTTTAGGCAGCCTCTCTGCTAATAGGTGGGGTTGTGTTTCTGTCTTGCTAGTTACTTATTGTAATAAACTATTACTTATTGGAGATGGTTTAAATCAGTGGTCTCCAAACTTTAAAAATTGTGTATCCAATTGATAGTTTTTGGCATGGGGTGTTGAGCACTGGAGCTTACTGGTCGTTGAGTCGACCTGGGTCTTTGCGTTGAGATGGAGATCTCTGGGAGCGCTCTCACCGATTGATATTATGTGGGGCCGGGAGGTCTCTGGTGGTCCAATGTCCTGAACCCGGCTCTCCCACGTCAGAGGCTTAGGCCTGACACGTGGCCGGAGCACCAAGACCCTGTCAGCCACATGGCCAGGTACGTGGGGAGTTTCTTGCCTTTTGGGAAGTCTGAGGTTTTCTGCCAGCATTTAGTAGATGTTCTGTAGGAATTGTTCCACATGTAGATGTATTTTTGATATAATTGTGGGGAGGAAGGTGATCTCCACGTCTTACTCCTCTGCCATCTTCAAGGTCTCCTCAGGGACATTGAATATTATAAGCTGTTATTGAAAGGGTGAGAGATATAATTGTTATTTATAGTATTATACAATTAGGTTTCCCAATTATTTTGACGAAACTTACTTTGATGACTCTCAATCCAAGTACAGTTGAGATTCTTTGCATTTCTCTTCAGACTGTATACTGTGGTCGTGGGTTTTGTACTTTGCAACCAAACTTGTCTGCATTTAACTTGTAAATATTGGAAGAGGAGAATGAAATCAGCCATAAAGCTGCAATCGTCTGTGTAGCTTGTCTTGTATTTGCCACAGTCCATCATCGCTGAAAGGTGTTAGAATGAAGAATTTAGGAGTTTAGTCAAGATGAAAATGGGAAATTCTGGAGATATAAAGAAAACATGGGATGGTAATGGTATTATGTAAGGAGTATATTGGTATATGTTAGTGAATAGCTCTGTTAGAATATCAGCACTATTTGGAAAGCTGTCAAGATCATCTCATATTTAAACTATTAGGTGCATATTTAAGCTGTGCAAATCACTTGCATTCATTTCATGGCTAATCAATCCAGTCTAAAATCGTTTGCCAAATAAAAATAGGATTTTCTCTAGCAGCCAGATACTTAAGTCACTAGACATCAAATTATGGGATAAAAAATCAATTCAACATCCCAGTTAATTATTGGCTTAAAACAATATTGTGTTGAGTCCTGGCACACACCCTTTAGCAGCAGATGTCTTGGTTTTGGATCATTTTGATGATCTCGGTAACTCTAGCATGATAAACTAATGATGGAAATTATTTTTTCATTTTAATTTTACATTGTGGATGGACCTATTGGCCCTTAACATAACCTAGTTTCTATTGCAGCCAGGGCCTAAATTAGAACAGTAACAGTGGAGAAGGAGAGCAGGTGACATATTCCAGAGCTATTTGGAAGGTTTGGTATCTGAAAGTGGAAAGTGGGAATTGAAAGAATAAATTCCAAGCTTCTAAAGTGGGCAACTCAAATGATGGTACCATTTACTGTGATAAGGGAGACTGGAGGAGGGGGAGGTTTTAAGCGGAAGACAAATTCTGTTTTAGATTTGGTGAACTTGAGGTATTAATGGTCTGGATGTGGAGAAATTCACTGAGTCTGGAATTCAGGAGGGATCTGTGTTGGAGACAGAGATTTGAGAGTCATCATATGAAGTTATAGGACTGTCTAAACAATGAAAGAATTCTAGGGAATACTAATATGGAGGGGAAAAGAGGGAGGAAGGGGAGAGAGGAGGCATGAAGACAGTCAGAAAGAAAAGGTGGAGGAAGAAAACCGTGAAACTCTTACTTACTGGAGATGGCTTAAATCAGTGGTCTGCAAACTTTAAAAATTGTGTATCCAATCGATAGCTTTTTTGAACAATACCCATATATATATATTTACTTATGAATTATATACATATAACATTATCAATCCATAAGTAACTATTAGTAAAACTTAATTTCTCTAAGTTTTAGGTATAAACTAAATATATTTTATTTAGTAAAAGATGTTTATTTTTCCCATTTTATGTCTGTCTATCAGGGAGCTGAAACGGCATCAGTGTCCACACATATATGAATTTAGTCACAACGAATCATACCACCAATATTTGTAAGTTTAAATAAATATATAAGTTTACATAAAGCTAAAAGAGTTCTTGTAAAAAGTATTAACTAAATGTGTAAATGACAAGAAAGCTGTATCGCATTTAATTGGCATGATTTTTCCTTCTTACTGATACATAAAATAATGGTGCCTGTTACAATCAATGGAAGTTGCAAGATTTTCTTTTCCCACCCAAGTGAATCATCTTGTATGCCCCACTTTGGAGATTGGGTTTTAATTAAGAGAGAGGGGTCCACAGTGTGGAATACCTTGAAGAAATTAAATAAAATGCTGTCTTCTAATAAATGGAAAAATGTTTATCACCTTTAACAACTCGGTCACTGGGGGCCTTGATGGGGTCAGTGTCAATACTAGAAGAGGTGGCAGCCAGATCTTGGAGGTTCAAGGCCTAAGCAGTAACAGGTTACATTTAATACACACTCACTGCATGCCAAACTGTGCTAACTGAGCACTTTTCATATAACTCTGAGAAGTTGTGATTACCCCTGATTTAAGGTAATAATCAGAGACTTTCAGAGTTTAAGTGACTTGCCCTAGGTCATACAGCTAAGTAATTGGTCCTAGCAACATTTGAACCCATGAGATCTGCGAGGTGGAAGAGGAGAACCATTGTTTTCCAGCTGCAGGTATGCGCAAGTGCATGAGCATCTGTGGATGGCAGACATCTGGGCAGACATGCCAAGATTTCCAGGCTTCCTCCTGAGAATCACCTACTTTGCTGCTGCAGAGGGCTGAGATCCTCAATAGTGGTTTCTACAATGTATGCATTTCTAAATTCCTTGAATTCCAGCAGTGGCTTCTCTGACCTTTGCTCTGACCTTTTCCCTGGACCTTCTAGAGACCGAGTAATCCTCTAATTTTCTGTGTTAAATCCCCTTTAACTTGATGTGTTTAGAGAGCTTTTTGTTTTCCTGACAAGCCTTGGCTAATGGATCCCCCCAGTTCTTCATTTAAGCTGGATTATGAGCTTTTCCACATCAGTATTGGTCAGGATTGGTCAGGATTATCATCATTAATGACCATTATCATTATCATTATCTGTCAGGATTCTTAGTTGCAAGCAAGATAAAGAAAATATAGCCGATTTAAAAAGAAAAGAAATTTATTGAATGGATTCAGAGAGCGTGTAGAATTGCTGGGAGGGCTGGAAAACCGGCTCTGAAAATGAATCTAGGCAGTAGATGGGAAACCATGGATAAAATCATGTCACAGAGCCACTGCAGTGACATCCACTGTTACAGTCAGTGGTGGGTGTGCCTAATTGATGAATCTAACCCATGCGCCTCTGTCCTGGACTTAGAGGTGACAGGGCAATTGAGGATCTGACCTTTCAGCTTTTAGAGTGATAGCTCTCTGCCTCATAATTCAGAGGAACCTCAGACAAGAGATTCAAATGCTGGGAAGCCTCATAATTAATGCATATCTTCTCTAACATCCAATTTTTGTGTGTGTGCTCTTGTTTATACCTTTTATTTTCTCTGGCAAACCCTCCAAATGCTCATCATCCCCACTGTGTGTATTTATCCTTTAGCCAGCTTCCTCCTGGAAACCTTTCCAGCTGCAGGTGCCTGCTTCCTGCCCTGAACTCCTACAGCAATTTGTATCTTGTTTGACCTTATTAAATTCTAATTTGTTTTTATTGATATCTTCAGTTAAAAATGTCAAAGTTATAGCACATTTAAGGTTGAATGAACATTACAGGTTGTCTAATGTGGCTTGCTCCTCAGCTCATTGAGGTCACGGCTTGCCTTACCCAAATTTGTAAACCCCCAGTTCCGAGCAGAGTACTTGCTTATAGTAGACACATCGTAAATATTAGTTACATTGAATTAAAGGAGCCATACCAAGATTTGCTTGTCCCCATTTCCATTCTCTCTTCCAGCCACCACCACTTGCTGGTATTTATCTCAACCCTTCCCACATCCTCTAGGATCTTATTTCCCTCCTTTTCTTCTTCTGGAATTTTCGTCACCTTCTACAGATTCCTGCCCAGTGGCCTGAAATATGCTCAATGTCCCTCATTCTAAAATAACCATTCTTGGCTATCTTTCTTTCTACTCCCACACTTAGAAAAAAAGTTTATATACAGCCTCCATGTTGTCGCTCCTCTCAGCGGCTCGTTTCTTATTCAAGTCTGGCTTGTTTCCTCTTAAAGGTGCCAGCGACCGCAATGGGCTGATCCAGGAACCATTTGCCCGCGTCCTCTTTGGCTTCCTGGTTGTTTGCCTCTGGTGATCACGTGACCACTGCTCTTCTCTCCAGAGAGACTTGCACACCTGATCCCTCGGCTGCCTTTCCTGCCCCTTCGCTGCCCTCTTCCTCCCCTCCCCCACCCCGGGGGCTAGCCCGGTTGACTGCACCTTCCCAGTCAGAGGCTTCTGCCCAAGACAGTCAGAATGTCTTCTGCAGGTGGAGATAGCACTAAAGTCTCTGCGGGGCGTGCCCTGCAGACAGCACTGCGGTCCCTTTGTCACCAAACCGTTTCCTTGGCCTGTGTGAGCTTGTTCCTCCTCACAGCTGCTGGCCTCATTTGGTCATTGTTTTCTGGGCCCGGTTTTCCCCTTCCCACTCTCTAAGCCCATGTCCTGTCGATACCCTCCTCTTCTGCTTAGGTGAGCCAGAGTTGGGTTCTTTGCTTTGCCCCCAAGACCCCTGGCTAGTACATTTTCTTTTCTTCCTCTTTCTGACCCTTAAGTGAAGGTATTCCTCCCAGCTCTTTGCTTGCCTATTTTTTATTTTTTTTTTTTTACCATCCACACTTTTTTTTTTTTAGCACTGGCAAGCTCACCTATTTCCCAGATATCGGTTACCACCTTTATGTTGATTTTTCCCAAAACTTTTTCCAGGTTCCACCTCTCTCCTGAGCTCTAATCTAATCTCATGTTTCCATATGCACACCCACTGCCTGTCCTGATGCACCCAAATTCAGTAAGACTAAAATTCAGACTCACCAATTTCCATCTCGCTAATAAACCAATTTCTCCAAATTTATTTTTCTTGCTGAACACCCAGACTTTGGATTTTTCTTTCTATGGTGTCCCTCACATCCCCCAATAGTACCAAGTCCTTTTTATTTTTTTCTGGACCAATACCTCTCAAATCCTTTCTTTCCAGGACTTCCCCAGCAGTCCAGTGGTTAAAAGACTGTGCCTTCCAACGCAAGAGGCACGGGTTTGATCCTTGGTTGGGGAACTAAGATCCCACATGCTGTGGGGTGTGGCCAAAAACTTAAAAAAAAAAAAATCCTTTCTTTCCCTCATACTGTCATTACCTTGTTGTTGCCTGAACAATTGTCACATTCTCCCCACTGAGCTCCTACCTCTAGCTGTCCCTCCGAATCAATCTGACACATGTGGTCAGATTAAATTTCCTAAAACACGGTTCTGGGCACAGCACCGTCTCTCCTAACCTTTCGCGCACCTTCTGTGCTGCAGTCTAAAGTGAAAACTCTAAAACCTGACTCTCAAGCCATCCAGAGTCAGATCCTAACCTACTTCAACCTTCCTTATCCTATAGGTAGGATTTTAAAAAACACTTTATGACCCATAATCATGTTCCATACTCTCCCACTCCCAGGCCTTTGCTTAGGGTGTTTCCTTTACATGGAGTCTCTTTCTCTGTACTCAACCCAAGAGTCAACTTAAGTGCCAAGCAAAATGCCATCTCCTCCATGAAGTCCTCCTTCTGTATATTATTTATTTGTACTATTCTACAATTTTTAAAGTGCCTATTTTGCCTCCTCAAAGACAGGGATTGGGCTTGGCAAATTGTTATTTTGGTTGAACACAGTAACTCCATCAATTTATTTTAATTGAATTGAATATGCTTCTGATAGCAACTTCTTTTCTTTTGCACTCCATGCTTACCCTCACTTCTTAGTTTAATTGAATTTCAAGTGGATAAATGTGTGGGAAGAAGGGGATGCTCCATATGTGATCTGCTGTAGGTGAGGATGACCCAACGTTTTTAAGATAATGATAATTTAATTATTGTTATAGCTAGGATACTTAAATGCAAAAAAGTGAACCCACTCTAGCTTAAGCAGAAAAGTAACTTATGAAAGTATATTAGGCAGCTCACAGAATCGTTGAGAGGGTCTGAGACTACACAGTAAAAGCAGTGCATAAATTATACCAGAGGACTCCACAGCCACACCCTTTGGACATAGAATCCGCAGCTCATAGCATATGTGGCAGTAGTTCTGGAATTTCGGCCTCTTCAGCTGTGTGCATCTGCCACCACTCTCACCACAGTGGGCTCTGTGCAGAGCCTCTTTCTTCGACTTTGTGTTCATTTCCAGTGTGTAACAAATTACCAGAAACTGAGTAGCTTAAAACTAAAATTTATTTGCTCACAATTCTGGAGGTCAGAAGTCAGAAATCAGTATCACTGAGCAGAAATCAAGGAAGCTGCAGGCAGGGCTGTGCTCCCGCTGGTGGCTCTAGGGGAGAATCCATTCCTTGTCTCTTCTAGCTTCTGGCTTCTGGCATTACTTGGCTTAGCTGCATAACTCCAGTCCTTAAGGCCAGGATCTTCAAATCCCTGTCTGGTCTGTCATCACATTGTCGTCTCCTCCTTGTATGTGTCAAATCTCCCTCTGCCCTCCTTTTTTAAGGAGACATGCAATGCCGTGTATGTGTATATGTGTGTATAATGTGGGTTACTCTCCCTGTCTCAATACCTTTAATTTAACCACATCTGCAAAGTCTTTACCTTATAAGTTAACATTCACAGGTTCCAGGTATTAGGACCTGATCTCTTCGGGGGCCATCACTCAGCCTGCCTACCATAATGTTTTCTTCTGCCCTGAAGTCTCACTTGTGTACACCTCCCTGGTGGACTCCAGGTCACATGCCTGCTGCTGAGCTGCAAGGGAGGCTGGGAAGTAAGCTTATCAGGGAAGGTGTTCAAAGATGATAAATGGACAAAATATATGTCAAATATCAACTAAAATAGTCACCAAAGCATCATAAAAATGAACTTGGTGCGAAAATCTTTAAACTGAGAGAAGCTACTTATGGCTGACTGTCTTGGGCACCAAATTTCAAGCCATGCAACTACGGACAAGGAAAATTATCAACCTGCAAAATCACTTTCTTTGACTTGGGGAGGGGGTGTGTGACAAAAACAAAACAAAAACTTCAGGGACAGCTTTGGGCTGTGTTCCTCCTTTGATCACAGGAAAAATCTTCCCTAGGACCCTAGAGTGGACAATTCAGTTAGATCCTATATTTTGTTAAGAATAACATTTGGTTATAATGTCATGGTAAATTCCATTTCTTATCTGGTCTGATGTATATCACACCTGTGGTGCCCAGCATCGTCCAATACATTTATGGCAACAAGGACTTGGACAATAGGAGATGGACAACTTCTGATTTTTCAACTCCCTGATATGATTTTCAAACAAACCAAAAGGTCCTCCTTGTACCTCCCCCCTTTTTTCCAATGCACATGTGAGCCTCCATGTCAGCAATTAATTTTCCCAGCTCCTCTCACCTGTATGTCTGCTAGAAATAATGGTGCCAACTTTTATTTGCCTAATCAGTCTGTCAAAAAAAAAAAATCAAATAGTCTGGTAAGAAATGCCATGGCTTAATAGTATTACAGTGGTGGTAGGTATCTTACAGGTTGTCCAAATAACTGTGGCAGAGCAATAATTCTACATTTTGAGGTGCATGTGTATATAAGACAGGGAGGGAACCATGTAAAAGTTACTGAGATTAGCATTTATAGCAACTGCATAGATGTCAATGTAAATACATTTTGGGCTCTTCTGTATAAATAATCTGAGAACATTGTTTTTATTGTTGACACTTAGCTGTAGGTTTCTAAGACACACTTAAAATCCAATTTGTTCCCTCGAGCACTTTTTTGTGAATCTGGCAGCATAACAAAAACTTTCTTTTGGAGACCCAGAATCAAAGTGATGAAAAAAGAGTTGTGAAAAATTTATTTTTTCTTTAACCTTAGAGGCTTCCTATTTCTTTGATGAGAGATATTATTCGGGAAGGGACTGTTATGACCTGATTGACAATGATCTTGGCTCCTCCAGACACTGACTGAAAAGTTTGGGGCAGATACCTAACACTTTCTGGCACTCCGCTTCTCATTATAAGATGAGAATCATAACCATGTCACTTTCTTACTTTCCAGCACCAGTCACTTCTTCCTTTATTAGATATGACTGGCATTTTTAGAAAAGTATATTTTAGTCCTTGTCTCTCCCTTGGGTTCTAGAGTGGTTTTGTGTATATCGAACATTCACCAAATGTCCATCTCTGTTTTAACGCCAACCCACTCGTTCGATGTGACCTTTGTGGTAGGGGGAGGAAGGATGAAGGAGAACTGGAGAAGTTTTGGAAGCTTCACTCCATGAATTAATACTTCTGCTTCAGCATAATTCTGGTATTTGATCAAACATAAAAAGCTTCGAGCTTTTAATGTCCTGCTGACACCAGTATCAACAAAGCATTGAAGTGGAAGCTTTCTGGCGGCTGATTAGAGGGAGATTTTATTTCACTGACTTCAAGACTAAGCATACCTTTTAGTAGATTTTTCTCAAGGGTAAGCCACATCATGCATTATAAATCAAATTCAAGAGCTTTAATAAAGGACCCTTGGTAATTTGGTAATATATTATCACTATGTTTTGGAAAGGCGATAAATGACTGCTTTTTATAGTGTAATTTAAAATAATAATATGGATTACAGTTGTGTTCAGTCATGAAAGTATAATTTAACAGTTTGGGCTTATAATAACCTTTTTTCCCTTGACAGTGTCCACTCTAATTTTAGCCCAAGCATGGCTTACTTGGGAATGATTTACTGTGCTTGCTGTTAGAGTCTAGTAGGGCTGAACATGTGTTTAATTGGAGTTTTATGTTGTTGTCTTGAAAAAGCTTCACACAAAAATGAAATTGAAAGCTGGAGGATAAAGACTGTCAAAGTGTGAGCTGTTCCAATATCAAAAGCATGACCCAAGCTTGCTGTACCTATAGGGGCCCTCCAGGAAATGGGGAGCTCATGAGAAGTGGAACTGAAGAGAGTTTAATGAAGGAACTATTTATAAAGGTGTGGGAAGGTGCCAGGGAGCAACAAAGGACAGTGAAGCACCCAGGAATTCCTGCACTAGGAGACTTTACCACCCCAGGCCTGAAGAGATAAGTGGTTTTGCTGTTCCTGGATCTGGAAAAGGCTGTGGGCCTGGGGCAGGGTATGGGTGCTGTGGCCTCAGTAGAAGAATGTGGTCACTGTTCGGTTGCATTTAGGCAAGGAGGGAGTCAGGGAGATTTGAAATCTCTTTGCAGAGTCTCCCATTGGGTGGACCCAACGAAAGCTGGAAGGCAAGGAAGTCCAAGTGATATAGTCTGAGTTACAGAGCAAGGTGAAGACAGGTGGGGCGTGGATTTGGAGGACTATCCAGCATACATACCAGACTGCAAGTGAGGAAGCATGAACAAAACTGATGCTAAGAGACTTTGCATTTTTATCTGATACGTATGTGACCGATTAGAACCTAAACTCAATGATCTACTAGTTCCCGTTTTTTCTGCTTTCTAGCCATTACACATAAAAAGGACTCTTTCAAAGTTCTCTTGTTCCTCAGGTTATGTGACTTTCAGAGCTGTTTTGTATCTTTAATCAAGTTGGAATGCAATGCACTAGCTTTTAGCAAGAATATGTTGGTCTCTAGGAGCACAGAACAAAACAGAAACCAACCTAATTCCTGCTACTACCCAGGACTGCAGGAGGAAATCTTGCTATTCATAAGACCCATCAAAAAAGGTAGATGGGTAACTTTGCTTTTAGTTGTTCGTCAGGTATTCTGTAGATCTCCTCTGGGCTTCCTGAATCCCCCTCCTGTATCTTCTTCCTTCAACTCCCCACTTTCAGAGCTCTACCTGGGGCTTCTTCCCTGCTCCACAGACCTGTTTGGATTCCAAAGCAGAACTGCAACTATGTCTCAACTTCCCAGGTATCTGAGTTAGCTGAGAAGCCTATATGCCCTTCTCTGACTTTATAGCCCAGCCTCTTTCATTGTCCTTGGTCTACCATCCCCCCCACTCCTCTGAACCTCCACTTTTCTTACAGTGCTCTGGGATCAGCCGAACTGCAGGCAACACAGACTACTGATGAAAGCTTGGAACTGGGAATCATGAGACAGATTCTAATTCCAACCTTGCCACAAATTAGCCATGTATCCTTCATTGGTTAAATCAAAGAATATTTCGAAGCCTTGTTTTTGTTATCTGGAAAACAGGGTGCATGAAACATCTGTGATCGCTTAAATACTACCGTGAAATCAATAGAATGAGAGTTGGTGGAAGAAACCTAGTTGTCTTCACAGGAAATGGAGGCTAAGTGGAGATGGAATGGACCTTGAAGATCACAACTGTGTCCCAGGATCTGGTTTTCGGTTTTAAGCCACAGAAATTCACCCTAGTCACTCTGGGACTACGGGATGTCATGCCTTGACTCACCCTAACTAAACACCCACAAAATCTGGGGTAGAGATTTTTATGCCAATTTATGATTGTTCTGCCATCCAAGTAAGCACCATGACCTGTTCTTCAGTCACTGTACCAGCATAAGTTCCGTGCATCTAGATCCCCTTTCCAATGAGATTACCCACCCTTGGGCACCTCCTACTGCAACATTCTGGACCCATTACTGCCCCAACAAAACCACACAGGATACTGAAGTCGCTATCAAAATGCCATTGTATTAATTAACAATGAGAAATTTAAGATTAGTACTTATACAATCAGCACCGTTTTTCAAGCTGCATGGGCAATTTAGTCACAGTCTCAAGCTATTTCCTTTACCATAGGCAACCGCTCTCCTAAGAGCCTAATATACTCAAAGTCTGGGAAGTCAGACATTCTCACAACACTAGGCAGATCTACACTAAGGAGGTTTTTGTTGGGCATGGAAATAGAACCAAGATAGTTATGCTTACACCACAAGGTAAAATGGTTTAACAATACATCCATCTCACCCAGGGATGTCTTTGGAACGCTAAAATATACTCTGCCCAATATCCAATTCCCCTTGCCCCCAACACTGTCGAGGATGTCTGTCTCTGAGCCTACTTCCATGGGGCAGTGATTCCCCTCCCCACTCCCTTCCTCAGCACCTACTTGCTTTCTTTCCTCAGACATGTTTAATCAGGTTGAAATCTAGATGGTAGACAGGTGGCCTGGGGAGCTATTTTCTGTCTTTTAGATGACTTGCTTATTTATGTTCAGATCCATTCTGTGTGGATTTCAGAGTTAAGTTCTGAGGGAAATTCTCACGTCCTGTGTTTGGAGTAAATCTCAAACTCTAACAGCTGAAGAAGAAGCTGAAAACTTCACTGCCTTGGTGGGCCAGCCAAGCCCTCTGTGAAATATGCTGTTAAAATGAAGGCAAGGCTGGAGATTGGTTCAAGATGGCAGAGTAGAAGGACATGCCTTCACTCCCTCTTGTGAGGGCACCAAAATCACAACTAACTGCTGAACAATCATTGACAGGAAGACACTGGAACTCACCAAAAAAGATACCCCACATCCAAAGACAAAGGAGAAGCCACAGTGAGATGCTAGGAGAGCCACAATCATAATAAAATCAAATCCCATAACTGCTGGGTGGTGACTCACAAACTGGAGAACACTTATAACACAGAAGTCCACCCACTGCAATGAAGGCTCTGAGCCTCACGTCAGGCTTCCCAACCTGGGGATCCAGCAATGGGAGGAGGAATTCCTAGAGAATCAGACTTTAAAGGCTAGTGGGATATGATTGCAGGACTTCGACAGGACTGGGGGAAACAGAGACTCCACTTTTGGAGGGCAAACACAAAGTAGTGTGTGCATCGGGACTCAGGGGAAGCAGAAGTGACCCCAAAGGAGACTGAACCAGACCTACCTGCTAGTGTTGTAGGGTCTCCTGCAGAGGCGGGGGTGGCTGTGTCTCACCGTGGAGATAAGGACACTGGCAGCAGAAGTTCTGGGAAGTACTCCTTGGTGTGAGCCCTCCCAGAGTCCACCATTAGCCCCACCAAAGAGCCACGTAGGCTCCAGTGTTGGGTTGCCTCAGGCCAAACAACCAACAGGGAGGGAACCCAGACCCACCCATCAGCAGACAAAGCGGATTAAAATTTTACTGAGCTCTGCCCACCAGAGTAACACCCAGCTCTACCCACCACCAGTCCCTCCCATCAGGAAACTTGCACAAGCCTCTTAGATAGCCTCATCCACAGAGGGCAGACAGCAGAAGCAAGAAGGACTACAGTCCTGCAGCCTGTGGAACAAAAACCACATTCACAGAAAGATACACAAGATGAAAAGGCAGAGGGCTATGTACCAGATGAAGGAACAGGATAAAACCCCAGAAAAACAACTAAATAAAGTGGAGATAGGCAACCTTCCAGAAAAAGAATTCAGAATAATAATAGTGAAGATGATCCAGGACCTCGGAAAAAGAATGGAGGCAAAGATCGAGAACATGCAAGAAATGTTTAACAAAGACCTAGAAGAACTAAAGAACAAACACCTAGAAGAACTAAAAAACAAACAGAGATGAACAATACAATGCCTGAAATGAAAACTACACTAGAAGGAATCAATAGCAGAATAACTGAGGCAGAAGAATGGATAAGTGACCTGGAAGACAGAATGATGTAATTCACTGCCATGGAAGAGAATAAAGAAAAAAGAATGAACAGAAATGAAGACAGCCTAAGAGACCTCTGAGACAACATTAAACGCAACAACATTTGCATTATAGGGGTCCCAGAGGAGAAGAGAGAGAGAAAGGACCAGAGAAAATATTTGAAGAGATTATAGTCGAAAACTTCCCTAACATGGGAAAGGAAATAGCCACCCAAGTCCAGGAAGCACAGAGAGTCCCATACAGGATAAACCCAAGGATAAACACGTGAAGACACATAATAATCAAATTGACAAAAATTAAAGACAAAGAAAATTATTGAAAACAACAAGGGAAAAACGACAAATAATATACAAGGGAACTCCCTTAAGGTTAACAGTTGATTTCTCGGCAGCCAGAAGGGAATGGCATGATATATTTAAAGTGATGAAAAGGAAGAACCTACAACCAAGATTACTCTACCCGGCAAGGATCTCATTCAGATTCGATGGAGAAATCAAAAGCTTTACAGACAAGCAAAAGCTAAGAGAATTCAGCACCACCAAACCAGCTCTACAACAAATGCTAAAGAAACTTCTCTAAGTGGGAAACACAAGAGAAGAAAAGGACCTACAAAAACAAACCCATAACAATTAAGAAAATGGTAATAGGAACATACATATCAGTAATTACCTTAAACAAAAATGGATTCAATGCTCCAACCAAAAGACACAGGCTCGCTGAGTGGATACAAACACAAGACCCATATATATGCTGTCTACAAGAGACCCACTTTAGACCTAGGGACACATGCAGACTGAAAGTGAGGGGATGGAAAAAGATACTCCATGCAAATGGAAATCAAAAGAAAGCTGGAGTAGCAATACTCATATCAGATAAAATAGACTTTAAAATACAGAATGTTACAAGAGACAAGGAAGGACACTACATAATGATCAAGGGATCAATCCAGGAAGAAGATATAACAATTATAAATATATATGCACCCAACATAGGAACACCTCAATATATAAGGCAAATGCTAACAGCCATAAAAGGGGAAATCGACAGTAACACAGTAATAGTGGGGGACTTTAACACCTCATTTACACCAATGGACAGATCATCCAAACAGAAAATTAATAAGGAAACACAAGCTTTAAATGGCCCAATAGACCAGATAGATTTAATTGATATTTATAGCACATTCCACCCAAAACCAGCAGATTACACTTTCTTCTCAAGTGCACACAGAACATCCTCCTGGATAGATCACATTTTGGGTCACAAATCAAGGCTCAATAAATTTAAGAAAATTGAAATCATATCAAGCATCTTTTCTGACCACAATGCTATGAGATTAGAAATCAGTTACAGGGAAAAGACGTAAAAAACACAAACACATGGCAGCTAAACAATATGTTACTAAATAACCAAGAGATCACTGAAGAAATCAAAGAGAAATCAAAAAACACCTAGCAACAAATTACTATGAAAACACGACAATCCAAAACCTATGCGATGCAGGAAAAGCAGTTTGAAGAAGGAAGTTTATAACAATTAAGCCTACCTCAAGAAACAAGAAAAATCTCAAATAAATAATCTAACCTTACACCTAAAGGAACTAGAGAAAGAACAAACAAAACCCAAAGTTAGTAGAAGGAAAAAATCGTTAAGATCAGAGAGGAAATAAATGAAATAGAAATAAAGAAAAAAATAGCAAAGATCAATAAAACTAAAAGCTGGTTCTTTGAGAAGATAAGCAAAATTGATTAACCATTAGCCAGACTCATCAAGAAAAAGAGAGAGAGGACTCAAATCAATAAAATTAGAAATGAAAAAGGAGAAGCTAGAACAGACAGCACAGAAATACAAAGCATCCTAAGAGCCTACTACAAGCAACTCTATACCAATAAAATGGACAACCTGGAAGAAATGGACAAATTCTTAGAAAGGTATAACCTTCTAAGACTGAACCAGGAAGAAATAGAAAATATGAACAGACCAATCACAAGCACTGAAATTGAAACTGTGATTAAAAATCTTCCAGCAAACAAAAGTCCAGCACCAGATGGCTTCACAGGTGAATTCTATCAAACATTTAGAGAAGAGCTAACACCCATCCTTTTCAAACTCTTCCAGAAAATTGCAGAGGAAGGAAAACTCCCAAACTCATTCTATGCGGCCACCATCACCCTGATAACAAAACCAGACAAAGATACTACAAAAAAAGAAAATTACAGACCAATATCACTGATGAATATAGATGCAAAAATCCTCAACAAAATACTACCAAACAGAATCCAACAACACATTAAAAGGATGATACACCATGATCAGGTGGGATTTATCCCAGGGATGCAAGGATTCTTCAATATAGGCAAATCAATCACTGTGATACACCATATTAACAAATAGAAGAATAAAACCCATATGATCATCTCAATAGATGCAGAAAAAGCTTTTGACAAAATTCAACACCATTTATGATAAAAACTCTCCAGAACGTGGGCATAGAGGGAAACTACCTCAACATAATAAAGGCCGTATGTGAAAAACCCACAGCAAACATCATTCTCAGTGGTGAAAACTGAAAGCATTTCCTCTAAGATCAGGAAAAGACAAGGATGTCCACTCTCACCACTATTACTCAACATAGTTTTGGAAGTCCTAGCCATGGCAATCAGAGAAGAAAAATAAATAAAAGGAATACAAATTGGAAAAGAAGCAGTAAAACTGTCACTGTTTGCAGATGACATGATGCTATACATAGAGAATCCTAAAGATGCCACCAGAAAACTACTAGAGCTAATCAATGAATTTGGTAAAGTAGCAGGATACAAAATTAATGCACAGAAATCTCTTGCGTTCCTCTACACTAATGACAGAAAATCTGAAAGAGAAATTAAGGAAACACTCCCATATACCACTGCAACAGAAAGAATAAAATACCTAGGAATAAACCTACATAGGGAGACAAAAGACCTGTATGCAGAAAACTGTAAGACACTGATGAAAGAAATCAAAGGTGAGACAAACAGATGGAGAGATATACCATGTTCTTGGATTAGTAGAATCAATATTGTGAAAATGACTCTACTACCCAAAGCAATCTACAGATTCAATGCAATCCCTATCAAATTACCTATGGCATTTTTTACAGAACTAGAACATAAAATCTTAAAATTTGTATGGAGACACATAAGATCCCGAATAGCCAAAGCAGTCCTGAGAGAAAAAAATGGAGTTGGAGGAATCAGACTCCCTGACTTCAGACTATACTACAAAGCTACAGTAATCAAGACAATATGGTGCTGGCACAAAAACAGAAATATAGATCAATGGAACAGGATAGAAAGCCCAGAGATAAACCCAACCACCTATGGTCAACTAATCTATGACAAAGGAGGCAAGGCTATACAGTGGAGAAAAGACAGTCTCTTCAATAAGTGGTGCTGGGAAAACTGGACAGCTACATGTAAAAGAATGAAATTAGAACACTCCTTAACACCATACACAAAAATAAACTCAAAATGGATTAGAGACCTAAATGTACGACTGGACACTATAAAACTCTTAGAGGAAAACATAGGAAGAACACTCTTTGACATAAATCACAGCAAGATCTTTTTTGACCCACCTCCTAGAGTAATGGAAATGAAAACAAAAAACAAATGGGACCTAATGAAACTTAAAATCTTTTGCAAAGCAAAGGAAACTACAAACAAGATGCAAAGAAAACCCTCAGAATGGGAGAAAATGTTGGCAAATGAATCAACGGAGAAAGCATTAATCTCTGAAATATATAAACAGCTCATGCAGCTCAATATTAAAAAAAACAAGCAGCCCAATCCAAAAATGGGCAAAAGACCTATATAGACATTTCTCCAAAGAAGATATACAGATGTCCAAGAAGCACATGAAATGCTGTTCAACATCACTAATTATTAGAGAAATGCAAGGCAAAACTACAAAGAGGTATCACCTCACACCAGTTAGGTGGGGCATCATCAGAAAATCTACAAACAAAAATTGCTGGAGAGGGTGTGGAGAAAAGGAAACCCTCTTGCACTGTTGGTGGGAATGTAAATTGATACAGCCACTATGGAGAACAGTATGGAGGTTCCTTAAAAAACTACAAATAGAACTACCATATGACCCAACAATCCCACTACTGGGCATATCCCCAGGGAAAACCATAATTCAAAAAGACACATGCACCCCAATGTTCATTGCAGCACTATTTACAATAGCCAGGTCATGGCAGCAACCTAAATGCCCATCAACAGACGAATGGCTAAAGAAGATGTGTTACATATATACAATGGAATACTACTCAGCCATAAAAAGGAATGAAATTGGGTCATTTGTAGAGACGTGGTTGGATCTAGAGAGTGAGAGTGAAGTAAGTCAGAAAGAGAAAAACAAATATCATATATTAACGTATATGTATGGAACTTAGAAAAATGGTACAGGTGAACCGGTTTGCAGGGCAGAAATAAAGACACAGATGTAGAGAACAAACGTATGGACACCAAGGGGGGGAAATGGCGAGGGTGGTGGTGGTAGTGGTGGGATGAATTGAGAGATTGAGATTGACATGTATACACTAATATGTATAAAATGGATAACTAAGAAGAACCTGCTGTATAAAAAATAAATAAAATAAAATTCAAAAAATGAAAAATAAAACAGGCACTACATTGTAAGGTGTTCTCAGAGAGCACTGGTTTAATAAATGTGACACTCCAGAGAGTAAAAAAAAAAAAATGAAGCCAAGGCTGCGTTCCCACCAATTCTCTCATATACATGGGTAATGTGATGGGCTGTGTCTGTTCCCAAATCCATTTATGCCAGTTGTACTAGGTATTGTAGTTTTATAGTTTAATTAAATTTTGAAGCAAAATATGAGTATGAAAAGAGAATTCTTTTATGAAAACTAAAAGCTTTGCAAAGACTCAATAAAGGCAAATAGCTAAAAATTCTGTTGTTGAGCAAGACAATTATAAATATTGGGGAAAATTATAAAAAATTAGGGCTTTGCACTCAGATTGGCTTACAGATATCTTTAAATTTTCACTCCACTAAAGACCATGAAACCAGTGATTTTGAAGGAGACCTTACGGATATGCTTTATGCACAAGACCAACAGGAAGCCATACTGAAATGAATGATACTGTCCCTATACCAAGACATTTGTGGATAAATGTATATTTATGTGTTCTAATGAAAAATAAAATGTCTATGCTACCTATGCATCTATCACTTTTTATGATTCCTTGCTGTAACTGATATTTTTGATTCCCTAACTGGAGATCCCAACTGAGTCAAATGAGAGTGCTTCAAATGCAGTATGATAATAACTACAGGATAATTATAGGGGCTACCACCCATGGAACTACATTTTTAAACAAATTCAGTTTATTATTAAAATGGAACAGGAAATTTACTTACTAATATGCGATTACAGATTATCTTCTAAAGCAGAAGATAAACAAATTGGTCTTCTTGCTCAATATCTCTCTAAACTTCCCTTGGGGAGTATAAAGTGAGGTAGCAACTCCAGGGAGTTTCTACTGAGTGCCAGAGTCACCAGGCTCTCTGATCCTTCCCTGTTGCCAGGAGGCGCTGCTTCACTCAGATGCACCGCTTGTTGGGCAGTGAGCAGAGAGACTGCTTTTCCTTTGCACCTTTAGGTGTCACAGGGAGTGAAATGGGAATAAAACAATTTTGGGTCCAACCAGAGGAGCCCTTGCTTGAAGACTGCAAGTACTGATGGCTTGGGTAAACACTGCATCTGTTCAGGGATGCTCAATCTTGAACAAATTTCTCAGTCTCCACAGAATCAAATTTTTAATCAGGAATGCCAAAGCTTTTGGTGACACATGAGGTAACACCCCTGTTAAGTTCCCATTCCTCCCTAATCCTTCCAGTGAGTTTTTCCTGATTCTGCCTTCTGTTCTGGGTCTTCCCCTCTAACCAAACTCTATAGAGGTAAGACTCCTGCTGATTCCTACATCTTTTGAGTTGGGTTTCCAGCTCCTGCAAAGCTCCACTATCAGAGAAGGTGAAGAGTAAAGTTTAAACAACCTCCTGGGGACATGACCTCATAAGTTGGGACTGAAGGAGCTCAGGTTAATTAATAAACTACCGGACAGAAACAGTAATAAAGTCGCAATTTCAGGGTTGGAGGAGGGGCAGAAAAATATGGAAAAGTTCCTTTAATAATTTGCCATATTAAATTCAGAATATTTGGAAAATACCCAGGATAATATATAATGCTTGAATTTAATGTAAATGAGAGACTTAGGAGAAATGAGAAACGGAAAACGGCATTTTATATTAGTTTTAAAAATCAATTTCCATTATTAAATAGAAGCCTGGGAAAAAATTGAAAATGGCACAGATCAGGATGTCTGTTTTTTGTTTTTTCAAAAAAAAAAAGGTATTGCTACTCATAATTACAAGAAAAGGATGACAATATTTTAAATGAGTAAACTTTGGCCCATCGTGCTCACTTCATGGTGTGAAGAAAACAGCACTTGAATGATTTTTTCCCTTAATTTGTCCTAAATTACAGCAAAGTGCTCTGCAAGAAGCAAGTGCTTGTGTTAATTAACTCTGAGTAAAGAAGGTCACTGGTATACATAGTACTCATTTTGTGGCTTTGGTTACAGATTTTCTTTTGCAATTAGAATTCTTCATTAGGCTTTATAAACACATGCAGATTTTCACTTTTTTTATCTAGCATTTTAGATTTAGGCACACTGTTATTTTTCTCTAAAAAACTTTAAAATTGCAACAGTACTAATGGAATTGACTTAAGAAATAAAACATGGTTCAACATATTTATAAGTACACCTAAAATATTAACCTTTTATATAAGCCTGAATATTATAACTGAATTTTAAAAAGTGCATACACTATTGTACTTCAAATTTTACAACATAAAAGTGAACAAATCCGAGTTTTCGGTCATTTTATACTGAGTTGTAAACATCAGAGATAAGATTCTGAACGCTGTAAATTCTTGTAAGTAATCCAAGGTACCAAAAGTTTCATCTTTAGAGAACCATGAACAGCTAAGTCAATGTTTCTAAAATAGATATAACTTTTAAGTGTTTATTTCTAATGTTCAATTATAAAACCTTTAGTTTTTTCCAATATAAGCCAATATTTTTATGCCTAAGAATTAAGAGAGCCGTAATGTGTGTTAGTTATGTTGCTCATATAACACGTGATATAATATAGACTTTTAAACTGAAATTGTTTATGGAAGTAAATAATAATGCCATGGTATGATCAGCAATGCAGATTTACTCACCCTTTCCATTCCACTCCAGTAATAACTAGGAAGAACTATAAACAAGTTGGCTTTAAATAGATTTAGCCCTAGTTCAAAGGTAATAATGTTTGCCATTCTTGTGATTGTCTTTTTTCTGAGGATTCAAAAGTTAAGTGTATGCAAATTCGGTACATCTTTTCTTCATTATTGGCCCAAAACTAAAAACTTTCTTTCTAACTCAAAAAGATATCAAAGAAATCTGTTTTATCTAAAATTTTCTACTATTTAATAGGCACTACTCTCTCTGTCAAGCTTCTTTCTCTACCTGACAGAATTAATCAGTACCCTTTTTTTCTGATTCTTTTCATCTTGTTTATATTTGTATTGCATTATATTACACTTATTATTTACATATTGCTCTTCCTCTGAGACCTCATGAGCACAGAGATGGGGTTTTGTTCATACTGCCACCTCCAGAACCTAGGGCCCTCTCTGGGCCACTGTAGGCTCTCAATAAATGTTTACTGATCAGAATTGCTTATCAATGTTGTAACCACTCAACTCTGCTGTTGTAGCCTAGAAGTGATCATACACAATAAGTGAATGAATGAGGATGGCTGTGTTCCAATAACTTTATTTACAAAGACAGGCAGCAGGCTGGACTTGGCCCTGCCAATTGCTGCTCTTTATCGTTGTTTTGAGGGGTGGAGGAAGAGGGAATAAAGATTCCAACCATGTATAGTAATAATCACCACAAAGTTTCTTATAAATGTTGGCAATAAGAATTTTGTTGGATGTAACATTTTGAAATACCTCCCAATGCTCGTTCCCGAAGAACAAAGAGAAAACTAAGCAAGTTTTGTTTTTTTCCCCTTCTGTACTTTGTCTACCATGAAGACTAAGCCATTAGGTTGTAGTGGATAAGCACAAGTGAGAGAATTAGAAGTGCTGATAAGACACTATGGAGGTGAAATAAAAGAAGAACGTAGAGGCCAGAAAGCAAATAGAAGTAACCGTGGCTGACAAGACCTATGTTTGTCCAAATCCTCCACCGGGTGAGCTGTTATAGACGGATTGAAGAAAAGTTGGGTTTTTCTTCCTTCTCATTTGGGGCAGGAGAAAAGAATGTCATACAGCAGTAGTCCTCAAACATTTTTGCTTGCATACTTCCTAAAAGAATTTTGAAAAAAAATGTATATCGCTTCCTGCCTTTCTAATTTGACATCTAAAATTTTTTATAATTAGGATGCAATTTTCATCAAATTATAATAACATTTAAAAGTAAACACGTCATGTCACCCTTTCAATATATCCAGTGGAATCTAATATCATAGCAGATTTTTAACTTTTTATTTTGAAATAATTTTAGATTTACAGAAAATTTGCCAACACGGTACAGAGAATTCCTATACACCATTCACCCAACTTCCTCTAATGGTACATATATAAACGTAGTACAATCATTAAAACTAAGAAATTAATACTGATACAGTACCACTAACTATAGATTTTAATTTCACATTTTTCCATTATGTGCATTTTCCATTCCAGGATCCAATCCAGGATTCTACCTTGCATTTAGTTGTCATGGCTCCTTATTCTCCTCCAATCTGTGACATTTCCTCAATCTTTCCTTATCTTTCATGACCTGGACACTTATGAAGTCATCAGTTATTTTGTGTAATGTTCATCGATTCGGATTTGTCTGGTTTTTTTATTGTTAAATTGGGATTATACATTATTTTGTGGTGGATACCAAAAAAGTCGTGTGCCCTTCTCAGGGCATCATTCTAGAGGATACATGATACTGATGTGGCTTATTACTGCTTAAGTTAACCTTGATTACACGATTAAAGAGTTTTCTCCATTGTAAAGTTAGTACTTTCCAGTTGTAATTAATGACTATTTGGGAGGCACTATTTTAAAGCTATGAACATTTCCCGTTTCTCCTTCAACGTTCATCCACGAATTTTAGCACCCACTGGTGGATCTTGCCTGTAACAATGATTACTGTTGTATTTTCCTAATGGTGATTTTTCTCTCATTCCTTCTACATTTTTAATTGGGATTCTTCTGTAGAAAAGAACTGTTGCTCCTCCCCGATTTACTTATTTATTCATTCATTTATTAATTTACATTAATATGGATTCATAGATATTTATTCTATGCTTAAAATCCAGTACTATTTTTATTTTGTTTCTCAAAGCGTTCCAGTTTTGGCCATTGGGGACTCCTTCAGGTTAGTCCTATGTCCTTTGGACATGACCCCATCTTTTTGTAAGCATTTCCTTACTTTCTAGCATCACAAGATATTTCAGTTTCATCTTGTATTTTTCCTGCCCCAGATCTGGAATCAACCACTTCACCGAGGAGCTCTCTTTCTTTTGATTGGTGATACCATGATAATTTGAATTCTATCATAGTCTATTTAAAGATAGAAACACACAGAAACAAGCTCTTAGCAGTCAGAGATTCTTGTTTCTTTTTCTGTTTAGTCTTGTATTTCCATTCTAATCTCCACACAGAATTTTATCCTAATATTTTTATTCTTGAAACTATTTTATTCATTTCCTTGCCATATTTGCCTGTAGTAAAATATGTATATAAGTTAAAATTATTTTTAAAAATTTCCCTGTGAACATAGGCAGTGTTATACATTTTCTTCTGTATTGAGTTGCCATTTCAATTACTATCAGCACACAGTTGATCAGACCAACATGAATATATTACAATGCTTAATAAATAATCAGTATATATAAAACTAAAATGTTATAGGTAATGCATCTCTTAATGAAATGGATGTATCATAGAAGAAAGTAATTAATATTAATTAAAAATGGCTAGGATGAGCCAGGATTCAGCATGAATTCTATTCCCGCACTCCCTTTCTTTTGTAGCTATATGTGCTGAGAAAATCTGGCAGAGATTGCTGGTGCTCACTGTCGTCCATTATCCTCTCCTTCCTGAGCACACTGGGAGACCTCCCAGACTTCCTTGCAGTTAGGATGGACCCTGTGAATAACTCTGGCCAATGATATGTGAGCGGAAGTGCCATGTTGTGTTTCTAGACCCAGAAACTTGAGTTCTCTACTCCTTTTAAAAATGACTATCAATTTTGCCTGTTACTCTTTCACTTACGGGCACTTTGCTTTACCTGGCATACAATGTAAGGTTTGGAAAAATAAAATATTGTTAATTTCATCATACTTTTGTTGATACTACTTTTCTATTAAAATGTCTTTATATGAATACATGTTTTAATCAGAACACTGGAGTTGCACATATAATTCATCCAATTGAATGAAAATGTTCATCATAAAACTTAATTGGTAAAGCCAATCTTCATTGTCAAAGAAATGATCCAAATAAGACAATGTTCAAAAAAAGTCTGATTTCATTTTGCAATTCAAATAAGCATGATAATACTCATCCCCAAAGCTCAGTTAGAAATCTAAGATAAATAAAGCGCAAAGTCTTGCCATGAGCTCTTAGCCCAGATAAGGTAACACCTCAGGGTCTTATCAATAGCTGCACTGTCTTTACTTTGCTTTCCCTAGATTTTCTCTCCAGAAATAGTCTCTCATAATAGACAGGGGCTGGATGAGATAAAGTCTCAAAGGAAGGCAGTTATCTTTCCTGCAGTTTATATATATATATATATATATACACACACACACACACACACAATGCATATTTAGACTATCCTAACATGGGGCAAAATAACCCTTTTCTAATCCACCACTTCATCCTTAACAGAAAAATGTATGAAAACAGAGGAAGACGTGAGAATTTACGTGAGAAATTTCACTGACATCATTATTTTGAAATTTTGTCTTTGTCCGGTGCCATGGAGGATTTTACCAAGAGAAGGCATCTTTTTTTTTTTTTTTTGAGGTAAAAAAGGACATTTCTGCAAAAAGAGGTGGGAAAGAAGAACCAGCATGACACCTTGATCTCAGGCAAGTCAATTCTAAGAAAGAATATATATAAAGGTTAATGAGTCTGGAAACTGAGCTCCTTAAAAATATTGGGGCTTCCCTGGTGGCGCAGTGGTTGGGAGTGCGCCTGCCGATGCAGGGGACACGGGTTCGTGCCCCGGTCCGGGAAGATCCCACATGCCGCGGAGCGGCTGGGCCCGTGAGCCATGGCCACTGAGCCTGCGCGTCCGGAGCCTGTGCTCCGCAATGGGAGAGGCCACAGCAGTGAGAGGCCCGCGTACTGCTAAAAAAAAAATATATATATATATATATATCCATGGCCCTGTATCCCTTGGAAGTCTTTATGTATCCACAGGGTACATATTCTCAATTTAAAGACTGTTAACTTAGAGAATGTATTTCAATAGCCCATGGAAGCTACATAATTAATCGAAGATAGATCTCTAACTTCTTCTGTCAGGCAGAGGTAGGGGACCCACTGAGGCAACCAAGGCCTTAGGAGATGGAGGACCTACTATTTAGGAGGAGCCTGGACCAATGAATAACTGAAGTCTTCCTGCAACCCCATGTTAGTGTGGATGAAAAATAAACCTTTGCTGTGTTAAGCCAATGAGATTTTGGGATTGTTTGGTCCAGTATCAGAGGTGACATGGCAGAGGTGACATGGCCTTATTGCCAAGAACTGTAATGTCCAGGTACGGAACTGAATGGGAGTCACAGCCAGGGATAAGGCAATGCCAGGGAAAGCCAGGATGGGGCCAGTCCAAAGAGACTAGACTACAGGTTACACCAAATACAGACTTCATAGAGACGCCAGTAGAATTCCCAGGTGTGGGCCAGACAGCTACCATCAGTGGACACCAGATAACACAGACACAGTCAGTTATCACCTACTCCCCACAGTACCACAAGGACACAACAGGTTCTCATACATCCAACCACCATTTTGAGGAGGGAATGGAAACTCCGGAAGACTGAATGTTTATCTAGTGAGACCATGTAATGCATCCTTGATAGGGAATGGAACTTTCAATAGAAGAAACATTTAAACTGAAAGAAGACTGTTGGAATTGGAAGAGCGCAATATACCTTCAGTTGGAAAAATCCAAGATTTCCTATTACTCAGAGTTATAGAAAATAATTGACTGTTTTCTGGAGGGGGCACATTAATTACGTGTGAATGAGTTTGTGACCCTACTACTTTTTTCTTTTCATGTATAGCATGAAATCTAGCTCAGATTAAAAATAGTTGTGGAAGAAAGTTTTTAAAAGTGCACGTATGTGAATAAAACAGAGTATTTCAGTAATTCCTATTTCTGAAATTTCAGTAATGGGAAGCAGCGCGTGATCTGTCCATTAGGATGTGGTTCAATACTAAATATCAAAGTACAGAGCACTGACAAGCAATACAGTTTTTTTTTTTTCCTGCAGAACCACTTTACTAATGACATACTTTGTCAAATTTTTATGTGTGACTGACTACTCAACTTCAATATACCTTGACTGGAAGGATAATTGATTAGCAGTTTTTACCAAGTCCACTAAAAAGAACAGAACTTTAATTTCACTTGACAGATTATTAAATTGAGCTTTTATAACATCTGGTTAGTCCAAGCCAATGTTTCCTTTGAGTTATAAATATACAACTGTCACATAATGTAACATCTTAAAAAAAAGTCCCCAAACAAACAAAATTATGGAAGTAGATTGTCTCAGTGTGTAAACTGCACAGCAGTAGCAAAGAGCTGCTTTTGGAAGCTGTATTAACTGTTTCAGGCTGCAAGGACTTCATTCTTAGGACACGTTCTTCAAATCGTATTTCTAATGATGATAGTTTTCCACTCAGAAACTTATTCATACTTTCTCCCAAGCTCCATCTTGTGACTACTTGTCACCAGTTTTGAGGCAGCTGGTTGTAATAACTAAAATGCACACTCTAGGGAGACTCCCCCAGTTTCTCTCTATCACAGAACCTTACTTAATTTTCATGACCACCTGATATTTTCTTCTTATGCATTTCTTTACTGGTTTACTGTAGGTTTTCCTTCATTCAAAAATAAGTGCTCGCCCCAATACCTCCAATTTCTAGAATGGCTCTTGGTTCTTAACAGGAACTCAGTAAACATTTACGCAATGAGTAAACTTTTGAACATTGATTATGAAGTCCTTTTACTTTATAAGAAATTAATGAAGGAAGATCAAATCTGTGAGTTTTAATTTATGGATAGTATCATACTTTTAATCATTTTTTCCTGACTGCATGAACTAGCCCAATGCAAATGGAGTCGGTTCCCCCAAACCCTAGTTTACTCAATAGAACTCCCCAAATAAACTCCTTTATATAGCAAAGGTATCTAGATTACTGCTGAAGAGTAATTTATTTAGTACTTGTCTTGTTCTGATGAAACTGTAATTCACATCTTTCATTTTTCCCCTTTAAATTCAAGTTATTTATATCTTTTGGTTATTAGAAGTGGTATATATACATTTTATACCTTTAGTCTTTGATAAAGCTTGTGAATTTTAACAGTATTAGGATAACAATAAGTCCCTCTGAGCTTATCTATAAGATTTTTTAACTATCTAACTTTGTCATCATTTAGTAATTGATGATTTTAGGCCACATTGCATGTTTGCTTATGAAATTGTGCTGCTAACCAAGATTTTTACTACTTAAAGAAAGGTTATTTTTCTTCTCCTTTAGTTTGAGAAGTCAGAACTAATAAAAATGAATGTCACCCTAAATACTAGTATAGAGCCCAGAACCTGTGAGTTTTAAGCTTAGAAATTAGTGTTTTCCAAACCCTGCTGTTAAACTGATCAAATTAAAAAACAACAAGAAACCTCTCAAAAGCCTTTTCTTTTTTCCTCTCTTATACAAGTGTAGGACTTTAAAATTTGTTTTGCTTTTCTCTGCCTCTCTCTTTTAATGGAATGAGTATTGGCAAATGTCTGAATAGATATCAGATTAGTTTTAAAATTCCCAAAAATTTTTGGTAGAAGCATATTAATGCAAAAACTATTATTCACATTGGTTTGAGAGTTTTCATTTGGGAGTTTCTTTTAATAGTTTTTGTTTTCTGAAGAATAGCCATTGTAAAATCTCCCCTTTTAAAGAATAGATCACAGTTCGAGGAAATGAATAAATGAACACCTATCTGATTTGGTTACAATTCAAAACCAGTAATCATTTTAAGAATAATTAAAATGGTGACACGATTCACATTAGAGCGGCATCTGGTCTGTAAAGGAAAGTACTCTTCTTTACTCATTCTCATGGCCGTGGCATCCTCTCACTTCATTATTATTGGTCATTCTTCTCAAGATCAGAAATGAGAATATTTTCTTCTAAATTTACTGTACTAAAGTTGGTTGCAGGATAGTAAGGATTTCCAAACTGTGCAAGTCTCCTGAAGATACCACTATTGTGCTTGTATATGCAGAAGGAAAGTGTGGAAATTGCCAGAATTACTATCAGTGTCACTGCTACTGCAAGGGGTATAATGCTGTGACTTGGTCCTGAAAGAAGATGAAAAAAAGAAAACTTCAATGACAAGTAGTAAGATAGATACTGTCACATAGTTACTTTTTTTTTTTTTTTTTGCGATATGCGGGCCTCTCACCGTTGTGGCCTCTTCCGTTGCGGAGCACAGGCTCCAGACGCGCAGGCTCAGCGGCCATGGCTCACGGGCCCAGCCGCTCAGCAGCATGTGGCATCCTCCCAGACCGGGGCACAAACCCGTGTCCCCTGCATCAGCAGGCGGACTCTCAACCACTGCGCCACCAGGGAAGCCCGTTACTTTCCATTTTATTATTTCTATGAAAAATCAAAACTTTCACTACTGTTCTAAACCTACATTTTCCTGGATCCTCCTTTACTGTGTGAATATCTAAAACCAAATACAAAAAATACTGAGATGAAAATTTCCTTTTAATCAGCAAAGTTATGTCATTGCTTATAGCAGGGCTCAGCAAATAATGGTCCATGGATCAAATCTGGGCACCTGTTTTTACAAATGACGTTTTATTAGAACTCAGCCACACTAATAATGTCTCTATTGTCTATGGCTGCTTTTGTGCTGCAAAGGCAGTGTGACAGAAACCATATGGCTCCTACAGCCTGAAATATTTACTATTTGGTCCTTTAAAGAGAAGTTTGCTGACCCCTGATTTATAATAATCATTATTAGTGCTCACAAACACATACACTGCTTTTTTTTTTTAAGCTGAAGAATCCCTATCCAGTTTCAGCACGGTGCTGCATTAAAAATATGAGTAAAATATAGTCCCTGCCTGCAAGGAACTCAGTTTTGTTGGGATCTGATGTGGAGTTGGTCCAGCAACGGTAACGTCCCTGGCTTTTTGCAAAGATTAAAATAATCAGGACCTTCTCACCTTTTAGATCTCAAGAATCTTGGGAAATGAATAATAGCTCCTCCATTCAAAAAGAGGGTTCCTGTTTGAGGATTTTCTACTGTAAGAATGTATCTTTTCCAAGTAGACTCTATATCAAAGTTTGAACTCTGCTATTTTTGCTCTAAGCAAAGATCCAGAGAAATATGTAGGGAATGACCCAGAGGCAGAGCAGTAAAGGATTTGTGAGTGGAGGAAGTGCCTTAGTGCACTACTTATGCTCATTCACTCTTAAAAGAAATGTCAACATTACCAATAGCAAAAATACACTTTAAAAAAAAAAAAAAAACCTCGATTTTGCAATTTTAAAATAATATTGTATAATTTTGCATAATATTATTGAAAACATGTAGTATTGTGTATGTGTAAAGATACTTTTTAAAGAAAGACTGTTAAACGAGTATTCATTCTCAGGATGGAGGCAGCGGGCAGGTATAGAAGGGGCATATGGAATCAGAAAATGTGGAGTGTAGTTCTCCATGTAGCCTCAGTTTGGACAAGTATCTTTCTCATCTGTAACATGGGAATACTGTATCTGCTTCACTGCCTTGGAAAGTTGCTGTGTAGGATAAAAGAGGTGTCTTATGTAGTACAGGAAGCTTTAAAGTCCTGAAGAGACATAAGATGTTTCTGATTTGTTCTTGATAGTCGAATGCTAGCGGTTGCTTGGCCACACTAATAGGTTAGTCATGGTTTCCACACAGAGTTGATATCTACACTTTCAGAGCTTCAAGGTTTGGTTCCCACACCTACCAGTTTTTGCTCTAATTCCCAATATCTAATCAGTCACCAAAGCCTGATGATTCTCTTTTCCCATTTCCACCTTCCCTTTTTTGTTTCCAGTTCTATCACTCAAATTACAACCGTCTCCCTTTACATCAGATGGGTGTGACTCCACTGTTGGTGTCTCTAGAGCATGTAGGTGTCCCCTGCATCCTTCACCATGGAGTTCAGCTCTTTAGCCCAGCACTTTCTGTGGATGGATCCTACAGTAATACGGTTTTATTCCCAACACCACCTAACGTGGTCCAGTCGAAGCTCATTCTCAATTTCTGCCTTTAGTCATTCTGGACCTTTTATCCAATATTCCTTCCCTCCTCTATTCTCATTATCTTTTGCAATTCCAAAGACTCATCCCCTCTATGAAGTTGTCTTCAGGAGCCCAGGCCATATCAATCCCTCCTTCTTTGTTAATACCTGCATCTAGAAACTGTTGTGATTACTATAAACACCTTCCCACTGTTAATGATCCTTGTTAATGTCTTCTCTTAGAAAGCTCTATTATTTGCAATGGACTAGAATTTTCTGGCTTATATTTCTAAAATTATTTATAATCACCACAACCTAAGTATGTAGCTCAAGATCAAGTTATATGACTTTTATAGTATATTATGGCCTGCAGTAGAGAATCGCATCTACTTATCCACAACAAGGATACCTAGACCTGAATTATATTTCCTGGGACCAAAGATGGAGCTTAAAATTCTGAGTAGAAGCTGCCAGAATGAGGGTTGCTGGTTTACATTCCCAGCTCTATTTGCTTGAGGTGAACTTCTTTTTTTGCCCATTAAGTTAACAGCTAGGGTGACACAAGAAAGTCATAGTCTTTGATTTGATTTATAATGATTTTTTTCCTTCATATCAGAGGAAGGAGCTGAAATGTTCTCCGACTTGTTTGATGTAAAACAAGACGACAATGTTAGAATCTATCTGAATACTCTCTGAATACTTAGATTTTAAAAGCTTTAAGTGCTAAGGAGGTGGGTCAACTTTAGTCAAGGTAGAAGCAAAATGAAGATT
This sequence comes from Globicephala melas, assembly GCF_963455315.2. Classification (NCBI taxonomy): domain Eukaryota; kingdom Metazoa; phylum Chordata; class Mammalia; order Artiodactyla; family Delphinidae; genus Globicephala; species Globicephala melas. The sequence goes on along the minus strand of NC_083320.1, from coordinate 71,166,540 downwards.
TACTTTCTAACTTTACCCACCTGCTTCCATTTTACATATAAATCCTTTTTTGTCTTGACATGAGGATAACTGCCACACTCCTTCGGGAATCCTCAGGGCAACACACAGATGGGGTTTGACGTGGTCCATCTCTGGCTTCCTAATACCCCAGTTTGACTGGTCTGCGAGAGTTCCATCAAACCACTTTATGGTTTCATCTGTGGAAAAAATGCTAACATGAATTATGTGCATGGTTATCAAACATACTAAGTCTGGAATGAACCTTAAAAAGCAGCCCCTAAATTTAATGAGACTCTCTCCTTATCTGATGCACTAACAGTCATGAACTCAACATCAAAAGGTAGGTATAAGTGAAATTGCCTTGTGAACAACTCTCTTTATTTTAGATATATTGTTCTAATTTAGTTCATTCAAGATATCATGTTTCTTAATGTAACAGTTTGAATTTGAAATATTCCCTGTCATAACAAACAATTTAAAGAAATCATTTAAAGTCCTAACAGCTATATCATTACAAAGTAGATAACTTTCTAAAATAATTTTACAGTGAGTTTCTTTTTTGTTGTAAAGTGCCCCTTAAAATTTATTAGATTTATAGATAGAATAATAAAATTTGTAGTTTGAACTTAAAAGCTTAAAGAAAAAAAAACTTCATTACTTCAGTGTACTGAATATCTTAGAAATCAAGTAGTTGCAAACAGTCCTTTATGAGCACAGAGTACAATGAGCTTCTTTAAAAAGCAAGCCAGTGGTATACCAAGGGGTGGGGGCAGTGGTAGAATCCATCCATGTGTAGGTGATAAGGATTTAAAACAAACAATAAAACTAAGCATAAGTCAGTCAGCTTTTTATTATCACCCTGTGCTAGAAGTTTTAAGCAATGTCGGTGATTGAAATACTCTTCCTTGCCAGCATGGACCCATCCTCTACCTTGGTACACCACTGTAACAAGTTCTCTATACCAGTTAAAGTAATTTTCTTTACAAGTACTTTCAACAACCATCAGTTACATAAAGAAAAGAATAGCATGCTCTCATCTGATTACAAACTCTGGTTTTTATGAGTAGCAAATAACAGTTCTACTAGCACTATTTATCACTGAAATATTTCCATAACTCTGTTGTGCTCTTATAACATTTAGAAACCTGGGGTATTTTCAAGTAAATATGGTTTGGTATCTATGACTAAGTCTGTGAACACAAAGTTCCAGCCAAGCATCTTCATAATGCAAGATTAAGTATGAGATAAACTTGTTTGTTTTCATTTTTGGTTTTCTGGGATTATTTCAAAGGGCAAGAAGGTATAAAAAGGGGTTAGCAATGATGTCTTTGGAAGAAATGGCTTTAGGATTTATGATATTTTTTTAAACAGCAATGTATCCAAGGAAAGTTTTCTGGTTTGCAGATGCCATTTCCATCAACCTTGACCATTGTGTATTTATTTATGCCCTCTCCTCTTCTCTACCCAGTCACTTACTGTCACCATCAAATTGAGCATTCAGCCAAACCATCTTGACAGAAGAACTGAAAGCTAAAAGCTGATCTAGGAGAAATGAATTTTCAGCTTCATCTTTGATTGTTAAAAGATTAGATCCTATAAAAGAGACAAACAGCAAATGAATAACTATTTGTGTTTACATGTAAATACAATTAAAATAATGTCTTCTATACCATAATTCATAAAGCTCAGGCTTTAATGCATGTAAATCAATGAAGTTAGAACACTCCTTCACACACCATACACAAAAATAAACTCAAAATGGTTTAAAGATTTAATATAAGACATGACACCATAAAACTCCTAGAAGAGAATGTAGGGAAAATATTCTCTGACATAAATCATAGCAATGTCTTCTTAGGTCAGTCTCCCAAAGCAAAAGAGATAAAAGCAAAAGTAAACAAATGAGACCTAATTAAACTTATAAATTGTGCATAAACAAAACAAAAAGACAGCCTATGGAATGGGAGAAAATATTTGAAAACAGTGTGACCAGCAAGGGCTTGGTTTCCAAAATATACAAACGGCTCATATAGCTCAATATCAAAAAAAACACAACCCAGTCAAAAAATAGACGGGAGATCTAATTAGACATTTCTCCGAAGAAGACATACAGCTGACCAACAGGCACATGAAAAGATGCTCAACATTGCTAATTATTAGAGAAATGCAAATCAAAATTATACTGAGATATCATCTCAATAATATCGAGATGCTATCCAGTCAGAATTGCCATCATCAAAAAGTCTACAAATAGTAAATGCTGGAGAGGGTGTGGAGAAAAGGGAACCCTCCTACACTGTTGGTGGGAATGTGAATTTGTGCAGCCACTATGGAGAACAGTATGGAGGTTCCTTAAAAAATGAAAAATAGAGTTACCATATGATCCTGCAATTCCATTCCTGGACATATATCCAGAAAAGGTGAAAACTCTTAATTTGAAAAGATACAGGCACCCCAACGTTCATAGCAGCACTATTTACAATAGCCAAGACATGGAAGCAACCTAAAGTGTCCATCGACAGATGAATGGATAAAGAAGATATGGTATATATACACAATAGAATATTGGCCATAAAGAAGAATGAAATAATGCCATTTGCAGCAACATGGATGGACCTAGAGATTATCATACTGAGTGAAGTAAGGCAGACAGAAAAAGACAAATATCATATGATATCACTTATATGTGGAATCTAAAAACATGAAACAAATGAACTTATTTATAAAACAGAAACAGATTCACAGACATAGAAAACAAACTTATGGTTACCAAAGGGGAAAGTTGGGGGAGGCATAAGATAGGAGCCTGGGATTAACAGATACATACTACTATGTATAAAATAGATAAACAACAAGGTCCTTCTGTGTTGCACAGGAAACTATATTCAATATCTTATAATATCCTATAATGGAAAGGAATCTGAAAAAGAATATATATCTATATATCTAACTATCTATCTATCCATATCTGAATCACTTTGCTGTACACCAGAAACTAACACATTGTAAATCAACTATACTTCAATAAAAAAATTAAAAAGCTCAGGCTTTGAAAAGTGAAAGTTTCCATTGTTAATAAGTAATTTTTGATTAGAATTTTAAAAGTAGTATGACATTTATTAAAAGATACAAGCTTGTACTTAAAGAATAGAATATTAATTTTCAGGAACATTAAAGATTCATAATTCAAATTCATTCAAAGGGAACACTTTTTTGGGAAAGTGCAGTATCCTGAGATATTGTCTTGGGTTTTTAATTGTATACTGGACATTGAACATTTTAGCCATCCCCCAAACAAACAAATTCAATAATATTTACTTTTTCAATTCTTTTTGTTGCCTCTAAAATCACTAAATAATCAGACAAATGAAGAAAACTACATTGTTTACTGAAATGTCAAGAAGGAACACATTGAAAGCATTTTACCACAACAAAAGAATTACCTTCCTTTTTGCAAAATTCGTGAGCAGCCTCAAAACTCGTACTGTCTAAGATGGTAGAAAAACTGTAGCAATTACTTTTGAATTTTATCCAGGGAATAGATGTTTCTGAGCACAACTCTGGGTATCCAAATGGTCTTGTTTCTATGAACAAAGTGAGTTATGATTTCAGGGTGGTGACTGGGTTCACTTATTGAGATAAACATTGCATTACATTCTATGAAAGACCAAGATAAATATATATAATGAGATTTTCATGATAATACTCTGAAAGAGTGGGTTTAATGTAAATGATTACAAAACTGGAATGGCTTATAGCATGTCTGGCAGAAATAATCTTTTCCTACACATAACAGGGTATATTAATGCATAGCTTCATAGGTTTAGTTTGGGTGTTATCTTTAATATTTACAATTAGTGTCCTAAAGGTTGGAAAAACTGGGGGATGTGATTCAGAGAAATACTGGCAGCTGAATGAAGTTGGTAAAAGACACTTCCAAATGCACAGAATGTGTTCCATTCAGTGCTGAAGATTTAGTAAATCCTTACCTGCTAGTCAACTTAGAGAAAATAAAGCATTCAATAAAGTAACATATCATAACATAACATAACATTAGTATAACATAATATATCATAACATAGTATAACATATCATGACATAACACAACATATCATAACATAAGAAATCATATCATAACAACATATCATATCATGACATAACATAACACAACACATAACTAAGGGGAATTGGGGGAAGTCTTTGTTTCAGAGGGCAAGCATGAGAGTCAGACGCACCCACACTGAGATCCTAGGTGCATGGCTGTGGGTATGTTACCTATCTTCCGCACACTCCCACACACGTAAAAGAGAGCTAACAATAACGTCTTTCTTACAACTTAAGAAGTTAGGTGAGCTAGTGCCTGTCACTTAAGCACTCAATAAATGTAGCATTATTAAAAAAAGAAGGATAACTTCATGGTGTTTTAGAAGGAGAATTAGCTTTCCCAATACATAAGGCTATCATTTATATTTTTGTCCTGAATTGTTTTGAGCTGAACTTACATAATATATGTGCTATTTGACTTATAGTATCCAGAGAGTAAGTAAATACATGCACACTTGCTAAATGAGAGATTTAAAAAGAAACCAGTTAGTGTTACGGAAATTTCTTTTTGTACACCATAGCAATCAAAGGAAAGGGGACCTGATTTAATGGGATAAACACGACATCAGAGATCAAGGAAACTTGGCTTCTGCTCCTGGTGCTGTTGACAGACATCTGTGAGATCTTCAGGAAGCTATTTAATGTTCTGAGTTTAAGTTTCATCTTTAAAATAATGCTCTTCTGGTTGGGCGAGGTGAACATTCAGTGTAATGAGATACTATTATCATTACTGTCATGTTTTATATATACATATATAATATAAATACAAATATTATTACCATAATGGTGATGATGATGCTCTAGAATCCTATTAATCTTTGACTTAAACATAAATCTTCAGTGGTATTCAAGGTCCTCCACACATGCTCCTAACCTACGTTTCTAACCTGATTTCCTACCTCTCTCTTACCAAAAACCTGCCATGCAGGAAAATCTCAACACCAGCTTTGCTCAGCTACATGCCCAGTCCTTTCTTCCTCCCATGTCTGCCCAAGCTTTTCTGCTCAGAATGCCTCTCCATGTCCCATCATTTCCTGATCACACCCATTCTTCAAGACCAATCTCCACAGTCCTGTCCTTCAAGAAGGCTTTTTGCTTTTCCCCGAGTGGATCTGATGTGTCCATTTTCTTGCTAACCCCCCACAGCACTTGCTATGGCTCTTATATCATTTGATAGCCCTGCCTCATGTAACACTTATTTGTACATCACCTACCAGACCGAATACTTCTCGAGGGCAGATACTTCTTACTACTTTCCCTCACAGCTCTTGCTTAGCACAGTGCCTTGCATACAGTAGGTTCACAGTATTTCTTGAGTTGAATAGAATTGAACCTACCTGTGGGCACATGACAAATGGCTCCTTGCAGATATGACTCACAGGCTGTGCTACTCCAGTGTCCACTGGTGTCGGCGAAAACACAGTCACCCAGGAAGGATGACTCATCGTCTTTCCAAAAAGTGAAGGAGGATTTGGTGCCATCTGACCAGTCAAAATTAAGACCATTCTGTGGAGGGAAACTGAGCCATCATTTCCTTGCCATGAATGCTGGCAACGTCACCCAATGCTGTCTGAGCAGCTCTCACTTCACGCATGGATTTATATTTCCACATCTAGACTTATATTTCAGGAAGTCTAGGACAGCTTGTGGAAATGGCCTGACAAAAAGGACTATCTGCCATAAGCAATATCTTCTTTAGTTTTGGGGAATCCTTGGTTCCCTCCCACCATAATTTCCTGCTAAGCAATCAGAGTGAAGTTGAATCAATATCTTGTTCTTTACACCAAAATAAATTTAAGATTGATCAAAGATTCATACATATAATTGAAAACATAAAAGTGCTAAAGAAAACTTGGCTAAATATTTTATACTCTTGACATGGGAAAAATCTCTCCGAGTCTGATAAAAAAAAATCCAGAGGCCATAAAGCAAAATTGACTGCATAAAGTTAAAAATTCTGTAATACAAAAATACAATAAACAGCCATGAAATACCATCCTTTCACCTATCCTACTGGCAAGGATTAAAATTTTGACATACCCAGTGTTGGCAAGGATGTGAAAAAACTAGATGCTATCATACACTGTTGTTAGCATGTAAATTGGCACAAAATTTTAGAGGGCAATCTGGCACCATCCCTTGTTAAAATTTATAAAGGGTACTTAGCAACTTCATTCCTGGGGATTTATCCTACTTGTACAAGGATATTTGTTGTGCATTGTTTGGAGTTGTGAAAACTGGGAAGAACCCAAATGTCCATTCACATGAGAATGATTTAATAAATTGTGGTATATCCATATATGCTGCTGTCTCAAAGAATGTATTAGATTTTTATGAGCTGACATAGAAAGCTGAACAACGTATATTAAATTCAAAGCAAGCTTAAGGACAGTATATATAGTATGAGCTCATTTATATTTTAAAAAAATATACATACTAATCCATTATGTGTATATATATATGCATACACAGAAACTTTCTAAATGACACACAAGAAACTGTTTACGGTGGTTAACTTTGAGGAGTAGAACTAGAGGTCAGGATAGAATAGATTTACTTTTCGCTATTTGAGTGTGTAATACTTTTATTTAAAAAAAATTAAAAATATTACTTTCCAAACCATTTCCCTAGAGGGGGAAAATAACGCACATGTTAAATTCCAAGGGGTACTGAATTAATTAATAACCAGATTTCTATGCAGGAAGCATGATTCATTTTTCTTGGGGATTCTTTAAAGGCAACATATTACCCAAACGCAGGTGCTTGAGTTCAGTATGTATTCCAGTGCACATATAAGTCAGTATCCTGAAATTTTTCAGACATCTTCAGAGAAACTTTGAAGGGCATGAATTTCCAGAAATTAGGCAAGTAGATGTTTACCCTAAAAAGGGACACCTTTTGTAGTTATATGCTGCTCATGAGGTTGGTCGGTAGTTATTGTATAATCCAATTACCTAAATGTTACATTTACTGTTATATCATGGCTTTTTTTTTTCTGTGCTAATTTCAGTGGCTATATCACTAAGGATGTAGATATGAAACTTAATTATGCAAGGATTGTCCAAGGGATTTTAGGACACCTACATCTTCAGTGAACAGTCCAATCCAGTGGGCATGTCCTAGCCGGTTGAGGATAACAGTGAGGAAAGACTGATGGTACTGGTCTGTAATGCTGACCAGTTCTGCTCCGTGCATCAGGCAGGTTTTTAGTGCTGTATACCAAGTCATATTTGCATTAATTATTTTGTAAGTTCTGTTTCCATATTCTAAGGTATTGGGGATTGGGTACATATCAGATGTATTTATACTGTGTCCAGAAGTATCTAGAAAAAGAACAATAAAAATTATTTGTAGAACCTGGATGAGAAGGGGGAGGCAAAGCTTAGCATGGATCCCTGTACAATGACCCATGCTGTCGTTAACATCAGAGTTTTTCTTCCCAGAATTGACTATTTCAAACTGAAGACAATACCTGTAAGCATAGGTGATACTAAAGAATGAAAACACTTAGGAAATTTAATGAATGAGTTTTAAATATATATATAAACATATATTGAATCATTTCTAGATTTCCCAGTTTTGACAATCCCTTGTCAAACTGACCACTTTTTGGTGGAACTGATAGGATCTCCTTAGGCAATCTTACTTCTACTAGGTACACTCAGCCTAACGCATGCCGCTGGCAGAACTTAATACTTACTAACAGAATATTAACATATATAATGTAGTCAAACACTGCTTTGCAAACACAATTTACAAGTGCATATTCTCAAATATAATACTTTATTAAACTTTTGGGACTGTATGATAGTTGCTATCATGTTTAATGCTAACATATATAATTTCTAAAGAGAAGTTAAAAAATAAGTTAATGCTTAGAAATACATACAGTTCTTAGAAACCATTACTATTAATATGTCACCTATCAGAGTCAAGATTTATAAATTAAAAGACAAGGTTTTCCCACACATGATCATTGGTGCTTTGTATAAATGAGTGGCTGTGATCAAGTGAGAACCAAGCTCATGTGTTACATACAGATGTTTCCTCTTTACTAAGTGCATTTGCCTTTTTGTTCTGTACTATCTTTAGGCCGAGTTTAGGCATCCTAAAACACACAAAAAAGATAAGCATTTCTCAACTGTCTGATCCAAAGTGGCTGGGATTTCTCTCTGTATACTGGTTTTTATCACGTTTGGGGTTGAAAAGGAGCATGGTGGATAGGTCCGAAGACCTGGGACTCGATCGCAGTCCTGACCCTAAATGGCCAAATTAGTTAATCTCTCTAAACTTTAAATTTCTGCTCTGTAAGAGATTACTAAGGCCTTCGTTAGAGGCGTGTGGGTAAAATTCAAGGAGATATGCACATAGAGCACCTACTGTAGGATGTGGAACACAGCAGGCACTCAATAAATGCTGCGTCTTGCTCTCCTCTCCTCTTCTTGTCACACTCTCCCAAATAAAAATGGCAGGGTGAGGCTTTGACTTTTCCTGAAACTGTTACCTCAGTATAGCAGTAGTACATATTGTAAAACCAAAGTAAAATTAATCTATTCACCAATTAAATTTTGATGGACCACACTTTCATCATCTGTTTTTCTTCGTAGAAGTCTGTTTGCCAGCTGATGTACCAAGACTAAATGTTATTTATACAAAACCAACATAATACCAAAGTAGCCATTTAAAAATGATAACAATTATTAACATTAAAGTAACTGAAATTCTTTGTATGTGTGACCCAAATACCAATTTAACTGGTTTTCCCCACTAAGACATGCCCCTGTATTTTCACATATATGAGTTTCTCCCTATGTTATTGATTTCATCAAGTTTCAAAACATAAGTGATTTTGAGCACTATGATTTTGCCATCTGCTGCCCTGAGAAAGATCCACTGGAAACCAAGTTCAAAATTGGGGGTCTTGACTTTGCCCTTGTCTCTCTTTTTATTCAGATATCTTTATTCTTTCAGGCAGCTCAAAGAGTTTAGGTTCGAAACCCAATGTAAACACATACTCACATGGCACACAAAGAAGAGGAGTCAGAATTTGGATATTCACTGTAGACTACAAGAACTTGTGTAGTTGAATAATAATATAATAGAAACAATAATAACAAAAGCAACAATTGTTTGTTAAACACATACTAGGAACTTGCTAAGCATTGTATATATGTAGAGTCTGTGAGATAGTTATTATTCCATTTTACAGATGCAGAAATCAAGGTTCAGAGAAGATAAGAAACTTGACTGACAGTTTATTTATAGAGGTGGAATAGGAACTCAGGTGGGATTTGAACTCCACCACCACTGCTCTATACTATCTCCAAAAGAACGTAAACATTGTTAGTCCCAAAAATATCAAAGAGAGAAAGTGGTCAGAGAGTACATTTCAAGAAGAGATCAACATCAAGGTCCTAGAATAGAATCATTGTATTTGAGACAACTTGAGTATGTTACTTATTTTTCCTAAGCCTCAAGTTCCTCATCTGTAAAATGCGGAGACTTTTACCTACTTCATAGAAGTGTCGGGAGGACTTTATGACACAATACTTATAAAAAGCAAGGCACAGTGCCAGGCGCATCATAAGTGTACAAGTAATGACGTACTGATGTTATTTCTTTTCTGACGAGACTCTGCTCTTCTCATAATACTCTTGCTATAGCTGATCTGGTATCTTTCAGTTCCTGACCACTACCATGCTAAAGTGATAACTGTGAACTAGGAAAGAGGATTTCTCAGGAACGGCTTTTCTGAGGATGGGTTGATACTTAGTATCATCAAAGAGTTCACATGTATGCAACACTGAGAGGTATAATTCATATTCCAAGTAAGCATAGGTAGCCTAGGCTGCCTAGAATTCCACACAGCTCCAGACACAAATTATGGCCTTCTAGGGAAGCCTGGGACTCAGTAAAGGCATGAGATGTGAGCTATTGTTGTTGTTTTTATTTTTGTTACTCAAGGTCACTTACAATGCATTCACATTGTTCATGCCCCCACTGGCTACCTGTAATACTATAGCTTTGGTATTTCATACCAGAAGTCATTGGGGGTTCTGATATCTAGAAACGTGCTGTTTGCCATATTTAGCCACAGAGACCATTTTAGGGTTCCAAGAAAGGAGTAAGTATTGAGTTGTTTTATTTCCTTGACTCTCTTCCAACATATTTTCAGTGTCTTTTTTAAAATATCTGAACAGACACATAATCCTAGAACAAGCAGTAAAGCCTTTTAATATGACCAAGATGGATGCATAAACTTGGTCATCACTCAAGTGGTCTCTGGAGTCCTTAGAACCCCACTAGGGGGCACAACCCTGAGGTAGTGGAGATTAAGTGACCATATATATGTAAAGCTTAAAAAATAAGTGCTGGCACTTAGCTATGAAACTATCATTTATACAGTGTGTAAAACAAATGTGGAAGAGAAGAGTGGGCCATGGAAATGAAAGGAATAAAAAAACAAATATTTCTTACCCTGCATTTTTTCACAAACAAACCCATAGCCTTCTTCTCTACAGTCTTCAAAATACCATTTTCCAGTGAAGTGAAAATTAGGATTATTTGACAGCAAGGCACAGAGAGGAATGTGTTTTTGAACTTCGGTGGTGTTATGACTTGGAATCTTCAAAAGAATACATGTTTTTTTTAAAAATGGTAACATATAACGTTATTATAACGTTGATATTTTTATTAAGGACATAATTTTAAAAATTCAAACACTGTTATTCCTTTATTTGCATTTAATAAACCTGTTCACAAATCAGTTCATAACCCACAAAATAAATAATTATTGTGATGAGTAAAGAAATTATATTCATGGAACACATGACAATTATATGAAATTACATTATTAAAAATTAATATATTAACAACCAACTAATAAAAATTTATGCCTACGAAATATAGGAAGTAAAAAAAGAAAAACTTCAGTAAACAAGTCTCAAATAGGATCTCTTGCTAAAATGATTTCTAAAAAATAAATCTTAAAACTTACATTTACTATATCAAATGGGGACCAATTAGAATATGACACGGGCCTTCCATTTAGCCATTTTTCGTAATCATCATTTTGTAACCCTATCCACACATTAGTGGTATGGCCAAAAAGATTCATAGTAATGAAAGCTGAAAAATAAGAATACATTATCAAATTTAATACCATATAAACCATTTGGGTAATCATCAAATTCTGTTTATAGCTATGATTTTATTTAAATGATAGCAAAACTTAATTACGAATCAACTGTAGGAATTTGTTACTTTGTCCTTATTAAGATGATGCCGTCTCTGTCACTTTTGTTCAGTTTAAATTGACAGCAATTAGCTGGCTAAGCCTGGGATTTCATCATATCATTAGTAAAACAATTTCCAGTGTTCATTCAATGCCTTTCTAAACAAAAGAGGGTTTATCCATTATACTTAACTAAAGTATACGATTATTGCCTAAATAGCAAATGAAAGTGTGTAGGTAAGTCTAAAGGGATCTAAAAAATTATACCATGCAATTATAATCGACTATACCTCAGATTATTTTAGCCATTTTGAAATACCGATCATAAATATATCCTTATTCTTTCCACTACGCCTGGTGAGACAAAAGGCTCCCAAAAATCAGCAGTTTGTAAACAATGGAGTGTACTAACTTTTACAGATGTCATGATATAAACCTTATAGGTCAGACTGAAAACTTACATGTCACCAGCAATATAACACTTAAAATGTTGATTTGGAAATGTTAGTATTTTGGAGGACTATTTTAACAGACGCTTGAATAAAAATGGTGATTTTTGCCTGATTGAACATTGAGTACTCTACCTTGTTCCACCTCATTTTCAATGGCGACAAGTGTCCCCCCTTCTTCAACACAAAAATCTTGAGCAGATGTCCAGTTCTTCCAATCGCTTGGGTCCTTGGGGATTTTCATCAAAAGGCACTATAAAAATGTCCAAAAAAGCATTCATTTCCATATTTTCCTAAATGAATTAAAAGTTTCCTAAAGATACTGAGGACCAGCTTTGAAAATTTTTTATAATTTTCTTGCACAGAAATGACTCTTTCCCCCCCCCCCCCCAGCTGCTCCAGAGGTGTGAAAGAAAAACAAAGAGGACCAGCTTTCAGGGTGAGTCAGTGCCTTTTGTACATTTGCATCGGGCGGGAACAGAGGATGCAGGATGTCAGAAGGATGTCTTCAGCTCGAGGAAAAATAGCATTCCTTCTAAAAAGGAGCCAGCCTGACTGCAGAGTTTACAGTGGAGGATTTAATCTTGAAAATATTTCTTTTGGTGGTAGTTAATAGATTTGTTTCATTTTATTTACAAATACGCTTCCTCACTTTAAGTGAGAGAGGAATATTGAGGAATCAAACCATATCAGGTATTTATATTCACTAAATACTTGGAGTCAGCCATGTGGTCCAAAAGTCAATGAGGAAGAGGCCGAAAAGAAAAAAATGAGCCCCGTGGGAAGAAAAGCAAGGGAGGACCAAGGAAACCTAGGAAGGAGAAACAAAGGGGAGGGATGCCAACAAGGTCAAAAGGAACTCAGAAAGAAGGCTGTGGGGTTGGCAGTGAGAGTTGATTTTCACTCGAGAGAGAATCATGTCTATGGCGTGGCAGGGGTTACTTATTATGGGATGAGAAATATGGAATGGTAACTGCTAGGCAGATCAGGCAAGTTGAAGAAAATCACCCCCTCACCAAGCTCAGTGAAATTTAATCATGTTAGTTGGGCTATATGGAGTCAGGGGAGAGGGAAAGATAGAAGAGAAAGGCTGCAACAGATCAGGCAAAGTTCCAGAGAAGTCAGGAGAGACTTTATGCCAAAAATATTCCATGTGGATTATTCTCTCATTAATGAACATAGCCAACCCTGGTCATTGATAGGTCTGATCTTGAGATCTGCCACTGAGAAAATCCCAGCTACAAGATTATTCTAGGCTAATGTGGCAACCTCCATGCCACGTGAGAGCGCATCCTTCTGCATCCTTCTTTAATTTCTAAGTTTATCAGTCCCCCATCCCTTCCCTACCGTCATAGACTCCTTACAAAGCAGAGGGACTAAGTGTTGCTCCTCTTTGAACAGCAAAACAAACAAGGTCCTCAGTAAATATTTAGGCAACAAAGTAAAAGCCAGTAGACCCTGAAATGATTGTCAAATGACATTCTCAGGATTCTAGATTTAGTCCAGTGGTTCTCAAACAAGGCCATTTTGCTCCTCAGGTGATATCTTCATAATGTCTAGAGACATTTTGGTTGTCACAGTCCAAGGGGGGAGGGGGTGGTGACTGCTATTGGCAGCTAGCGAGTTGAGACCAGAGATGCTGCTGAACATTCTATAATGCACCGGTCAGTCCCTCACAACAAGGAATTATCCAGCCCCTGATGTCAGTACTGCTCAGGTAATTCTTTTCAGAAACCAATTCCGAACATGTCACCCTTCAGGGATTTTCCACTGTTCTTAGGATAAAAACCAGAAACTCTGATCTAGCCTGAATTTGAGTTGCCAACTAAGAGAGGAAGTACATTTTCTCTTCTTCTGATCCCCTTTACCTTATTTGCTTCACAAAGAAATGGAATTGGCTTTAAAGGGTTTTAATTTTATAACAACTACCCTTTTATCAATTTCCTTTCATTCTGCCTCTTTCCTCTAATTACAAATTCCAAAGAGTGGCGCATACTAATTATTAGGAAGTCTTATCATTTAATGCGAATTCACCTTGTGTTCAGATAGTTGCACTAATGAACCATTCATAAATACCAATGAACCTCACTGTTTCATTTAGCTCAATAAATCTCTCCAGAAAACACACACACATACCCCCGCTTCCCACCCAGCCCCCACCCCCCACCCTGTTTGCCTCAGCCAGGATTTACCAGCTTGAGTATGGGAGTGTAGACCCCCATTGCCACAACTTCATTGTTTCTAAAAATATAACATGTTTACTAACACACTTTGAAATTGTGTCAATAATTAAAGCAAAGTAGCAAGATGGAGTACAACACCCTCAATTTTAAATTGTTTATTTACTTACTGATTTGCAAAATGTGATCAAGTTTAATGCATCTCTGATATTACTGTGAATTAAGGATACCTTACTGTATTCCAAACGAGTTTTGAATATAAAACTCTTTTGTCTCAAAGTCATTTCCAGTTCAATAATTGAAAATGGAATTCATGATCTTCCTCCCAAATTTGGTCCTTTTTCAGTGTTCTTACTGACATTGAATGGCATAGTCAGTCATGCATTTACCTAAATCTGAAACCTGAGCATCTTCTCACCCTTCAGTCACCTTCATCACCCCTTCGGTCCTACCATTTGGACATCTCATTTCTGAGACCTTCACCACTCTCCCTATTCCCACCACCCCACCGTCTCTGCCACCATCATCTAAGCCCAAAGGACTTATCTCTTGCTTGGGCTATTGCAATATCTTTCTAACTGCTCTTACTTTCCTCAACCTCGCCTTCCTCCAGTCTATCTTTGGTACTGCAGCCTGAATGATTCTTTTCAAAACTCAACCCTGATGATCATATCCCTCTTTAGTTAAAACCCTTCAGGGTTTCCTATTGCTCTTAGGATAAAAACCAGAAACTCTTAACACAATAATCGCCCTTGCCTACTTCTTTTGTCTCACTTCCTACATTCTAGTTCTCAATGCTTCTTTTACTTTCTTCAATATGTCACATTCCTTCTCACCACAGGTCCTTAGTACATGTAGTTTCCCCTACTTTTAATATTTCCTGTCCTTCTGACCACCTCAGTCAGGTCCTCCTGTTATATACTTTTATGGAACTGTGTAACTCTCCATCGCTTGTGTCACAGTTGTAAATTAGAGTTATTTTCCTGATTGATTTGCTAATGTTTTCTCCCCCTCTAGTCTGTAAGCTCCCAAAGAGAAGGGATTATATTTGTTTTCCTCACCATTGAGTTGCCAATATCCAGCATAGTTAAATGCAATGAATGAATAAAGTGCTAAGAATTTCAATAATTTAAAAGAGGAGAGAGTGTTGGTTTTTTTTTAAGGAAAAACTATGTCGTGCATGAAACCAAATATTGGCTAATCCAAAATTAGATGGTGCAAAGCAGCCATCAGCACTAAATCCAGGTCCCTGAATAAAAACGTATAAGTAGAAGCACAAGAGTTAATCTGATATACACAGAGAATTTCTTCCTCTTACATACAACTCTGCTGTGACAAGTATCTTAGATGACTCACTCTTCCTGGGGCAATCCCTGGTCAAACCTCTTTTACATCATCAAACATGGGGAAAATAATTTATGAGAAATGAGAAAAGACACTTAACTTCTGGTATCTCATTTTTGAAACTCTTAAAGGTGAAGAGTCAACCAAGTGGGATTTTTTTCTTAGAAATAACCAATGAAAATTTGTCCTAGGAAGTTGACAAATGAGAAGCAAAGTTTAGTGGAACATAATACAGTGACGCTTATTCATAATTCTGAAGTGAGTAATGTCTGTCGTTGCTATCTCCCAGTTCTCCTTCTGTAGCTTTTTTTTGTTAGTCAGAACTATGCCCACTGGGCTTTCCACTCCTCTCAACTATTAACCCTCCTATTCCCACCTTTTCTAATGATCTGATAAACCCACTTATCCCAAAGTGTAGGTGACAGATGAGGCCATCTCAGAAATATTTCCCTTAAAAAACGTAATGGAAAGTGTTCAGGCAAAGGAATGAGACTCCAGTGGTGGGATTTTAGCCATTAATATGCAGGGGAGAGCACTGTGGGTGGGGAGACACACTTGGGGACCCTGAAATCTCACTCTGTAAAAGGTCACCCTCTCATGAAGCCTGCTGTGAGCCTATCCTTAGCAATCAAATCCTCTGAATGATTAGAAGACTAAGTTGTGTAACTGTTGCATTGCTGGGCAATTATTGGCTGCACATTAGAATAACCAAGGGAGCTCTTAAAAAATACTGATGCCTGGATCCCATGCAGATCAATTAAATCAGAATCTTTAGGATGTCACTTGCACCTTGAAATTTTTAGAAAGCCCACCTGGTGATTCTAAATATTTGATCAGGGCTGTGAACCATTAATCTAGCTACTAGTTATCAATGAAAATTAAAAATACCCTCTGAGCTACATGAGGGTGTTTTAATCCTGCTCCATAGTTAGCCTCAGAAAGCCCTTCTCCTCTCATGTGTGTGTCTATGCTTTACTCATGCCCCTTCTTATTCTTTCAAAGGAAGCATTCACTTGCTCTTTTGCCCTGGGTCTGCTGCACCATCACTATTACCATGCCCATATGTGTACATACTCCCCATGTTTACACAGGAGGAAACATGGAATATAGCTAAGCTGTGTAGATAAGAAAGTTTAAGGAAAGGACAATGGCCAAGGGTAAACCAAAAACACCCATTGTAAGTTTCTAAGAATTATTTCTCTAATGCCAAGGGTATGACTTGTCATGAATTTCCTTAAAATATTCTTTTTTATACATGGGATGCACTTGTTTTAATAGTTGTGAAAAACTATCAGGTATAAGAATTAACTAAAAATGGACCAAAACCTAAATATAAGAGCTAAAACCATAAAGCTCTTAGAAGAAAACACGAGGTAAATATTTGTGAACTTGGATTTAGCAACATATTCTTAGATATGACACCAAAAGCATGAGCAACAGAAGAAAAATTAGAGAAATTGAACTTCATTAAAATTAAAAACTTTTGTGCATCAAAGGACATTATCAATAAAGTAAAAAGACAACCTAAAGAATGAGAGAAAATACCTACAAAACATATATCTGATAAGGGTTTTACATAAAGAACTCCTACAACTCAATAACAAAAAGACAAATAACCCAAATAAAAAAGTGGGCAAAGGAGTCGAATAGACATTTTTCCAAAGACAATATACAAATGGTCAATAAGCACATGAGAAGATGCTCAACATCATTAGTCATTAGGGAAATGCAAATCAAAACCAAATCTAGTGAGATAACACTAGTCTCTAGTGTTGGCAGTAATCAAAAAGACAGGTAGTAACAAGTGTTGTCAAAAACAAAAACAACAAGTGTTGTCAAGGATGAGGAAAAATTGCTAGCATACACTGTTGGCAGGACTGTAAAATGGTTCAGCCACTGTGGAAAACAGTTTGCTCGTTCTTCAAAAAGTTAAACATAGAATTAGCATATGATATAGCAATTCCACTCCTAGGTATATACCCCAAAGAAGTGAAAGCAGGGACTCCAACAGATACTTGTGTGCCAATGTTCATAGCCGATTTATTCACAATAGCTAAAAAGTGGAAATAACCAAAGTCCATCAACAGATGAATGGATAAACAAAATGTGGCATGGAATATTATTCAGTCATAAAAAGGAATGAAGTTCTGATACATGCTATAACATGGGTAAACCTTGAAAACATTATGCTAAGTGAAATAAGCCAGCCACAAAAGGAAAATATTGTATGAGTTCATTTATATGAATTATCTAGAATAGGCAAATTCATAGACATGGAAAATAGATTAGAGCTTACTGTGGGCTAGAGGGGATGGGGAATAGAGAGCTATTGCTTAACCAATTACAGAGTTTCTGTCTGGGATGATGATAAGTTTTGGAAATAGAAGTGATGGTTGGATAACATTGTGAATGTAATTAATGCCACTGAATTGTACACTTGTAAATGGTTTAAATGGCATATTTTATGTTATGCATATTTTGCCACAATAAAAAGCTAATTGTCAAAGGTTTTAATAAAAACCTTAGTTATACTCAAGTTCTATTGACTATTTGCTATGTTTGTCATATTGAAATGTATAAATAATTTACAACTGGTAGAAAGAGTTTATGGTTTGAGAAAATAAGAAGCAGACTGAAGGTATCAACTATTAAAAATAGTGTCTCAATACTATATAACATTTTAGAGAATGACTATATTATTTTAGAAAATATTTCACAGTGCCTCCGGACTGATTGTGTCATAGAGCTAAGGTGATTGGTAATTCTTAAGTTCTTATATGAAGTGGCAGCTGTAGGAAAGGGACAAGACTCAGGGTCAAAAAACTTAAGGTTGATTCTCAGCCTGACACTTATTCGCTGTAAGTTTCAGAAAAACCACACAATTTTATTAGACTCAGTCTTCTCATAGGTAAGATGGGATAACAATTCTGTGTATTTTAAAAATTCAATAAAACAAGAAATATATATATTCATTATATATATTCATTATATATATATATTCATTATATATATTCATTATATATATATATATATTCATTATATATATATGAAATTGCCAGCAGAAACAGTTAGCTACATGGTAGAAGAAACCCAAATGTCCATCAATGGATAAATGGAAAAATAAAATGTGTTATGTACATATAATGGAATATTATTCAGTCTTAAAAAGGAAGAAAATTCTGACACATGCTACAACATGGGTGAGCCTGGAGGACACTGTGCTAAGTGAAATAAGCCAGTTACAAAAGGACAAGTACTGTATGATTCCACTTACATGCAGTGTCCGAAATAGTCAAATTAATAGAGACAAAGTAGAATAGTGGTTGCCAGGGGCTGTGGGGAGGGAGAATGAGGGGTTGTTGTTTAATGGGTTTAGAGTTTCAGTTTTACAAGATGAAAAACGTTTGCAGAGTCATTGCACAGCAGTGTGATTATACTTAATACTACTGCACTATACATTTAAAAACGGTCAAGATGGTAAATTCTATATTATGTGAATATTAACACAGTTAAAAATATCAGTGCCAGATATGTAGTGGGTGCTCAATAAATGTGTTTTAAGTCCAAATGGCCCCATTTCACAAATTAACAATGAGAGGAAGATCACAAGGGAGGCAATGCCCTACCCATGTAACTAAACACATAGACTGAAAATTGTCCATGATGGAGGAGCAATTTCATACTAGCATATGAAATTATGACACAGTTTGAGTTTTTAATTATCAAAGAGTTAAACATTTATAATTTGAGATACATTTTAATTACTTCCACCTAAGGCTTATAAAGTTATTTTATTTTAAAACATAAGGAGTAGAGGGGAAGTCTCAGCCTTAATTGGAGACAGTATCAGAAACAATAAATCTAGTTTACAGTATCCCCACTGGCCATTTAGAAAAAAAATCCAATTCTGCGTGGAAGTGCCAGCTATATGAGGTTCAAGACACAGCTGACGGAGCTACGTTATTAGTCAGGCAGGTGACAAGGCGGATAGAGCTCTATGAGGGCTCCAGGCAGGGAAGACACAAAAGAAGAAGACAGTCTGGGCCCTCTGGAGCTGACAGCTCATTTGGGAACAGGGCCTAGATACACATGCCCCCCCCCACATGCCCACACGCACACACACGCCCACACACATGTGCACGCATCCACATCCCACCTAATGAAACAGTCATACAGCGCAATGAATGACAATGTCAGTAGCAAAAACTGAGTATACGTATGAAGGGTGGTGTCAAGGCTGTTTTTGACAAAACCTTTTAATTTCAAGAGATCTGTCCCTAAATAGAAAACTTCTCAAATCTCTTGAAAATTGTGACAAAAAAATTCCAGGTCCGATGGACAACTCATAGTTTTTCAAAGCCACACCTGCTTTTTGATTACTTTCTAAAATTAAAACCTACAAAAGAGAAACAAAAGCAACTTTTTGAAAACAAGTTTACCTTATAGTCAAAATATAACCATCCTTTGGGACATGTTCCATGTTTTTTTGGTGTATCTTTCTCTTTCTCTATGATCCAAAACTTTTTTCGCTTACAGATGCTAGGCATAGAAACTGAACACTCTTCACTAGCCCAGAGTCCTGGAAGAGAAAATGGTTAGAAATGACCAGAAACAATGGTGACTCTTTGTAGGCATTCTCTGTTGGTCACTGTTTTTTTTATGACTGCTGTGGTTTACCAGACTTTGTTAAATCTAGAAATTGAACTAAATTTAACTACTAGTCATAGAATTCTCTAGTGACAAGAGCTAACTGGGCAAGGTGCCAAATCAGTAATTCTAATTTAAGAACGTAGAAAGTTTGCAAATGCAAAAGAAAAAAAAAATCTAAACAAATACTGCGATTGCAATCACAAAACTGATGAAAGTTTTAAGAATATTTGACTTGGTTAGCCAAAGAATACTTTGTAGAGTAATATTTTTGACTTAAAGTATTCAACCTCAAGATAAAAAAATTCTAAAACAATAGATGATCATTTCTACTTTATAATTATTAAAAATATAATAATTTAGAAAAAATAACTCAGGAACTTCTAAGGAAGAAGCACTTCTGAACCCTGACCCTTAAACAAAACACACACATTTAGAGACATGCCCTCGGGAATATAGCCCGAAGTCCTCAGTCTCTTGGAAAATGTTCTTTTAATTAGAAGAGCTATATTTTCAGAGTAAAGGTTTATAGAATGCATTTCATTAGCATTCAAGTTACAAATTCCAGAATAGGGCAAGGATGCATGTAAATTGCAAGGGCAGATTCAGTTTTCTAGTGTGAGGGCTATAAGCCAAAAAGATATTGGCATTCTGAAGGAGGGGCCGGAATGCTATTTTCAATGCCGATTAGCTGCCATTCTTCCAGAACCACAAATAGCCTTTCTGTAGGCTGTTGTGACACCTGCTGGCAAAAGCGAGCTGATTAACAACATGGTTTTTCCTCTCTTAACTTTCTCTGCAGCTGCCCTTACATCAGAGATTGCTTTCCATGTTTATCCCTCTCCTGACTTGGGAGAATCTGTTAGAGTCAGGGACATCATTACCTTTTATTGGATAGAAACAGCGAGATGGATATGAGTGGACAATCAACCCCAATAACACTGTATTGATGAATAGAATTTAAAAACCCATCTTAAATGTGCATGTACTTCTAAATCCAACTGGCAAAGAGTTGGTGTTCTAAGGCAGGCAGCAATTAATGCCTGGTGTTAAAAAAAGAACACTGAATTCAATGAAAATTTTTCTTAAATGGGAAAATGAAAGTAAATTTCAGAGGTTAAAGTTCTGACCAATTATAAACTGGATCCTACAAAGAGATTTTAAAAAATGGGCCCATGTTGAAATTTCACAGAGAATGGTATTTGTCAGGCAATTTTTAACCCATTTCAGTGGGCCCATTTTTGGTAGTTTTGGTTCAAGAGGAAGGACTTATCTGGATGTAAATTATTTTCAAGAACATGAATGCATGGAATAAACTGTAGGAATGGTCATCCTTAAGACTTAAGACATATAAAATTAAACACACTCAGTTGAAAAGCAAAATAACCAAACAAAACCTTCTCACTGAACTAATGCAATGAAAAGGAGACTTCAAGTCTTCTGAAAATTATGTTTGTATTATAAACCCAAAAGTGGATGAACAAAATAACCTGTTATGGATGAAATGAAGCCACATCTCTGGCTCTGATTAATCATGGATTCTTCTTTTCCTTTGTCCCAGTTCTGGTATATTACTGGTGATCCATCTCTCCAGCTGCAGGAAAATCAAAAAATTAAAGGTCTTCTCTCATTCTCCACGTTCAATCTCCAACACCATTTTTGGAGTTCTGGGATATGGACTGAAGGCATAATATTTTATTAAATTAAAAATAAATTCATGTCTGTGGTTAGGGAAATGAAAATTTGTAAGTTAAAGATAATGTTTGAAGGCTATTCAACAAATTTTTTAAAATTTAATTTAATTTTATTTTTATACAGCAGGTTCTTATTAGTCATCCATTTTATACACATCAGTGTAAACATGTCAATCCCAATCTCCCAATTCATCACACCACCACCACCACCACCCCTGCCATTTCCCCGCCTTGGTGTCCATACGTTTGTTCTCTACATCTGTGCCTATTTCTGCCCTGGAAACTGGTTCACCTGTACCATTTTCTAGGTTCCACATGAATGCATTAATATACGATATTTGTTTTTCTCTTTCTGACTTCCTTCACTCTGTATGACAGTCTCTAGGTCCATGCACGTCTCTACAAATGACCCAATTTCATTCCTTTCTGTGGCTGAGTAATATTCCATTCTATATATGTACCACATTTCCTTTATCCATTCGTCTGTTGATGGGCATTTAGGTTGCTTCCATGACCTGGCTATTGTCAATGGTGCTGCAATGAACATTGGGGTGAATGTGTCTTTTTGAATTATGGTTTTCTCAGGGTATATGCCCAATAGTGGGATTGCTGGGTCATATGGTAATTCTATTTTTAGTTTTTTAAGGAACCTCCAGCTGTTCTGCATAATGGCTGTATCAATTTACATTCCCACCGACAGTGCAAGAGGTTTCTCTTTCTCCACACCCTCTCCAGAACTTGTTGTTTGTAGATTTTCTGATGATGCCCATTCTAATTGGTGTGAGGTGATACCTCACTGTAGTTTTGATTTGCATTTCTCTAATAATTAGTGATGTTGAGCAGCTTTTCATGTGCTTCTTGGCCACCTGTATGTCTTCTTTGGAGAAATGTCTATTTAGGTCTTCTGCCCATTTTTGGATTGGGTTGTTTGTTTTTTTAATATTGAGCTGCATGAGCTGTTTATATATTTTGGAGATTAATCCTTTTTCCATTGACTTGTTAGCAAATATTTTCTCCCATTCTGAGGGTTGTCTTTTCGTCTTGTTTATGGTTTCCTTTGCTGTGCAAAAGCTTTGAAGTTTCATTAGGTCCCATTTGTTTATTTTTGTTTTCATTTCCATTACTCTAGGAGGTGGATCAAAAAGATCTTGCTGTGATTTATGTCAAAGAGTGTTCTTCCTATGTTTTCCTCTAAGAGTTTTATAGTGTCCGTTCTTACATTTAGGTCTCGAATCCACTTTGAGTTTATTTTTGTGTATGGTATTAGGGAGTGTTCTAATTTCATTCTTTTACAAGTAGCTGTCCAGTTTTCCCAGCTCCACTTATTGAAGAGACTGCCTTTTCTCCATTGTATATCCTTGCCTCCTTTGTCATAGATTAGTTGACCATAGGTGCGTGGGTTTATCTCTGGGCTTTCTATCCTGTTCCATTGATCTATATTTCTGTTTTTGTGCCAGCACCATATTGTCTTGATTACTGTAGCTTTGTAGTATAGTCTGAAGTCAGGGAGTCTGATTCCTCCAGCTCCGTTTTTTTCCCTCAAGACTGCTTTTGCTATTCGGGGTCCTTTGTGTCTCCATACAAATTTTAAGATTTTTTTGTTCTAGTTCTGTAAAAAATGCCATTGGTAATTTGATAGGGATTGCATTGAATCTGTAGATTGCTTTGGGTAGTATAGTCATTTTCACAATGTTGGTTCTTCCAATCCAAAACATGGTATATCTCTCCATCTGTTGGTATCATTTTTAATTTCTTTCATCGGTGTCTTACAGTTTTCTGCATACAGGTCTTTTGTCTCCCTATGTAGGTTTATTCCTAGGTATTTCATTCTTTTTATTGCAATAGTAAATGGGAGTGTTTCCTTAATTTCTCTTACAGAATTTTCATCATTAGTGTATAGGAATGCAAGAGATTTCTGTGCATTAATTTTGTATCCTGCTACTTTACCAAATTCATTGATTAGCTCTAATAGTTTTCTGGTGGCATCTTTAGGATTCTCTATGTATAGTATCTTATTATCTGCAAACAGTAACAGTTTTACCTCTTCTTTTCCCGTTTGTATTCCTTTCATTTCTTTTTCTTCTCTGATGGCTGGGGCTAGGACTTCCAAAACTGTGTTGAATAATAGTGGTGAGAGTGGACATCCTTGTCTTGTTCCTGATCTTAGAGGAAATGCTTTCAGTTTTTCACCATTGATAATGATGTTTGCTGTGGGTTTGTCATTTATGGCCTTTATTATGCTGAAGTAGGTTCCCTCTATGCCCACTTCCTGGAGAGTTTTTATCATAAATCGGTGTTGAATTTTGTCAAAAGCTTTTTCTGCATCTATTGAGATGATCATATGGTTTTTCTTCTTCAATTTGTTAATATGGTGTATCACATTGATTGATTTGCATGTATTGAGGAACCCTTGCATCTCTGGGATAAATCCCACTTGATCATGGTGTATGATCCTCTTCATGTTTTGTTGGATTATGTTTGCTAGTATTTTGTTGAGGATTTTTGCATCTATATTCATTAATGATATTGGTCTGTAATTTTCTTTTTTTGTAGTATCTTTGTCTGGTTTTGGTAGCAGGGTGATGGTGGCCTCGTAGAATGAGTTTGGGAGTGTTCCTTCCTATGCAATTTTTTGGAAGAGTTTGAGAAGGATGGGTGTTAGCTCTTCTCTAAATGTTTGATAGAATTCACCTGTGAAGCCATCTGGTGCTGGACTTTTGTTTGTTGGAAGATTTTTAATCACAGTTTCAATTTCAGTGCTTGTGATTGGTCTGTTCATATTTTCTATTTCTTCCTGGTTCAGTCTTGGAAGGTTATACCTTTCTAAGAATTTGTCCATTTCTTCCAGGTTGTCCATTTTATGGGCATAGAGTTGCTTGTAATAGTCTCTTAGGATGCTTTGTATTTTTGTGGTGTCTGTTCTAACTTCTTTTTCATTTTAATTTTATTGATTTGAGTCCTCTCCCTCTTTTTCTTGATGAGTCTGGCTAATGGTTTATCAATTTTGTTGATCTTCTCAAAGAATCAGCTTCTAGTTATTGATCTTTGCTATTGTTTTCTTTGTTTCTATTTCATTTCTTTCCTCTCTGATGTTTATGATTTCTTTCCTTCTACCAACTTTGGGTTTTTTTGGTTCTTCTTTATCTATTTCCTTTAGGTGTAAAGTTAGATTGTTTATTTGAGATTTTTCTTGTTTCTTGAGGTAGGCTTGTATATCTATATACTTCCCTCTTCAAACTGCTTTTGCTGCATCCCATAGGTTTTGGATCATCGTGTTTTCATTGTCATTTGTCTCTAGGTGATTTTTGATTTCTTCAGTGATCTCTTGGTTATTTAGTAATGTATTGTTTAGCTTCTATGTGTTTGTGTTTTTTTCATTTTTTTCCTTGTAATTGATTTCTAATCTCATAGCATTGTGGTCAGAAAAGATGCTTGATATGATTTCAATTTTCTTAAATTTAACTGAGTCTTTATTAGTGACCCAAGATGTGATCTATCCTGGAGAATGTTCTGTGTGCACTTGAGAAGAAAGTGTAATCTGCTGGTTTTGGATTGAATGTACTATAAATATCAATTAAATCTATCTGGTCTGTTGGGTCATTTAGAGCTTGTGTTTCCTTATTAATTTTCTGTTTGGATGATCTGTCCATTGGTGTAAGTGAGGTGTTAAGGTCCCCCACTATTATTGTGTTACTGTCGATTTCCTCTTTTATCGCTGTTAGCAGTTGCCTTATGTATTGAGGTGCTCTTATGTTGGGTGCATATATATTTATGATTGTTATATCTTCTTCCTGGATTGATTCCTTGATCATATGTAGTGTCCTCCCTTGTCTCTTGTAACATTCTTTATTTTAAAGTCCATTTTATCTGATATGAGTATTGCTACTCCAGCTTTCTGCATGGAATATCTTTTTCCATCCCCTCACTTTCAGTCTGTATGTGTCCCTAGGTATGAAGTGGGTCTCTTGTAGACAGCATATATATGGGTCTTGTTTTTGTATCCATTCAGCGAGCCAGTGTCTTTTGGTTGGAGCATTTAATCCATTCATGTTTAAGGTAATTACATATGTATGTTCCTATTACCATTTTCTTAATTGTTATGGGTTTGTTTTTGTAGGTCCTTTTCTTCTCTTGTGTTTCCCACTTAGAGAAGTTTCTTTAGCATTTGTTGTAGAGCTGGTTTGGTGGTGCTGAATTCTCTTAGCTTTTGCTTGTCTGTAAAGCTTTTGATTTCTCCATCGAATCTGAATGAGATCCTTGCTGGGTAGAGTAATCTTGGTTGTAGGTTCTTCCCTTTCATCACTTCAAGTATATCATGCCACTCCCTTCTGGCTTGTAGAGTTTTCTGCTGAGAAATCAGCTGTTAACCTTATGGGAGTTCCCTTGTATGTTGTTGTTTTTCCCTTGCTGCTTTCAATAATTTTTCTTTGTCTTTAATTTTTGCCAGTTTGATTACTATGTGTCTCGCATGTTTATCCTTGGGTTTATCCTGTATGGGACTCTCTGCACTTCCTTGACTTGGGTGGCTATTTTCTTTCCCATGTTAGGGATGTTTATGACTATAATCTCTTCAAATATTTTCTCAGGTCCTTTCTCTCTCTCTTCTCCTTCTGGGACCCCTATAATATGAATGTTGTTGCATTTAATATTGTCCCAGAGGTCTCTTAGGCTGTCTTCATTTCTTTTTTCTTTTTTTTTTTTTTTTTGCATGGGCCTCTCACCGTTGCGGCCTCTCCCACTGCAGAGCACAGGCTCCAGATGTGCAGGCTCAGCAGCCATGGCCCACGGGCCCAGCCACTCCACGACATGTGGGATCTTCCCGGACTGGGGCATGAACCCCCATCCCCTACATTGGCAGGCGGATTCCCAACCACTGTGCCACCAGGGAAGCCCTGGCTTCATTTATTTTCATTCTTTATTCTGTTCTGCGGCAGTGAATTCCACCATTCTGTCTTCCAGGTCACTTATCCATTCTTCTGCCTCAGTTATTCTGCTACTGATTCCTTCTAGTGTAGTTTTCATTTCAGTTATTGTATTGTTCATCTCTGTTTGTTTGTTCTTTAATTTTTCTAGGTGTTTGTTCTTTAATTCTTCTAGGTCTTTGTTAAACATTTCTTGCATTTTCTCAATCTTTGCCTCCATTCTTTTTCCAAGGTCCTGGATCATCTTCACTATTATTATTCTGAATTCTTTTTCTGGAAGGTTGCTATCTCCACTTTATTTAATTGTTTTTCTGGGGTTTTATCTTGTTCCTTCATCTGGTACATAGCCCTCTGCCTTTTCATCTTTTGTATCTTTCTGTGCATGTGGTTTTTGTTCCACAGGCTGCAGGACTGTAGTTCTTCTTGCTTCTGCTGTCTGCCCTCTGGTGGATGGGACTATCTAAGAGGCTTGTGCAAGTTTCCTGATGGGAGGGACTGGTGGTGGGTAGAGCTGGGTGTTACTCTGGTGGGCAGAGCTCAGTAAAACTTTAATCTGCTTGTCTGCTGATAGGTGGGGCTAGGTTCCCTCCCTGTTGGTTGTTTGGCCTGAGGTGACCCAACACTGTAGCCTACGTGGCTCTTTGGTGGGGCTAATAGTGGACTCTGGGAGGACTCATGCCAAGGAGTACTTCCCAGAACTTCTGCTGCCAGTGTCCTTGTCCGCACAGTGAGGCACAGCCACCCACCACCTCTGCAGGAGACCCTCAAACACTAGCAGATAGGTCTGGTTCAGTCTCCTATGGGGTCACTGCTCCTTCCCCTGAGTCCCAATGTGCACACTACTTTGTGTGTGCCCTCCAAGAGTGGAGTCTCTGTTTCCCCCAGTCCTGTCGGAGTCCTGCAATCAAATCCCGCTAGCCTTCAAAGTCTGATTCTCTAGAAATTCCTCCCCCCATTGCTGGACGCCCATGTTTGGAAGCCTGACGTGGGGCTCAGAACCTTCACTCCAGTGGATGGAGTTCTGTGGTATTACTGTTCTCCAGATTGTGAGTCCCCCACCCAGCATTTATGGGATTTGATTTTATTGTGATTGCGCCCCTCCTACAGTCTCATTGTGGCTTCTCCTTTGTCTTTGGATGTGAGGTTTCTTTTTTGGTGAGTTCCAGTGTTTTCCTGTTGATGATTGTTCAGCAGTTTGTTCTGATTCCAGTGTTCTCGAAAGAGGGAGTGAGAGCATATCCTTCTACTACACCATCTTAAACCAATCTCCTATTCAACAAGTTAACCATTAAGATATAGTCCAATCATTCTGCAAATAAAAACCTGTTAAACAAAGTTAAATGCAAATGAATCAATGTCCATACCGAAATTCATCATTGACTCTTTCTTCCCGAAGTCCAATCCACCAGTTTACACCATACTTTGACAGCTATTTAAAAAAGAGAGAGAGAATGTCAGCATTTATCCTACTTTTTTTCCCTTTTCACTATTAAGATTAATGGGGTCACTGTTAATAGCTTTCTATTCTTCAGTATTTTACCCAGTTATCTAAAGAAGAGTACACTGAGGCCTAGCATCTTTAGAAGACCTGAAACTTCATTATTCTAAACTACTCCCTCCTCATTATGTAAGAAAATTGGAATCAAATATTAAAAGCTATTTTGGTTTCATACAACATGCCATAACTTTGTTACAATGTTTCCTATATATATTTAAAAGTAAATTCTCTAACTCTCATAATAGGAATTTAAAAAGTAATATTGTAAAGTAAAATAGAATGTGGATTCCTTTTTTGACTAAAAATTTAGTGGTTTATGCGCTCAGTGATTTATAGAAGTTTACTATACATGGCACCTACTTGAAAAACAATTCGAGGCACAAAGACCTCAATAGTAAAAATAATTTGTATTTTAGGCACTAGTCTGATTGGTAAGTTTTTAAACTAAGTATTAGCACCCTCCCCATTCAAATGGAAACTGCATTATAGGACAGAATAATACTACAGTATTTCCAGTGTTTGACAACTAGAAAATTATCCTTTATATATTTTATGAATTTACACCATTATTTATTACATAGATCCCAGTACAATAAAGAATAAACTTGAAACACCATAGGCATGCACATGCATATGCACATTAGAGCAGATGTAATACTGGACTTATGACCCAGGAAATTGAAATTCCCTCTTTAACTATAAAAGAAGAACAGGCATGAGGGATTTCTCTAAGGTCTTTAAATCAATATTCTTTATTGTGTGTGTGCTGTGTGTGAAATGTAACTTAATTTTTTATGCTAAAATCCTGTTAATTTGAAGGCATTGTACATTTAAATTTACACTTTCATTTCTTCTGTAAAGACTTGGGAATGCATTTTAAGATATATAAATATTTTTCCATGTGAATTTCAGGTCGTCATACAACAGAACCTAATAGCTCTCTAACATTCTAATTTATACACAGGTATTTTTACTCCTTAATCAGTGTGGCTGTCTGCCATATCAGCAATTTGAAAATAATGCAAGATGGAGCAACTATAATTTTGGATCCCTGAGTTGTTGTTTCATGAACGTGTTCTTACATGCTGAATTTAGACTCCTATTGTCAGATTTTGGAATGGGTCCATGGAGACTGGCTTTGAAATCAGTGGAAGAACCACAACAATTTCATTCAATCTAAAGAGGTCTTATGTGCAACAAGAGTGGAAATCATGGCCCGATTGTTCACTGCCCCAATTAAGGACCTCTAAAGAGGAAGTATAACTACCGCATCGTAAGTGGCATATTTATTACTACCTCGATTATAGCACGGTAATCCTCCACAGGGCACATCACAACCTGTTGTGATATGGAACAGAAATTCATAGGACAAGATAGAGACACCCAAAGTGAAAAATCCAATGTGAAAAATAGATGTTGTGAATTTCAGTTTAGGTATGAAACCGCAACAATAGAAGACATTAGTATTCTTTTGTATAAAAAATGTGATACAACCGTGTACCTCATAGTATCAATTATGTTTTGTTACAGAAAAGCAGTCATTATAGATAGCATCATATGGAAGAACACACCAAAAAGAAATAACCCACAGCAATAGCCAATATATTAATCTACTAAGCAGTATAAGGAAGAACAACCTGTCATCTCTTAAAATGTTTCCATAAAAATAGCAAAACCAAGTTATTTTAAGGATTTAAAACACCAGATTTTTGAGGATGACTAATAGATTTGATATACTTTTGTTAGAAATATTTTGAAATAAAATTTTAAAAGTAAGAGTAAATTGCAATTTTGAAATGCAAATATTGTACAACACAGCATAAAAATGCTAGTTCATGTCAAACAACGCCTAAAGTGCTCATTTTTTTTACTTTTTTGGCATTAATCTGACCAACAAGATGGCTCAAAAAACTAGTACTCAAAAATTGCCTCGCATCATGCCTTGTGGTCTTCTGTTAGTCAAAGAGGAAATTCTGACTCATCACTTTTCCAAGCTGGAAATATTCTGTTAAAAAAATTCTGCTTCAGATTTAAAAAAATGCATCCAGCTTTCTTTTTCAATAATTAGTTCTTCTACTCCCCAACTGAATGTTGCCTTTGTCTTTCGCATTTCTGAGTTACTACTCTTCTTAGAGGAGCTATACAATACATATGTAACTTTAAAACTATTTAATTATTTAATTCTTATTCTTCCTGTAACTATAGGATGAGCATGCCACAAGAATGAGTGGTATGACCTCTACATGTTTAGTTCCTCATCCAGAACTTCTGGACTGACTCATTCCAGCCAGACGTTCTTAGACATGGGATTTCTTAGTTAAGAAATGTAAATGGTCACCATAAATACCACCGCTACCACCAACAAACATTGCCTAACTGCTATAAACTAAGCAGGAGGAAGAACTGCTTTCGAAATGTACAGCATTCTTTTTTCTAAATCGATACCCTTCCCATTTGGCTTTCTTGCTCCGTTCTTGGTCTGCACATTCCCTATGATGATTTTCTTCTGTGGCACAGTGCAGTGTTAGATCAGTCAGCCACTCACCCATAATACTGACAGGGCATTCTTTATTAATATGGTCATAGGTTTGGTAATGATGTTGCCATATAAGACACTACAAGGTTTGTCTGGTTTGAGATCACTAGATCTAGTCCTCAACTAGATCATGGCAATGGCTATGCCTTTTCAAATGTCTAAGCCTGTGGGGTTTTACTCTTCCCTTCAATGGGAGGTATTAACTCTGCCATTTCCACTGACTTCCCAACAACCAAAGACTGGGAGAGTGAATTAAGGGAAAGGTTAAGAGAGAAGACCTGCAGAGGTTCCTAAAAGAGCTAAGCTCTGCTGGAACGATCAAAGAAGCCCTTTACTGTGCATATCTGAGACATAGCTGACAGCCATCTTTTGGGGAGGGATTTTATTTTATTTTATTTATTAATTTTAAAAAGTTGAGGTATAGTTGTTTTACAATATTATATTAGTTTCAGCTATACAACATAGTGATTCAAAACTTTTATAGATTATACCCCATTTAAAGTTATTATAAAATAATGGCTATATTTGCCTATGCTGTACAGTATATCCTTGTAGCTTATTTATTTTATACATAGTAGGTTATATCTCTTAATCCTCTACCCCTATCTTGTCCTCCTTTTCTCTCCCCACTGATAACCACTAGTTTGTTTTCTGTATCAGTGAGTTTGTTTCTGTTCCGTTATATTAATCATTTGTTTTGTTTTTTAGCTTCCACGTATAAGTGATAACATACAGTATTTATCTTTCTCTGTCTGACATTTCACGAAGCATGATACCCTCTAGGTCCATATACGTGTTGCAAATGGCAAAATTTCATTCTTTTTTATGACTAATATTCCATTGTATATATGTGCCACATCTTCTTTATCCATTCCTCTGTTGATGGGCATTTAGGTTGCTTCCATGTCCTGGCTACTGTAAATAGTGCTGCTATGAACATTGGGGTGCATGTATCTTTTCGAATTAGTGTTTTCATTTTTCTTTCAGATATATACCCAGGAGTGGAATTGCTGGATTTAGTTCTTTGAGGAACCTCCATACTATTTTCTGTAGAGGTTGCACCAATTTACATTCCCACCAACAATGAACAAGGGTTTCCTTTTTTTGGATGGATTTTAGAACTAGCATTTTAATGTAATGAATATGCTGTTCTGCTGCCTGCAGCCATTTTTTTAAATGACCTTGTGAGTCAGATGACCTGAGATCACTTCCAAATTCCACTACTTAGCTGCTGTGTAACAAAGTTCCTTCACCTCTTTGGAGTCTTAGCTTCTTCATCTGTAAATTATGCTGACGATAGAACTTCCCACAGAGAGTTCTTAGAAAGATTAAATGCCATTAAATGTTAGTACTTAGCCATGCTTGACACTGTTACAGTAAGTATTGGCCAAATATCAGCTCCTTTTGGGACGTGCACTTTGCATGTCCATGGATTCGTTTTTAGCCATTCACATGATCTCTTGTTATTGCCGCCAGGGGTGAGGAGTCTGCTGTCTAGCTAAAGAAACAAATGTATTTTCCGAGGTCATGATATGTAATTTGTTGATACTTAATATTACAGTTTTGGCTTGAGTGTTCCATTTGTAGGAGATGAAGAGAAGTAAAACAATGCATGAACCAATAATACTGGGGAACATCCAGTTCTCATGGTTGGTCTGCCACTGAGTCTCTGTAAGGCCGTGCAGTTGTCACCTAACTCCTCTGGTTCTTGACTTTTCCATCGAAATGCAGTAGTAGTCCCAACCTGCATGCACTTCACAGGCTGTATGTGTATCAAACAGAATTATAGAAACAGGAAAGCCCAATGAGGTGTGAGGGGAGACATTTCTCTTACAAGTCAAGGATGCTTTAATCCAGAGCTTCATTTTAACAGTCAACTTACAAGCATAGGAAAAGATGATAGAGCAACCAAGGCTTCCTGCAGAGCATGAACTAATGTTAAATTATGGGAAAAGAAAAAAGGCTCTTTCTTATCTTCAACAATTTCCTAGGGAAAATTGGGAATGAGGTTTTTCCTCCCTGGTGCCCCCTTGGTAATTTGTACATACTGCTCCCTTTTCCCTTATTACATCATGTTATTTCCAGCTTTTTAAAGACACTGACTGTATTTTATTTTTGTGTCCTTGACAAATACCACAATGTCTGAGACATACCTAATGCTCAATAAATGCTTGCTGAAGAAATACACTGAAAACCAACACTATTCCTTGGCAGTCTATTCATTGTTGAATGGATTTTGCATGCTGCTTTCTAACAAGCCTAGCTTCTCAAAGGATTTCTCTATCTGAAGTTGAAATGGAGAACCACTCCTTACCATTTTCTGCATAGAGTCTAAAAAAATATTGTACTCTTATAAGTCAAATTTGAAACATTAAAACAGCCATGCACCTCCCAGTACTCTTTGTCACTCATTTGTGCTTTATTTTCCTCCATGGCATTTATCCATTTATCTTTTTCTAAAATATTATGCAATTCTATTTATTTATATTGATTACAGTCTTCCTTCCCAGACTAGACTAAAAACTCCAGGTGGGCAGGAATTTTGGTCTGTTTTAATCACTGATAGAGCCTCAGCCCCTAGAAGAGTAGACTCAATAAATATGCATTGAATGATGGAATGAACCTCACAAAAGCAATAAAATGCTATTTACTCATCCTTTGTTGCTAAAAAAGCATGAGGAGAAGTGAAATGACTGACCAGCATCGTAAACCTGTGTTTCCATTATTTGCTCTAAATCTCTGTGACAGGAAGAAAAACAGTTCTTAAAAATCTAAGACTTTTAATGAAACAGATAAATGTCTGAAGTAATATAAAAACAAAATCCCTCAAGGACAGAAGAAGGAGTTAAGCTCTGAGTTTCTCATATTTAATCATATTTAAGTACCGCTCTTATTTTGCCGTGGATGAATTCTTGTTCACGTGCAGAATGAATAGTGAGAATATCACTGCGCAGCCAGCCACAGACAAACTCAAAGGAGGACCATTCCGTGGCAGAGGTATGAAAAAGGTACTCTGCATCCTGATAAAAGAGCCAGGGTGCATCTGAAAGAAAAATAAGCAACACAGGTGAGGCAACAATTATTGAACAATGTAATACAGACTTAAACAGGGTATACTATGATTGACCCCAAATGTGTAATTTGGTCACTCAGCATTAAGAAAATGTGTGTGTATACACCCACTCCCACACATAAATAAGTATACAATTTACTTATTTTCCTTGGTCTATTTCATATAAGAAACATTCACGTATATTCAAAAGTCTGAGATAGATACATATTTTTAAATCATGTGTCATGAAAATGGAGTTAAGCTATGATATGTCTTCAGTAATATTTAGTGACATTTATTAGTTTGATTATTTATTAATGATGAATTTGTTAATTTGAAAAAATTAGTTCTCAATTGACACAAGAAAAGAGAAACTCGATTGGAGCTATGTAATAACACAGTAATGCTACAAAACAGCACAGAATTAGAAATTCAAGAACTGCCAGGATAATTCTTACCATACTGGTACCAGGGTGGAATCTTGGGTCTCACACCTGCAGAGTGAAAGCAAACCGGTTTGAGTGAACTTTACTTATAGGTGTACTATCTCTGAATTACTTCAGGTCTAAACACAATATTTTGGACTTTGCTTTTTAAAAGATCATTTAAGAACCAGGTGTTGTTTGGAAAGTGGTAAGTTCTCATACTTGAAGAGGAAGCTCAAAAGAGACCTCTGGTTAAAGAGAAAAGGATGTGAATACTTGTTGAGAGCCTACTGTGTGTCACACACTGTGCCAGGTGCTTTCACTTACTCATTTGATAAGTAATTTTGTTTGCTTGTAATGTCACAGTGACATTTCTTCCAGGTTGTACTTGCAAAATACAGTATTCCACAACATAGGCATTTATTTTCATTTCCTCCTAAGTTAGCGTACTGCACTGGTGTCACCTTTTCTCATTCCCCCATGATACATTATTTGCTAAAAGAGTACAATTTGGTTCATCATGAAGGCTGTTGGTACTGTGCTTCAGGGTGCTTAAATTTTAGACCTCTGTAACTGTTCACTTGGGAAAATGCTATAGATTATTAGAACGCAAACAAATAGTAAAGATCTTATTAATATTTTTACCTCTTGGAATTTTGCATATCCATTCACGTTTGGAACCACAGTATGAGGGTAGCAACGTTTTATTCGCCTTATAAACAGCACAGTTTCTTGCATCTTCTCCAAAATAATTATTGTCTAAAAATGAAGAGACAACCTGCAGCAGATGAAGTTCATTATTCCTTAATAACGATCCCCCGCAAAAAGTTTCAAAAGATCAAAAAGACATCCCTGTAAATAAATCACAATAGACTTCTGGAGGAAGTAGGTTATGATGCCAGTTAAAGGTGGTTCCACATTTGTGAAAAGCAAGCTAATCAAAGCTTTATCCTTTTTTTCTTGAAGATGCTTTTTTTCTTTCTTTCTTTAAGAGGGATTCTACTCTTTTCTCCAGAAGGAACAAGTCAGATGAACTTGCACTGTTTTCTCACTGGCAAGATTAGGCTAGCCCTGGGATCCTGGGTAAACTGTTTAGAGGCTCAAGGATCTTTCAGAATCGAGTCTCACCTTTGATGTAGATTCTTTTGCATAAATACTAGGCTTTTAGTCTCTAATCACTGACTTCTAAGTCAACCCTAGCTTTAATCAGGAAACTATCCAATGTTTTCCAGGAATGATCACGTAACGGGGTAGTGACTAGAGATTCAACCTTCTCAATGATTTGATGACTACTTGACAGAAGAGTGGATGGGCCGTGAGTAAAACTGAGGTACAAAATTTGAAAAAAAGAGAGTTTTGAAACCATTTATACTCCTCAAACATCTACACGGTCATGCAACAATTCATCTAACTTAAATATATATAAGCTCAGATTCAGAGAATGGCATGAGTTTGATATTTATTTTGTCCAGAGGGAAGTGGCAAGGGACTCAGTCCACTGCTTCATCGCTTAATCTCATTGATTCTGAACCAAATTGTCTATTCCTCTCCTATTACTGATGAGTTTTTGTTTGTTTGTTTGTTTTACTAAAACGCATTCTCAACCTCTATGTACCACATCTTATTCTCCAAGTGCCGTATTAATGTTAACCACCCAACTGTGCCATGTGGTGGCTGCCATTTATGGGGTAGGTCGACCCTGCTATGCCCCTTCCACTCTCTGGGCCTTGGTTTCTTCATCAGCAAAAGTTGGGTGGGGCTGGGTGATCTCTAAGATCTCTTCCTGTTCTCTTGTCCTGATGCCCTTTTCAAAGAAGCAGTACTGGGGTAGAATCGTTATTTTTTTAAACTAACATACTCTTACTATTTTTATTCCCACTATAAGCATGTAGCTTTTCTGCAAACCCCTTCCTTGCTACAGATTTGAACACCATCTATGTAGCAGGTCTAGAGATAGATCCCTTTTCTCTATTGATCTTTACTATTTCAAAGTTTGGCTGCCGCTGTTTTGCCAACGAGGAGACATTATGATATTGTGGCTTTGGAGGCAGACAACCTGTGTACAAATACTGTCTCTCTTATGTATTATTTTAGGCAAACTCTTTAATCATTTTAATACCCACTGTATTGAATCACTGTAAGGATGAAATGAGATCATGCAGGAGTGCACTCAGCTCAGTGCTCAGAACATAATTAGGGCTCAATGAACAGGAGCTGCATTAAATGCTCACTGCAGGCTGTTGCTAACCCCAGTTCACAGGTGAAACTGAATCACTTGATTTTGCATGTGCCTAACTTGAGTTTGCATGTGCCTAACTTGATTTTGCATGTGCCTTCAGATGGATCTCATTTTAATCTGGGATACTGCTACTGTTTTTTTCCCTATTATGAGGAAAATCTGAGAAATCCTCATTGCACCTGAAAAAAAAAAACCCAAAACGTAATTGTGAGTTCCCTCTTTCCTTCATAGAGGTTTTTTTTACACGTGAGGCTGAATGAAAAGCAAGTCTTTTTTTTCCCTTCCAAATAACTTGCTTTGTCTGGGAAGGAGGAGCTGTTTCTAAGGCTGGCATTTCTGTTCTTTTAGAGTGAGAGAAACTGAAAATGTTTCTTTTCACTGTGACACAGACAAGGGTCCCACACTCACACAATCAGGTGCTCTGCAGCAGAGGTGGGGGGGGGTGCAAAGGAAGCCTGGTATTATTTTAGAGAACAGTTGCTTCTCTGCTGGAGATTCTTCACATGGGAGATGGTTTTGGGGGCTTTTTCAGAGAATTTGATTCCTTTTTGGGATGAGATCTTATAGCTGGCTTTAGAACTATCTGGCTAGCAAAGGTTTCTCAAGACCTTGCTGAAATAACTCTTTTGGTACCAAGGTCTGGTGCAGTTTTTGATTTAGGTTTGGGTCATGGGGAAGATGGTCATTCTTTCCAGGTTCTCTTGGTTGGTTTACCAAGTGGTTCCAGGGCCAGCTGCTTTGAATTCATTTTCTTTTCTCTAGCTTGGAAAGACTTACAGGAGTTCCATCAGACCACTCCCAAGAGCCAGCATTCAGTGGGTTTCTTTTGTTAAATCCAATCCAGAACTGCCTTTCTTCTGTCCTATGAAGAGAGGAAACAAAAACTTGGCTCTTCCCGTTGAATTCACAACATTATGTAAAATGTTCAAGAAATATTTTAAAGTATTTAGTTGTGTAGGGAACAGCTGATGCTACTGGCAAAACTAGTCAAGTCAGCAAGCATTTATTGAACATTTCCTGTAAGCAAAACCTGAGCTATAAAATGAACTGAGAGAAGATTAATCTCACTTCCCATTTCTCTTGGTTTGTATGGTGTGCTCATTGGTGATGGGCAGTTGGGGGAACAGTCAGCCCGTATTGAGAACATGGCTTTCGCATGTTCATTAGGAACGGCAATATCTTTCAATTAAGACAAGAACACATGAAAGCAAGTTGGTAAGAACTTTTGGAACATCTTTTCCCTAGAGGACTATTTATTTGCTAATTTACTATACTATTTATACTACTTTACTCTTTTAATTTGTTGTTCTTTTGTCAAATGTTCATGTATTCTCTGAAGGTTAATCACCACCACCCCATTTAATAAAAGGTACACAGCAGATTTGTTTTTTTGGTTTTTTTTTTAAATGTCCCAATGTAAATAATTCCACAGCAAACCAGTCTGAGGCACGGTAGATTAACTTCAGCCGTCACCACTGGTTAGACTTGGTGAGAAGCCCCACAGAGAACCATCTTCCCTCCTATTAGGCTGAGGACGAATGCGTCAAACCAGAGAGCACTCAATAAATCAAGCAATAAAGCCTAATTATACAACGAATCATCTGACTAAGATAATTTTCTGAGAATAATTTTGAAGAATTAAAGAGTTAAAATATTCAGAAGTCATGACAGATGCTTTATTTTCCTTAGTGCACAGAAGAAAGCCTGTTCTGAAGCAAGCCTGTTCTGAAGCATCCCCTTCTCAGATATTTGAGCTCCTTTGCCTGAATGATACAAATGAAAGTAAAATGTGACTTAGAAAAGGTCAGAATCACTGAGGTGCATTGGTCACTGCCATGATAATAACTTACATTTAAGGTTGTGGGAAGGTGAGAATGCTGCCTTAAGGTTAAACCAGGCATATTAATCTTAATGGCCAGGCTGAAAACTCACGTCACTCTCCCTGCCTTGAGAGCTTTTTATTTCTTTCCTCACTGAATTTAGAATTTTACATGTTTCCTGCTATATATTGGCTCCTAAACGATGAACTGGTACTTATTTTCTCTTCATCATTTTCCTAAAATTATGTAACTTTAATTAATATAATATAATATGAATATAATAAAATAGAAAAGCAGCGCCATAAGAAGGAGAAGAAGCATGTATGCTAACTATGAGAACTGGTTTATTTGGTATAATTAAGCATGAGATTTGACTGAACTCCCTGGCAGTCTGGACAAAAAGTAAAACATACGTTATATAGCTTTCGTGATTAAGTGCCGAAGATCAATAATTTGATAGATACTTGACACTAAATTCACTAAATTCTTGACATTCCAAGTGTGAGAATTTATATAAATACAAGTGTTATAATGAAATTTGATGTTACAGCAAACTTGGAAGCAGTTTTCATGTGTTGTTTCATATAGCAAACCTCACAATATGCAAGTATGAAAGGATGTTTTGCAAGGGGCTGAAGTCATGAAGCCAAGTTACAACTTAGAAAAGTGGAGACGATCACATCTCCCTTGGATCTGAGGCCCCACACCAGACTAGCAAACCAATCGACAAGGAAGCTTCTTGAACTTTTCTTCAACCTCAGAGAATCTGACTCAGCGGCTCTGGCGTGAGACCAGAGGGCACTGTGTGAAAAAGTCTCCCAAGTGAGTGTGAGAATCAGCCAGATTTGGGAAGCATGGTCTCAGGCCAGCATTGCCTGCAGGGACTAGCAGTTCCATGGGATGTTGGTAAGTGGTCTCAAAAAAAAAAAGGGTTTTGCAGTCAAAGAAATTGCTTCCTTCTAGAAGCCTTTACAATGCTAAAGTATATGGCAAATTTCCAAGATCGTGCCTTGTTTTGCAAACATATTTGACCACAAAATCCCCCTATTTCCCCTGGAGTACTTCATGAGACACACACTGGGAGATACTCCCACCTTTGAGGTCATTTTTGTAGATGCTGGAGATGAATAATTTGATAGATGTTACATATTAACCTTCTTAGGGGAGGGTCCTAAAGGAAACTTGTGGGGAAGGCCAGGATTTTCCTCAAAAAGTAGTTCTGGATTTTCTGTGAGATTCAGGTAAGTGTTTCATTGAGACTTCAGATTTCCAGAGCTTGGAACAGAGTACCTGGTATTATATTTGTGTTACATATATATGGAGGCATGCCCCCGCCCCCAGACCACGACATCCTCAGGGGCAGGATTTTGTCTGTCATATCTATTGCATTCTCCAGCCACCCATGCATATAATAGGGTCCCTTCCATAGAAGATATTCTCAAAATACATGCTAACCGACAAGAACATTCTAGAGAAAGAGGCCAAGGGATGAGAAGACTTACTAAAAGAGAACATGATGGCTATTTTCAAATATTTGAAAATAGAGTAGACTTGATCTGGCTTACTAGAAAGTTGATCTTTGAAACTAGCCTCCAACGATGGAATGGGTTTTATCCCAAGTAAAGAGCACTTTGAAACTGAAAGGAATTATGTAGACCAGTGGTCCCCAGCATTTTTGCACCAGCGATTGGTTTCGTGGAAGACAGTTTTTCCACTGCCGGGGGTGAGGGGATTGGCGGGACGGTTCAGGCGATAATGCCAGCAATGGGCAGCGGCAGGTGAAGCTTAGCTCGCTCTTCCGCTCACTTCCTGCTGTGTGGCCCAGTTCCTAACACACTGCGGACCGGTATTGGTCTGCGGCCCGGAGGTTGGGGACCCCTGATGTAGACAGTAGATGACCACGGGAATGTAAGTAGAAGAAATTCCCGTATTGGGTCAGAGGTAGCACAAGACCTCCTAAGTTTCTTCAAATTTGAATTTGATTGATTTTCCAACTTCGTTAAATTCAAGATTCTGTAAACTTGCAAAATGGATGCAGACAAGTGAATGCTTGTTTCCTCAGAGGTAAAATTAGAAGGTTGGATTGGAATTTTTAAAAAAAATTAGTGGGACTTTCTTTTTTTCAAACCAAATCTCACATGGACTCCTGTTATATACAAAACAACTAGAAGGGGAGTTGGCTGGACCTGCTGAGTCAGTGAGCAGGGAACCAGGAGCTCTGCCCACTTGGCCTCTCCTGCTCTGGGGGCTCAGGACCCTCCGGACCCTCAGACAGCACTTTGAAAACCACTGGGCTAGATAATTTCTGAACTTGGCAGAAAAGCTCTAAAATTCTGATTTGAGGTACAGAGAAAAGATTTCAAATATCAAAACAATCGTCACTTTGTTCTTTGTTTTATGGAATGAGTAGTGGGTGCAATATAAATATAAAACTGTAAGTATGTATTTTTCTTTCACAACCAGTGTTTAGTTGGTTTTAGACTTAAATACTTGTGATTTTGAATATCCCAAATACCCCCCGATATTTGGGATACTCATGCCTAAGAAGCCATTACTTGGAGACAAAATATGCGACTGAAATTTTTCAAAATTAACAAGTATTTACCGATTAAATTTTGAATGTAAAAGCTCATTCACAAAATTCTCTTCCTCGATGTGGGCAAAGCTTGCAAGATGAGCTCCAAATTCTTCACAAAATTCTTCAGCTTCTCTCCATGTTCTTTTCGTCAGAACTTTTTCACTATGAAATACCTGTGTAGTAAAAGGAAAAAAAAGTTGACACGGTCATGAATAAGGTGAGGCTGTTTAATTCTGGACAAGAAGATGACAATAATATAATTGTTGTCATTATTCTACTTTAAAAGCTTGACCGAGTAGGGAGAAATAACATTTATTGAACTAAAGTGTGTCTAGTTGTTGTAATACCATTATCTCATTTGATTCTCATGACAAAGTCATGCGGAGGATATGATAGGCTCAGTTTAACAGATGAGGACTCTTTTCCTCCTTGAGAACTCTTTTTTTTCCCCCTCCTAAATTTCCTGTGACTGGGATATGCTTGTCCCTTAATAAAATGTTTGTCAAGAGATGAGGACAGTCAGGATAAGAGAGGTTACAAATTTCAGGTCACACAGCCACAAACTAGCAGAGCTAGGATTAGACCTAGTATTCCATAGCTGAATGAATCTGGCTAACCCAGGCAAAGAAATGAGAAATGAGACCTGGGACCTAGGGCGGGTATATTTCTAGGGTCTTTGGGTCTTAGCTGTGACTAAATTCTTTCCTGTTTCTCAGCTGTCCTCACAGTAGCAGGAAGAAGTCAGTCAAATGGCGGGCATACTTTTGACTTCATTTAAGGTCAAGGGTAAGGAACTGAAGACCTGGAGCTTCAGATTCTGGCCTCTGCACCCTTCTCATTTTTAACTGCCTGACACTATGCTGAGTCTCTAATGCCCGGCAGGCACCCTGCGGCCGGGCTTCACCAGGCTCTGATTTGCTGAGACCAGGATGAATAACCTTCCCAGTCCCATGGACCACAACACAGCATTTCCATATTTTAAATTATATGTCAAAACCCACCTCTGCTGGGAACCTTTTCTCGAATCACTTTAAATTCATAAGCCCTACTGCTATGCCCATCAAACACACCATATATTTGTTGACATATCAGGGTGATGTGTAGTAGAAGAAGCACTGGACTGGGAGTCCCAAGACCACAGTTTATTCCAACTCTGTCAATAAATAATTGTGATCTTGGGCAAATCACTTCATCTCACTTCATGCCGCAGTTTACTCATTACTAAGGTTTAACTTATTGCTCTGTGTGGTCACTTCTGGGCCTATTATTCCATGAATTTAATGTAGGATTATACCTGTGTACATTTAAATTTAGTGTATTACAGGTGTTTCAGGCCATCTATGAGACTGCAATATTTCTAGAGGTAGAGGCTGTCTCCATTCTGCTCTTCATGTGCCCAGGTGCTGGAGAAGAACTTTCTCCCAGGATTTTGGAAATCTCTATTTGTACAATGAACCAAAGACAAAACCACCAAACAAAAACATCATATTTCAAAAATGTATTTCTGAGAAGAAGATTGTAGATACTGATTTAAATCTAGGATCTAAAGATGATTTGCAAAAAGACATTTCTAACACGCACACACATATGTGTATATATCTATATCTGTATCTCTCTCTACATCTATATATCTCTATCTATATCTCACTCTATATCTATCTCTCTGTAAATCTGTATGGATAATGTTGGTCCCATTGAGAATGCCCATGTAACCTTCGTATTACCTTGAAGCAACTGGCCAGGCCAGGCTCTGACTCCCAATCCAAATAGCAGGAGGAAAAGGGCCATCTCTCTTCTTGCTCAGGTTTCTCCTGATTTTCCACTGGTTGCTTGCACAGGGACATTGCCTTAAAGTGTCTACAGTCCTTCACTTCCCAGCGACCAGGGGGACTCCTTCCTCGAATGACAACACAGCCACCACTGTAGCCTAAAAGCAGAAAACAACACTTTAATACCAGATGACTAGAACGTTTTGTGCTTGGAAGACAGCTCATTAGAGTGTTGAATAATTGACATCTCATAATGAAGCATCCAGACAAGAACAATAAAGATGAAAACGGATGTTTTATTGGCGTGATCGTCTCATTTCTCTTCATCTCTGGAGAAGAGAATAGTAGATGGCAAAGTGAGAGAAGAGAGAATATGAAGCCTAAAATTGGGGCATTTTGAGCTCAGATGGCAAATTATGGGAAATTAGGTGCTGTTCCAACTTGGGACTGAAATATCCCCCATATCTCATCAAATGCCAACATCCCTCTACTTTGAATGATTGAGCTTTTTAACTGTGCAGAGGAAAATTTAACTCACCATTTATTGAATACCTACCCTGTACACTGTGCTTTGAAACCCTACTGTGAAAAATTAACAATGAAAATGCATGGTGTTGATCCTCTGAGAAATAGATTCAACAGGAAAAAAATACATAAATGATGGAGTAAAGCAGACTGCAAGGTACACAACAGAAAACTCAACTGTACACCATGGAAGAGTGGAGAGAATGAGGTATATTCTAAATGGGGTGAAATTCTGGGGGCAGGGATGGGGCAGACATCAGGGAAAAGGGAAAGACCATTTAGTTATGGACAAATTCCATTTTATTCTTTTGCATATGTTTGAACATTTTGGAAGATGAAACATATTTTTCCATAGAAGCAATTTCTATGTTAAGATTCTCAAGTTTGTCATCAAATGTGTACAACTCATAAGACAGCTAAAAAATGCACTTCAAATTTCAGTGACTAGTAGAAAACAATCCCATTCCAAAAATAGAATAAAAATGGAGTAAAAATGAGCTTCTTTTTCATCAATCCAGAGCAATCATTCAATTAACTAAATCAACATTCAACAACAACAATAAAATTATGCATCTGTATCTATGTACCAGGCTAGGCTTTATATTACTAGCTGCTTGAGATAGAAGGACAAAAAACATTTAGTTTAGTGTGAGACACAAACAAATAAACGATTAATGGCAGCAAACATGATGGATTAAGTGCTATGGTAAAAGTGTGTTAAAATTTCTGTGGGGAGACTTCAGAAGTAGTGATGGAGTCTCAGGATGTCAATAAAGGATTTGCAGGAAATGACATTTGAGCTGAAGTTTGAAGGATGAAAAGGAGAGAAAAGTTTTCAAGGAGTGCTTTTAAAAAAGCAAGTGATTATAGATGAAGCATCTAAAGACTTGTGACGATTCTGGACCTAAAGGCACTTTAAAAAATGTAGTCACTTGGTACTAGATATTTGTCTTGCTTAATTTCCCTTCAGAAGTAATGGCTTCAATTTCTGTAGATACAGGGTAATTGACATTATCCTTGCCAGCCATGTTTTGGTTGTTTAATGCTGATAGAAAGACTAAAGAGAGAGATAATGAGGAGTGGAATGAGGAGGAAGGAGCCAGAGGAAGATGTACAAAGATTTACATTCCTCCTGAAGGAATGGAAAAGAGTTTTTGAAGAAGGAGAAAGAATAATGAAGCTACAACACGAGTGTTTGTGTCTTCAACAATCCTGGTTGCACACCCCGTGTTAGACACCTGCAGGAAGCTCACAGTCGTATGTGTGTGTGCACGCTGATGGTCAAAGAGACCCACGGAGATGAAAATGACCAGTGGTAAACAAGAAAACATGATTGTGTGACATGCAGAAGGAATGGAAGTCAACAGAGAGAGTTGGGCCACACAAAGGCCATCAGTTGGCTCCACTGGCCAGAAGAGCTAGTTAGTGTTCAAGGTGGAGTCTGGGGGGCCAAGCAGGGGAGAGAGTATAGCATGCCACTGCCCCTGCTGTGAATGGAGCACTGCAGGCCTGCTGAGTGTAATTGTGGAACGCAGCTCACAATCTAGCTGAGTCATGAACAACAGAGGAGATGCTGCCTGCTCTGTGTAATGAAATTCGAATGAAATTGAACTGTGGAAATCCATGTGGAATCCGAAAACCTAATATGTATATGGATGGAATTGCTCTAGTTGAAAGAGCAGGAAAAAACACACACTCCCACCTGACTCTTCCATCCTTCCTTCCCAGCAGCCTTTGACTTGGGGTCTGAACTCTGGGGTTCTAGTCCCAGCACAAATACTTAGTAACTTGAAACTCAAGGTTCATAAATCACAAAAAGCCTTGTCTAAAACATAGGGGCAACAATTCCTTTTCTTCTTATGGATTTTCATGAAGATCTGATAAAATAATATATTAAAAAGCTCCCTGAAAGATATGAAGGGCTAAAACCATCACTAAGATGTTGCTTCTATTCTTATTTTGACTGTTTTCATTACAAAAGC
The DNA here is from genome assembly GCF_963455315.2 of Globicephala melas. Classification (NCBI taxonomy): domain Eukaryota; kingdom Metazoa; phylum Chordata; class Mammalia; order Artiodactyla; family Delphinidae; genus Globicephala; species Globicephala melas. Next base: position 71,121,542 of record NC_083320.1, on the reverse strand, counting down.
TGGGATTTTGTGGCACAGGTTCTGCCTGCATGTTCAAAGAATTTTTAAAAAGCTCAAATCAGCAAGTTTAAAATGCGATATACTTTTTTGTTGCTCTTGCATTTTGTCTTACTTTCCCACATCAGACAATGATTAAATAGCTTTGGTTTTAGACACTAGATATTCAACTCATCTTCATTAGTGAAGAAGATGTTTGTGAACTGCTCTGAAGATAAAAAGTGTGCAGTAGTGTTATTGGTATTCGAAAATGGTTAACTTAATGGAACATTTGACCTAAATTTTAGAGTCTCAGCCTCAAAGAAGCAGTAAAGTGGTATAATAAAGGGAGACTGGGCTAAGGGAGATATAAACCAAATTTATAATTTTATGTTGTGGGGATGCTTATGAAGCCAAATAATAAGGGTCGGGTGTGGAAAAGAGCAGAGGTGTTTCTTCTCCCAAGAAACTGTTCTCCAATTTGATTAACTCATTTCCCACTGGAAAGGAGCAACTGTCATCCTATCCCTTAGCGGTGAATCTCACATTTGAACTGATTCTCCTCACCTGCCTTAGCCTCCCTCTATCCCCGCCCCTTTACCCTCTCCATCAAACACAAATGGGAACACTTTCAGTTAATTAAGAAATTCCAATTCACTAGTCTAGTCTCTTCAGTTTGGTAAAGCTATCTAGCCTTATAGTAAATTGAACCAACTAGTCTAGCCTCTTCAATTTGGTAAAGCTATCTAGCCTTATAGTAAATTGAACCAACCTGGGAAAGCCTCCATCTTTCACTTCTCTGGCCGTATACCTGAAAACAAACAAAATCTATTTGTGGCCTCAGGGCAGGAGGGAATCATAACTGGGCCTTTAGACAATTAGTTTACTTGAGCCTGTCTACTCATTTCCCTTTCCCTGCAACAACTTTCACATCCTTAATCTCAGGCCCTCTGCCCCAGCCACCTTCCATCTCTCTCCTCTCCTCCGTGGAGAAAAGTGAAGCTTTGGGTCAGGGAAGGTGAGGTTTCATGGAGTTCTGCTTATCTACCTGATACCATGTTAGGCATTTTATATGGTCTTTTTCCTATTTAACTTCAAAACCTCTTTGAGGTGGATATTAGCATCTACAGTTCACTAATGGAAAAACCAAGGCACAGAGGTGTAGTAACTTGCCTTAGGGCCATGTAGTTCTTGAGGGTTTTATCTGGAATTTGAAACCATATTTAACTGAGTCTACCATGAGACAATGTCAAGGTACAGAGGAGGTGGACATTCAATAAATAGCTGTTGAATGAATGCTTGAATCTTCCCCTCTAACTGTGCTTCTCCATTTCTATGGAGCTCCCTCTCTTTCCCCTGGTCATGCTTCTCTCCTTTGTGAGACCATAGCATTTCATTGAAGATCTACTACCACATTTTAGTGTGTATGACAGTTACCTATATATTTATAAAAAGATATGGGAAATACCCAAAGGGTGCTCAGAAATGAGGCTGTTTGTCCTCATTTATGTGTTGGTTCATTTCAGTACTCTGATGCGACCTAAAATGGATAACTACCTGCTGGCTAGATATGGTTCTCCTTTCCATGTGTAGGGCAGTTTCAAGAAAACAGATCTGACTAAGCAATCCCATTTTCCTTGTCACTGAGAGAAGATTTCCACTGACTTGAGACAATTAGGGTAAATACTCTGGAGTTATCCCATGAGTGAAACATACCTTTTTCACAGTGCTATCTAGATCTAGAAACACAAACCTTTTGTCACAGAGCCTGAGTTACGGATGGATGCAAAATTTTCTCTATGAAATAACTGTGAAACTCTAATATAACTTGGAAGAGTATTTTTGAATGTCTTAAAGGATGGACTAACCTGTTTTCTTTCACCATAGAGCAGCCTCCATTTATATTGAATCCTTAATCTAAGTACAAAGTACATTTAGGTTTCTAATGCATTAGCTTCTCCCTAAATGAGAAAGGCCCTATTTGCCATCTTTCCCTTTAATCAGTGGCACTAGTTAGTATGGATCAAAACTGTTTTTCCTGTTTTACCTGAATGGTTACTTCTCTTAAAATACCAAGTACCATAGTCTCTTTGTTGTTGTTTTAGTAAGGATAGCAGGAAATTATCTCTTTATAGAAATATCCCAGCTATGAAGCTATGAAGAAATCCCTAATGAATCCATGGATCTAGGCATCGATCATTAATGGCTTCTAACATTTCAAATAGTAAGAGAACTGGACATTATATGCCTCCATATGGAGCATACAACTATCTATGAAATGGTCTTTCCAAAAAAATAAGAGTCTGATTTAGATCAGGCCTCTGGTTCCAACTTTTTAAAAATGTCATTTTAAAAATATCAATTTTATGAAAAATAAAAAGAATAGAGTCACTTTTTTTTATATTAAAGACTTCCATTTATTAGCACTGTGACACTCAGTGCAAAGAATACTCAAATGTTTGCTTTTTATACCAAAGGTAGTATATTGTTATTCTTCCAGCTCAACAAGCAGTATATACTCTTTAGTGAACTGTTACTTCCTAGAATAGCAGGCGGGCCTCTTCCAGAAGAGTAACACATTTTTAATGTGTTGTGGGGATACAGTAAAAAAAACCTAGGGGCTTCCCTGGTGGAGCAGTGGTTGAGAGTCCACCTGATGATGCAGGGGACACGGGTTCGTGCCTCGGTCCGCAAAGATCCCACATGCTGCGGAGCGGCTGGGCCCGTGAGCCATGGCCCCTGGGCCTGCGCATCCGGAGCCTGTGCTCCGCAACGGGAGAGACCACAACAGTGAGAGGTCCGCGTACCGCAAAAAAAAAATAATAATAAAACCTAGACTGAAGGAAGCTCTACAGGACAAACACATTTGCATCAACAAATAAAAATTTTAAAAAACGACAGTGGGCAAGGAAGAGGAAAACACAGATTAAAACAGACTTTAGGAGATATACCAACCAATTACAGTGCATGCACCTTTTCTTGATCTTGATTCAAATGAAGAACTCTAAAATACATTATATAATGGTTATGAATCATTTAGGAATTTGAGCATTAACTGAAGATTTATGATGCTATGGAATTATAGTTAATTACTTTTAGTTGTGATAATTGTATTATAGTCATGTTTCTAAAAAGGAGTCTATCTTTTAGAGATAACACTGAAATATTTATGGATGAAATGATATGATATCTGGGATTTTCTATGAAAAAATATGGGAAATGGGAGGAGTGGGTGGGAGTATAGATGAAACAAGATTGACCATGGGTTGATTATTGATGACACTGGGTGATGGGTATATATGGTGGTTCATTATGCTATTTGGTGAACATAATATAAGGTTGAAAAAATGGCAGGACTATGATTCCACCACAGATTGAATATTTTGATGATATGACATAAGGACAGAGTCTTCACTGAGTTTATAAAAAGCTGCAGGCTTCCTGTTCAGTGGTCAGTTTATGTAGTCAGTCTGGGCTGGATTAAGGTTCTGACATGGGAACCAAGCTATTGGATTCTTTTGTGACAGGCAGGAAAAAAAAAATGTCATTTAGGATGGTGTTTCTGCAAACTGCAATTTAAAAGAAAAAAGGAAACACAGCGGTTTTTATATTGCTATTTTCTTCAAAAAAAGATTTACATTTTCAGAGACAATTTACCCAATGTCAGTCAGCCTGAGCAGCCAAACTGAGCATCACGGTATTATTTTTGCTTCAGGGAAAAGAGAAAAAGAGTAGTGCCACTCAAATAAATTACAGCAGAAACTTATGAATGACAAGGAGTTCTGCTTCAATTCCAAATTTTAGACATTCAAATATGCCCCAAGGAAGATAACATTAAAAACTAAGAACTTTGTCTACTCAAAATATATTAATTTATTTTGACAGGTATAGACACTCCTAACAAAATTACAAAGTATATTAGAAATGATACCTGGGTTTTTTTTCCAGTAATAGTGTGACATGGAACTTTACTATTCTCTGCATTTTAATAACATTCATAAATTTGTAGAATGAGAAGGTTGTTTATTGAGTGAATTGTGATGTTTCTTGTTTAGAGCTATGCAGTCACCGGTTTATATACAAATTTCCTAAACCGATGGTTATACACAAAGAATCTAATTTGTCTTACTTCACCTTGCATGCATCCTTTAAAAGTATAGATTTTAAAATAAATAAATAAATAAACAATATATTTTAGAGCATTTTAGGTTCACAGAATAATTTAGCAGGAGGTACAGACTTCCCTTATACCCTGTGCCCCACGTACCTTATTACTGACATCCCATACAAGAATGGTACATTTGTTAAAACCTATATTGACACATCATTATCACCCCAAGCCCATGGTTTACATTAGGGGCCGCTCTTGATGTTGTACATTCTATGGGTTTGGACAAATGTACAATGACATATATCCACCATTGTGGTATCATATAGAATGGTTTCACCGCCCTCCAAATCCTCTGTGCTCTGCCTATAAACTCCTCCCTCCCCCAGCCCCTGGAAACCACTAATCTTTTTACTGTCTCCATAGTTTTGACTTTTCCAGAATGTCATATGGTTGGAGTTACACAGTATGCAGCCTTTTCAGATTGGCTTCTTTCACTTAGTAATACACATTTAAGTTTCCTCCATGTCTTTTCACGACTTGATAGCTCATTTCTTTTTAGCGCTGAATAATATTCCATTGTCTGCATGTAACACAGTTTATTCACTCATCTACTAAAGGAAATCTTGATTGCTTGTAAGTTTTGGCAAGTATGAATAAAGCTTCTATAAAAAAAATCCGTATGCATGTCTTTATGTGGACATGTTTTCAATTTGTTTGGGTGAACACCAAGGAGTGTAAGTGTTGGATTGTATGGTAAGAGTATGTTTACTTCTGTAAGCAAATGCCAACCTGTCATTGAAAGTGGCTATACCATTTTGCATTCCTGCCAGCAATGTATGAGCACTCCTGTTGCTCCAAATCATTGCCAGCATTTGGTGTTGTCAGTGTTTTGGATTTTGGTCATTCTAATAAGTGTGTGGCAGTATCTCGTTGTTTTAATTTGCAATTTCCTAATGACATATGATGTTCGACATATTTTCATATGCTTACTTTTCATCTATATATCTTCTTTAAGATTTTTGTCCATTTTTAGATTGAGTTTTTTGTTTACTTGTTGAGTTTTAAGAGTTCCTTGTATATTTTGTATAACAGTTCTTTATCAGATATGATTTTTACAAATATTTTCTCCCATTCTGTGGCTTGTCTTCTCATTCTCTTGACATTATCTTTCTCAGAGCACAAGTTTTAATGAAGTTTTAGTTTTAATGAAATCTAGCTCATCAATTATTTATTTCATGGATTTTGCTTTTGGTGTTGTATCTAAAAAGTCATCACCATACCCAAGGTCATGTAGGTTTTCTATTATCTTTTCTTCTGGGAATGTCAAAGCTTTGTGTTTTACATTTAGGGCTATGATCCATTTTGAGTTAATTTTGTTAAGGGTGTAAACCCTGTGTCTAGTTTTTTTTTTTTTTTTTTTTTTTTGGCATGTGGATGTGCAATTGGCCACGCATCATTTGTCAAAAAGTTTTTTCTATTGTATTGTTTTTGCTTCTTTTTCAGTGATCAGCTGACTATTTTTGTGTCAGTCTATTTCTAGGCTCTTTATACTTTTTTATTGATTTATTTGTCTTTTTTTTTTTCTTGCCAAAACCATATTGTCTTAATTGCTGTAGGTTTATAATAACTCTTGAAGTCAGGTAGTATCAATCCTCTGACTTTGTTCTTCTCCTTCAGTACTGAGTTGGTTATCCTGGGTCTTTTGCTTCTCATTATAAGCTTTAGAACCAGTTTGTCAATATCCACAAAATAATTTGCTGGTGTTTTGATTGGGATAGCATTGAGTCTGTAGGTCAATTTGTGTAGTAGTGACATTTTGACAATACTGAGTCTACCTATGAACATGGAATCTCTCTCTATTTATTTAGTTCTTCTTGATTTCTGCCATTAAAGGTTATAGTTTTCCTCTATAGATCTTATATATATTGTTAGATTTATATCTAAAAATTTCATTTTGAGGGGTGTTAATGTAATATGTTTTTAATTTAAAGTTCCCCTTTTCATTGCTGGTATACAGAAAAGCAATTGACTTTTGAGCATTAATCTTGTATCCTGCAATCTTGCTATAATTGCTTATTAGTTCCAGGAATTGTTTTTGATTCTTTCTAATTTTCTACATAAACAATCATGTCATCTGTGAACAAAGTTTTATTTTTTTCTTCCAATCTGTACCTTTTAATTGCTTTTCTTGTCTTATTGCATTAGCTAGGACTTCTAGTACAATGTTTAAAAGAGTGTTGAAAAGGAACATCCTTGCCTTGTTCCTGATCTTAGTGGGGAAGCTGCTAGTTTTTCACCATTAAGTATGATAACTGTGGGTTTTCTGTAGACGTTCTTTATCAAGTTGAGGAAGTTCCCCTCTATTCCTTGTTTGCTAACAGTTTTTAACATGAATGGGTGTTGAATTTTGTCAGATGCTTTTTTCTGCATCTATTGATATGATCATGTGATTTTGCCTTTTTAGCCTATTGATGTCATGGATAACATTAATAAGTTTTCAAATGTTGAACCAGCCTTGCATACTTGGGGTAAATTCCACTTGACTGAGGTGTGTAACCCTCTTTATACATTGTTGGATTCAATTTGTTAATATTTTGTTAAAGATTTTTTGTGCCTATGTTCATGAGAGATAGTGGTCTGTAGTTTTCTTTTCTTGTAATGTCCTTGTCTGACTTTGGTATTAGGGTAATGTTGCCCTCATAGAACGAGTTACAAAGTATCCCTCTGCTTCTAACTTCTGGAAGAAGTTGTAGAAAGCTGGTATAATTTCTTCCTTAAATGTTTGGTAGAATTCACCAGTTGAACCCATATGAGCCTGCTGCTTTCTGTTTTGGAAAGTTATGAATTACTGATTCAATTTCTTAATAGATGTAGGCTTATTCAGAGGGTCTATTTCTTCTTGTGTGAGTTTTGGTAGATTGTGTCTTTCAAAGAATTGGTCAATTTCACCTAGGTTGTCAAATTTATGGATATAGAGTTGCTCATAATATTCCTTTTTTATCCTTTTAATGTCCATGGGATCTGTAGTGATGTCCCTTTTTTTCATTTATGATATTAGTAACTTGTGTCTCCTCTCTTTTTTCTTAGTGAGCCTGGCTAGAGGCTTATCAATTTCATTGATATTTTCAAAGAACCAGCTTTTAGTTTCATTGATTTTCTTTATTGATTTCCTGTCTTCAATTTCATTGATTTCTGCTCTAATTCTTATTATTTCTTTTCTTCTACTTACTTTGAATTTAATATGCTCTTCTTTTTCTAGTTTCCTAAGGTGGAAGCTTAGATTACTGATTTTAAATATTTCTTCTTTTCTATTATGTGCATTCAGTGCTATAAATTTCCCTCTAAGCCCTGCTTTCTCTTCATCTCATAAATGTATTTTCATTTTCATTTAATTTAAAATGTTAAAAAATTTTCTCTTGAGATTTCTTCTTTGACCCATGTGTTATTTAGAAGTGTACTGCTTAATCTCCAAATATTTTGGAATTTTCTCAGCTATCTTTCTGTTCTTTATTTCTATTTAATTTCATGTGATCTGAGAGCAGACATTGTATGACTTGTTTTAAATTTGTTAAGTGTGTTTTATGGCCTAGAATGTAGTCTATCTCAGTGGATGTTCCACATGAGCTTGAGAAGAATGTGTAATCTGCTGTTGCTGTTGTTGGATGAAGTAGTCTAGATGTCAATCATATCCAGTTGATTGATAGTGCTGTTGAGTTCAGTTTTGTCCTTACTGATTTTCTGTCTGCTGGATCTGTCCATTTCTGTCATAGGGGTGTTAAGAGTCTCTAACTATAACAGTAGATTCATCTATTTCTCCTTGGAGTTCTAGCAGTTTTTCCCTCATATATTTTGATACTCTGTTGTTAGGTACATGCACATTAAGGATTGTTATGTCTTCTTTAGAGCTGACTTTTTTATCTTTATGTAATGTCCATTTTTATCCCTGGAAATTTTTCTTATTCTGAAGTCTGCTCTGTGTCAAATTAATATAGCTATTCCTGCTTTCTTTTGATTAATGTTAACATGGATATCTTTCTCTATCCCTTTACTTTTAATCTATAGGTGTCTGTATTTAAAGTGGGGTTTTTTTAGACAACATATACTTGGGTCTTATTTTTTGAACCACTCTAAAAATATATTTTAATTGGTGTTTAGTTCTCTAATTATTGTTATATATGTGATATATGATAACAATTATTATAATATTATAATAATAGTTATCTTTCCTCAGGGAGGAGCTTGAGGCCTCTAACCCATTTCCTCTAGATACAAATTTAAAGATAACCTATTGCCTATTGTCTATTGGGGTAGCCCTGATTGAGATCCCCAGGCAAGAAAGGGACCAAGGGCTTCCCTGGCAGTGCAGTGGTTAAGAATCTGCCTGCCAATGCAGGGGACATGGGTTCGAGCCCTGGTCCGGGAAGATCCCACATGCCACAGAGCAACTAAGCCTGTGAACCACAACTACTGAGCCTGTGCTCCAGAGCCCACAAGCCACAACGAAGAGTAGCCCCCACTTGCTGCAAGTAGAAAAATCCCGTGCATAGCAGCAAATACCCAAAGCAGCCAAAAATAAATAAATAAAATAAATAAATTTATTTTTTTTTTAAAAAATAAAGGGATCCAGGCATCCAAACAGGGTTCACACTGAGGTAAAGGTGTGTTGGATCTAGGTTGGTGACCTAAGATTAACACAAGGGCCTAAAGCTTGGTCCACAGGGCCTGGTTTTAGTGTAGATTATGGCTGAAACCATTAGCTTCTCCGGCACAGTTTCATGCTTTGGGATCCAGAGCTGAGCACAGGATGGTGAATTAATAGACCTGTAACTCTGAAATTCTGGCTAAGGTACCACAGAAGTCCATGGAGGAGATGGACTAGCAAGAATGTTACCTAAGTAACATTCCACAGCAAAGTCACATGGCAGTGACTGTGAACTGATTAGGTATGCTCAAATGTGCCCATTCACTCTGCTTTGAAGTATGACAGAGTATTCTGGACTGAGTAAGCCCCTGAGATTCTTGGACAATGAGGGCGGATGAGGAAAAGACTTTAGGAGGGAGAAACTGGACTTCTGCTAACAAAGGCATGTGTGGTCTTGAGCAATGAATTTATACCTTGAACTCATCAAATGACTCATATGAATTATACTTTAAAAAATGGCTAGCCATATATCACCGCTGAGAACCGGTGGTAATTGTTTTAGTTGATTTATGCATTAAGAAAACACTAAGGAAGAATCAGAGGAGGTGGACCATGAGGTTGATAGAATTTGGGGGCAAAGAAAACAGGAGGGAGAAGTGGTGTGACAGTGCCCTCTACTCACGGGGCTGACGTGCATTCCAGTGTGTGTACTTCACCGGCTCTGACTTCTGCCCTGCCGTCTTCCAAGTGTATTCTCCTGTATCATTTTGATCTTGAAGAGCTATCCAAAAATAAGTGTCCTTCGTTTTTACCACACTACTGATCAAACTGGTAATAAAAGCCTGTTCAAACCTGAAAAAGGGAAAAAGGAAATGATTATAGTAAGTTTCTGGGCAATAAAGAAATGTCGTTAAAACATAATAAGGTGCACAGAATGGCACCCATGTAAGCATTTCTCATGAATTCTTTAGAACATGGGACAGAAAAATACTCAAAGACCCTGAATGTTACTAATAAATGCCAAACATCAGTGCAATTTCCAGAAATATATGAGTGAGGAAAATTTGATCCTCAAAGGTGGTGCTCAATTCTTTCAAGGAACAGAGTCCGGTTCCAGTTTCAGAGTGTAGGTAGTAAAGTCCAGAAAGCTAGCAATACATTTCTTGGCGCAACATATGCCCTATTGTGTAATTAGGCCACACAGCACACAGATGCTGTAATGTGCATGTGGTGGGGAGGTGGCGGTGGGGGAGGTGGAGAAGAGAGAGGAGGAGGGACCCTATGCTTTTCTGAATGAGCATCTGCCGGACACAGGGTTCACATGCGCCCACCCACCACACTTGCCTGGTGAGAATGGAACAGAAATTGGAGTAGCAATTTTATGTCTCCCAGAGCAGTTTGTTCACAGGCACATGGAGTCACTGGCTTATTCAAATGCGTTCAGATGTGCATATTCACTGAAGATAAATTTAAAACCTTAGGAACTAATCCAAAGAAGTACACCCACTATATTCCCCAAATGGCTGAATGAATTAGTGTTCATTGACTGCTGGCAATGCTCCCTCTTCAACATGAATGCATTGAAAGCAGAATCTAGAAAATTTGTATACATGTTTCCACATGAATACCTAACAGAAACGTGTATTAAACTTTAACCAGCATTGAAATTTTAAGCTAAATTGGAAACTATCTTGAAAAATTTACTTTCAATACATGTAAAGTTTTGAAGAAACACCTTTCAAACAGTGGTAACTTTTGGCCAGACCCGCTGAGTCATTAAGAAAGGAAACACCTGATGAAATTATCCAGGAAACGTAAGGAGAAAGCAAATTAGACTTTTTCATCTGATTTTGGATTTTTTTTCATTACCATGCATCTTTAACTTGCTAAAGGAAGCAGAAGAAATGGGGTCATTCAAGAATAGAGGCGTCTCAAAGGAAATAGGGGAGAGAAAGAGAAAAGAACACAAAGAGGCAAACTTTTTAACTGCCTTATGAACATCACTAGCAACAGTTAGTTTTATGAGGCACCCATGATACTCATCTTTGCAGAGCATATGCTTTAGTGAATATTTTCTGCAGATAGTCTATTGATAATCTAAATAGCACACATTTGAAATTAGAAAAGTTCTTTTTAAATCAGATTGCAGTGGCAGAACCTTACATAAACATGCTTCAGAAAGAAGGTATATATAAAAAAAGAAGGTATATAAAAGTAAATACTCTCTAGATGCTGTGTAAGTTTCCTTACACTTCCACTGGTCCATGCTCTTATAACATAGGATCTATTTTTCCTTCTCCCCTCTGAGGCAGAGTAGCATCATTATCATGCATAGCTGGTGCCTGAAACTACAATGCTAGGAGGCCAGCAAGGCACTGCACCATGGAGGCTACGGTCAGGACCACTAGGCACTGTGCTGGTTCTAAACCCAGGGGACATCACTGGTTCTTCCATTACCTTGTACTATGGCATTTATTGGATAATGGAGAGATAACGTTGTCTGTGAGCTTGGCTTCTGGTATCATTATTCATGACAACACTTTGCTTTTGTCCCCTGTTGGTTTTAGATTTATTTAGTCCACTCTGATTTGCTATTTTATAACCATTTATCATTGCTCAAAACAATACAAATCTGCTTTTTGAATTGGCAAGTATATCTTTTAAGCAGTTACATATAATACTAATACATTAAATCCTATAACCTTCAGATAAAAACAGGACTCTAGTTTTTCCTGGTCCAGTTTAGAAGATGGCATTGTTAATAACAAAATTCAGCAACTATATCTTTTTTCTAAACCATGTACTCTAAGAAATTAACTCTGGATAACCGCATGCAGTCTCTTGAGTGTCTGTTTCCAACTGATAAAGAAACAAGAGATCTTTTTATATTCTTTATCACTCACTGTTTGGCTTCAAACACTTAAAGAGTTGTGAAAACTCTGGCTTAACAGTAATAGAGCAGATGACCTCTTAAAGTCTTTTCTGGCCCTGTGTTTTAGAATTCTTCATTTGAGAATATTCCAGAGTTTCATATCTGGATTTTTTGTCTGGTTTCACTGATGTTGTTTAATTTAAATGTTATTATGATTTAAGAAACAAACAATAACCATATGTACATATTTTTATGTATTTTTTGAGGAATTCAGTAAAGTAAAAATTGTGATTCTTCAGAAAAACAAAGGATAAAATATTTTGCTTATAACCTACTTATAAAATCAAAGTCTGTAGGTGAATACTTCTTAAAAATCAGAAAAAAAAATTTCCCATCAATCCTTTAAAAAGGCAAGCGATCAAATGTTTATTTTCAATGTAAACCAGAAAAAAACAAGTGTATCTTGAACTTCTATCAGTTTGAGAAGAATCTGTTGCTTATGGTGCTAAACATTAAATTTTAATTAAAAATAATGCAATTTGAAGATAGCAATGCATTTTTTGGCATACTTGACACATCTTTTCATTTCAAAGTAAATATTTTATATTTCAAAAATGCACACTTTGAAAAAGGTATTTTATGCTTAAATCTCTAATTGAACATTATATTTCTTCATCAGTTTAGCCAGTGATATAAGTAGCTGAAAAAAAAAAGATGTTTCTTGTCTGTGAATAACACAGTAGTTAGCAGAAATCAGTAATTAATGACTGTGTTTGCGGTACCTAAAACCAGAGACTGAAAAAACGTAATGCATTGGAAGTAGCTTCACTAGAGAGCCATTTCAACTTAAACAATATGTGTATGTATGTATGTGTATATATATATATACATATATATATATTTATATATATATATATACATACATGATTTGGTTAGGAGGGACTCAGCTTTGAGCTGAGTAATTGCAATTGTATTTCTCCCAATAAAACACTTGTTAGCACTTTTGATACCATTTTCAAATAACTAACTCTATTGCTGAACTAATATTAAAGTGATAAATTGCTTTCTTTTAAATGAAGAATGGCAGTACAATATCAGTAGTTTTCAAATGGGAGGCGTGTCATGACCACTACTGCAAGAAGTTTCTGACGGTATTCCTCAAGAACTAGAAATGTTAAGTTTTTTGGATATTGTTTCTTTCAAAAGACTAGAAGAAAAATATAGAATTAGAAAATACATCTAAGATGTACACAAGAAATAAACCTGGAAGAGCAATGCAAACTTTTAGTGGCAGTTACCTTTGGGAAGGGAAGAGAGATTGGCTGGGAGGGGGCAAGAGTAAAGGTAAGGGGGCACTTTCACTTTTTAATCGATATTCTTCTGGCTTGCTTGAATTTATACCTATGAGAATGTTTCTATTGTGTAATTTTAAAAAGGGTAACCAAAATGTGTGTGTGTGTGTTTTTTTTTTTTCGGTACGCGGGCCTCTCACCGTTGTGGCCTCTCCCGTTGCGGAGCACAGGCTCCGGACGCGCAGGCTCAGCGGCCATGGCTCACGGGCCCAGCCGCTCCGCGGCATGTGGGATCCTCCCGGACCGCGGCACGAACCGTGTCCCCTGCATTGGCAGGCGGACTCTCAACCACTGCGCCACCAGGGAAGCCCCAAAGTGTGTTTTTAAAAAGTAAGTTAACTGCATTCTACCAAAAAATTAAAAACTGTTAGAATTAATAAATGAATTCAGCAAGTGGAGGATACAAAGTCAACACGCAAAAATCAGTTGCATTTTTATATACTAACAATGAACAATCTGAAAAGGAAAATAATTCCATTTACAATAGCATCAAAAATAATAAAGTACTGGGGAACGAACTTGAGGCAAAGGAGGCAAAAGACTTGTACACTGAAAACTAGAAAACATTGCTGAAGGAAATTAAAGAAGACACAAAGAGTCCATCAACAGATGAATGGATAAAGAAGATATGGCACATATATACAATGGAATATTACTCAGCCATAAAAAGAAACGAAATTGAGTTATTTGTAGTGATGTGGATGGACCTAGAGTCTGTCATACAGAGTGAAGTAAGTCAGAAAGAGAATAACAAATACCATATGCTAACACATATATATGGAATCAAAAAAAAAGGTTCTGATGAACCTGGGGCAAGACAGGAATAAAGACACAGATGTAGAGAGTGGACTTGAGGACACGGGGAGGGGGAAGGGTAAGCTGGGACAAAGTGAAAGAATAGCATTGACATATATACACCACCAAATGTAAAATAGATAGCTAGTGGGAAGCAGCTGCATAGCACAGGGAGATCAACTCTGTGCTCTGTGACCACCTAGAGGGGTGGGATAGGGAGGGTGGGAGTGAGACGCAAGAGGGAGGGGACATGGGGATATATGTAGACATACAGCTGATTCACTTTGTTATACAGCAGAAACTAACACAAGTTTGTAAAGCAACTATACTCCAATAAAGATGTTAAAAAAATAAAATTAAAGAAGCCACAAATAAATGGAAAGACATCCCATATTCATGGATTGGAAGATTTATTGTTAAAATGTCCATACTATCCAAAGTGATCGACAGATTGAATGCAATCTCTAAAAATCGCAGTGATTTTTTTTTGGCAGAAGTAGAAAAATTCATCTTAAAATTCATACGGAATTTCAAGACATCCTGAATAGCAAAAACAAGCATGAAAAAGCAGAACGAAGTTGGAGGTCTCACACTCTTGATTTCAAAACTTACTAAAAAGTACAGTAATCTAAACAGTGTGATACTGGCATAAAGACAGACATATAAACCAATGGAATAGAATAGAGAACTCAGAAATAAATCATTGCATATATGGTCAAATGATTTTCCACAAGGGTGCCAAGACCATTCAATGAGGAAAGGACAGTCTTTTCAATAATAACGTTGTGAAAAGTGAGTATCCACCTACAAAAGAATGCAGCTGGACTCTTACCCTACACCATTTACAAAAATTAACACAAAGTGGATCAAAGACCTAAACATATGAGCTAAAACTGTAACACTCTTAGAAGAAAACATAGGGGAAATTTTTCATGGCGTTGAATGTGGCAGTGATTTCTTGGATAAAACACCAAAAGCACCAGCAAAAAAATAAGAAAGGATAAATTGGACTTAATCAAAATTAAAAACTTTTGCACGTCAAAGGACACTATCAACAGAGTGGAAGGCAACCCACGAATAGGAGATAGTATTTGCAAATTATGTATCTGATAAACAATTAATATGCAGAATATACAAAGACTCCTACAATTCAATGACAGAAAACAAACACTTCTGTTCAAAAATGGGAAAAAGACTTGAATAGACGTTTCTCCAAAGGAGATATAAAGATGCCAATAAGCACATGAAAAGATGCTCAGCTCACTAATCATTAGGAAAATGCAAATCAAAACCACAATGAGATACCACATCACATCCATAGGATGGCTAATATGTAAAAACAGAAAATAAGCAAGCATTGGCTAGGAGGTGGAGGAGTTGGAGCCCTTGTGCACTACTGGTGGGAATGTAAAATGTTGTAGCTCCTATGGAAACCAGTATGGTTTTTCCTCAAAAAGTTAAAAATAGAATTATTATATGATCCAGAAATTCCACTTCTGGGTATAGTACCCAAAATAATTGAAAGCAGGAACTTGAAAGATATTTGGATATTCATATTCATAGCAGCATTATTCACAATATCGAAAAGGCAGAAGTATCTTGTGTCTATCAATAGATGAATGGATAAACAAAATGTCATATATCCATACTATGGAATATTATTCAGCCTTAAAAAGGAAGGACAGGGCTTCCCTGGTGGCTCAGTTGTTGAGAATCTGCCTGCCAATGCAGGGGACATGGGTTCAAGCCCTGGTCTGGGAGGATCCCACATGCTGTGGAGCAACTAGGCCCGTGAGCCACAACTACTGAGCCTATGCGTCTGGAGCCTGTGCTCCGCAACAAGAGAGGCCGCGATAGTGAGAGGCCCACACACTGCGATGAAGAGTGGCCCACGCTTACCACAACTAGAGAAAGCCCTCGTAGAGAAACGAAGACCCAACGCAGCAAAAATAAATTAATTAATTAATAAAAACTCCTACCCCCAACATCTTCTTTAAAAAAAAAAAAAAAGGAAGGACATTCTGACACATGCTACAACATGGATTAACCTAGAGGACATTAGGATAAGTGAAATAAACTAGGCACAATAGACAACTACTGTATGATCCTAGTTATAAGGTAACTGTAGTAGTCAACTTCACAGACACAGAAAGTAGAATGGTGGTTGCCAAAAGCTGGGAGCAAGGGAAATGGGGAGTTAGTGTTTAGTGGATACAGAATTTCAGTTTGGGAAGATGAAAAATATTTTGGAGCTGGAGGGTGGTGATGTTTGTACAATAATATGAATGTACTTAATGCCACTGGACTGTACACTTAAAATGGTTAAAATGATAATTTTGTTATGTATTATATTTTTCCACAATATTAAAAAGTTAACTGTAAAAGTGTTTAGGGGATATGGTTGCAAGAAAACGGCAGAGCTATAAAAATGCTTGCAAATAATGCACGTTTAAACTTAGGAAAAAATGAGATATTGCAGCATTTCTCATTTCGGGCAAAATTCTCAAAATCGAATGTCATTTGGATTATTTTGTACAAATATTCCAAGGCTGATTGATCGAAGGTTTAGATATACATGCATTTAGACAATTATCCATAGTAACTCTGGAACTCAAGTTTTGCATTCCTGCTCTGTCTGAAAGCAGGTGGCCAGGCCTAACAAAATTTTCTAACAGCAAGCAAATAAAATTCTGTTATTTGGGAATAAGGGTTTGTTTTTCTTCCCCTCTCTCTTCCACAAAGTGTTAAAAGTCCTAGGCCAGGAGCAGTTGCCCCATAACAAAAGAAGGACGTAATTTGTAGCAGGTGGTTCTAATTGTGCCCGTAAAATCTGTTGCTCAGTTGTGCAGAAGAGCAGAAAATCAATTAGCAGCTACAAGCTTGGGTACTGGTGAGTGACAGGGGTGTCTTAACTCAAACAGGAAATCAGTAATGGAAGAAAATGATTACCAAGGTTGCTAGTGGATACTCCTGGATCTGAGGAGACTGTCCATCTACTGCCCAACCTTCTCAGACAAAAGATGCTGTTGAAAAATACTCGAATGTGAATTGTCACTCAAAGAACAGTATGCCGTGGGTCTTTGTTTCTTATCTGATAAGGTCCGAATGAATAAAAATCAAGAGCTTAGGACACTTCCTGTCTTCAACTTGTATGTCTCAGTCTTGAGTCATTGCCCTGGATGCAGACATGTTTGCAAGGCAGTGTTGATGCATGTTAACTGCCTGGGAGAGATGCCTCACTGGGACTAACATGTAGTACTCGGGGGCTTGACTGGTGACTGAGTAGCATGCCAGCAAAAGGTCACCTGGGGGGCCTAGGAGGTCGAGGAGGGGATGAAAACAAATTTACCCAAGCTATAGATCTATTTTAGAGTTGGACTACACATCAGCTTTGGCTACTGAATAGAGTTTATAAAAAAATTTATAGTATTCACAGCACACTCTCTTATTCAGTTTTGGGGGAAGTGAAACATAGTAGGTTGTTTTCTAGACACTTGCTATCATTTGCATGAGGTCCCCAAAGGATTCCTAGAAAATGAAGTGTTTGAACTCTAACGGGTTTCTGCCTTACTTGGGTCACTTTGGCACTATGAGTTATCTGTAATGTCACTTTGAGTTTGTCCATTTATTGTGTTATTCCACTTTCTTCACTTGTTTCATGCGTTTATGTTCTATCTCTTTTGCTGCTGGCCTGCACGTGGTACCTGGGCAACTGCACTATGCCTTTTATTTTTTTTTTTGTACAGCATGCCAGTGTTTAATATGATGCCTCTCACAGTATAGATATTCAATAAATAATTTTCTAATAAACTTTTTTTTTTAATTTATTTTTTGGCTGTGTTGGGTCTTCGTTGCTGTGCGCAGGCTTTCTCTAGTTGCGGTGAGCGGGGGTTAGTCTTCCTTGCAGTGCGTGGGCTTCTCATTGCGGTGGCTTCTCTTGTTGTGGAGCATGGGCCCTAGAGTGCACAGGCTTCAGTAGTTGTGGTGCGTGGGCTCAGTAGTTGTGGCTTGTGGGCTCTAGAGTGCAGACTCAGTAGTTGTGGCACACGGGCTTAGTTGCTCCGTGGCATGTGGGATCTTCCCGGGCCAGGGCTCGAACCTGTGTCCCCTGCATTGGCAGGCAGATTCTTAACCACTGCACCACCAGGCAAGTCCCTCTAATAAACTCTTGACTGTTGATTTTTGCATAGTCAGATAACATATGAAAAGTAGTTAACACAGTGCCAGGTATGTGATAGACACTCAATGAATATTACACACAAAAAAAGAAAGAATAAGATGTAAAAACAGGTGAAATAATTAGACCTTCTTCTTCAGTGAAAAACATTATAATTAACGAAAGAGCATATCTTCATTGGTCAAGATCCTGAATAAAGTCCAATGCTGACTCACTGACTGGAGGACTTCTAGCCCAAGGTACTCTCGAAAGCTTGTGGGTGGGTGAACAAGGCTGAGGATAAAGGCTTTCTTCTGCCTGGTAGCTATTCTGGGAAGGAGAAAGGAGAACTAAAAACAACACTGAGATACATCAGAAGTGGTGCTGTGCCCCGAAGAAAGGGTTTCTTGAGCATAAAATATTTCACCCGGCAATTTATTTTGCCAAATGCGGTCAATCTGTCCCTCTGTGTGTGTGTATGTGTGTGTGTATGTGTGTGCATTCCTGTGCATTGTTTGGAGGAAAGACTGAGACAGAAGGTAATAGGTAAGAGGAGGAAGGAAACACTGGCAGCTTTGAACGTTGACGTCCCATGTGGGGAGAGCAGAGAAAGCACACAGAATTCCTCCTACAGGTTAGACCTGCATGTGAAGGGGTCTCTAGATAAAACCATAGCACCAGTTGTCCTGATTCCTGGTCTTCAACAGATTTTTTTAAAGGCAATGACCTTGGTAAAAAAGCAAGTGACTTGCTTTGTGGGTATAATTTTCCACGGAACCACTGAAGAGTTCTACCTTGATTCTGTCTTCAGCCTGGAGGAGTCTGTCTCTCAGCTCTCACTGTCCTCCTGGCATTGATAAGGACACTGAGGTCTCTTCTGATGTTGGTACTTTTATCCCTTGCTACACATCTGTAACATGTTGCAAAGTGTATGGAGTATGAAACGGGCACAGTTTCTCTGTTTGTATGGTAAAGATACCTGTGCATAGAGAAATCTAAATCTAAACAAACGTAGACCTAAGAAGCAATGGGGAAGCATTTGAAAATCCTCCACAGTTTAGTTTTACTTACTTTTGTTCTAAAAAAACTCCACATGACTCATACACATTACATTTAAAAAACACTTCATATTTAAATAACATATTTCTTTTCTATTGCAAGCACTTAGATAAAATATCATTACAACTGAATATATTAGCAAAGCTAGGTAATTAAGAAATCTTTATGGAAAATAAAAGACATCTTAAATTTTACTATTTGTTACTCAAAAATCAATTTAAAATTAACATTGTAGGGGCTTCCCTGGTGGCGCAGTGGTTGAGAGACCGCCTGCCTATGCAGGGGACACGGGTTTGTGCCCCTGTCCGGGAAGATCCCATATGCTGCGGAGCGACTGGACCCGTGAGCCATGGCCGCTGAGCCTGCGCGTCCGGAGCCTGTGCTCCGCAACGGGAGAGGCCACAACAGTGAGAGGCCCGCGTACCGCAAAAAAAAAAAAAAAAAAAAAAAAATTAACATTGTATGGTTTAAATTCATCTAAATCAATAATTTAAATAACTTAATACTCTGTTGTACAGTACACTTTAGATTTTCACTAGTTACTGATTGTGGCTAGATTTTATCATCCCAAGAACCCTCACGGCAAAAAAGCACTGCATGTTTCTGATAGAAAATTTCTATTTTACCTGTTTGTAATGGTTACAAGTGCAGGAGGACAGTAGTAACCACTGGAGGCATGGTCAAAGCTTCGAAGGACGGTGTCAATTTTGTAACAGAATCCACCATGTCTCTCCCATCCCTTAAACAAGGAAAATGAAAATTAAGGACACAATCTGATTTAGTTAAACAGTAAAATATATATATTTTTGGTGTATTCTCATTTACCAGTTTCTTCTCTGACCCACTCAAAACTCAAAACTTGAATGTTTCTCTTGATATATTTATATTTATTCTATCTACCATTAGCTACGCCACTTCTGCATTTGTTTAATTAATTCTTAAAACCTAAATGTTTTAACTAATTTAAAATCTTTAAGCCCAAAACCTTAAAAGCAAATTAAAGAAAAGGGACATTCACTCAAGATCTCTCCTTCTCTCCTTTCCTCTTTCTCTCTCTCCTTCTCTCTCTCTCTGTTCAGACTTATAAGATTTACTATAAATGGTTCCTATGGGATGGTAAAAATTGAACATGTTGGCTTTAAGGACAGAATGCATGGGTTTGAATCCTGGCTCCACCATCATGTGACCTTATTTAATCGCTATGTGTCTTAGTTTTCTCCTCTGTAAATATGGATAATAATAGTATTCATGGGGTTGTTCTGAGAATCAAGGGGAGAAAATGCAGGCAGACCCCAGAATAGAGCCAGGAACTCAGTATGAGCAAAGAGGACATAAGTATCTAGATAACACTGTACTGTTTTTTTGTTGTTGTTGTTGTTGTTGTTTTTTAAGGGTCTTTCATACTGCTTATTTCATGTTATCCCACTGAGATTAGGGACTTAGATAATCTAAGTGAGAGACTAGTGGATAAACTGGCCTGGAACCTAATTTTGGTGCAATCCAGAATGGTTTTGTCTGGATCGTCAAGCTTCCAAATAGAAATTGGCTAAAATATATATATATACTTTTTGGTAAAGATTACTCCTTAGTCAACTGGCTAGCCTTTTAGAGAGAAAGCAAACAAGCTTTGGGACCTAGACAAAAAATGACAAACGTGTATGGCTAAGCCCTGGGAGCAAAGAAGGGTGGCTCTATTCTTTAAAATCATACAGTACAGGAGACATGGGTTCATTAGTCTTCTATATTTCGACTTAGTTATTTTAGTTCTTTCTCTTCCAATATTATAAAATCATATCACTTCTATCAGTCTATTTTTATGTATTCACCAGTTTTAAAATACACTTCATTTTGTGTCATGCCAATACTTGCCAGATTTTGATCAGATATAAAATGATTTCTGCTATACCACTCAGAAAATGTCTCAACCTTGCAGTAAATTAGAGAAAAATCTTATTTTAGAAATAAGCTATTTTAGTTCAAAACATTATTAAATGAGACGTGGATCACAGGAGCACCACATCCAGCCCGCCAGGATGTGCTCTGAATTCATTCCCTTAACTTCTCTCCCCAGCCTTATCTGTGTGAGTAATTGACAGTGTCAGCCAGAACCCCTCCGTGGGTCACTCCAGAGGGGGCAGGGAGGTTAGACTGCTTTTGTATTTGGAAGGACAGGAGGAGGAAGGCTGACAATTTGACCTTTCTGACAAAGTACTCCTTCTTCATTAGTGGTTTTTAGATCATAGGCTGCTTAGCAAAACAAAAAACCCAAGAACTTGAACAGGCTCAAGGAAAGAGGGGGAAATGTGGCATAGTAATAACCGGAAAACAAAGACTCTACTATAAGCCTTTGTCCGCACAATGAAAGCGGGAAGAATAATTGATTGTATTTGTGAATATCCTTTGTACATGAGATGCCATTTCATTTTACATGAAATCATGATGGTGACAGTACTGAAACGTTGCTCATATTATCTAGTCCCCCAAAAGTGACTCAGATGGAAATAAAATTTTTAAAAATTTCTGCTTTGAAATTATCCAGACTTATTTTGTAAGTTGGTTTTGCATGTGCAGACTGTTTAGAGAATTGCACTGAAGCAGATGGCTAAAAGAAAGGAAACTTTCGAAACCATATTCATAGATGCATAAAGAAATTAATGGAATTTCGCCATAAGAGTAAAGAACTGGCTCTGAACCCAGAATCCTTAAATATTGATAAGGCTGGTCAGAAAGAGGGAAGCAGTATACAAAAGTTTAGATAGAACATCAGTTGTTTCTGCTGTGTAAGAAGTTAATTACTCTTTTGACACAAATAAAACATGTTGGGTTGCCTTGAAAGCCACTGTAGGATGGATTTTTTTCAATATTTCTGATCAGATAGAGATTAGATCAGTGATCAGTAATAACTAATTCAGGAAATGTAATCATTAGGTAAGACGTCTGGTCATGTGTCAGCTATGGCACATGTATTGTTCAGCTAAAGTGTGAAGAGTAACTAATATGCTTACACATGGATGAATGAATCAAATGCAGTTTCTGAAGAGAGGGGTTATCGTTTAATTGGAACATAAGTAACTGGATTAGAAGAGAAAATAATTAAAAGAGAATTGCATAAAAACAAGATTTGTGAACATTTTGAGACTCACACAGCATAAAAATCTCCAATAGTTAAATCCAAAATTTTTAGGGGTGTGTGTGTGTGTGTGTGTGTGTGTGTGTGTGTGTGTGTGATGAGAGAGAGAGAGGGAATGCATGTGCTAAGGACACTGATCGATAAATTTTTTGTAACACAGCAGAATATTGAATGTATTTTAAGAAATTTAAGACAGATTATTTTCTACCTTTAAAGTTTAAGCCTAAAGTATTTTTTTTTATTATTTTTAGTACTGAAAATAGTACTTTAAGTACCAAAAATAGTTTATTACTTAAAATACAAAGTATTTTTATTATCCCTTTCCTAAATAACAAATGTGTTGCAAACATGCATTTCTCTTTGTTATTGTATTTTATTCAAATATTCAAGTTTAAGAAAAGTGAAAAGGAAAACAAGACTCTGGGTGCAGAAGGTCACTCTGACTCAAAGGAATGCATTTGCTTTCACTCTGACAGTCTTCATTGGAAGACAATGAAAACCGCGTGTGAGACAGTGTATCACATGATAGGCATTGTTTATACAGATGGTATAACAGGATCATTTACATTTCTTATCTCAAAAGAAAACTAGTCTTGGGTGGAAATAGATGGTAAGACAACAATCCTTCCAAGAGCTGTAAATCTTTCATGTGCCCCTAGCTGATAATTGTTTGGTTTGTTACAAGAGCCCCCTCAGAAAAAAACGAAGGGAAGGAAAGAAGAAAGGAAGGGAAGGAGGGGAAAGAGAGAGAGGAGGAAGCCAAGGCAGGAAAGAGAGGGAGAGAGATTCACTTTAATTTGATGGTGGATAAATCAGTCTGGTTATGAAGTCCCTGCAGTGTTCACAGCTCTTACCTTTTGGCAACCTGATTCAGTGTCAGAAAGGACACGGCCTGTTTTCTTACAAACGTAAAAAAGTGTTTCTTTGCAATTTTTAACTTTCCAGTGTCCCTCCTAAGAGGAAAAATATTACAAGATGAATGAATACACTCCATTATTGATGCTGATAATCAAAGTCAATAATTCTGAATTAAAATATGATTAATAATGCATGTTTCAAGGGGGCGTAATGTGTCAGGATCTTGTGTTAGAAAAGGTTGATTCTCTACATATGAGTGGGAGGTCTGGCTTTACATTAAACTGCTCTCAATATTTCGTTAAAGATGGGATAAGTAGTGATTCTCAATCTTTTGTGTGCACTGGAATCACCTGGAGGGGTTACTAAAACACAGTTGATTGGGATCCGTGTGTCTCATTCAGTAAGTCAGGTGGGACCTGAGAATTTGTATTTCTAACAAGTTTTTAGCTGATGTGAATGCTGCTGGTCTGGGGGCCACACTTTGAGAACCACTTATATGAAACTATTCCCCTGACCAAATGAGAATGCTGCTTCTTCTCTCCAATCACTTCTAGGTGTTAAATTGAATGCTTTGCTGCTTACCTGATGCTGTATAAACCCGATGCTGGGGAAATGCCTGGAAAGCACCATGAATCACCCGAGATAACATTATCATAGCTGAACTTCATGTTCAACCCCCAGTACCCTTCTTCATCACGAATTCTCCAAAGCCCCACTCCATTTCCTCTTTATATGACGGGCAGATACCTTCATGTCTTCTCCTAGTTCTAATGAAGGCTGTTCTCATATCCTTCATTGATGATGAAATACAATAACTGCTAACTGATTAAAATTTTATCCTCCCAAAGGATTTTTTATTTTAACACAAACCAGACCTTTAGGCTAAAACCACACAATTTAAATTTTCACACAATTCAAATTCAAAATTTAGGTATCTCAGGCATGCAGGGTTTTAGGTGAGTAGAGAGCTCTTCCATGACCCTCAGAAACATACTATGTAGGAGGCTGACACCTTCACCTGTAAGAGCAGCCTTGTAGCCCATCCCCATGGAGTCTCCAGAAAACCATGCAGTTATAGGATATTGTCAGGCACACTGTAATTGCTTAGTAACTATTGGATGGACAGATGAATGGCTACCAACCTCTCAGATTCAAATTGAGGTATCGACCATGTTTAGGTAACTAGTTAATTATAATAATTACATTCATATTGAGTTCAACTTTAAGGGAATAAGTGTTACTTTTTATGCATCTACTGTTTAAGGAGCTACTGAGTTGCTAAAAAGGGGCCACAAAATACCACATTTACAGCAGCAGCATCCTAACACATCCAATAATATTAATACCTATCCTCACTCTCTTAAAAACAACTTCTCGGTCCAAATGTTGGCTCCTGCTTTGTGAATATGCTAAGTGAAATACCCATGTCTGTCAAATAAAAAAGGAGAATGTCAATAGGAAACTAAGATCACCTTAATTATATCAAAACTAATGAACCAATAAAGCATCAAATACTGTAGAATAAACTACAGTGGTTTTCAGCAGAGTAACACCCAAAACAAACATTTGGAGAGGTCATTGTTCCCCCTCAGGTGTGACTCTGAGACATTGCCTGAGCACTATCATTGTAACTGCATGGATTTGTGACAGCCTTGAAAGATAAAACAATGAAATGTGTCATAAAAGTAAGTGCTTAAAAAAAAAAAAAAAGTAAGTGCTTAGACATTTCCCATGTTTGGCTGGCACAATCACTTTGTCAAGCTACTTAAGTAACATTTAATAAACTGCTTCTTGGGGGAACTTGATATGGTATCCCGGTGTCTTAAAAGAGTAAGCATGCCTACCAAATCCCAATAACCTCCTAAAACTTCACCAGTGAGCTCAGTAGCTATCTGATCAAAGAGATTGTCTATTCTAAACATATAAAAAAACCCTTCAAATGGCTTGGGATTAAACAAATTCTGTATAATCAGAGGTTTTAGATAAATGAGAGACTAGCACATAAAGGTAAGTGTAATGTTAAGGTCACTGGGACCATCACATTCATGTGAAGAAAACAGCAAGGTTTTCCATTGATTTGCAGTTTTCAAAGAGGTTACATGCAGTGTTGAAATCCTTTTATGTTAAGAAGATAATGGAGCTTAAAAACCATCACCTTCCAGAGTAATTTCCGAACTCCTTGGTTCTTCCCCTCATCTTCACCAGGGTGGTCAGTGGCACCCCCATCCACCAAAAGGGTGGTGCTCAAAACCTACCTGTCTCTCACCCCCACGTCTGCTTTAGCAACAATTCCTGTCTTCTAGAGGATCCTTGAATCTGTCTTCTTGTCTCCATATTCACTACTCTAATTCAACCACAGGAGTAGCCTCCAAACTGGTTTCTCTGCTTCCACTCTCTTCTCTCCAATCAATTCTCTATGTAGCAGCCACAGTTGATCTTAAAATGTAAATCAGATCATGCTTTCATCTACTTGAAGCCCTTTAGTGGGTCCTATCCCAGGCCTATAAGCCTCACATTTTTGCATTCTTCCTGCCCCATCTCCTACCACCTTTCACCGTCCATACCTCCACACCATCCTGGTCTCCTTTTTGATTATCAAACATGGCAAGCCTTGGCCTGCCTTTGGGCAGCTGCCCCCTGCCTGGAATGTTCTCCTGCTCTTCAAGAGATTTTTTTTTTGTTCAAGTCCCAGCTTAAATGTCACCTCTTCAGAGAGCCCTCCTTGACTGTCTTGTCTGAAGTAGCTGTCCCAACCCAAGTTTCTCACCATCTTGAACCTATGTCCTCAGAGCTATTATCACAACTATAATTATCATGTGTTTTTAGTGTGTATATGTTTTACTGCTTAGCGTGGAAGCGCCAGGAGGAGCAGGCACTGTGCCTGTCTTGGTGTCTGCCACAGCCCAAGTCCCTGGCACAGGTGGCCCTCAGTACAAGTCCAGCAAAGTGAGCATTGAACAAATGAATCAACTTACAGATTGCTCCGCTGAGACACATAGCTGGCTTGTATTTGGAAAAATTTGGGGCTCAGGTGTGTGCCAATTAGTAAAGATGACTGAGGAGCCATCAGACCATTCAAAGGAAACTGGAATTTTATTGTTGCTTAAACCAATCCATGTTTCTGATGCATTTTCTGCAAGAGATAAATGTAAATTACTTACAAGAATCCTAGTATCTGCAAAGGTGATAACACAGAGGGGCTATTACCAATATATACCACTTTGCATGTGATTCCTTCTTTGTTTCTTCTTGGAATGAAACCTGTTTAAGTTTTGGTATAAAATACCTGCTTAAACCCTTCCCCCCTTAGTCTATCTGGATCTGCTCAACATAGGCCTTATAAGTGAGGCAGAGTGTCAGTGAAAGCCAGGGCAAGGAGAAAGCTTAAGCAAGTCAGATTGCCAGGACTCTAGTTAGTTCGTGCTACAGTATGGAAAGTAGATCTGCAAAGTCTGGTTTTTCTTCTACCCCGAAAAAGGAAAAATAGGAAGGTCAATCGAATTAAGAAAAGGCACTTAGAAAAAAACGTTTTAATGATGTCTAGCTTTACTTTTTTTCTTTTGGCTAGGGAAAAAAAAGGAGCAGAAATTCTTAGAAACATTGAATAGGAGCAGTGGGGTTGCTGGAAAAGTAAATAAAATAAAGCTGGCCAGTCTAGGTAGGGAGAAAAGACCCTCGATGGCTGGGAGAGTGTTCCAGTGCCCCGCTGACACAGAGGCAGCCACGGGATTCTTTCAATCCCAAATGCAAAGGGTGAGGAACAATGACAGAAGGAGTTTTGTTTTCACTCCAAACTAAAACCTAACATTGAAATAGAGTAGACGCCGGATTTTTCCACTAAAAAAAGATTTACTCTCAGTCAATGATTTCAATGTTTTCCAGCAGAATTCTATGTCCATATATGACATAGGTAGGGGGAGATCTGCTCTGGTGGGTAAAGCTGGGTGGAGGCCTCAGAGCTTGGAACCCCTGAGCATGCTACACAGCTTGAAAAACACCACACCAAATAAATTACCCATTTTCACTGGCTAAAGTTATTTTAATATAATCAATTTTGTAAGGAATTTCCTTTATTGCTTGGATTACATGGCCACAGCGCATTACTGCTATCTAGGGCTCATTATGCTAAATTACAGGTTCAGGTTTTTTAAATTAGAAATTTCAGGAAATGACCTTTCCCCCTTAAAAAAAAAAAACCCAAAAATGAAAACATGTAATATATCTGGCATCTATGAGATGTTACAAAGTTTCTGAATATGTATTTTGTAAAAATTCAGTGAATTTTCACTCCTGGGTATTATTTGGAAATTTCAGATACATGTGCCATAAAGAATCAATTTTAAATAGCTTAATTTCTTTTCAACTTCACTAATAAAGAGAGTTACTCCATTAATTTCATACTTCTTAAACCAAAGACACTTGGCACTCACCATCTCCAAGGAGGGTTACAAGAAACTCCACTTCTGCTAACGAATCTATGTCTATTAATGCACTGTTATTGGACTGGCAAGAATGCAAAGCTTCATTCCAGGTCTTTTTTTCTTTCTGAAGTTTATAGCAATTACGATTGTGGGGATTCCAGCCAGGCTCACAGTGGGTAGCATAATATTTCCAAGCATCGTTTTCTGTTTGAACCAACAAAAAACGAAGTTATTTACCACAATTGTTTTAACATTACTTATTACCCCCAATATAAATCACCATTAATATATGATTATTTTTTAAATTTGAAAAACAAGCATATGATACAATAAGATATAGATCATAGCATTCTAGATCTTCAGACTTGAAAAGGATCCCATCTATGATCTGGACTAGGATCTAATGGATCTCAGTGCTTCATTTTCCAGATGAGCTATCTAAGGCACAAAGAGGTTAAGGAGACTTGATAAAGGTCATACAACCAAAGTGAGAGTCAGGGCTAGATATAAAATTTAGCATTTAGAGCTATCCATTTAAAAAAACCTTTTTACACTAAAAAAGGAGTATTATGGAACACAATTTAAATGCTTTTTAAAGGATTTTATATACAGTATTAGGTGCAGGGGGTAGATAGTTATTCTCAGCTGAAAAGAATCTGAAATTCTGGCCGCTTTATCTAGAGCAGAGATGATAGCTTTTATTTTGGGGGTCAGGCTTAGTGCCTCTAATGTCCCTCTGTGTTCATATGGACTCTGGGTTCGACTTACAGCAAAATAATGCCACGATGCTTTAACACTGGCAGGGAAGGCAGCTGTGTGCATGCCAACTTTGGCTCTCCTCTTCCAGGAACTTGCCCCCAGCCTGATGACAGCATTTTTACTTTATTTTATTAACCACAACTGGGTGCCTCCCTTAAGCACTAACTTAGTTAGAAACAACTTCACTGCTAATTTGGGAAACAAGACATTCTTTTAAAATCACTTCTAGGACTCTGACAGCTATTAGAATCACAGTGGATGAATGTTAGAACATTTAGATAGATAGATAATATCAACCTAAAAACACAGTCACAGACCCCTTGAAAAAATGAACCCTAAACTTCACTCTAGAGGTAAGATAAAAAGATAAAAGAGGAACTTCTCTGATTGACGTAAGGGTGGAGATAAGGAAAGAAACTGGGGACCCTGGATGCACAGTTGGAAGACACTGGACTAGATCATCAAAAGTATTTTTTGGACCTGAAACAACAGCAAGTAATCCAAACAAACTTAGCTTAACTGCCATCATTTCTGGTCTTCTGACCTCAATTAATAGATCAGGAGAGCAAATAAAATTGAAGAAAAGAAGGATAGCAGGAGGCAGTGCAGGAGGGCATAAGAAAAAAAATGAAGACAGAAGAAATTGAGGCAGGAAAATGAAAGGAAAAGAGGGAGGGACAGGACAATAACAGTGATAGCAATGTCAGCACATTCTTGACATAATGAAAAAATCTCTACGCAAAAAAATGATGAGATGCTGCTTCTCCTCACCCCCATATTCTACAATATCTTTAGGCTTAGCTACTTAAAGGAAAATAAAAGTTAAAGCTTAATTGTAAGAGGGTGTGGAGAAAAGGGAACCCTCCTACACTGTTGGCAGGAACATAAATTGGTACAACCATTATAGAGAACAGTAAGGAGGTTCCTTAAAAAGCTGAAAATAGAGTTACCATATGATCCTGCAATCCCACTCCTGAAAACTCCAGAAAAGATGAAAACTCTAATTCAAAAAGATACATTCATCCCAATGTTCATAGCAGCACTATTTACAGTAGCCAAGATATGGAAGCAACCTAAATGTCCATCGACACATGAATGGATAAAGAAGATATGGTACATATATACAATGGAGTACTACTCAGCCATAAAAAAGAATGAGATAATGCCATCTGTAGCAACATGAATGGACCTAGAAATTTTCATACTAAATGAAGTAAGTCAGACAAAGACAAATGTCATATGATATCACTTATGTGTGGAATCTAAAAAAATGATACAAGTGAACTTACTTATAAAAGAGAAATAGACTCACAGACATTGAAAACAAACTTATGGGTATCAAAGGGGAAAGGGGGGGATAAATTTGAAGATTGGGATTAACAGATACACACTACTCTATGTAAAATAGATAAACAGCAAGGACCTACTGTATAGCACAGGGAACTATATTCAGTATCTTGTCATAACCTATCATGGAAAAGAAGCTGAAAAAGAATATATATATATATATATATATATATATATATATATATACACACACAACTAAATCACTTTGCTGTACACCTGAAACTAACACAATATTGTAAATTAACATAACATAATATCGTAAATTAAAAAGCTTAATTGGGGACTTCCCTGGTGGTGCAGTGGTTAAGAATCTGCCTACCAATGCAAGGGATATGGATTCAATCCCTGGTCCCGGAAAATCCCACATGCCTCGGAGCAACTAAGCCCGTGAGCCACAACTACTGAGCCTGTGCTCTAGAGCCCGCAGGCCACAACTACTGAAGCCCGCGTGTCTGTGCTACACAACAAGAGAAGCCACCACAATGAGAAGCCTGCCTACGTCGATGAAGAGTAACCCCTGCTCGCTGCAACTTGAGAAACCCCGCACACAGCAACGAAGACCCAACGCAGCCCCCCCCCAAAAAAATAAATAAATCTATAAAAAAATAAAATAAAATATAAAAGCTTAACTGTAAGGGATAATATTTTAGAAAGATAATTCAGATTATTGTTTTAAATGTAGAGTTGTTTCTAATTATGCTGGTAATGATTCTTTAAAAATGGTTATGTTTTTATCTCTACTTCCTGAGTTCAGACATTAATTCCATAGAAACTAAGAAGAAGTAATAGATCTTAAGAATAGAAATAACTGAGCTTCAGGTACTAGATTGTAATTATGTGGTATTTAAGTCTTAGGTACACCTAAAATTTTGTTTGTTATTTCAAGGAGGAAGTATTACTAACAAGAGATATAGAGTATGATAGGAGATCAATGAAGTAAATAATTTTATAAAACTATTTTCTAATTCATATGTTTAATTTCTAGGGTAACCATAAATAAATAAAACTCAACTAGAATAGAAAATGAAGCATATCTTGTTGTTCTAAGGCAAAATGAATAAGAAAGCAAAGTTTTTAAAAAGAGAGGGAGAAAATGTTTTCTATACTTAGGTTATTTTGCTTTAGTTTTTAGTAAAAACCTAAATGCATTTATTAAATTCATGGTACCTTTGGAATAACAGATCTTATCTTGTTACACATTTTTATTCATATAAAAACTAGCCTTAGCTAAGTTTAAATTATAAATTATTAGCAAAAAATAAAGGACTTTGAATATATTGAGAGGGCAAGTAAGCAACTTACTTATAAAAACAGCTTAAAATAAAAACACTCACCAACTACTTCGTGATCAGTATGGTTTAGATATTTTTTACATATGTAAGGCAAAGTGGACTCACAATCCCGACTTCTCCAGGCATTTGGCATAAATGCATTAAAAGTTCCACAGTGATATTCAACAAATGGCTCAAAATTTATTTCTGAAAATACAATATGTGTGTACTTAATGTTAGAAGCAAAAGCAGTTAGTTCAATATATACTGAAATGTAGTTTTAGCATCAAGGAGACAGCACTTCTCTTTGGCATATGTAGTAAATCCTATAAGATGTTATATTTATGATTTTGCAGTTGAAGTCCATGCATGACAATGAAATGATTTCCCAAAGATAGCAACAGCTGATTTTATTGTTTTAAGGTAGAGAGATATTTTTCAATCTGTTGCTATTTTTTTTCACAAAATGCAATCGTACTTTATTATATTTTCTAGTTATTCAAGATTCAACTATAACAATCTTTTAAACAACACATTTAAACATAATGTGAGTGTGTTGTATTACACAGTTAATGTAATTGACTTAGAATCCCTAAGAAAAACCAATTTTCCTTTTTTTGTGCGAGACATACTGATGTAAGACAGTAATTGATCATATCTTTGGAGGGCAAAGGTTAACTGAAGAGAGAGGAAATTGACTAGGAGAGAGTGGGAAAAAATATACGAAAACAATCTGTACATAAACATCTACTTCTGAGATTTAATTTCTTATCTCTGTTGCTATTTTTAAAACAACTGATT
This sequence comes from Globicephala melas, assembly GCF_963455315.2. Lineage (NCBI taxonomy): Eukaryota > Metazoa > Chordata > Mammalia > Artiodactyla > Delphinidae > Globicephala > Globicephala melas. Next base: position 71,089,992 of record NC_083320.1, on the reverse strand, counting down.
AGAATCTTGGTTTTGACCCAAATCCTCATGCACCCTTGGCTTACCTTCTTGGCCTCCATTTTCTCGTTTGGAAAAGCATGCCTTATAGAAATTCAATCAGGCTTTAAAAATGTTTATAAGCCACTTTCACAATAACACGTCGTATACATATGTGGGAATATTGCTATTTTAGGCTATGGGACGATGCCACCTGTTGAAGATAAACAAAACGCTGCAGGTACCTGGGTTCCAGTTCAGATAGTTGAGTGGTGTTCTATCCGACCACTGCCAACCAGCATTTTCATCTAGCTGATTCAGACCTATCCATACTTCCACTGCTTCATTGCCAAAGTGCTCTGAAATAAGAGAAATACGGAGTTTCAAAAAAAATATCAATGTTACACGTCTTTCTTGTTTTCCTGTTCCTGGGGCATGGAGTCATAAATTAACTCCATCAATGGCAGAAAAGAGTTTAAGTGCCACTAAACACCACCCTGGTGCTTCAGAGTAAAAAAAGCCAGCCTGAGAAACATGGCAGTCTCCTAAAGGCTCGCTGACAGCAACTGTGCAGTGTTTAATCTAAGCATACAGGAATGCTGCCTCTCAACGGTCGTCAATCCATCAACAGTTCATGGTTTCAAATCTGAGACCATCTGACCCATGTGAGCTTACCCACTTGAGGGTTTTAGAGGGGGAAGGAGGAAGTGCCCAGGGCCAGTCCTACAAAGTGCCCCTCTGTCTTCCTATTTTTTTGCCACATGTGTCTGGTGGCCTCCATCTGGAGGCTCAGGACTCGAGTACACTGAGCTCAGGCTACCTCAGGCCCTGAGAAAGAGGAATAGGAAGAAATGCTATTAAATCTCTATAATGGGTATGTGTGTGCAGAGATGTAATGTTTACACTTGTCAATACTCTTGAAATATTTCACAGTTAAAAAAATTGAACAACTTAGAGGACCTTTTCCTTAGGGGTCTGGCTAGGAAGCAGAAGGCATATTAAGTGTTGTTAGTGCCGGGAGGCAAGCCCTCAAATTTAAGGTATGCTAAAGAAATGGGGGAAGGGCTGTCCAGTCGAGAGCCAATGGGGGTTGTCTGGCCAAGAGGAGAGCAGAATCCACGGGACCAGGGTATGTAGAGGGATCAATAGCAGGTTGGCCAATCCAAAAATGGGCAGAAGACCTAAATAGACATTTCTCCAAAGAAGATATACAGAGTACCAACAAATACATGAAAGAATACTCAACATCATTAACCATTAGAGAAATGCAAATCAAAACTACAATGAGATATCATCTCACACCAGTCAGAATGGCCATCATCAAAAAATTTACAAACAATGAATGCTGGAGAGGGTGTGGAGAAAAGGGAACCCTCTTGCACTGTTGGTGGGAATGTAAATTGATACAGCCACTATGGAGAACAGTATGGAGGTTCCTTAAAAAACTAAAAATAGAACTACCATATGACCCAGCAATCCCACTACTGGGCATATACCCTGAGAAAACCATAATTCAAAAAGAGTCATGTCCCAAAATGTTCACTGCAGCTCTATTTACAATAGCCAGGACATGGATGCAACCTAAGTGTCCATCGACAGATGAATGGATAAAGAAGATGTGGCACATATATACAATGGAATATTACTCAGCCATAAAAAGAAACGAAATTGAGTTATTTGTAGTGAGGTGGATGGACCTAGAGTCTGTCATACAGAGTGAAGTTAAGTCAGGAAGAGAAAAACAAATACTGTATGCTAACACATATATATGGAATCTAAAAAAAAAAAATGGTCATGAAGAATCTAGGGGCAGGATGGGAATAAAGACACAGACCTACTAGAGAATGGATTTGAGGATATGGGGAGGGGGAAGGGTAAGCTGTGACAAAGTGAGAGAGTGGCATGGACATATATACACTACCAAACGTAAAATAGATAGCTAGTGGGAAGCAGCCACATAGCACGGGGAGATCAGCTCGGTGCTCTGTGACCCCCTAGAGGGGTGGGATAGGGAGGGTGGGAGGGAGGGAGACGCAAGAGGGAGGAGATATGGGGATATATGTATATGTATAGCTGATTCACTTTGTTATAAAGCAGAAACTAACACACCATTGTAAAGCAATTATACTCCAATAAAGATGTTAAAAAAAAATAGCAGGTTGGGGCCATGAGCAGTGCAAATGCTTCTTCAGCTTGGTGTGGGAGAAAGCTTTCTGTAGGCCCCTTCTCCTAACCATTGTGCCTCGGCTCCTCCTGTTTTAATTCAATTCCAATTTTGTTATCAGTGCTATGTAGAAACATGTGCCTTGACATGCTTGTGTAGAAAAATATGCTTCTCAAAATTGTAGAATTAGGGGAAATTTTTCTTTGGTTTTCCTTTTTGTGCACCTGAACTTTAAAAAATTACAACAAACATGTACCACGCGTGCTGTAATATTTGGGGAAAAAACAGTGTCAGAGACTTTAGTGAAAGTAATTTTGTGACACTTTCAAATGTTGCCGTTGAATCTTCTAATCTATAAAGGACAGCATTGATCCCTTATGATTCATCTGCTTCAGAACCCAATTTATTCTGAGCCAGATGCAGGGGCCCTGCCTGAGACTGAGACCCTCACAGATAAGAGTGATAAATAGGGTGACTGTATGTCCCAGTTTGCCTGGAAAATTCATGGCTTATGCTGGTAGTTCCAGAATAAGTATTGATGGCAGAACCTTTTACTCTTCAAAGGGTCTCAGTCTGGATGATCGATTGTATGGTCACCAAGGTTGTAAAGATTAGTGCATTCACATCACAAGGCTGCAGCACCTTCTGTGATTGGGTATTTTGAAACAACAGTGGAAAACTGGAAGAAGCTAAACCTTTAAGGAAAGAGAAAAAGGTGCTTTATAATTTTGAGATCCCTGAAATCACTGGACAGGAACAGCATTCACGGGCTCTGCCTTTCCAAGTTTCTGGGGCATAAACACAAGTCTCTTCCTAATGTCTATTTGGTTAGTCCTTCCAATAGCACCATTTGATTAAATCATCTAACTGGTGTCATCATGACAGAAGGCAGAATGGAAGATGGATTGACAAGACGGAGAAATTTCCACATTTCATATCGGGGTAAGTGCCAAGTGCTGCTTTCAAGTAATCTACTTAAAATATTTAAGTATTAATTATTCTTACCTTAGAGTTATTTTGAATACCCTCTGTGTGACTGTTTTAACAGTACATATTAAAAAATCATTGTATAATTTCTAATCTGTGTTTAAAAGTACAAAAATAGTCTATTTAGCTTTACAAGTAAATTGGCTCACAATTCTATACTAATAAATGCAAACTGAAATTCCTTTGGCTATTTCCTGGCATTTGTGGCAGTTTAGATAATTCCTTATACCATAGTTAATGTTCATCAGCGATTAACAAGAAACAGTAGACTATTTTCAACATTAAAAAATACCTTGGTCAGAACAAGCTTCTGTCTTAATGAGTACTCTTCTGTTTTCCCAATCTAAACAATCCCCAAAATCTTATTATAAAATTGTGGTATTTAAATCAAAGTCTCTGACATATCTTATTCCTTTAATCTTTATCCAAGTCTGATTAAGTCCAAACCCTCTTATTAAAGATCCCAGCAGTCAAAATAGATAACAATTGTAATTCATAAATGGTGCACAAAATTTTCTATAAATACCATTACAGGCTAATAATGATTTTGGAAATGGGCGTTTTCCTGCAATATGACACACTCAGATCACTTTCAGTGATAATTTCCCACTTTTGCAAGTCTGTGGGGAAAAGGGCAGAACTATACTGTTCATGCATTTGTTACAATCCTTCTAGAAGTTATTAATGACTTTCAAAAGCCTTAAAATATGCTTCCTCTTCCACCCAGTGAATCCACTTCTACAAACTTAGAGAGAAATAATCAGGGATCTATGCACAAAGGTATGTGAGGGATGGTTTTACATAGCAACAAATAAGTAAATAAAAACAAAATAAAGAATTTTACCTACCTATCCCTATCTAATATTTGGCGATTAGCTAAATATATTATCTCTAACCTGTATCACTATGTAACCATTAAAAACTATGATATAGATCTGTATTTATAGACACGGACAGATGTTCATTCTATGCAGGTAAATTATATAAGCATGTTACTAAACTGTGCGCGTAGCTGCTGTTAAATGTTTAACACATACTGAGTGTTTGATTTGTGTGCCAGGCACTTTTCTAAATTTTCACCTGTTCTATAATATGTAATTTTCACCACCAAAAAGTAGGTATTGTTATTATTTCCATTTGATAGAGGGGGCAAGTTGAGGCACAGAGAGGTTAAGTTACTTTTTCTTTTTTTTTTTTTTTTTTTTTTCGGTACGCGGGCCTCGCACTGTTGTGGCCTCTCCCGTTGCGGAGCACAGGCTCCGGACGCGCAGGCTCAGCGGCCACGGCTCACGGGCCCAGCCGCTCCGCGGCATGTGGGATCTTCCCAGACCGGGGCACGAACCCGCGTCCCCTGCATCTGCAGGCGGACTCTCAACCACTGCGCCACCAGGGAAGCCCTAAGTTACTTCTTTAGCACTGCTAGTAAGTGATGGAGGTGGGATTCAAACCCATGCAGGTGGCTCTTTGGCCCCTGTTCCTAACCTCTGTGCAACAACCGCCTCATCTTTTTATTCAATAGCATTTTTCATAGATACTATGGATTATGCATGCATTTGTATGGGGGTTTTTTTGCAGAAGAAACATGGTTATCTCTGGATTGTGGAACTATGAGAGTTTTTCCTTTGGTTTTCTTTCTGTATACTTGAACTTTTAAAATTATCCTAGAATAATTTTATTATTGTTATTCTAGAGGAAACATGTGTAATATAATTTGGAAAAAAAGCATCAGAAACTTTTAATGAAAGTGACTAGTTTTGTGACACTTTCAAATGTTTCAGAAAGATTTTTAAATGCTGCATGTACCCATCTACAAACACATTTAATCTATAAAAGAGAAGTAAAAAGAGAGTTTAGGTGAGAGGTGAAACAGATCAGACCCAGCTCCTTAGCAGTCTTTTGACAGTTTATGTTATTACTTTACAGCATTAGTTAACATGTATGTGCTTTTGCTTTTCCAATTAAATTTTAAGTTCTTTGGCATCCACTGGAAACCCTACTACACACAGTGACTGACAGGCAAGATTCTGCTTAATTAGTAAACAGCTTAATTATTTATAAATGGAAACGGAATGGCTAAGCTGCCCAGCAAAGCAGGAATTCGGACTTAAGTTTGGAAGTCTCCCTATGCACTTGTTGGAGCTGAAAATTCTCCTGGGTCCCTTGCTGTAGCCTCAACTTCTCTTTTCCAGGGGGGAGAAAATAAGAGAGGCACGGCCAGGTGTCAAATGGAATGGCCCAGGGTTCAGGTCAAAATTCTGGGTGTGAGTTTGGGCCATGTTAATAACAGAAAAATATTTTCCAAGGGACCTTTTCTTTCCAGAAGGCATCTTGGCATACATGGACATAACTGTAAAGACCAATCATTTTAATTGTACCGACATCAATGTGCATCATCCACCTACTTACTCCTTATGAAATTTTCTTCAGTCTCATCTGCAATACTTAATAAAGCACCTCCTTGCATCTGGCATGAAGAGTGTGCCTCGCTCCAGGAGAGGGAGGAAAGCAGGTTGAATTGGTAGCAAATGTGTGAATTGAGATCCTTCTCCCAGACAGCGTCACAACCCACCTCTGTAGATGCTGAAAACAAAATCCATTAAAACGTTATAATCTGATTTTATTTATATGGCGATATATTTCTAAGATGAATTTGAATGGCATGATTCCAACTTGCAACTCCTAAAACTTCTTCAGAGCCCTTATCTATTCTTGATTAGGTCTTTATGATGAAATCTGCATTGTTTTCCCGTAAACACTTTATGGTAAAACCTGTTCAAGATTGAAAGGAAGTTCAAGAAATTATCAATAAAGAAGCTCTGATCCTTTCTGGGAAAATGACATTAGCTATTTTTAAGAGAAGGAAATACAATTGGAGTATAGATATTTGTGAAAATAACATCTGAATTCTTTAAAGTCAGAACTTTATACTGAAAGCTGTGTGAACGGAAGTATTTATCTGAGATAGATGCAAATATTGTTTCAAAAAGCTTTTCCCTGCCAATACCAAAATGCTAGATGGAATAAAAGGGATACAGTAGAAACATGACTCTAAAATGAACAGAAGTTTTCAAATACACATTGAGAACAGGAACACTGATATTTAGTTTAAGAAAGTTCTCTCAGTCAAAAGGAGGAGAAGCAAAATCCACTTGCAAAACATTGGCCAAGGATTGTGTAGTTTGCTTAAAAGTAAATTTAATAAAATATGAGACGTGGCTCTGAAATCTGAAGTTTATTGAAATAACAGCAAATGAAGACCTACTTTGGGTGCTTTAACTCAAACCCTAAGGTGAACCTAAGCAGCCATAAAAATTACCCGGAGTCAAACTCAGCCGAAGAATTTCAGACAATGGGAACCACGCTACAGCATGAGTGTAACTGATGAGCAGACGATCTGCTAAAATCTAGAACAACTTTTCCCGAAGTGCAATCCACAGAGTATGACAGCTTCAAGAGCTCTCCAAGAAAAGCTGGGACAGTGCATGTGTAGCCTCCTCCGGGGAATTCATAATACACAGCAACATATTAAAGCCTCTGAGAAGTTCTCTAATAAAGAAACAGCTTCATTTTAATTCAGTATACTTCAAACTTATTTGACAATGAAATCTTTTTGGTTTGTTTTCTTTTCCCCACAATACTTAGTTAGATGGCTCCCTTGGGAATGTGGAAAGTTTGTTTTCATATCTGGTTGCAATGTGCCTTCCCCAGAACGGAGTTAGTTAAGGAGAAGCTATTATATAAATCTAAGGTCGTCTACAGAGTTTCCTGACTGACACGTGTATTTATAGAAGGATCCAAGATTGAAGGAGGATCTATCTCCAAGAAGACAAGTCTATCACCAAGGAAAACTGTAGGAAGAGGAAGAGAAAGGGAGGAGGACATCTTCAGTGATCATCTTGCCCTGGTGGCTGAAATTTCCCCATTGAGTTTGAACCCTTAGAGACCATCTTCAGTTAAAAAGCTATGCCATCCATGAGATGGACAACACACTAAGCATTATCAGACATCAGTTTAGCCCTGTTCATCCTGTGTGAGAGCTGAGGCCATGAAAGAGGAGTGTTTACAATTTCAGTGTGCACAAAAATCACTTAGCCAGCTTCTTAAAAAAAACCACAGGTTCCTGGTTCTCAGTCTCAGAGATTTTGAATTGGAAGGTCGGGGTGGGATTCAGAAAGCTGACTTTCTAACGTATTACTGATTCTAATGCAAATGGTTCACAAAGCAAACACTGGGAAACCCTGGTTTGAAAGAAATCATTTGAAGCACTTCCCAAGGAGAGCAGGCATGAGTAGCCTTCGGCTACTAGAAGATAGTAGGATGTCAGAAAGGGACATAGGAGAAGGATGTCAAAAGGAGAGATCTGGGTATAGGGTACCTACCTCTCATCTACTGCCTTGGGTAAAGATTTGATAATAAGTCCTAATTACCTCCATGATAAGCCATGCCATGATAAGAAAAGGTTCGGAGGACACTTCAGTTGATCTCATTCCCATTTTTGCCAACAGTTGGTCCTGCCCTTTCAACAGGACATGGATTAAGCTACGTAAAGCAGCCTTTTGCAGAGATCTTCCTGAATTCTATACATTAAACAGTTAAGATGAGAGGCTTACAGGTGATCCTGTCTGGGCTACAAATTACAGTTCCCAGTTTTGTTAGATCTCCCCTGGCTTTGTGTTATGTGTGCCAGTTCTTAAGTTTAATCAAAAGGAAACTCCCAGTCAAATGTTTGCAAAAGGTGCCCATATTCTTCTAACAAGGCAATCCATTTGTCATTAAGATTTGGTTGTAACTAAAATATAAGAATTTGTATTTCTATGCCGTCAGACACAAGTCCTCTCTTTGCTTCTCTAGATGGGCTGCGTGTCACTCCATGGATCCGATTTGAAGATTTCATGGTAACAAGTGGAATGAACGTGCCACCCTGGGCTTGGGCACTGTGATGTGTTCTTCTGATCTCCCTTCAGGACCGAAGGTCTAATTTCCCCAGCTGCCAGCAGACACCTCTCAACATGAAGCCTTCTTCAAGGATTGCTTTGGCTGAAGAGGCTCCTTGCCCAATACCACTCTCCCTTCCTAAGTGCAGTCTGCAAACCATGACTGGTCAGTGCAGGGCTATAAGACCCCTCCTCTCACCCCAACTAGGGGCAAATCCAGCCTGAGAACTCCTTGTGGGTCAGTGTGGGGAGTCACCAGCCCTGCATCACCGTCCTGTGCAATCCTGCTCTCTTCCCTTCGTTTCCGTGTGTATCGATCCTGAGACTCCTCCCCAGGAGGCCTCCTGCATGCTCATCTTGTCCTCAGAGACTGTTCCCCAGGAACTCCCTTGCCACAGGGTCCCGTCCTGGCCCGGGGCATTTGCGTGTATTTATTCTTAGTCCTCTTGCTTATTCATAACTAACTTCTGCTTCTAAGCCACTGAAAATTGTAGGCTGGTACATTTACTTTTTCTTGAAATATTCTAGTCTAAGGGATGCCATCAGATTGTTATATTTCTTTGCATCTTTGGTTGTCTTTATATCATCTCTTCTGTCGCTAAATTCTGAGCTCCTTGAAGGAAGCAGCTATGTCCTATATATCTTTTTATTTATTTATTTATTTTTACTTTTGGCTGCATTGGGTCTTCGTTTCTGTGCGAGGGCTTTCTCCAGTTGTGGCGAGCGGGGGCCACTCTGCATCGCGGTGCGTGGGCCTCTTACTATCGCGGCCTCTCTTGTTGTGGAGCACAGGCTCCAGACGCACAGGCTCAGTAGTTGTGGCTCATGGGCCCAGTTGCTCCGCGGCATGTGGGATCTTCCCAGACCAGGGCTCGAACCCGTGTCCCCTGCATTGGCAGGCAGACTCTCAACCACTGCGCCACCAGGGAAGCCCAGCCTATATATCTTTGCATCTCCTACTGTTTGAAGAAAGATTGCCAAAAATCTTTTGCATGATGGTGATTTTTTTCCCTTTCAAAATACACCTTTCTTCTAATGAACTGAAGTATATTCATGTCAACACTGATTTTATTATAGATTATGACTGAGATGCAGCCATTTCTCCTTCTCTATTAATATGGCTTTTTTGTCATCCCTAAGTATACAGCTTTGTCATTGTCCCAGGTGTATCTTTCCTGCCACTTTAAAAAATGGTTGAATTCTTTTAAAAAAAAGAACTCTTATACTATTGAAGCAACTCCAGGCTACAGAGTTACTATTTTTCTCTCTTTGGTCTTTCATACACTTAGCAAATAGTTATTGAATATCTGCTCCCTGAAAAGTGTTCTGTTGGTAAATCTCATGTAAAAGGGATACCAAACCAAGTCAGCACTTTCTGCTGTTCATCCCCAATGCTTTACATGCTCCTTGGCAGGCCTGATCACAGTTGAGATTAAATGACGCATTATGGGATTGCTTATTGATTGTCTGTTTTTCCTGATAAAATTAAGTATCAGGAGAGCAGGTACCATGTTCCAACTTTTTCATGTTATTTCCCAAGCTTACCACCAGAATTTAAAGGCAGTTAGGCAGAGGAGACTATGCTATCAAAGGAAGCTGAGAAGTGGTGGCCACAAAGGAAAGAGGAAAACTAGCAGGTGTGGGCCCCAGAAGCCCAAGGAAAAAGATGGTGTCAGTTTGTTACACGTTGTTGAATCTTTCAGTAAGATGAGGACTGAGTCCATTAGTGACTTTATGGAGCACGTTCCAACAGAGGGACCCAATCATCTGCCTGCTCCATGCCTGCACCCAACAGATGAGCACTGCCAAGAAAAGTCATCCGATGGATTCATTATCAACCACCCCCAATACTTCCTGGAAACATTACCGGTTTTCCCTAAAAAGCTTGCTCTCCCAGCAGCCACCATGTTCATTTCACACCTTTCCTGTTGTTCAAACCTCTCACTCTTCCCCCTCTTCAGAGAAAGTCCACAGCCACTGGACTCGTTTCTCCTCATTTTCCCCATCACTTAATCCATCAACCTTCTTGGACCTGTACTATCCTCTCCTTCTTCCCTCCCATGGAGTTGTCTTTACATCCATAAAAGGTCAGTCTGTCCATCTCTGATCTGGACCCTATTTCCTTCTGCCTTCTGAGAGACCATATTTATTTCACCAATTGTTTCACTTTCCTGCATCCTCAACCTCTTTCTGTTAGATCCTTTCCAGAAGCATTCAAAGGTGTCCTAGCAGCTCTCATCCTTCAAAAACAAGAAACAAAAAAAATCCCTCCCTTGGCCTCCCCATCGCAGTCTCTACCTTTTCTCTACCCCCATTAATCACATATTTTTATACGTATGCTATCTCCAATTTCTCATCTCTCATTTACTCTTTAAAAAAAACAATTTCACTGAGATATAATTAACATGCCATATAACTCACCCATTTAAAGTATATAGTTCAATGGTTTTTAGTATATTCAAAGCATTGTGCAACCATCACACAATCAAGTTTAGAACATTTTTGTGGGAACCCAATTCCCATTAGCAGTCACTTACCATTTTTCCCTCAGTCCTCACCCCTACCCCCAGCCCAAGGCAACCACTAAACTAGTGTCTGTCTCTATAGATTTGCTTATTCTGAACATTTCATATAAGTGGAATTATACAGTGTGTGATCTTTTTGTGACTGGCTTCTTTCACTTAGCATAATGTTTCCAATGGTCATCCATGTTGTAGCATGTACCAGTACTTCATTTCTTTACATTGTCCAATAATATCCCATTAAATACTACTGGGTATACTACATGTTATTTATGCATTCATCAATAGGTAGACATTTGGGTTGTTTCTATTTTTTGGCTATTATAAATAACGTTGCTATAAGCATTTGTGTAAAGGTTTTTGTGTAGGTATATGTTTTCATTTCTCCTGGATATATACTTAGGAGTAGAATTAGGGGTCATATGGTAACCCAATGTTTGACCTTTTAAGGAACTGACAGACTGTTTTCCAAAGCAGCTGTATCCTTTTACAATCCTTTCAGCAGTGGATAAGAGTTCCAATTTCTCTATATCCTTGTCAGCATTTGTTATTGTCTGTCTCTTTGATTTTAGCCATGCTGTGGGATGTAAAGTGGTATCTCACTGCAGTTTCTGTTTGAATTTCCCTGATGGCTAATGATACTGAGCATCTTTTCATGTGGTTATTGGCTATTTGTAAATCTATTTTTGGAGAAATGTCTATTCAGACACTTTACCCATTTTTAAATTGGGATTTTTGTCTTTTTATTATTGAGTTATGAGTTCTTTATATATTCTAGATATAGGTCCCTTATTAGATATCTGATTTGCAAATTTTTTACCCCATTCCATGGGTTGTCTTTTCACTTTCTTGATTGTGTCCTTTGAAACACAAAAATTTTTGATTTTGATAAAGTTCAACTTATCTATTTTTTTCTTTTGTTGCTTGCATTTTGGTGTCATATCTAAGAATTCATTGCATTTTCAAGATCATGAAGATTTACCCCTATGTATCCTTGTAAGGGTTTTATAGTTTTATCTCTTCCATGTAAGTTTTAAAAATCTATTTTGAGTTAATTTTTTTATAAGGTGAGAGATAGGAGTTTAATTTTATTATTTTGAATGTGGAATCCAGTTTCCCTGCACCATTTTTTGAAAAGACTATTGTTTCCCCATTGAATTGTCTTGGCATCCTTGTCAAAAATCAGTTAATCATAAGTGTGGCCTCTCAGTTTTATTCCATTTTGACAGTATCACATTGTCTTGATTACAGTCACTTTGCATAAGTTTTGAAAATGAGAAGTATAAGTCCTCCAACTTTGTTCTTCCTTTTCATGATTATTTTGGCTCTTCTGGGTCCTTTGAATTTCCATGTGAATTTTAGGATGAGCCTGTCAATTTCTGCAAAGGAGTCAGCTAGGATTTTGATAAAGATTGCTGTAGTAGTGCCATCTTAGCAATATTAAGTCCTCTGATCACATGAACATGGAATGTCTTTCCATTTATTTAATTTTCTTTAATTTCTTTCAACAATATTTTGTAGTTTTTAGAGAGAAGTTTTTCATGTCTTTCGTTAAATTTTTCCGAAGGATTTTATCCTTTTGGATGTTACAATAAATGGATTTGTTTTCTGTCTGTCTCTTTTTTGATTTGTTTTCTTAATTTAATTTCTGGATTGTTCCTTGCTACAGTATTGAAGTACAATTGATTTTTATATATTGATCTTGTATCCTGTGAATGAGTCTATTTGTTGTAGTAGTTTTTTAGTGGATTACTTAAAATTTTATGCATGCAGGATCATGTCATCTGCAAATAGAGATAGTTTTACAACCCCCTTTCCAATCTGGATGACTTAAATTTTCTTGCCTACTTGCCCAGGCTAGAACATCCAGTACAATGTTGAATAGAGGTGTTGAGAGTGGATAGTCTGTCTTATTCCTGATCTTATGGGGAAGCATCTAGTCTTCTACCATTAAGTATGCTGGCTGTGGGTTTTTCAGAGATGGCCTTTATCAGGTTGAGGACATTCTCTTCTGTTTTTAGTTTAGTTTTGTTTTTTTCATGAAAGGATGTAATGTTTTGTCAAATGTTTTTCTGCACCTATTGAGATAATTGTGTGTCCTTTCTCCTATTTATATAGGTATTACATTAATTGATTTTCAGATTTTCAACCAATCTTACATTCTTGGGATAAGTTCCAGTTGGTCATGGTGTACAATTCTTTTTATATGTCGTTGGATTCTGTTTGCTAGTATTTTGTTGAGGATTTTTGCATGTATATTCATAAGAGATATTAGTCTATAGTTTTCTTTTCTTGTGATGTCTTTAGTTTCAGTACCATGGTAATACTGGCCTCATAAAATGAACTGGGAAGTGTTCCTTCCTTCCTCTTCTGTTTTTCCATTTACTCTTTAACCCACTCAATCTGGTAACTAGAGTATATATCTTGTCAAGGCCATCAATGACCTCCATGTTGCCAGATCCAGCAAACACTTAGTTTCAGACCTTGTCAAATCAGGCCCTTCAGCAGCATTCACTTGAATGTGAACTTCATTAGGGCAGGCACCATGACTTTCATCTTTCACATTTGTGGTTATAATCACAGCACCCAGCTGAGTGCTTGGTGCATAGCCGGTGTTCAGTACATATTTGTGGAAAAGAGTAAATGAATGGTTTGTGGAAGTGGAGGTCAGGCATACATCTTCATAGAAGCCAAGAAGAGACAGTGCTCTGAGGAATGAAAGCAAGGTGAGGCGGGGGAGACAATTCTTTTGAGAAGTCTGTCTATGCAGGGGATGAGAGATAGGTATTTTCAGGAGGCTGAAGTGGAGATGAAGGAGTTGTATTATTTTAAGATGTTATTTTAAGACGTGAGTAGGTTTAACTGCTAATGAGAAGGATCCATCATTCATCTATGTTAGAGTAGGAGTGTGCACTGGAATCACCTAGAAGGCTTGTTAAAACACAGATTGCTGGGGCTGCACTTCTAGAATGTCTGATATAGGTGTCTGGGATGTGGCTGGTAATTTGCATTTCTAGCAAGTTCTCAGAGAATGCTGATGCTGCTGGAACCACACTTTGAGAAACACTGAGATAGAAGTTGGAGAGGATTGGACGGGAGACTCCAGAGTCCAGATGGCGAGATTTACCCTAGGTAGGAGGAGGAACACTATTGCACAGGAAGGAGAAAAAGGAGATGGGTGCAAACCCAGGTAGGCTTAAAGGCTTGGGAGCAGGAAGTTGTCAAAACTTCCCTTCTGATGGATCCTGTTCTCTTTGAGAGGTAGGGATTGAGGTCATCTCTTAAGAGTTGGGGAGGAGAATGTAGGGCAGGGTTAGAAGTCAGGGGAGAGTAGAGAGGTTTGTATGACCCTTGCTGGGAGTGAGAGAGCAGCATGACAAGAGACACGTAATAATACTGCTGACAAAGCCGAGGTTGGCGGTCATACATCAATATTGGTACCTATCTGCTCTGTTACATCATTCAAGTTACTGATAAAAATTGTATCAGGTGAATAAGGTTCCAGGGCAATCAGATCATCCCAGAGGTTGGTACCCTAAAAATATCTCAAACTAACTAAGCCTAACTCTCCAGCTGTGTAAGACACACAACCAAGACGGACATAGTATGACACAGAATTGCCTCTAAACAAACCCAGAAAGATTCTTCTATATCATCCTTGTTCCTGAAGATCTATAGTGACAGATGTTTTATCATATCCCTCCCTGCTAGTGTGTTTTTGTATGTGTTTATTGGCACTAAATTTACATTGTGATCACTTACAATCGTTTTTTAAAAAGGGCATTATTCTACATTGAGATACTAAAAAATTTCTGTGTAAGGAAGATGAGATACAGAAGTGTGAATCTTTGCTTTAATCTACTCACTCCTCTCTGTTCTGTCCACTCGTTGACCCCATGGAAAGAACTATCTGCTTGCTCAGATTCCAGTCTCCGGCACATCATTTTGACTTAAGTTGGCCACCAGGAACCAAAAGTAACAAGAAAGGAAGAAGACTGGACATGTAATTTAGCACTGCGCAAATAAACATGCTCTCTGGTGGTTGTGGTAGAGGTTAGGAGATTTGGAATCTGGCAAGCTGTCAAGTGGAGGACGCTTCTGAACTGTAGGAAGCTGAACAAATAGATAGTCTAGGCACTGAAAAGCCCTGGGCACAACTAAACCCAGGCTTCCACCTGGGAAACCATAACTGGCTAAAGTGACAGAGCATGGTGACAGTGCCCTTCAAAGAATCTCAAGGAGAATAGTGTAGTTTAAAACAGTATTAGGGCCATGTGAAATACATGTTAATCTTATTAGTATTGGTTTCTTTACTTTTAATAATGCCATCTACTGGAGATAGAAATGGAAAGAGAAGATGATGTAAATAATGTGACATCTGACTCAAGAATCCGAGCAGTGTAGGGATTACATGCACATACACCTCCATACAGACATTCAGATTCAGATAGAGAAGGCTGATGATCTGACAGTCAATAAATGATGAAATACTTTCATGCTGGTTGGTGAAGAGCTGCTGTCCTGAGCTCCTCAAGTGCCCCTTGCTGCCTCAGCATCCCCTCACATTACAGCAGATACGGGGTTAATACCAGCAGTGGGCCTCTGGGACTCCTAACCTCCACATTAAGGTCTCCACTTGGACTGGCCAAGAGCTCATACTAGATTGGTTGCTAAATGTCTTGATATCACCCATGTATATAGATGTATGTTGCGTAGAACTACCTGCATATTATGAATTATCTGATGAAGAATTATCTGCCACAGGATCACCTGGGCCACTTGTCAAAAATGCAAACGCTCACTGCATCTCCGGGACTGGGCAAGGATATATGTTTTAAACTATCCCCCAGGTGATTCTAGAGCATCATGTCAAATATAGTCTGCATTTCCAGGCATGGAGCAAATCTGTCTGTCCTGTATTCCATCTAGAGGCCAAGTTCTTGGAAGAGAGGGTCCTAAGTCCTAACGCTATGCTTAGCTTAGTGCTGTTGACAGATAATAAAGACGTAGGATCATTGATTCAGAAGCACATGCTGAAAGGATAAATTAGGCCTGATGATGATATGATGATGATGATGGTAATCCTGGTGAGTACCAGGTACTATGATAAGTGGCTTAGATGCATCATCTAATTGTATCCTCTCAATAACCCGAATAGGTACTGTTATTATCTCCATTTTATAATGAGGAAGCTGAGACTCAGGATCTCATTGTTGGGAAGAAACAGGACTCCAACCTTCGTCTTTCCGATTTCAAAACCTACACTCTTTCTAATTCACTAAGCTGTACTGGCTCTTAGATTAGAAAACAATTCAACAGGCAATTTATAAATCAGATTCTTTGGAGTTAATCTCTTCAGTTTCTTTTTGTTTCCATTTCTTTGTGGCATTTTGTTAACTATGCAGAGGGAAGGTAGGCATGGAAGATGAAGAGATTGCAAAAGCTATATTCTCTGCCTTGCAGAAACCAAGGTGAAGGAAATTGAATACAGAAAGTAGAAGGTATATATAAATAACCCCCAATACTTAAGAACCACTGGCAACCTTTAAGCTAAATGAAAATACAATAAAATAATAAAGTACTAACTGACAAAAAAAAAATTAGAACATTGCAGCTGTCATTGGACCTTGAAAATTGGGTTAAGTAGAGAAAAAGATTTTGAGGTTATAGCTAGAAATCGAGTAACAAGGAAAGGGAATCAAGACAAGAACTCATTGTCGAGTAATAACAAGGGCGACTGTGATTTTAAAAAGATCATCAAGGGCCAGCTGATGCCTGGACGTGACAATGGGCAAAGCAAGCAGTCAGGACATGGAGAAGTTAAGGCAGCTCATAAGAGGGAGTGGATTGGAAGGATAACTGAGCTTTATACACATTCAGGTTTGTTTTGAAGTATCCTTCCTGGAAGCTGGGATTAATGAGATCACAGAGTATTATAATATGATTCCGGTTAAAGCATCCTTATGTACTGAACTTAATGAGGAATGGCTAATTAACATCTTTCAAACTTAGGGAAAAAAAGGAATATACATCAGAATTGTCTTTTCAAGGCAAAAACAAACACAAAATCAAAGCCTGGATAAATGGAATCAAAGAGCTTATTCAGATTTTAGTAGATCAATCTCAGTGCTTTCCTTTAGATACAATAACTTTCTAATCATCCTTGATTCCTTCATGACATACGGAGAAGACTAGATTTTATTCTTACTGGGATCTGGGCAAAATCCCCACTTCTCATCTCTTTCGTATCGGCTGGTCGTGGCACACCACAGCAAGTTGTCTTCCCGCCCTTCCCGGGTACATTCATGATGCCACTGCCGGTTATACTGGAAGGGAAACATACACGGTGTCCCGTGGGCGTTCCCTTTGATTGTATACAAATCTAGGAGAAAGAAAAGGACAAAGTCAAATAAGTAGTATGTCAGCTTTATCTTTGGAAACTGTCATAAAGTGAATGCATTTTTTATTGACTGAAAATCTACACTCGGCAAGGCCCTCGCTTTACCACAGTGAACCCTCAGGACTTCAGTGTATAGTATATGGAAAAGTGCAAGGCTGAGTGCTGTGTTCAGGGGAAATGCTGATAAATGGTTTGTTTGTATGTTTATCTCCTTGTTTATTCACTATGGTGCACTGCTACAGTAGCATACATATTTGTGAATGGATGAGAAGAAAAAATTTATTTATTATTATTTTTATTTAACTATAGTTGATTTATAGTATTGTGCTAGTTTCAGGTATGCAGCTTCAGATTCTTTTCCATTATTGGTTATTTCAAGCTATTGTATGTAGTTGGAGATTTCACTTTAAAATATCTTCCAGTCCCCAAATACATCAGCCATCAGCATCTGAATCTCGAGGTTCATAGGCATTTATTAATTTATTCATTCAACAGACATCTGTTGAGCATTTAATGTGTCCAGCACTGGGTATGTGATGTAATAGTGAACAAATGAGTAAAAGTTGGCTTTCATATGGAGCTTCTGTTCTAGTGGGGAGAAAAAAAGAGAAAGCAAATATACAAGTAAACATGTAATTTCAGGTAGCGGTAAGTACCATGAAGAAAAACAAAATACTGTAAGAACAGAATGACTGTGTGTGTGTGTGTGTGTGTGTGTGTGTGTGTGTGAAGGGGTAGAGGCACTATTTTTGATAAGGTGGTCAGGGCAGGCCTCTCTGAATAAGAACTGGGGGAAGAGGTTTAAGTCTTTGGAAGAGAGTTCTTGGGGCACAAGGAGCAGCAAGCACCGAGGAGCACGAGGGACCTGCGACAAGAACTGTGAGGGGCGGACGGGGAAGCGCAGGGAGGCCCCGTGTGAGGCAGAACCAGGAAGGCACTGGAGTGTCAGCTCACAGAGGGCCGGTTCTGCCACATCATGGGCTTTGACCTTTACCCCGGAGGCGGTGGGAAGTCATCAGTGGGTTTTGAATGGGAAAGTCACATGATCCGATTTTTAAAGACTCACGGGGTGCACAGTGGCAAACAGAATGTACACAGAGAGAAGACAAAGTGGATGCCCGGCTGGAGGCCCCTGCAGTGGTCTAGGAGAAAGATGGCCCTGCTGAGTGGCCGGCTGGCTGCTCCCTCAGAGTATTTCAATGATCAGTCATCCTTGGCCTTAAGCAGAAAACAACAACTTTTCATGACTCAGCTGGGGCTTTCTATAGTGAGGGAGATCAGGGCCACCCTCAATTAAATCAGTAGGTCCTGGAGCGAAAGGGTTGGCTGTGGAGATTCCCACCCTCTCCCACAGCTGGTGGGGGGCGGGTGTTGCCTGAGCTCACTTCACACCACCAGCCCTAGAGGCTGAGGCTGTTAGGAACTACTGGTATACCAGGACACATCCTCTTGTTTCCTTCCTCTGCCTTCTACTCAGTCTTCCTCTGCATGCATCGTGAGCGTGGGCATATGGCTAAAATGTTAACCTGGAACAACATGCCAAGTTCTTCCTTAGAACTGTAGATTATTCAGTGTGCTGGTATGCAGCACTTGCTTTATTGTAGTGAGTCCTGAAAATGGCTTGCCCTTGGCTGTCTCTCTTTACTCATTTCTCGCAGGTACGGGAGAAAGTCTTGCTTTAGATCTTGGTAGCTCCTTGCTCTGTTTTCTAGAATTCTTAGAAATAGAAGCTCTTAGTAAGCCATAATTCTACAGAGCACCACGAGAGCAGGGACAACACCTGTCTTGTTGGTCTTTGTAAATCAGATGCCCGGCACAGAAACAGTCAGTGTTCAATGGATGCGTGATGGACGGTGAATGGGTGGATGAATGAATGAAGAGAGCTACAAAACAAAACCTGACAAACAGGTTTGAGGTTTCAGAATTTCAGAACTAAGCTGCTTTCTTTCTCTGTTTAAAAATACCACATATCACAGAACTATGGAAAATGAAAACACCTCCCCCTACCCGCCACCAAAACCGTGCTTTCCTACTCCCCGGCACACACCAAATAACCCCTGACAATAGTCTGCCTTTAAATGCGTTGTAACACGGGACTTCCCTGGTGGTCCAGTGGTTAAGACTTTGCCTTCCAATGCAGGGGGTGTGGGTTTGATCCCTGGTCAGGGAGCTAAGATCCCACAGGCCTCGGGGCCAAAAAACCAAAACATGAGACAGAAGCAATATTGTGACAAATTCAATAAAGACTTTAAAAACGGTCCACGTCAAAAATCTTTTAAAAAATAAATTAAATAAATAAATGCCTTGTAACATGACCACCACACGGATGCCAGCCAGGCCTTAGGAGGCACTGAGGTGCCCTGCAGACACACTCCACACATGGGACAAAGTTTCTACAATAAAAGAAATATTGACGGGAGAGGCTCTTATTTTCATCCTGAAAGTCTAACTTCAAAAAATCTTTTCCTTCTATTTTTATTTTCTTTCTCCCTCGTCCTCCTGTTCTTTCTCCTTTCCATTGATTCCCAAAGTTATTGAAGTGTTTTCTCCACTAATACCTTTAAATTCGCAGTTCTGTTTCTTTAGCAGAATTTAGCAAGCCCATTCCAAGACTCCAGTGATCCTTTTTTTTTTTGGCGGTACGCGGGCCTCTCAATGTTGTGGCCTCTCCCGTTGCGGAGCACAGGCTCCGGACGCGCAGGCTCAGCGGCCATGGCTCACGAGCCCAGCCGCTCCGCGGCATGTGGGATCTTCCCGGACCGGGGCACGAATCCGTGTCCCCCGCATCGGCAGGTGGACTCCCAACCACTGCGCCACCAGGGAAGCCCCCTCCAGTGATCCTTTTACAATAAGCGAGTAAGCAACTAAATTGTATTTAACAGAAGTGCGTGGAGGTTCTAGGTACTGTGCACCTCTTTCATATATTTTACAAATCTTTACTTATGGGCAAACTTGCTAAACATATCATTTCATGCGTACTTTGGTTGAAATTCTTTTTTACCTTTGTGCAGATATTCACAAATGCCTCCACCGCCTGACATATAGGAAACCCACTTATGAAGATATTTCCAGGAGGCCACAAGCGTGTTGTCGTGCTTCACCTGGACCATGTACTGGAGCGGGCCGGTGATCATCTTCCTGTTACAGCGCCACTTCAAGGAAATGTGGGTGGAATCACACTCGTATATGCTCAGTGGCTGCTCTGGATTAGACACATTCAGGCCCAGGCAGCCGCTGCCTCCGATGTTAAAGAGGCGGTGGTTTGAAACCCACTTCCACAGCATGTACTTGTTGGGTGGTTTGCAACTCTCCAGGGTGAGTGTAGATTTGCCGGCTTGAATGCATTTCTCGAGGTTCTCACTTTGGATAATGAAGATCCCTTTATCTGAAAACAGCAAAATAGAAGATATGGTATAGAATCTTCATATATAATTAATCAGTGTCGGGAGGATCCCAGTGTGCATGTCTGAGCTGTGATATGTCACACTGACGGCTGTCGCAAACAGATCTGAAGTTGATGTGTGGGGTCCACCACAGGGGCTTGATTTGCCCAAAACAAAGGAGGTTCTTGGGAAGCATACATGGACTTATTAGAGCTAATGGAAAACCTCTGGTCTAAGACAGCATTGGCCCTCCAGTAACAAGGGATGCTTGTGAATTCACTCCGGAATGGTACTGATAGAAAAGGAGCTCGCCACAACCGAAGAGAGAGCGGGGACTGGTGATAATACTCAGCGCTGCAAGGGAGAGACATTGGGTGCCCAGAGGCATGGTGACACTTTGGTTTTCTTCAGACACGTGCCTGAATGTTAGGAATACGGCAGCTGAATCAAGAGCCACTGAAATGAAAATTTCCACCATCAAATTTCAGTAGAAAACCTAAAGGATAGAAGTCAAGGGCTGCTTTGCGTCTTGATATAAGACGCAATGCTGGTGAGAAAAAATGCTTCTCCACATTTGTTTTCTGTGCTGGGTCCATCAGGTGTGGAAGGATGGGGACATACGCTATGGGGATGGACTCTTCCTGGGACCATCCTTGTTGGGCAACAGCAGACAGATGTCCAGGACACTAGGTGAGGCCCCTCACCTAGGTACACGAGAGGTTGCAAGAGCACTGTGACAGGATTGAGACCACACAGGCCACGTGGGAATGTGGAGGAAGGAGGCATTTTGTGATATACCCCTGAGCCTCTAAGCTTTGGGAGCCAGAAGAAGAGATTTGGGTGAGTTTCCTTTGGAAAAGCTGGCAAGGCCCAGCCAGGACTTAGTGGTATCTACCTGCCCACTACCTGACTTTACCTCAAGTCGCTGGCCTGGAAGGCATCTATTACACAACAGTTATGAACATGTCCTCCCACAGGGTTTTTGAAGGTGGAAATCATGTCTGACTTCTTTTATCCAAGTTCAGAGTGTCCTGAGCACATCGTGGAAGTTCAGTAAATGTTTGATGTTGATTAAACACGCCAGCAGCTGCTGCTTACTTAGGCTCATGGTTGCTGGGTTACTCAGCGCAGACTGTCTGGTCAGGTCCAAGAGCTCTTTTGTTCTGCTATTCACTAGGCTCTGCTCTCACATCTTACTTCCTGTCCATTCTTCAAAAATCTAAAGGGACATTATCAGGTTCCCTTAAAACGGCTGTGATCTGGGGCCAGGCGTGTGCGGTGGCAGGGGCATAGTGGACACAGGCAGAGCCTTCTAGAGGTTGGGAACACTGCAGAATGAGCGTCCTCATGCACTGGAATGTTTCATTTTGGTAAAAGTTCTTTTTGTTCTTCTAAAGTTGCTCAGGCCAAGAAGAACTGATTTACAATAACCAAAATCGCTTAAGACACTGTTGAAAAAAGATTGTCAATGTATTAATGGAAGCTATACTTCATGTAATAATTGATAACCTTATTTATAACCCTATATTTGAGGAGTTGAAATAGTTGTCAGAAAATTGCTTTGATCACCATACATCAGAACAAAAGAGAAAGGAGTGGGGGCAGGGGGCAGAGAATGAACTGTTTTAGGGAGATTTCATTTAGATCAGGAAATTTGTTTTCCTAATGAAGCCCATGTCTGTGTAGTTATTAGTATAGTCATTCAAGATCAAATCTACCTCTCGCCAATGCAGTGTGGACTCTGATAATTATTAACCTTCTCTCCAGCTCTCCTATTCACCTTTTCATGCCTGGGTAGAATGTTAACCTTAATTTCTGTTGTAATCTACTAATAACTTTCTAGCTAGCCCAGAGTCCCATTAATTTTTCACTAAAGGATAATTATTTTACTATAATTGTTCTGTACTTTAGCTTCTATCTAATATATATGTTCAAATATATCCAGCTCTGCAACTCACTGGCTGTACCATAGCCCTCTGCGCCTCAGTTCCTACACCTAAGATAGGTGGGTAGACTACCTGGCTGGTGGGTTGAGAGCTCTGGAATCAGGCAGATCCACCACAGACCAGACTTGTAACTTTGGGCAAATTTCTCGATCTCTGTGAGCCTTGCCTTTCCTCTTTGAACTAGGAATATGTATGATACTCACCTCATAGGGATGTTAAGCGTATTCCATTAAATAACCCTTGCAAAGCACAACATGCACTACCATGGCACGGGAAGAACTCAGTAAATGTGAGTTGCTGTTATTATTGTCATTACCATCTTTCTGGCTTCCTGATTCTTAGTCTGCAGATCCAGCCGTAGGTCTGGTTGAACACCTGTAGAGTACTAATTTGAGCATACCCCCAAAGACTTGTAACATGAGCACAAAAGCTCATTTTTACTTTAGATTCTGCAGCACATAGTAGGTGTAGACTTTTTCGTTTTAAACAATCCAGAAATACCATGCTATCACCTTTCATGGAGGAAAAATATTCCTCAAATAACCAGGTGACAAAATTTTTGTCTCATTTGTTCAAATACCTGTGAGATTATGAATTGAGTCTTCATCTATTCATCTTCCACACTGTCAACCTGTAAAGTCTATGCTGCAGCTCTCTTACAAGAAAGACAGAAATGCTTGTTGTTAACCAGCAGTGTATGGATGGGTAAATGAGTGGTCTGTAAGTAAATGGACATGGAAATTATAAATCACTAAAATTTGAGATGAATAAATAATGTTTTAAAATGTCCAAATTATTAAGTGTTAAGAGAAAAGGAGTGGTAGAATCAGAGCTTTTGTAGTTCTACCACTGGTCATAAAAACACCTTTCCAAAGCAGAAGATATTAGACAAACTTAATTCCCTGCTGCTCAGTTTTAGGGTGCTATCATATTTCTAAGCCCAGCTGCCTTTAGGATGTGTCTTTGGAAAAGTTCCTCAGAATGTATCATAAACAAGTAGCTCTGGCTTACCAATAACAATAAACATGCCATCACCAAAAGAATAATATGTCACACTAAGCTAAAAAACGGCCCAATCCCATTTTCCCATTAAGCTATAATAGAATCTGGTCCTAGCACCATTAATCTCCATAAATTCACTGAAGAGAAAACAACTGTTTTCAAATAGACTATGAGGAAACCCAATATAGGTATCAATATTCAGATAATCATTATATGTGCATATGAGTCATCTCTAACAAAAACATAAGATGAAAATAAGCCACCCATCCTTAGTGTCTGTAGACAAATTTCAAAAAGGATGAAGATCAAATGTGGGAGGAATCAAGATTGATTATATATGTCAAGGACATCAGTTCTGCTTGAACACTGATTAAGTGATTAATGAAGTACTGCCAGAATTACTAAATCTCTTTGCAGTAAAATGCTATTATACTTCCCTTAATAATTGTAAGTTTAGGAGGAGAAAAAGGATTGATTTACTAGAAGTAACTTATAAACTAATTTTCATCCTTAAAAAATAAAATAAAATCCATAGAAGATAGGGGCGCTACTTTCTACTTCTGAGTTCCTTTCAAGACAAGATGATTTTAGATCCACCCTTTGGCCTCACAAGATCACATGTATTTCTAAGGAATGGAAGGAGAATTTCTTTATTCATTTATTTATTTATTCATTCATTGAACAAGCATTCACTGGTTGCTGACTATGTGGAAGGCACTGTGTAGGGTACCAGAGATAGAGGAATCATTTATCTAAATATCTGTTCTTTAAAACTATATCTATTCATTCTGGAATCATGGGAAGTCTCCTAGTTAATGAAAAGGAGGGAGTTCCATCAGTTCCAAAGTAAACGTTGTAACTGCACTTAAAATAAGCCCTTAAAAACAAGGGATGAAAGATAAGAAAAAGAAAATAGACTAGAATTTAAAACACTTGACTGGATCTTCAAGTGATGTCATGTGTGAGGTGGACACGGCGCCTCAGTGTCATCAGACCTTTCTAGGTGGAGTGTGTGTGTGTGTGTGTGTGTGTGTGTGTGTGCACGTACTGGCCCATTTTCCAGGGAGGAGACAGCAGAAGAGCACTGGAAGGAACATGGACATGGCACAGGAGACTACCTACCCATACACCCAGAACCATGAACTTCAGCGCTGGATGGGACTGTAAAGCTCATTTAACTGAATCATCCTTACACATTTCTTTTTCCAAATCCATTTTTTTCTTAGAAGTTTTATATTGATATACTTAGTGAAAACCATATAGGTCTAACTCTATTTACAGCCATTCATTTATAACCTAGAAAGCAGAAAATGAGCTGCTGTAGATTGTTGCCAAATAATTTGAAGTGGGAGACTTGAAATTTCAAACAAACATTAATTGAACGCCTATTATGGTGGTGTGTTAGGAGCCCTGCAGATAGAAGGATATATGTGCCATAGTGTTTGCCCTCAAGGAACTGATGTTCTCCCTGGGAGTACATCATGAAGTGTACAGGAAGAGCTATAACTTAATGCCAAAATACATATTGACGTAAGAGGTATAAGCACAATAAGGTGGAAGGCAGGAGTTAGAAGGGGTCACTTTGGCCTAGAAGATCAGAGAAATCAATCAATCAGTCACTCTCTCACAAGAACACACACACACACTTTCATTCAACAAACATTTGATAGGGACCTAATATTTGTTGCACATGGAGGTACATGGGTGAACTAGACCAGCATGGGTACCTGTCCTCATTACAGAGGGAGAGTTCAGGTAGTGCAGGAGGTATAGGCAGAGAGGTGAAGGGTTGGGCCAGGGGGCACTGTGGACAGAGCAAAAGTCATGAAAGCTCAGAGGTGATGAAAATAATTAGCTCTAGGGTGACGAGTACCTCACTCTCTAAAAGTGTTTGGTGGTTGTAGAATATAGAGTTGGAAAGAGGTGGTTTGGGGCCATTTTATGAAAAGCTTAAATTTTATTCAAAAATTTGTATATTATTCAGATAAAGGGAATTTTTGGAACAAGAGAAGGCATGACTGAGGCTGTGGTGTGGAAGATGAATCAGGGTGGTAAATCATTCGATAAAAACATTTATTGAGCATTTTTGTGTCCCCAGCATGGTTTTAGGAGAGTAGAGGTATGAGACAAATGTCCAAGTTCCTGCCCTGGAGGAGTTCTCACTTAGCTGGGTTGAGACAGCCCACGTGCAGAATGGCGAACAGTCTGAAGGCTATTGCTTTGATCCGGCAAGACAGACAGAGGTGTCAGTTCAACTGGTGGTGATGAGAAAGGAAGGGAATTGTTAGACTCTAGTCACTAGAGAGAGAATTCAAAGAGGGAAGAAATGACAGGATTTGGTATTCGATAGAATGGGAGGATTCTGGAAAAGGTAGTTGCAATGACTTGTTTTCTGGCTTCAGGAATCTGATACACTGTCAGATGCCGGCCAATCCCTAAGATACCATGAGGTTGGAGTCTAAAGCCTAGGGCTGCGATTAGAGTCGGAAGAGTGCCAACTGGGGGTCCCTGCAGGAAGTTCCTCTTGAGGCCCTTCCATTTCATGCTCAGCACCCCTTCTGATCACTTCCACCCACCTTTTAGTGTCCCCTTATACTTTAAACAGCTCCTCTTAGAACTGGCTGAGGTATGAAGTGTTACGTAAATAAGATATGATTTGAAATGTTAAGCCTTGGTGAGATGTATGTTCTTTTGATTAAAAAAACAACAACACTTGAAACAAACAATGAAACAATTCCTAAAGAAATCCTCTTTTTATGGTGGATTTTAGGCAATCAAAGGGTTTTCTGGTGTTTAATAAATAACACCATGACGGTGGCACCTAATCCAACCGACGTATAAACCGGCCTCTGGGCCCTTCCATGTTATGGGAACTGGAAGGAAACGCTCAAATGCATGGCTCGCGTCAAGTGCAATGTTTAAGACATGCTTCCTAATAGGAAGCCCACAGCTTGCCAACTGCACTCCAATTTCAATCTCCTACTCCATTGTCCTGGGTTTAAACCTCTTCTACTCCATCTACCCACACAGCTGGTGCTGGGCTCACGCATTTCCTTCCCCGGAGCATCTCTTGAATCTGTCCAGTTCCTTGCTCTTCTGACAGTATCTCAGTTTCGGCATGGAAAGGGTCCAGGAAGTATGGGGAGGGCATCTCTGCCCTGAAACCAATCTAAAGTTGAGCAGCTTTTCTCTTGAGATGTATCGACATTTTCCAGCTACACAAATTCAGGCTTGTCCTGTCCAGTGACTCCGATTCAGATTTGATTGTTTTCCTTACTTAGATTACTCTGTAGCAGGAAGGGATGCTGTGTGGGGCTGAATCAAGTCCCGTTCATGGCTGAACGATGCAGAGAAGCTGGATTCTTAATATGACTTTCCAAACCAATAAGCAAGGAATTTCTGACGTTTGCAGTATGCAGCATGTGCATTGTACTTGAAAGGACAGAACAAAGTGAAAAGTGTGTTCTCTCCTCCTTGGCCATCTCTGCATGAATACTTGCATTTTTATCCCAGATCAGCTGAGATTTGGTGTTTATCTCTTGACAATCTGACAGTACTTAACAAAGCCCGTGGCTTCCTATCAATTGATTTCTATAATCAACTAAAAAGTTAAGTATGTTTTAAAATATGCCCTTGTCCTGTCTCAGAACTTCTTCTCTTTCCCTGCCCTAGCATTTTCCTTGACTTTGAGCCTTCTTTATTCTCCTACAGCTTCTGAACCTGGATAATCACCACCTCCACAGGCCCGTGGGACCCCTCTTGCTAAATCTTTTTACATGTTATCTTCTCTTTTCTTTCTAATCTCCCAAAATCGTCACTCCAAGTTCCACGAGGCATACAATACTTTCTCACATGCAGGAAAAATTAAACCTGGCTTAATCTGCTCCACCGGGCTCTAGTTTTGTCAGGATTCAAATTGCCTGTCACCAACCCCTGTGTGAAGTAGATTAACCCTTCCAGACTGTTCTCGCCACTCTGCCACTCTCATTCCCTCCCCACCTCCCCTTTCGTCCATCACATTTAGCAGTAGATCTTCTGACCTCTGCAGAAAATCTTCTCTCTTTCAAAGTTCTTCGCTGTGTCTCTGTATCTTACCAGTGAATTTTTAAACTGAGTTGAAAACATTTTTCTTCCTTTTAGCTTTTAGTCTATTCCTCCATCATTTTTATCTTTATTTAACTGGAAAGTATCTAACAGACATTCAGACATTGCTGGTGTAAAACTCATTATTTACAGCAGCTCTGTTAACATCTTATAGACTGTGCTGAAAATATACCATCTCAGTCACCAGGGAGTCTTGCTACAGAAGACCATGTTATGGCAAGAAACAATAAGACAGAACATTGTTAAACTTCCCTCAACATGCCTTCGTGTGGAAGCCCTGGGGGATATGATTCAAAGACTGGGTCACCAAAACAAAAGCAGAAAACAACTCAGCCAACAACCAAACAACCCTGGAAATGACGTGACGTTATTGAAAGCAGAAGCGTTTACACTGAGCTATCCATCTTATCTGCTTTGAGAATATACTCACTTAAGAGAAATATGTATTTACTTAAGTGGGAGACAGAAGTGAAAACACAACCAAGAGACTTCCCTGGTGATCCAGTGGTTAAGACTCTGCACTCCCAATGCAGGGCGCCCAGGTTCTATCCCTGGTCAGGGAACTAGATCCCGTATGCCGCGTACTAGAGCCTGTGTGCCGCAACTGAAACTCCTGCACATGGCAATGAAGATCCAGCATGCCGCAACTAAGACCCGGTACAGCCAAATAAATAAATAAATATTTAAAAAAAAGAAAGAAAGAAAAAGAAAACACAACCAAATCCAACTCTTAATGGTAGATATATTGTTAGTCCTTGTACTTGTTTGCTAAGGCTGCCATCACAAAGTACCACAAACTGAGTGGCTTAAACAGAAATGTGTTATCTCACAGATCTGGAGGTTACAAGTCAAAATTCAAGGTGTCGGCTGGGTTGGCTCCTTGGAGGCCTGTGAGGGAAGGATCTGTTCCAGGCCCCTTTCCTTGGCTTGTAGACGGCTGTCTTCTCCTTGTGTCTCTTCATATCATCTACTCTCTATGCGTATATCTGTGTCCAAATTTTCCCTTCTTAGGTGGACATCAGTCATATTAAATTAGGGCCCACACTAATCACCTCATTGTAATTTGATTACATCTGAAAAGACCCTGTCTCCAAATGAGGCCTCATTCTGAGGTATTTGGGGGGTTATAAATTCAACATCTTAATTTTGAGGGGGACACAATTCAACTCATAACAGGCCCATGCTTCTTATTCAGCTACGTAATTCACAGAGCCCAGAGTAAAATGAAAATGTAGGGCCCTGGAGGGGACAGGGAAGTCCAGTCAATCTTCACTTCCCGTGGGCCTATGAGGGGTTGTAACCTCCGTGGCAGAAAGCTCTGAGAACACACTCAGTACCTGGACTGGAGACAGGTGATAGGTCCCCACTCAGTCCCCACGGAACATGCAATGGTGCTGCCAACCCGGTGGGGACAGCAGCCTTGTCCTGCCCCCAGATACCACTGGCCATCCACTCCCAGGCCCTGGGCCTCCAGCTTCCCAGCCCCAAGGCAACCTGGTTGCCATGGTGGACGGAGCACAGGAGTATGGACGGGGAGGCTGAAAACCCACCCAAGGAAAATGGGGAGGTGACGTGAGGAGGAACTGAGATTTACTGGAGGCTTTAATCTCTTGGTCTGTGCTCCATTGTCCCACAGGATTTCATACCCAAAGAACAAATTCAGAAATAAAAATTACTAAGGGGCTTCCCTGGTGGCACAGTGGTTGAGAGTCCGCCTGCCGATGCAGGGGACACGGGTTCGTGCCCCGGTCCGGGAGGATCCCACATGCCGTGGAGCGGCTAGGCCTGTGAGCCATGGCCGCTGAGCCTGCGTGTCTGGAGCCTGTGCTCCGCAACGGGAGAGGCCACAACAGTGAGAGGCCCGTGTACCAAAAAAAAAAAAAAGAAAAAATTACTAAGAATTCCAAGATCCCAAACCACAGAGCATTCAAACCCAAGGGCAAGGCCCTGCTGAGCATGGGGCCCTACGAGACAGTTCTGGTCACACGCCCATAAAGACTGCCCTGTTAACTGGCCAAGGCTAACACTGTGGAAAAAAGACCTTGGCAAACCACAGAGCACTTCTTTTAGGGCAGAACTGCCTGAGGTTGAGAGTATCTGCCTTAGTTTCTCCATCTGCACAATGGGCTTAATTAATGATAGTGCTGTCCTCATAGGATCTTGATAAGGACTACCTCAGTCACTACGACCCCTTTATAAATGTTAGTAAGAGAAAAACAGATCTTAACTTTGGACATGGGTAGTGAAAAATAGCAGCAAAATAAGACCAATGTTTATAGTTAAATAATTACTTTGAATTTCCTGTTTATATTTTCATAACCGAAAAGGAAATTTCTCAAGAGCGTGATGCAAAAAGCCAGAAATAATGAAATTTTTTCATTAGCATATTTCTTTGGAACTGTTGTAGTCTAGAAAGTATAGTCAATTAGAAAGTCATGTGGCCCCTCATGAAAGCAGAAAACTCTTTTCTGTTTTGTTCAGCTCTGTATCACAGAACCCAGTTTAGAGGAATTCTCATAAAATTCCTCCATTTTTCTTGAATGACTTTATAAAATATTCTACCCTAAGTGACTCACTGTAGTGTTTATAAGGTGTTCTTGGGTTTGTTTCTTTTATGAACTGTAATATTTCTTTTCACTCTGATCAATTAAAAAATATAATTTATGTTCCTAGCTTTGTTTTGGAACATCTCCTAAAAGGCTTTCAAGGATAATTTCTAAAAGAAGATGGAGACAAGGGTCTATAAATGTCTCAAATACGTTACTTTGATAGATTATATGAAGATTCATCACATAGGGATGAGTTCAGAAGAGGCAGAACAAAGAATTGTTTCTTCAGAAACCCTGATATAAATAAGCAAACTCTTAGCTCAAGGAAGGGAAGCTGAGGGGACAACGAAACTCTGTATGGCTCAACCTTTCTGGTAATTGGCGTGGAACCCACATGGTGTAGTATCAGTTACTGTGACAACCAATAATAGGAAAAGAGGTTAGGAGCTAATGAGGAAGAGTAAAAAGGACCAGAAAAATTGGAAGTCTATGCTGACTCTCAAAGGCTCATGAGGAAAGAAGCCAGTCAGAGAAAATGGGATGAGAAAAGTATAAAGTGGAAGAGTTTCTGAAAGATGATGAACGGAGATGGAAGAAACAGAGTCTGAGGGTTGGAGTGATTGACGGCCAGGCAGGGCAGCTATACCAGGAGCTGATCATGCTTTTACTTAAATTCCAAATCCCCAGATTAGGAGAATGGCTCATTGCCCAGGGATATATAAATTGCCTAGAAAAAAATCAATGGCTTTGCACATTTCGGCTTTGTGAAAATATTTACTCCTACATGTGGAAGCACAGGTTTGGAAAAGGAGGAGTTGAAGAGAGCAAGAGGCTGGCCTCCTGTTCCTCCTGTCACAAGATCAAGTCACATGCTCCCAGCAAACAGAGGGATAAGAATGAGCTATTTTATCAGGTCGCAAGGCTACACAGGGGCCCTCTGCATTAGTGCTTGTGGATCCGGCTCACATCCCTACTCTACAAGCTCCTGTAGGTGCAAGTTACTCAACCTGTCTTCACCTGTGAAGGAAGGGTGTGCACTAACAGCACCCAGCTGGCTGTGGTGAGGGGCATTTTGACCTTTGCATTAGAAATGGGAGCTAAGGGGAAAATCTCAGGGTCACGACTCCTTCCCACTGCTGCCTCCAGGGGGTGGCTCTCACCACCCTCTTTCAGAAACCTCTCCTTCGTGGCACCCTCTCTTCATTGCTCCATACCGAGCGCACCGCCCTGAACCTCTTCCTCACATTCACTACGTGACTCCAGCGAACACTCCATTGGCCTCCCCACCCCAAGGCCTTTCACTCCCAACACTCTGGCCTGGTGTTTTCTTCAGTGCAGGCTGTGGCCCATTAATGCATCATGAAGTCAAAATAGAGTGGAACATTACAAAGCAAAATAGAGTAGAACAGAGTAGAAAAGTAGCAGCACATCGTATCAGGTAAGGGTGTTTTTTAATGAAACTTTTGTTGCAGACGTATATGTCTGTACTGCTCTGGACACTCGGTTCCTTGACCCCCTCTGCTCCGAGGACCTTCTTTCACTTGTTCTCGTTTTAGTGACCACTTCTGCAGCAATACCTTGGACCTGGTCACTACTGAGAATGGACCCGCCTCCAAAATTCATTATTTCCATTGTATAATCACTACCCTTCCTGTTCTGCCGTCTCTCTCATCTCCTTACTTTCACCCTCACTTCCCTTGGTCATTGGCCATTCAAAAGAGCCTACCTTGACCGTCTCTGAGGACTGACACAGCCATGGGCTCCCTCCACCCCTGCTGCTGGGAAGCTGAGTGCTGTAGGGGAAGCTCTCTTACTATGTTGGTTGGGGCCATTTCACATTTATAATTTTCAGCCCTCAACGTCGCTTCAAAACTCTTTTACTTGCCCCCAGTTCATTTCCTTTAGCAACCTCCACAGAGACTATGCCCACTTTTCCACAGGATGCCCTGTCCCCTTCCTTGATCTCCCCTCTACCCTCCCAGTATCTGGGGTACTTGAATGAAATTATCAAGTTTTAGCACTTGCTAGAATGAAGGGCTCAGATTTCAGAACCACAATGAGGTCCCTTGCTATAGCAACTCGAGGTAGGAGAGAGGCTGCAGACATGCCATGTACAGTGCTGTGCACAGGGAAGTAATTGTTACAGGGTTGTCAACACGTCAAAATGGTCTGGACTGGCCAGAGGAAGAGGGCACCGTGGTGATATGAAACAAAAGGACAATCCTTGGGTAAGTACTATTATTAGTTCCCTTTTTACATATGAGGAAACTGAGGCACAGAGAGCTTAAGTAACTTGCCCAAGGTCACACAGCTGATAAATGGTAGAGCCAGGATTTGAGCCCAGACAATCTGGTTCCAGGGCCCATGAACTTAACTACTATATGACACTGTATCTACTGATTTTTTAATACAAATTTATTGGTAAATGACTGAAAAGTCAGCACAATACTATCCATCATCTGCCTCTCAAGGCTGGGATGCATATAATAAATAAGAGATCAATCAGTAACACATATCAAAGAAATTTTCAGAAGATAAACACTATATGTATAATCTGCCTTGTATTACTACCTATCCCTTATTAGTGGATGTGAAACTGACATAGGTGCATATTTTCTCCTGGTTGCTCTGGGGATGCCAATCATGGCTAAGAGTAAGTTAATGTAGTCCAGTGAACACAGGGGCAAACGTAGGAGCCCAAACACAGCTAAAAAACACTGCTGTATTTCAGCTTCTACATCTGAAAAATGGATGGCTGGACTAGACAATGTCTCAGGTCCCTTCTAACGCTAAGATTTTGTTTTTCCATCTTTGGACAAACAGGAAAAACCTGATTTTAAACCCATCTAGATTATACTTGAAATTCCACTGATGTGAGTGCTTGGAGTCAAGGAGGGGAGCCTGTGTGAGGACTGGAGCAGTCAATGTCACACAGTCTCTGTGCTCTTCAGAAATTAGGAGCAGCATTTTCACATCTGAAGAATCTCTATGCCAACTATGTCAAATGCCTTCAGATTTGCAAACTGTCACCTGGAGTGGACAGGAGGTAGTGGATGATTCTAACGTCATAGTGTCCTTGACTATTAAAAAGAAGGCACTGATTAGCAACTACCTCAGCCGGGATTTGGATCTGCTACATATAGAAGCGATTAGCCCATCCGTGCTAATCCTGGCTCAGAGGAACACCAGCGCATTCTCTCTGTGTGGCTAGGTTCCAGCTTCTGTCCTCCCGGCTGCTGCCCTCTTCTAGATAGACATTTAGTGCCCAGGCAAGACCCACATTTTAAAATGTAAAGAAACAAGCGTGGCACAGCGACTGTTTGTGAAGACAGTCACAGGGGGTCACAGGCGCCTCTGCAGGAGCATTTTTATTGAAATGACAAAGGAGGTAAGAGGCCTCTGACCTTCGGCCACTTTAGAATAAGAATTGCTCAACCTGTCCCCGGTAAAGCCTCCTAGGAATGCTAGAGAATACAGTCCAGAGAAGATTACCTCCAAAATGTACACATAATATGTTGAGAGGGGAAAAAAATAAACACAGACATTGGTGACACGTTTTACTCCTTCTGTCCAAGCTCATCCCCAAAGGCTGAGAGTATGGAGGCTGCCTGGAGGCTTCTCCTGGTTTATTTAGCTTCTCCCAACCTCTTTCCTCCCTTCACACATGGGCTTGCACTTTTGCACGCTGGCTCCTTTGCCTCAGAGGCAGCCCATACAGTTATTTACGAAAACGGTGATCTCTCTTTCTGTCTCTGTCCATAGCCCTTTATGAATTTTATGTACAGTAGGTGCTCGATAAATGTTTGATCCATTGATCCCGTGTACACGTGTATATGGCCATGGTAACTCCGCAGGAACTCTCCACTCGCCGGCCTGCCGCGCGCCTTGCAAAGGATCCCATTTTACCCTCAGTGGTCCTATGTCTGTCACAGGCCCCATTTTTCAAAGGGGAGAAACTGAAGAGCAAAGAGGGTAACTTGCTCCAGCTCACAAGTTCATTGGGGCCACAGGGGCTCCTCTTCCCTATCTGGTCTGAGAAGCGTTAACAGAGAAGATTGTTTTCTTTCCCGAAGGGGCAGAGAGGAGAAGCCAGGCTGGGGCCACTCCGCAGGTGGCAGCGTACACCCAGAGCGCTTGCTTTGGGAGGGGACAAAATGGGACATCTTTTTGCCGTCATGTATCCCAGAGATGGTCCTCCCAAATACACCGCTCTAGGAAAGTTTACATTCGAAACATCTCCTACCCTCCTACGTGCAGCTTGTGCCGGGCCGCAGCCGAGTCAAACCGCCTGCGAGCCGAGGCCCCGCCCCACGCCGCGCCCCCGACCGAAGCCTGGAGGAAGCGGGGCGGGGGAGGGGGTGCAGGGCCTGTCCCGGTGCAGGACTAGCCCATCCGCAGGGCTTTCTCCGGACGGCAGAGACGCGGGCCACCGTATAATCCTGGCCACCCTCGCCCGCCCCAGCTTCGCCCCTTCCTCCTCTTGCCCACCCCCGCCCCCGACGTGCCCATCTGGTCCCTCTGGGCCGGGGGACACTCACCCTGCCACTCGAGAAGCCGCTCGGGGGTGAGTGCCACCGCCGCGCCCTCGGCGGAGCCCGCCGGCACCGCCAGCAGCAGCGGCAGCAGCGGTGGCAGCAGCGACAGCAGCGCCATCGCTAACCACTGGGCTCGCCGGACACTGCGCCCGGCCCTGCGGTGGGCGAGGCGGGACCGCAGCCTCCTCCGCGCTCCACCCCTCCCCCAGGCCTCGCCACCCCTGCGTCCCGGAGATCCACTCCGTCACCGTCACCCCTGTCGCCACAGTGTGCGGACACTCGGGGTTATGGGCTGGAAGGCGGAAAAGTCCAGGAGATTTTCCCCGCCCTACCCACTCCGGCTTGGAGCGGGAGGGAGCAAGAGGGGGTGGACCATCTGCCCATCCCAGAAATTCCTGCCTTTGGGGTGGGGAGAGAGGAGGGGTGAGGCTGCCCCGTGCACGCGCCTCCTGCTTCCAGCCTTCTCTCTCCTTCTTGCGGAGGCCAAATAGGAGTTGGCGGTGAGCGAGTTGAGAATCTCTGGGACGGGAAGTCTGACATCTGGGTTTGCAAGCCACCCGGATTATGGTAAACGCTGCGGGTTTGGCAGCAGGCAGCTTAGAGGAAACCGAGCTGCTCCGTGGACCCAGGCGCGCTGGGAGCGCTCTGGACCTCCTCTCCCCTGGAATGTGGAGCCCAGAGATCCCTGGGGGTGCGCCGGGGTCTCCACCCTCCTCACTCCAGAGTACGCTGAAGCTTCTTCCATTGTTGAGCTCCTTTCCCATTTAAAAACTACCTCCCCCTTCCATCTCCTTGGATCCTCCTAACCCAGCAAAATAGCTGGGTTATCCTGTGTTACAGCTGTTACCGCGTTGTCCCACTTTATACCTAGAAAACCGGTCCAGAAAGGCAAAGTGATTTGCTCTAAGAAGAGGTTACTCCTTAACTTGGCAAAAGTTCCTCCCTAAACTAGGAAGCCCTGACTAGAATGTAGTCTTTCTAAGGGTAGTCGTTCAAATAACTGGCGGAACACTAGAAACATTCAATATTTATGAGAGCAGGCTAATGTAAGATCTTTCCTAAATAGTCATTAAACAAAACATTGCTTATGACGCTAGTCATTAAAACATAAGAGGAGGGAAGAAAGCAAAAGGGAGCTTTAAAAAAATAAAAGGAAGGTGATGGGGTCTTGGAGAACCTTGCCTTTCTCAGCTGCCTGTTGGCCAAGACCAAACCAATAGTTTTGAGTAACACTGTCAGTTTTAGACTGAATTGTGTCCCACCAGCTCCCCAATCATATGTGGAAGTCCTAACCCCTCAAATGTAGTTGTATTTGGATATAGGAATTTTAGGAGTTAATCAAGTTTAAATGAAGTCTTGAATGTGGGGTCCTAGATAAGGTCGGCTTTACAAGAAGAGGAAGAGAGAGATCTCTCCATCCAGGCACTAAGGAATGGAGGACACAACAAGAATGTAACCATCTGCAAGGCAGGTAGAGAGACCTCATCAAAAACCAAAACCTTCAGGAACTTGATCTTGGACTTTCTAGCCTCCAAAACTGTGAGAAATACATTTCTGTTGTTTAAACCACCCTGTCTCTGATATTTTGTTGAGTCAGCCCAACCAGACTAATAAAACTGTCTTAGCCTGGTTCTCCAGAAAGCAGAGCCTGGGTTGAGATCTCTGGCAGAGAGTGGGATTGAAGATCAGAGTGAAATAAGGAAGCAAGGACAGCTACTGCCTTGGCCACTGTCGTAGCAACATGCGCTCAGTCCTGCAGGAGCCTCGGAAGGTCTCAGAACTGTCTGTCCTGGGGAGAAGAGGAAAGGGGGAAACATTTATCCTTAGGCTGACCGTCTCTGCTAGTGAAGGTGGTCCTAGGGTTATTAACTCCTCTGCACACTTCCATAGCAGTGGTAAGCTCCAAGCTTGGTCCCGTGCCTTGGCAACCGGAAAGCCCTGTGGCAGGCAGCAACAGGTGCATGGCATGGCCAGAGGTGAGGTGCTGTCACGTTGCCCCAGAGGGAACCTGTGCAGGGCTGGCTGCTGCAGAGGTGGCTGGAGTAAGAGGTGTGGCTGAGAGAATGTGAAAACTTCCAAAGTGTGCCCTGAGTCAACAGCATATTATTACATATAGAAGTCAGTATCCCTGCCTGAAACATGCAGAAAAAGATGCTTTCAGCATAAGAGACTATATAGACCTCAGTCATGAAGTACTTATAAATCTCTCCTGTGACTCAGCACTACATCATGTGTCATGGGAATTACCCCAAAGTACAGATGGTTCAGCCCTGTCTGAGTGGGCTGCCATCTATTGAGGCAGCTGAGCGCGATCCAAGTGGCATAATTAAGTAGGAAAGTGCAGCCTTGATATTAATCTTTGGTGAGGTGCAGTGCAGTGAACGTAAAAGTGGGAGAGGCCACGAGGGGCTAGAGTGATTGCGCAGGGCTAGATGTGTTCAGATGGGGTGAAGGGCATTTAGGAGGAAGAGGCTGTTCTAGGATGGGAGGAAGTCGTGAGAGAAAATACGAAGTCTGGAGTGAGAAACGCTTGCACGGGAGAGAGTGAGTAGGCGGGCCTGGCTGAAGCAACGGGTGGCTACTGGGCAGCCTGGCAAACGAGGTCAGTCACTGGGACACAGGACTGCCTCCCACTGGCTGTGGGATCCTGGTGAGACATCCATCTGCTATGGGCTTCAGTTGTATCCTCTCTCTAATGGGGGGAAAAAGCCTTCCCTGACCCAGAGCAGATGATATTCCAAAGTAGCAGAGCTATGAATATGAACAGGATAAAGAGGAGAAACCAGCCATATTTCACCTTCAAAGCAATTAGCGTAATGAAGAATGGTGATGACAGCTTCCTGACACCAAATTTCCTATTCAATGATTAGAAGATTCCAGAAGGGCTCGTTTTCATCTCTTTGAGGTGGAAATCTGTGGCAAAATCTTTTACACCTTCAAGAAAATGATCCTTCCCCATACCCGGGTCTTGTGCCTGTTTCAGATTCGGGAGGTAGGGTAGTATGATGGTGAAAGTAGGTGCTTTGCTACTTACCAGCCGGTTACTTAGTCTCCTTAGCCTCAGTGTCCTTCCGTGTAAGATGCAGATGGTACTATTTGCTGCTGTATTAAATGAGATAAGATTGTGCAGTGCTTGGGACAGAGTCTAGCATATTTTCAATGTCCTTTCATGGGAGCTGTGAGGGTGTGGGGAGGAAGCAGGGCAGCAATGAGCAAAGGGGAGCTCAGGAGCGAGCTCTGCAGACCTCTGTCCTGCTGAAATGATGTCTCCTGCCCCCTGCGGCCCAGAACACCTGCACCTGCAGGCCTTGTACATCTTCCATCATTTTGAATTAGAATTACTTCTTTATTTATAGCTCTCACCTGAAGGTAGGTTCCTTGAGGAACCCACTACATTTTCCTTCTCTTTGATTCTCCAGGGCCGCACAGTTCCTGGCCCTTAGTAAATTCTCCAAAAGTCTCTGCTGAGTGAGTGAATGAAGGAGGGAAGGAAGGAAGGAGGTGGACAGGAATAGAGTGTGTGGAGTCATTTGAAACTCTAGAAAAATATTAGAAACCTGAATGATGTTGAATGAAAATGGTGAAGAAGATTCAGGATTTAAAACTTACTTAATGTGTGGGTTATGGTGAGGGTCAAGATTAACAAATGTATTTCGAGCACTGTAGGAATCAGAGTCGCCGCAAGAAAGGGTGAGACCCTGATTTATAGTGGTTTATAGTGAAACACTATTTACAAAGTTATGGGCAGAGTGAAGGGAACCGAAACAGGAAGGGAAAGACCTAGGTTCTAGCCAGTGCTGGAAGCTGTCATGACTGTATCGGGGCCTGAAGGAACCTGGGAGGGAGCAGTTATAGGGACCTCATGAGAGCTGTACCTCTGCGACAGGGGCCATCTGGCAGGACAGGAGAAGAGCAATTGTTACCAAACTGGAGCCTGTCAGGGGGGAAGCTTAGAAAATGAAGAGCCTGTTCCTTCTTCTCCTGCCCTCTGATCTCTTCCAATTGGCTGACCCAGCCAGTAGTCAGTGGTCCAGGAGTCCACAGAAGTCAGCTTTCCAGAACACAGTGCAGGGTGGAGAACTACGGACAGTGAGTCTGGAGAGACAGACAGTGACTATGAACGTGAGCATGTTCTGTCCATCTCAGTACTGGTGTGGAGGATGCAGCAGAGAGCAGGGTGTGATGAGTCCTTGACCATGATCACAGAGTTCTGAGTCTGGGGGAGAAACAAATAGGTAAACAAGCAATTACAATAACAAACTAATATCATAACAATTACAATGCATGTCATGATATGAGAATGTGTCTGAGACTTGACAAGTCCTTAGAAGGGCCACTCATCAAAGCTTGAGGCTCACAGAAAGTGATGCGAAGAAAAAGTGGCATCCAGATTGGCACCTTGAATAGCTAGCTAACTTCAAAAGATATGCTTAAGCGAATGAAAGGAAAAGCCACCAACTGGGACAAATTATCTGCACATCATATACCTGATAAAGAACTTGTATCTGGAATATATAAGGAACTCTCCAACTCAATAATAAGAAAAACCCAAATATCAAATGGGCAAAAGATTTGAGTAGACACTTTACCAGAGAAGATGTACACATGTCAAGTAAATACATGAAATGATCTCCAAGACCATTAGACATTAGGGAAATACAAATTTACACCACAGTGATATACTTCTACACATCTATTAGAATGGTTAAAGTTAGAAAGACTGACCACGCTAAGTGCAAGCAAGGATGTGGAGAAATTGGAACTCTTACCCACTGCTGATAGGAATGCAAAGTGGTGCAAACACTTTGGAAAATTGTTTGACGGTCTTTTTAAAAGTTTTAAAAAAAAACATATAACTACTTCGTTTCCTAGAACTGCCGTGACAAAGCGCCATAAACTGGGTGGCTTAAAACAACAGGAATTAGTTCTCCCACAATTTTGAATGCCAGAAGTCCAAAATCAAAGTGTCGGCAGGATTGGTTCCATCTTGAGGGTCTGAGGGACAGTCTGTTCCTTGCCTCTCAACCAGCTTCTGGTGGCTGCTGGCAAACCTTAGCATCGCTTGGCTTGTAGTACATCATCATATGGATTTCTTCCCTTCATCTCTCTCTTATAAAAACATCAGTATTGCATTTAGGGACCACTCTGATCCAGTATGATCTGATTGTAACTAATTACATCTGAATATACCCTATTTCTGAATAAAGTCACATTCTGAGGTTCCATGTGGACATGGTTTTGGGGGGACACTATTCAATTCGGTACAACAACCATATGATCCAGCCGTTCCACCCTTAAGTGTTTACTTAAGAAAAATGAAAACACATGTCCATATAAAGTTTGTACACGAATGTTCATAGCAGCTTTATTTGTAATAGCCCGAAAGTGTACACAACTCAGATACCCAGCAACGGATGATTAGATAGATAGATTTAGGTATATCCAAGCAATGGAACCCTACTCAGCAATAAAAAGGAAGGAACAGCTGATGAATGTAACAACATGGTTGCATGTTGAAATAATTATGCTGAGTGAAAGAGCTAGGCAAAAAAGAGTACATACTTTATGCTTCAATTTCCATAAAATTCTGGAAACTGTAAACTAAAATGTGGTGACAAAAAGCAGGTGAGTGGTTGCCTGGGAATGGGAATGAGGGGCTGATGGGAGAGGAGAGATTTAGCTGAGCAGAAAAATGTTCCAAAACAGAGGGAATAGAGGCAAGAGTGGACATGAGGTGTTTGAGAAGTTCTTTTAGCAGGGATATTGGGTACTGAGGTGGGAGGTTCTAGGAACATTAGGGCTAACTAGGAAAGCTGAGATTAGGTCTTAAATCATGTTAAAAAACCTTTATGCTAGAGCCAGCAGGGAGCCATTAGGGGGTTTCATTGTGACCAGATTTATGTGTTACATTTTAGAAAGAACATTCCAGCCATAGTATGGAGAACGGACTGGAGGTGAGCAATTCATAAGGGTTAAGAGGCTGCGGCAGGATCCTGGATAAAGAGGTGGCTCTTGTCTGGACTAGAAAGGAGACAGTAGAAGACTGGGGAAAGTGAACACACTTTGTGAGATGTATAAGAGGAAGGATCAGATCAACAAGACTTAGTGTTTGAGCGGGTGTGTTGGGGAGAAAGAGAGAGTCATCAAGAATGATGTCCCATTTCTGGCATGGCAACCTAGTGGCTTCATCCTCTGAGAAAAAGTTTGGGGAAGGAGTAGGGTTTCAGTCTGGGATACGTTGAGAGGGTGGTGAAGATGTCTAGGGGACAGTTCCATATATGTGTATTAAAGTCAGAAAGCATAGATTTGGAAGTTATCTGTTGTTGATCATTAAAACCATGGGAGTAGATGTGGTTGTTGTAGGTCAAGAGAAAAGAGGAGAGGCCTGAAAATAATCATAGGGAACAACATTTGGGGATAGCTAGAGAAACAGACTGAGAAGGAGTTAGGTGTCTGGAAGCTGGGGAAGAATGTTTCAAGGACAGAATCATTGACAGCTCCATATTCTCTGGAGAGATCAATGGATGTAAGGGCAGAACTGTGCACTGGATTTGGGGACGAGGAGGGAAATTATGACCTTGTGGAGAGTGCTCCTAATGGTTGGAGGAGAAGGCACGTCAGTGGTTTGGGGATGACTAAGACGACTCTTCCCAGCTGCTGGTGGCCGTGGGGCGCAGGACATATAGCTGCACAGGCTGTGCGTATATGGTTGCGGATGAGGGTGAACCAGTTGCTGCTATTTTTGTTACTTTTAATTTTTTAAAATTATTTATTTATTATTATTATTTTTTTTTTTTTTTTGCGGCACGCGGGCCTCTCACTGTTGTGGCCTCTCCCGTTGCAGAGCACAGGCTCCGGACGCGCAGGCTCAGCGGCCATGGCTCACGGGCCCAGCCGCTCCGCGGCATGTGGGATCTTCCCGGACCAGGGCACGAACCCGTGTCCCTTGCATCGGCAGGCCGACTCTCAACCACTGCACCACCAGGGAAGCCCTACTTTGTTATTTTTTAGATGAGCGACTTGAGCACATCTAAATGCGGATGGGAAGGATCCAGCAGAGAGGGGGAATTCAAAGATACTTACTGTTGGAAAATTCAGAGTGAGGTCCTCGAGAAGGAAGAAGTTTCCAGAGCAAAAAGTGAAAGGATTCACTTTAGGAAGGAAGGTGATGCCTCCCTTGATAGCAGGAATATAGGAAATAATGGTTGTAGACACAGGTAAATCTGTAAACTGAACGTAGAGCTGAGAGTTCTCTCCTCTGCTAAGTTCTAGTTTCTCTGTGAAGTAGCAGGGGCGTTCATCTGCTGAGCATGAATGGAGAGCTGGAGCTGGGGAGAGGAGGTGAGACTGGCTCTGACGTCCTCAGAGAGAGCTGCTGGGGAAATGTGGCCGGAAATCTGGGCATAACCAGGGGCCCAGATGTGGTCAGGGACTATGATTTTAGAGTGGATTTTTGTTTTCTTAATGATGCTCCGTAGCCCAGCTACCTGCAGGGAGAAGGTGGACACCGGGCTTCATCCAGATTGATGTCACCCAATCAGAATATTACCTACAGGGAGTTGAAGATATTGGCAGGAGAGGAGTTGATGATGATGAGGGGATCTCACAGGACGTGGCTCCATGATCACAGGTGGACAAGCTGAGGCAGACAGAGGGGGCTCTGGGGCCACACTGCCAGTCTCAGAGCCTGGGTTTGTCATCTGCTGGTTGTATGA
The DNA here is from genome assembly GCF_963455315.2 of Globicephala melas. Classification (NCBI taxonomy): domain Eukaryota; kingdom Metazoa; phylum Chordata; class Mammalia; order Artiodactyla; family Delphinidae; genus Globicephala; species Globicephala melas. Next base: position 71,047,775 of record NC_083320.1, on the reverse strand, counting down.
CCAGGGCAGGTTTTATCTCCAGGTGCCTTAGTTGCCTCATCTGCAAACTTGGAACAATAATAGTGCCATTTCATTGGTCTGTTATGGAGATTAAAAGAGTAAATACCTGGAAGCTGCTTAGAACAGTGACTGGCAGAGTAAACACTCAGCAAAGGTAGTTTTTATTATTGTTATTACTTACATAAAAAAAATATCTGGGGGGCAAACAAAGACTGAGGATTGATTTGGTCTCTTGCTGGGTAGAGAAGAAAGCCATACGATAGACCGTGTTTCTTCCAAGGAGCTGCCATTTCTGGAGTGCTTGCCGTAGCCACAGCGTGGTGGTGAAGAGGTAAGTCTGCTTGGGTGGGAGTCTGCTCTGTGACCTACACCAAATCACTGTGCCTCGCCCAGCCTCTCTTTCCTTTCTGTAAAAGGGAGCACGATGAGTGCCCACCCCATAACATAATACATGCAAAACACCCAAAACCTGGCAAGTAGTGAGTGCTCATGAGACGTAACTACAATTATTAGATGATACCCACAACAGTTACACTGTGAAGTAGATATTATTACAGTCATTATATACTGATGAGGACAGAGAGCTTAAATGACTTACTGTTAAAGCCCTACCCTGAACTGCTCATTAACTTCACATAATAAGCTATCTCATTAAGAGGAAACTGTACTGTAGATAAAAGAGAATATTGGTTTACATAAGACATGAGTTTTCTAACCTATTTAATATGTACTTTCAGCAGCTTTCCCCCAGCCATTTATTAAACACTTCTGGATGTGTTCAAAATATTGCTTTAGGTAGTGATTTACCAGTACTATGGTATTTTAACTAATAACACCCACAGTGACTGGAGTACTAAGGGGTGAAAACAAGTGAAAATTCATTGGGCTAAGGGCCAATGTCCATAATGAGTTAATGAACTAGTTTTTCACCTTAGTCTAGACAGCAATTTATATCAATTTAATTCAATTAACGGCTTTCCCAGTGTGTGGTATTTAGCCAGAAATTTCCACTCATTTGGAAGTTTTAGCTGAGCCTCTGTCTTGACTGGGTCTTCATAGGGTATCTTAAGTCTCCCCTGTCAGCATACAGCCTAATTTCTGCATACTCATGCTCTCCTTCTGCTTCTCACATGTAACCTCGTAGAGGATGTGCAGAGGTAGCAGGCAAAGGGGCACCATCTGTAGAGGAAAGAGGAGACCCCTCCGGAGAGCATGTCACATGTTTTCTGAAACCCAGCTGGCCCAGTGGTGCTCAGCCCTCACTGTGGTCAGAGTCCCCTGGAGAACTTTTGAAAAGCACCAATACGGAGGCCCCTACACCCAGTGATTCTGACTCAAGGGGTCGGGGATGGGACCCAGGCAGCAGTACTTTTTTTTTAAGCTCCCAAAGTGATTGTAATGTGCCGCTGGGGTGGGGAAATCTTGCTTCTCCCATGAACGCGCATTGGATTCTGAATAGATGAGGGCAGGAGATAATGTCTGGCACTTGAAAAAAAAGTGAAACCAACAAGAAACCTCTCAGTTCAGGGAGAGAGGTGAGTTTTAGATGTAACGTTTCCACTTGGCTGTGTTGTAATCACACAGGGAGGGAGAAGCAAGGTATGGGCAGCCACAGCAGACCGGGAGACCTGGCCTGGCTGTCACGGGCTATGGGACTGCCTGACGCTAGGGGCCCCATTTGGAAACTTGTGCTACCAAAGAGCCTTCTCCAGCTGTGCATCTCTGGTTGTCACCCTGCAGGCTATAACTTTCCAGAACTTAATGGGAAAGCCTGGTGATGGATCAATATTTATTTTACCATTTATTAATCATTTTCTAGTAATTTAGATATCCTATTCCATTTAATATTCAGAAAAGTGTGTAAGGTAGTTTTTGTAATCACCAATGCGCCTTTTAAATAGAAACAATAACAAAATCGAGGGGTGGCTGCACCTTTTGATTTCATCTAAAGAATTCCCTGATAAATTGAAGCAGAGTCTGTGGGTGTGTTCACATGTTGAAGGACTAGGTAAAGGGAGGAGGAGGAGAGAGAGAGAGCAGGGAGAGGTAATGGGTTAAAAATTCTTCTTCCATTACTTCTCAGCTGTGTTCCTTTGGTCAAATGACATAACCTTGCTGAGTTTCCTCACTATATAAATAAAAAAAAACCTACCATAAAAATTTCCAGCAGGGCTTCCCTGCTGGCGCAGTGGTTGAGAGTCCGCCTGCCGATGCAGGGGGCACGAACGTCTGGGAAGATCCCACATGCCGCGGAGCGGCTAGGCCCGTGAGCCATGGCCGCTGAGCCTGCGCGTCCGGAGCCTGTGCTCCGCAATGGGAGAGGCCACGGCAGTGAGAGGCCCGCGTACAGCAAAAAAAAAAAAAAAAAAAAAAAAAAAAAAAAAAAAAGACGGTCAGCCTTACAATGCAATATTTTCTCCAAAAGGGAAAGAGCAGAACATATAAGTTGAAGCAAAAACAGGAGAGGTGACAATATTCTTTTTATTTATAGTTAAAGTTGGTATTAAACATTGATTTTTTTTGATCTTCTGAAAACTGATTTATAAATCATTTTTCTATTGAAAATGTTTTGAAATGGCATTTACCCATCAAACAGACGACTATTTTAAAATGGATAATTTTATGTCATATTTTCTTGCTTTTGCACCTTTAAAATAAGGTGCTTTTATTTTGCATTCTTAAAAGTTGTTTATTACTTTATTTGGTAATACCTAATTACAATTTTGAAAAAAAAACCCAAAAACCTACAATAAAAACCTACCATTCAGGGTTGTTGTAAAATGAGAAATAACGTGAGTCGAATGCCACGCACCAGCAGGGCCACCCAGATACTCTGGGACCCACAGCCATTCTGCAGGAGGGAAAATGATCCCAATGGATCAGGGGCAGAGACTCTATGGTGTGTTCCTACTTGTCTTATAATGTGTGCTTGGAGGGTTGGAGACTTGTCAAGTTTTATTTCTAAGACAATTCAAAATGTTAAAGCTCAGCGCGGAAGAAAAAATAGACATGAGATAGTCATGGGGCTATGAAAAGGAACTAGACAAAGTCCTCACCTGCCCTTCTTAGGTTAAACCAGTTAAGTATTAAAGTCCAGAGTAGCTTTCTGAGAAGAAGGTCTGCAAAGCTAAGTGAATAGAGCACTGAGAAGGTGGCAAACCTGTTTTATATTGCTCGGCTTCTAGAATCTTCCAAGGCATACTGCATAGCTTTTCCATACTTTAACAATTTTTCTAAGTTAAAACAGGAGTCATAGTGTTGTCGAATGTATGGATTTTGTAAAAGGGGAAGATATGATTGGCTAAATGACCAGGAATTTGTGAATATAACTTAATTTTTCCTGTATTAAATCAACATATAGTTTTGTTCCTGCATAGTGGCTTTATTTTCATTTTATTAGTAGAGAAAAAGCAAGTTATTAATATAAGGCCAGAAACCTCAGCCTTTTGAACTAAGATTGATGGGCTAAATAACATTTTTAACATATTCCTAGTGAATCCAGTGAAAATTAGAAAATTATAGGAGACCTTTATTGAGATGAAATTGACAAACAATAAACTACATAAATGTAAAATGTACAATTTAAGAATTTTTGACATATCTTTACACCCATGAAGCTGTTATCATAATCAAGACAGTGAACATATCCATCATCCTTACTAATTCCACTGTGACGCTTGGTAAGCCCTCTCTTCTATTCCTCCCCATCCCAGGCCCTAGTCAACTATAGATCTGCTTTCTGTCACTATAGATTAGGTTGAAATTTCCGGAATTTCATATAAATGAAATCATATAGTATATGCTTTTTTGGGGGTCTGGTTTCTTCACTCAATATCATTATTTGCAAATATAGCCACATTGTTGCATGCATTAAAATTTCAATTATTTTTTATTGCTGAGTCATATTCCATTGTATGGATATACCACAATCGGTTTATCCATTTACCTACTGATAGATATTTGGATTGTTTCCAGTATTGTGCTATTATAAATAAAATTGCGAAGAACATTCATGTATAAATCCTCAGGTGGACACATCCTTTCATTTTTCTTGAGTAAATACCTACAAGAAGAATAACTGGATAACAGAGTAGTTATGTATTTAACGTTTTTGGTTTTTTTTTTTTTTTTGCGGTACACGGGCCTCTCACTGTTTTGGCCTCTCCCATTGCGGAGCACAGGCTCCGGACGCGCAGGCTCAGCGGCCATGGCTCACGGGCCCAGCCGCTCCGCAGCGTGTGGGATCCTCCCGGACCGGGGCACAAACCTGTGTCCCCTGCATCGGCAGGCGGACTCTCAACCACTGCGCCACCAGGGAAGCCTTGTATTTAACTTTTTAAGAAACTACCAAATTGTTTTCCAAAATGGTTGTACCATTTTACCTTCCCACCAGTAGTATGTGAGTTCCAGTTCCTCTATATCCTCCTCACTGTTATGGGTTGAATTTTGTCCTTCCAAAAGATGTTAAAGTCCTAATCCTCAGTGCTTGTGACCTTATTTGGAAATGAGGTTTTTACAGGTGATCAAGTTAAGATGAGGTCATCGTGACATTTGGACACAGAGACCGGCATGCATACAGGGAAAATCCCATGTGAAGATGAAGGAAGAGATTACGGTGATACATCTACAAGCTAAGGAATGCCAAAGAATGCCAGAAAACAATCAGAAGCTAGGAAAGGGGCGTGGAACAGATCTTTCCTTCACAGCCCTCAGAAGGGACCAACCTTCTGACACTTTGACTTTGGACTTCTAGCCTCCAGAACTGTGATACAATAAATCTTGTTGTTTAAGCCACCTAATTTATAGTACTTTGTTATGGGAGCCCTTGGAATTTAATATTCTTGTCAACACTTGGTATGGTCAGTCTTTTAAATTTTAGCCATTCTAATAGGAGTATAGTGATATTTCATTGTGGCTTAAATTTGCATTTCTCGGGACTTCCCTGGTGGCACAGTGGTTAAGAATCCGCCTGCCAATGCAGGGGTACATGGGTTCGAGCCCTGGTCCGGGAAGGTCCCACATGCCGCGGAGCAACTAAGCCCGTGTGCCACAACTACTGAGCCTGTGTGCCACAATTACTGAAGCCCATGTGCCTAGAGCCTGTGCTCCACAGCAAGAGAAGCCACCACAATGAGAAGCTCATGCACTGCAGCGAAGAGTAGCCCCCATTCACCACAACTAGAGAAAGCCTGTGCACAGCAAAGAAGACTCAATGCAGCCATAAATAAAATAAATAAAAAAAAAAAAAAAAAAAAAAAAAAAAAAAAAAAAAAAAAAAAAAAAATTTGCATTTCTCATACAGCATGGTGCTGTATGTAATTAATAAGTTTATGTATTGTTATGTATTGAAATTTGCTAAGAGAGTAGATCTTAAGTGTCCTCACCAAAAAAAAAGGTAACTATGTGAGGTGACGGATATGATAATTAACTTTATCATAGCAATCATTTCACAATGTATACATATATTGTATAATTTAAATGGATACAGTTTTATTTGTCAATTATACCTCAATTAAAAATAAATAAATTTGTATTTCCCTAAAGACTAGTGATGTTGAAAATCTTTTCATGTATTTATTTGATAACCATATATCTTCTTCGGTGGAGTATCTGCTCAAATATTTTGCTCATTTTTTATTTGATTGTTTTATTACTGAGGTTTGAGAGTTTTTAATATGTTGTAGATATGAGTTCTTTATCAGATATATAATTTGCAAATATTTTTCCCAGACTGTAGCTTATTTTTTCATTCTCTTAATATTGTCTTTTGAAGTGCAGAAATTTTAGATTCTGATAAAGTTCACTTTATCAGTTTATTCTATTATGGATCATGCTTTTGAAATCTAGTTATCTTTGCCTAATCCAAGGTCATGATGATGTTCTGTGCTTTCTTCTAAATGCTTTATATTTTACTTTTAGATCTCTGGTCCATTTTGAGTTAATATTTGTTACTATGAGTTTCATTTGTTTACATGTGAATAAGCCCATTTGATTTTAAATATTGTGAGATTCAATTTGCTAACATTTTGTTTAGAATTTTTTCCGTCTATGTTTATGAAGGATATTGGTCTTTAGTTCTCTTTCCTTGTAATGTTTTACCTGGCTTTGGTATCAGATTAATGCTGGCCTCAAAGAATGCTTTGGGAAGTATTCCCTTCTCTTCAATTTTCTGGAAGAGTTTGGGTAGAATTGGTATGTATTTTTTCTTCCTTAAGCATTTGGTAGCATTCATCTGTGATGCTATCTGGGTCTGATGTTTTCTTTGTGAGAAGGTTTTTATTATAATTTCAATTTCTTCTGCAGATATAAGGCAATTCGGGTTACCTATGTTTTTTTCTTGAACAAACTTTGGTAGTTCTTGTCTTTCAAGGAATTTTTCCATTTTATATAAGCTTTCAAATTTATAGGCATAAAGTTGTTCATAATAGTCCCTTATTTATTCATTTAATATCTGTAGAATCTATAGTGATGTCACCAGTCTCATTCCTGATATTGGTAACTTGTGTTCTCTCTTTTTCTTTCCCTCATCAATCTGGCTAAAGGTTTACCAATTTTATTTACCTTAAAGAAGCTTTTGGTGTATTGATATCCTCTATTGTTTTCCTGTTTTCTATTTCATTGGTTTTCAGTTTGATCTTTATTATTTCCTTTCTTCTGCTTACTTGTGCTTTATTTTTTTCTTCTTTTTCAGTTTCTTAAAGTGGAAGCCTGAGGTCATTGATTTGAGACCTTTCTTGTTTTCTAATATAAGCATTTATTGCTATAAATTCCCTCTAATTACTGCTTTGGTGGCATGTTATGTATTCTGGTATATTGTACTTTCATTCAGTTCAAAACCTTTCTAACTTTCATTTTGAGTTCTTCTTTGACCATGGGTTACTTAGAAGTGTGTTATTTACTTTCCAAATATCTGAGGATTGTCCAGATATCTTTTTGCTATTAATTACTAATGAAATTCCTTGGTCGAAGAAGACACTTTATGACTTAAGTCCTTTTAAATTTATTGAGATTCGTTTTATGGCCTGGAGGAGTATGGTCTATTATGCTAAATATTTTTTTGTGTGAAAATGATAGTACCTTGTTTATTTATATCATACCTGTTGTAAGCATCTGTAATTATTTTTTTTAATTAATTTGTATTAGAGTATAGTTTCTGCTGTGCAGCACAGTGAATCAGTTACACACATACATATATCCACTATTTCTTAGATTCTTTTCCCATACAGGCCATTACAGAGTATTGAGTAGAGTTCCCTGTGCTATATAGTAAGTTCTTATTAGTTATCTATTTTATATATAGTAGTGTGTATATGTCAATCCCAATCTCCCAATTTATCCCTCCCCCGCCTCACCTTTCCCCCTTGGTAGCCATAAGTTTGTTTTCTACATCTGTGACTCTACTTCTGTTTTGTAAATAAGATCATTTGTACCATTTATTTTAGATTCCACGTATAAGTGATATCATATTATATTTGTCTTTCTCTGTCTTACTTCACTCAGTGTGACAGTCTCTAGGTCCATCCACGTCACTGCAATTATGCTAAATATTTCATGTGTGCTTAAAAAGATCATGTCTTCTTCTGTTTCTGGTTAGAGTGTTCTAGAAATGTTAATTAAGTAAGCTGGGACAATTGTAGGACTGTATGGTCAGGCCACCCAAGATGGCTGTTCTCTTGCTTTCCTTACATCCCCTGCTGGAGCAGTGTCTGCCTTACCTACACCCTATTCATCTGACGGACCTTCCCTTTTAATCATAGAGCCTAATCAGTAAATGCCTACCTACTTGCCCCCGGCACCAGCTAGTGGTTGTTCTAATCTTTAGGTCAGAACTCTCTCCAATATGATAGTTTGTCAAAGGGTCATTGAGAGGCGTGCTCCTCTGCTCGTTTCTCTGGTAACCGATGAGCCAACCTGACGTCAACTTCGGTTATAACTGGTAACCTCCCTCTCCGCAGGTAGCAAAGACTGCTGCCTTGTCTTGCCCATCATCTGACTCACTGGGTAGGGTGTCACTCCAGGACCTTGCTTCAGACATGTAAGATTCCCTCCATCCATTAAACCATTGATGTCTCTGTCGCTGACTCTGGGCTCTTTCTTCAGTCTTGAGGCTGGGCAAATAGAGGGCTTGCAAGCCTGAGGGATACAGCCCAACAGGGACTCACCTTGTTTGTTTCCTATATCTCAGGGATAACTGCCCTTTAATGCCTGATGTCCGTTGTCTTGAAAACCATTGTTTCATGTATTTTATTTGTTTGTTTTTGTTTATACAGGTGGCAAGGTAAATCTGGTTGGTCCCCATTACTCTGTCTTTTTTTGAAAGCAGAAATGTCTTTTTTTTAGGGATATTTTTTCTCACATCTGCATTTGACCTTTAGATGAGGGGAAGCAGGAGACAGGAAGAAAACACTAACATAAGGGACTCTAGAAATCTGTAAAATAACATTTTTTTTCAAAGGCTTATGACTCTGCTTGGTTTTGTCCCAAGGAGTATGTGTGGTGTGTGTGTGTGATTAGTACATACGGTAATGCATTTCACACTTAGCTAGAATGAGTAGACTTCAGAACCAATGAGTAAACGAAAAACAAACCAACCAATCAAATCTGAGCAGCCAAGTTAGATGTAAAATCTTAGAAGCATGTTACTGAAGTGTCTGGGCTAAAAAGTCTGTGTTTTTAAGGGTACAAATGAACTTATGTACAAAACAGAAGTAGAGTCATAGATGTGGAAGATAGGCTTATGGTTACTAGGGGATAAGGTAGGGGAGGGATAAATTGGGAGATTGGGATTGACATATACACACTACTATATATAAAATAGATAACTAATAAGAACCTGCTGTATAGCACAGGGAACTCTACTCAATACTCTGTAATGGTCTATATGAATCTAAAAAAAAAAAGAGTTGATATAGGTATATGTATAACTGATTCACTTTGCCATATACCTGAGGCTAACACAACACTGTAAATCAACTATACTCCAATAAAAAGTTTTTAGAAGTCTGTGTTTTATTTAAGGAGAATACTTCAGACCCATAGTCTTATGAATGATTCTAACATTGGGACATGAGGTTTCCATCCAATTTCACAGAAATGGTATTTGAAGGACAAGGGGCTGCACTAGGCATTCACCCTGAGAAGCCTGATGAGGGGTCCCATCTGCACTCCAGCAGCCATCCCTTTCCAGGCCAGGGCATCCCTGTTTCCGAAGCTTCCGGTCCATCTTAGGCAGTGCGGGAAAAACACTGACCAGGTCTTCTCTTCACCTTTCTTTTCCTAGGCTCCATGAAAACCATTTGCCTTCCATTAGCATTGCTTTCCTCAGACCATAGAGTAGAAAGTACCATCAACTGTCTTGGGTCTTTCTTACAGAAATTACATTCCAGCCCTTTTCTAGTTGTCTTATTTCTATTTATGGATATCCACATTTTCCTGAGTCACTTATTCCAAGATGGTCTCTTGGGTTATTTCTACAGGGGTTAATCATCTCCATTTGTGCTTATTTTCACTAGTGTCATTTCCAGAGTAATTTAACTTCCCGTTCTGGGGACAGCACACTTGCCCTCTGGGGGCTGGATAAAGCGATGCTGTGCCTAAACCAAATCACCCAGGCAGCTCGACGGTGCTTTCTATACCATTCCACTTCCTCCAGGGTGAGGAAATACTCTGCCTTGGGTTTTTCCTCTGGTCCTGTGCCTTTCATTGTACACCCTGCGGGGGTTGTGTGACTCACCTGCGTGAGCTACAGAAAATCTGCATTCTTTTCACTGCATCTTTTATGTTCTGACTGTGCTCTCTCTTCAGGCAAATTCCAGTTTATTAGTAAGAGCAACTATTTTCAAGAAAGGTTAAGCCCAAATCTGAACTGGTCTTGGCTTGTTAGCTTGAGTTTCTTAAAAATTGAAATCTGAAATCTGTTACTTGTGTTCGTTATTTATCATAAATAGTTGCGGCCTTGTTATTTCCATCGGAATTCTTAATTTTGCCTATAGGTCCTCACGACCTACATGATTCCTCTACTCTCTGTCTCCCACCCCCCAATTTTCCCTACTGCCTTCCTGTTTCTCAGAAAAGCCTGCGATTTGTTTTCTGGGCTGCCCCTCGTGGGGGACTGGCTAGGGAAAGGACTAAGTGAGATACATTATTGTGAAATTATTTTTAGAGCTGAGCAATGACCTCTACGGGTGTACAAATGTTAATTTGAGAAATGTTGCTCGAAATTGTTTTTCCTTTGTCTACCTCCGTAGCAGATATGTCTGTCCTTTGAGTCCCAAACCCTTCCAAGTGTCAGCACCCAGTGGGTTATGAATAAAGTCTTTTTAACATTGAGACCTGAATTTCGCTGGTGGTATTTTTCATCATGGTACCTAGAAGACTTAAGGGACCTCTTCTGAGGTTCATGTTCACCTCTAGTATCTGGGGATCCCCAGGGGGCATGTCCCATGCTCTATGGCAACTTGGTGGTGCTCTTTCTGGCAGCTGCCTACATGGTACCACACCCAGGCCCGGAACATCACTCCAACTCCACTGCCTGAGCTGAGTCTGTGCCTCCAGGCCCCCCCTGAGGCTCCCGTCACCCAGTGTGATCCCTCCTGAGCTTGTGGGCTCTGCTCCACAAGCAGCCCTAGCAGGACCTGTCCCATGATGGCCACTCACCTCTGCACCACAGCCGGACGCTCTGCCTTCCCAACCAACAGAGACCATCTGTCTTTCTTTCGCCATTTGGAGGCAGCTCCTCTCTACTGTGTCCCTCTGTTTTCAAAGGGGCCTCACAATAGGCCTCAGGGTTTAGCAGGTCAGACTTCAGTTTACACAGAATTCTTTTAAGGGCTGGTTTAAGAAGCTGTCACCCCATATACTCAGAACCAGCATTCTCCTCTTACAGTTTGACCCTTGTTCTCAGTTATCTAGCTCATGGTATCAGAGACTTTTCTACGTTATTCTTTTTCGTGTACTCCATGGTTTTTCTGAAATTTGTCTTCCGTTTGACCTCTTCCCTTTATATCCCCACTTCTCCAATCATACCTAGACGCCAACCTTGGATACTCTGCTCTTTTTGACAGAAGGGATTATTGGAGGCCCTCAGTTAATAAACACAGCTATCATTTCCTGCATATTTACTGAGTGTATATGTCAAGTATTTTAATATATAGTTTCATTTAATTCTCACAACAACCCTAGGAAATAGGTGAGAATACATGCGGTAGTGATAGAGAGAAGCCGGATGAGGACAGGAGTGTCTGTCAGATTGTTACCTCTTCCCTGTGAACTTCTCAGTATGTGAAGTTAGACACATTAAATATTCACACCCTGTTACTGCCTACATCTAAGTCTAGGATATTAAAAGGTAACTTTGTGTGCCAAGAAAGTTTCTTTGCAGCTGCAGCGTAAAAGTGACTATGTATCGGGCTTCCCTGGTGGCGCAGTGGATGGGAGTCGGCCTGCCGATGCAGGGGCCGAGGGTTCCTGCCCCGGTCCGGGAGGATCCCACATGCTGCGGAGCGGCTGGGCCCGTGAGCCATGGCCGCTGAGCCTGCGCGTCCGGAGCCTGTGCTCCGCAACGGGAGAGGCCACAACAGTGAGAGGCCCGCGTACCGCAAAAAAAAAAAAAAAAAAAAAAAAAATTACTATGTGTCCTTTCCTGTGTGTATCTGGAACTGAAGTCATTTTCAGGTTTTTTAATTAATCATAGAGTTTTATTAAAGCATGGGCTGGTTATCTCTTAAAATTAATATTAGATCTGAATAAACCAAATAATGACTGAACATGACCAAGAAAGCCTAAGAAAAACATTGTATATATTTTCTTACCTTTATGACAAATTCATCTCTTTTATTATTCCCAGTGTTTTTAATCTTCTTTTATTTATATTTTTCTTCTCCAATTCCATCTTCTTAGTAAGAGAGTTTCCAAAATCTGACACACTTCTTAAAATCAATGAAATAGCATTTAATATACCAAAACTGGGCTTCCCTGGTGGCACAATGGTTGAGAGTCCGCCTGCCGATGCAGGGGACACAGGTTCGTGCCCCGGTCCGGGAAGATCCCACATGCCACGGAGCGGCTAGGCCCGTGAGCCATGGCCGCTGAGCTTGCGCGTCCGGAGCCTGTGCTCCGCAACGGGAGAGGCCACAGCAGTGAGAGGCCCGTGTACCGCAAAAAAAATAAATAAATAAATAAAATAAAATAAAATAAAAAATATACCAAAACTATGCAAGATACATTTAATAGCTAGTCTGCTTAATTTAAATGTTCATTTTCCCACTGCAGTGTTTATAAAACCAATAGTATTTTGTAGAGAATATAGTAGAATATAGTCATTTATTACAGGAGATGAATAAACAAATAAAAGAAGCATAGTTTTTATTTTTAAAAAGTATGAAACAAAATAGTTGTTAATCAAAGGGGAGAATTATGAAATAACTGTTAAGTTTATTAGTAGTATTAAGAAGTGTTTTTTTGTAAGACATTTCATAAAGGCGATTACAACTTTAATTTGAGCACTTTAAACACTGTAGCCTAAGAAGAACTCTTAAAAGAAGTTTTAAGCAAATGGTAATCATCACCTTTAGTATTTCAAAGACTAATCACAACTTGTATCTCCACTAGCTTGTTTGGGGAAACAAACAAACACAACAAGGGCTTCCTAATTACCCATACTGGAGAGCCATTCCTGCCACAGTCATTACTATTTTCTGATTTCTTTTGCCATCACCATCAACCCAGCCCCACTCCTGCCTCTCCTTTCTAATTAATTAGCTAGCAAAGTGGGGGCACTCGTCCACTTTTCCCTCCAAGTTCTCTGTCTTGCCGCCCAGGCTGGGCCTCTCTGAGGTGCCAGATGAGGGCTTGCAGGTATTGGCTTCTGCTGGAGCCGCCCCGAGGGTGGCTGGGGGGCAGTGAGGAGAGCAATGTGTGTGCTCAGCAAGGACTTGTAGGAAGACAGGGGCTCTCCAGTCAGATAACCAAGTCCACCCACTTAGCATAAAACACCAGCGTCCCACAAAACGCCCCTGTGGATATAGAAGTCTTTGCTGCTGAGAGAAGTTTCCTTGACATGTCAAGATCCCTACCTCCAAAACATCCTAAAGTTTCCTGCCAGAACTCACAATGTGAAGATCCCATGTGTGCATGGTGGCAGTCCTCTGAGGTATCTGCCTTAAAGGGTGACAGGCAGGGCTCTAGAAAGAGAACTGAGCTGGACACGCCCCACACTGATGCTCAGGCTGGCTAACTTGGCTGGTTAGAGTCTGATGCCCTGAAAGGGTCTTTACTTTATAGCTAGATTGATCATAACCCTGCAGGGAAGCCTACGTGGTTCAGGGCAAATCCATGATTACATCTGGGAAAGCAACTCTAAGACATATCCTACCAGATGCAGATTAGTAGTTGCGCCTTTCTTGGCATACAGAGGAAGGGGCAGAGCCAAAGGTGAGCACTGCCATTGACCTTCAGGATAGTATGGTGATTAAGACGGAGGCTTCAGAGTGAGATGCGCTCAGGTCAAAATCCTGCCCTTGTATATATGTCCATGCCGCTCTCTCACTTTGCCCCAGCTTACCCTTCCCCCTCCCCGTGTCCTCAAGTCCATTCTCTACATCTGCGTCTTTATTCCTGTCCTACCCTTAGGTTCTTCATAACCATTTTTTTTTTTTAGATTCCATATATATGTGTTAGCATGTGGTATTTGTTTTTCTCTTTCTGACTTACTTCACTCTGTATGACAGACTCTAGGTCCATCCACCTCACTACAAATAACTCAATTTCGTTTCTTTTCCCTCAGCTTTCTGAATGCCAGTTTCCCTCTTAGTAAAGTGGGGAAAACAATACAAGCCTAAATACAATAAGATACATAACATACTTTACATAATGCTGGTTATGGTAGATAATCAATGAATGGTGGCTTTTATCATTATTATGTCCTTAACTGTGATTTATAAGACAGTAGAGCATGGTGGTTAAGAACATGGATTCCAAATCCAGAGTTCAAATCCTGGCTTCAAAGCTTGCTAAGTTTGTGACCTGGGCAAGTTACTTAATATCTGTAAAACAGGAGATACCAATAATACCATTCCAAAGGATGGTTGTGAGCTCTGTATAAATGAGCATATAAAAAGCTCTTGGAACAGTAGATGTTACCTATTTTTATTAACAATGTAAGTTATTTAATACTAGTAAGTTACACCTATTAAAATAAGAAACAATAAATACCTCCATTAAAATAATAGATGTATCTAATAAGATACATCTATTAGAGTAAGGAAGAAATATATATGTATGTATATATGCACACAAACACACACTGATATTAGGTCTAGCAAAGCCAGCTGGATGAAAAAAAAAACACAGCGACTTTTTCCCCAGTCAGTTATTGACAAACAGTGGCGTTTCATCATGCACTGTCTTTCAGTGTTGACCTGGAACTGGGTTGGCTACTGTACAAGGACCATGAATGTAAACACATATCAGGCTAGAAATGCATATACTGTTTGAGCAGTAAGTCTCCTCATTAAACGTGTACCTAGAAATCTCAAAGATCAGATTGAAATTTCAAACTGATCTAGAACTTCTGTGGGATTTGTAAAGCCTTGAAGTGGTTCACAACACCAAAGAGCATGTGTGAGTCTAATCTGTGCCTTCCAGGGCCTGGTCTCTCCCAGGGTCTAGCTCCGGGACAAGCTTAAGAGAGGAAGAATTCCTAAGTTGCCCGTGCTGCTCCCTCTTTGCTGGTTGTGCAGCCAAGTGGGAGAGAACAGAAGATCACATATTTGACCCTTTGCTCAGCCTAGGGTGATTCACATTTGGATGCCTGTAAAGCACAAGGGAGGCGGCATTTAGCAGCCTACAGCCCACATTTAACAGCCTACAGCCCACACTTAACAGCCTACAGCCCACATTTAACAGCCTACAGCCCACAGCCCACAGCCCACACTTAACAGCCTACAGCCCACACTTAACAGCCTACAGCCCACAGCCCACATTTAACAGCCTACAGCCCACATTTAACAGCCTACAGCCCACACTTAACAGCCTACAGTCCACATTTAACAGCCTACAGCCCACATTTAACAGCCTACAGCCCACACTTAACAGCTTACAGCCCACATTTAACAGCCTACAGCCCACACTTAACAGCCTACAGTCCACAGCCCACATTTAACAGCCTACAGCCCACACTTAACAGCCTACAGTCCACAGCCCACATTTAACAGCCGCCCACAGCCCACATTTAACAGCCTACAGTCCACATTTAACAGCCCACAGCCCACATTTAACAGCCTACAGCCCACACTTAACAGCCTACAGCCCACACTTAACAGCCTACAGCCCACAGCCCACATTTAACAGCCTACAGCCCACACTTAACAGCCTACAGTCCACAGCCCACATTTAACAGCCGCCCACAGCCCACATTTAACAGCCTATAGCCCACACTTAACAGCCTACAGCCCACACTTAACAGCCTACAGCCCACACTTAACAGCCTACAGCCCACACTTAACAGCCTACAGCCCACAGCCCACATTTAACAGCCTACAGCCCACACTTAACAGCCTACAGTCCACAGCCCACATTTAACAGCCGCCCACAGCCCACATTTAACAGCCTACAGTCCACATTTAACAGCCCACAGCCCACATTTAACAGCCTACAGCCCACATTTAACAGCCTACAGCCCACAGCCCACATTTAACAGCCTACAGCCCACACTTAACAGCCTACAGCCCACACTTAACAGCCTACAGCCCACATTTAACAGCCTATAGCCCACAGCCCACAGCCCACAGCCCACACTTAACAGCCTACAGTCCACATTTAACAGCCTACAGCCCACAGCCCACATTTAACAGCCTACATCCCACAGCCCACATTTAACAGCCTACAGCACACACTTAACAGCCTACAGCACACACTTAACAGCCTACAGCCCACATTTAACAGCCTACAGTCCACATTTAACAGCCTACAGTCCACAGCTCAGAAGAATTCATACGCTGGCCCAAGTAGTGACTATTTGACCACTGCCCACCATCCTGGCCTTATGCAAAACTCTACTCATTTAGTACTAGAGCGTCCTAGTCCAGCTATTAACAGAGGCCCCGATCACTTAAGTTCCCTTGCTTTTTAGCTGTATTGGCTTGAGTCTGCTGCTGTATAATGAAATTTAATAAAAGGGAGAATTTCTATTTATCACATTTCATTTAATCCCTGTTTTTCATTCCCTCTGAATAAGGGGAATGAATAATGAGATTTTTTCCCATTTAGATTTCCATAAAATGAGGCTGATATAAAATCATTATGAACAACATTTAAATAAATTTACCCTCTTGAGAGATCAACTTTCTCCTGCAGTTAAAAATATTATTGGTGGGATCGCTTCTGTCGTATCATGTCCCTTCAAGAAGTGCTGGAAGAAATGGGTGTGGAGAGGCGAAGAGAGTGATTCAGAGGACTCTTGCTTGCTTTGGGAGGATTCGGGGTCTTCCATTTGGGGGGTTTCACAAGAGTATTTCAGGGCACGACTGTTTCTGATGTTGAGGAGGGTTAAACCTGAACCAGATTAAATGCACCACGTGGGCTCAGCTGAAATCCCCATGGTGCTGGGCCGTCTCACTCTTGCCTTGGAGCCCTGCAGGATGCCTTTGTCAGGGGAACAGCAGGCCCCAAAGGATGAATACATTTAAAATGAACAGCCAGCCACTCCCACCCCCATGTATCTCATTCTCAATATCGCCCAGCGTAGCTGTCCCAAAAACTTTCTTTTCCCTTTCCCCCCAAACTTCCTGCCTCTTCCCCAAATGTAGCTGGGTAAACATTTTGTTTCTTTCCCTTCCTCTTAATGGCTCAACTCAGATCGACTTATTCTTGCATTCTTCTTTTAACATTTCTGTTTTCTTAATTACCCAGGTTTAGCTGCCACTCCGGACTTGGGCACAGGACTTGTTGTGGCCCCCGACCCCTGGGGAGTTAGGTGGAAGTTGAGGCTCTACCCCTAAGGGAACTGTGTGAGTAGGTGTTGGAGCAACTCCCAGCTTAGACCCAGGGAACAGGTGGAGACAAGGGGATCTGGGATGTGTGTAAACTGGATCCAGTACCCTGATAGTGTATAGTTATTTGTTTATTTTCTTCTCCCCGACTTGGGAGCACAGGGATTGGTTATTTTGTTCATTGCTGAATCCATATTCATAAGAAATGTGTCTGGCATATATTAGGTACTCAACAATACAGATTGAATGAATTTATTGGGCCCCTGCTATGTGTTGGGGATTGTTATAGGTGCTAGAAAAGACAGGAACTGCCACCACCTAACAGATGGAAAAACTAAGGAGAAAAGTGACTTTCTCAGAGCTATTCAAAGTGGAAGCAGTTTCTGGATTTCCAGACATCTGGCCTTTCGTCTACAAGAAACAGCTTGTTTCTGAATATTAGCACTCTTGACTTGACTTCCCCTGTCTTTTTGTAAAGAGAGGGTCTTTCTGAGGGAAAGGATTTTTTCTAAGCTGACTCCTTTTGTGAGCAGTGGGTCTTTCTCTGCTTAATTTTTCTGATTTGGAAAATGAGCATGGCATCCTGGAATCTATTGGGTTGGCCAAAAATTTCTTTCGAGTTTTTCGCATAGCATCTTACAGAAAAACCCAAAGGAACTTTTTGGCCAACCTAATACAAATGGATTAGCACTACCTGACTGTATTAGTTTGCTGGGGCTGCCATAACAAAATACCACAGACTGGGGAGCCTAAAAATAAGAAATTAATTTTCTCACAATTCTGGAGGCCAGAAGTCCAAGATCAAGTTGTTGGCAGGTTCTTCTGAGGTCTCTCTCCTTGGGCTGTAGATAGCCGTCTTCTCCCTGTGTCTTTATGTGATCTTCCCTTCCTGCATGTCTGTGACCTAATCTCTTCCTATAAGGACACCAATCATACTGGATTAGGGTTACCTCATTGTAACTTAATTACCTCTTTAAATTTCTTATCTCCAAATGCAGTCATATTCTGAGGTACTAAAGGTTAATACTTCAGAATGTGAATTTTGGGGTGAGAATCACAGTTCAGCCCAAAACACTTACCCTAAAGAACTTGATTTTACAAAATGTGAGGTAATGTCCAGGCCTGTTTAAAAACCTAGTGATTTCAGTATTGTAAACATGCAGCAAATTACAGCCCATGCCCTGCTGTCTCCTGCCTTTGGTGGCTGTCTCTTTCTGCTCTTCTCCTTGGCCCCAGACTGAGACCAGCAAGGCGGTCAGAACAGGTCACCCAGGGATCCAGAAATCCAAGAAGAGGGTTTTGTGTCACGTAAATAAAAGGAATTACCATTCATCTAAAGTTCATTGTTTAAATTACCATGTTTATTTATGTCAACACAAAATACAATAAAACAACTTACAAAAAACCCATTTTATCATCACGTAACATAACTCTTCAGTGAACAGAAGTACTACTGTTGATGTTTTGGCCTTTTCAAGGTCCAGCCTTGGGTCAAAACAGTATTCAGAGAAATAGCAGATTCTTTTCTACCTTCCCCAATATATACACAAAGGAAATTTATATATTCTAAAACCCCATTCCAATAATAATACAAAAATATCATATGTAGAGATGAATACCACTATTGTGTCATTGGTATTGCAACTTCCTTCTTGCTCTAGATTTCCCACTGACCCTGAGCTTCAGTCAGGAACGTATGGGTACATCAGCCCTTCAGGTTTCCCAAGTGATTAGTAATTCTTTTAGTATAACTGTATACTACCCAAGTGTCTAATTTACCTGAGTTATTTAGAAGCCTGAAAAAAAAAAGTCTCCAAGTGATCAAATGTGTACCAAGCTAACTGATAGAATTGAAGAGACTTACTGTAGATTAATCTGTGCCAGTTCAGTGGATGAATGTGAAGCCTCCATTACCTAATGAAGTACTCACCTAATAAAAGGCTTCACATTACAATTTACTCAAAGGTAATAAACATTGCACAAAAGCACAAGACCTCACCTACATTCCAGTAGTTTAAGTGCTATTTGCTTAGTCACTACATTATCAAACAAATGGTAGTTATCACTTACTTAACAAAATCTTTCTATCATTTCACTGACAAGAGTCAGTCTCACCCTGTGGGAAGAAGCAATGGCTTGGACCTAGAAGACCTCAGTTCTGGACCAGTTCTACCCACTCTCTGAGGCTTAGTTTCCTTGTGAGGATCAAATGAGATGAAAGTGTTTTGTAAAACAGTATTAACTATAAAAAATAATATTCTACAGAGTTCATCTCTTCAATTAACCTATGGATCCCTAATTACCCACATGTATTTTGCAAGTAAAATCTTACTTTTTAAAGTAACATATTCACCATATGCAACTGAAATGTGCAAGCTGTGTTATGCAAATGAGAAAAGAATATAGGTTTAAATAAGCCTATTACTCATGAGAGACTTGTGTACTCTTGATGTGTTTGATTTAAAACCACTAACAATTTTATTCTGTTTAACCCATGGTCCTTTTGTATATTATTGGAGCTCTTTTTGAATAAGCTATCTAACCATTTAAAGTAAATTTTTAAACAAGAAATTAAAACTTTCACATGACAGTTACAGGGTTTACATGACTGTGAAACTGAGTAAAATGGGTTGAGAAATACAGAAGGAGTAATAGTTTGAAAACTCAGGGTCAATAGGGAAACTGAGTATAGAAGTTTATTTTCAGGTAATTAAACATAATCTAATGATAGGCTTGTTATTTTTGTTTTTTATTGGTGACTTCCTAATTTATAAATTACTTCTTCTTCATCTGTAAAACAAAATACTTGACTTTTGGGTACATTCAAATCCGCAGAAATTATTAACACTTCATTTTCATTCTTACACGTGGGATATTTTTGGAAGAATTGCATCCTACGGCTGAAGTAAAAGTCAGCATCTCATTTTTTCATAAATTAAAAAAAAATCCTCCTTTAGGAAAGGGCAGATTTACTAAAAGTTTAGAATTCATTGGCAAGTGTGAGTATATAATGTGAGCATATGGACTTTGTGACTTTGCTGAGACAAAGACGTCAGGTATTCCTGCAAGAAATGAGATTCTAATTTCAAACATTTTTTAAATGCAAATCAGGCCCCCATGAATTATTTTGATGATTTTTTGAGGCATTAATGCAACAGAGTTAGTATTCCTGAAATGATCCCCAAAGTCACCCCTTTTTTAAGGATATTTGTCTTCTTGATTATTTTGAACCTGCCAACATAGTCTCTAACCTTCACACAGAGAATGACTGATCTCCAAATGACCTATTATTATCTTAAACCAACCTCATTTTGAAACAACAAAGAAAGAAAAATTAAATAGTGCATTAACATTTCATATCAGTGAAACAGACTTTTTCCGTGCGTAAAGTAGTTCTATCCATCCGTGGAAAGGTCTACCTTTTGTTTTTCCCTGTGTTTATAGGTTACATTTTTAAAGGTACTGGTGGAGCCTCTGTACAGTGGATTGGTTCCCTAAAAAAAAAAAAAGGTCCAAATGAAAGTATGTATATTATGTTATTACATGGTTTTAATATAGCTAAATAATTTCATTGTGTATAACAGATTGGAAGTTGAGAGTCAGGCTCAATCTTGAAAGGCATTTGAATAGTTCTGATTAATTTGATATGTCATAATTTTAGCATTTAAAAATGTATACATCTTTATTTTTTTTATTATGAAGAACCAGTCCTATGTGTGCAACCTAGAAATCTTACCCTTTTTGGAAATGCACTAAAATCGTGGATAGAAAACAAGACTTTGGCTGTTTTGGTCACTGCCGTTTTATCAGAGCTGAAAGCTAGCTCACAGTAGGCACTCGGAATTTATTGAATGAATAGAATGAACCAATAGGGGACCCAAAAGTGAAATGTAAAAAATAAAAATGGGAAAAGTGAACTGGTAGAAGCACACAAAGATGAACAACATAGTATCCGCCTTTAAGAAATGTGTTGCTGGTGAGAGGCATTAAACAAGGGCACAAATAATCTTGCTAAAATGAGACCAAAATTCAGAAAGAGTGACAGCTAGCTGCTTGAGAGAAGCAGAGAAAGATCCCCAGGACAGCAAACACCTGATGTGGATAGTAAAAGAATTCAGTGGCTTTTCCTTACTAGAGAATAACAGTGTGGGAAGGAGGGAGTCACAAGAGACTGACATGGGGGACGCTGGGCTCATGAAGGAGTACAGGTCCCAAGGCAGGTTGGGCAAGACAGCTTTGCCCTTGCGGCAATAGAAAGGTTGTGTGCCAAAGCCTGGATAATTCAGTTGTGCTGTTTGGCTGTAGATGTGTTTCCAGGTGCCGTCACCAGGACCAGAAGGACCAAAGCTCTCTAGGTGTTTGGAGAAATGCCCAGCCTGATCCTCCCACTTCTCTCCTTTGGTTTCATTGTTCCAGGCAGGAACAATGTCTGGGTGAGGAGCAGTTTCTTCCCTCCCATTTCCCAAGGTTGACGAGGTAACGTACTTCAGCAGGTGCCTGGCACATAGTAAGTGTTTAATAAATGCTGCCTCTCCTTATTAGTACTTACTTATAACTCTTCTTCACATTTGGAATTTCCTTTTCTTTTAGGTCCTAGAGAGGGTACTAAAGATATGTCCCCCCAGGGCTTTGGGACTCAACATTTCCAAGCCCATTTCTGAGTATTATGGAGTCTGGGTACCACCTCTAACCTTCCAAATTACTAAATGTTATACATTGGTCTCCTTATCCCATGAACTGCAGAGATGGTAGCAATTTCTAGGCATAGGTTTGAAAAAAACACAATTGTACTTGTCTCCTCAGTACATTTCTCTTGCCTCTCAGAGGAACTGAATAAAACTGAAAACCATTCCCTGGCCTCTCCCACTTGTTGCCCTTGGATTCGCTACAGTGTCTTCATTGTGAGGAGGAACCACACCTGCACCTGTTTCTACATTGCCCAGAGTCAGTGGCCTGACCTCTAACTGAGTAACACGTTACCTTTGTCCATGTGCCTTTGGAGAGAGATGCTATCTCAGTAATGAAGGCAAAAATAGAAGAGGTTACCTGGTGGTGGATGATGAGTGAAGGCCAAGTCACCATATTGCTTCTACTCCTGAGGTCAGCCTGGATAATCATAAGGACCCTACAGTCCTTACTTAGTCCTACTACAATAAGAACTTGAGATTTGGAGGGTGTAGGGCAGACTTATGTGGTCTTAGATGCAAGTGGAGTCTTGTTTACAAACAAAAATCATGAGTAGAATTCTATTAACTTTAAGAGATTGCAAGCTATTAAGTTTAAGTTGGCTACAGAAGAATAAAGGACTCAACTGAAGAGGAAAGATGGGAAAAGTAAAATGTGTAGGCTGGGAATGATGGGTGGGGTACTGTCCTGGAGGAATAGAGGGACTTAGGAAACAGAAAGGACACTCGGTTAAGAGTAAATAGTCTGTGAGCAGGGTCAGGGAAGATCTTTGTAGGACTAGGAGTTCTGTTGTGGGCCCCATCCCAGATCACGTCAAACATCCCACACTAAAAATAATTTATATGCACGACAAAGGAGGTGCCTTGAGTTGCAATTGACTGAATACACAATGCTATTTTGCGGACATTTAGTTGAATGTTTAATTTTGATTATGCAGTTTTCATTCTGTGTTTTGAAGCAACTTTGTTTATCAAGGTCTACAATATTAGTGGTGGGGGGAGCATCTCTTAAGAAGATAGTTATAGGGCCTGGGCATGCTAATAGGGTTGAGGGATGAAGCAGTTCCCACCACAGTAGGAGGGTAAGGTGGAAGCTTAAAAGTGGGGAACAGCAAGTATACATTGTCAGGGGGCAGTAGTGTTTTTTCCTGTCCTCAGCTGATGATCAGAACTTAGGAGAATGAGCTCAAACAGGATTTTGTTGGCAGGTGAAAGTATGGCAATGTCCCACCAGCCTCCTCTAGTGCCACGTAGGTGGCAACCTCCCTACCTAGGATTTCCAGCTGAGACACAGGTTCAGGTCTGGCTCCATTTCGGGTGGGTCTGCACTCCTGCACTATTTAGACAAGGTCAGGTTTCCCCCAACCATCTGGGGTGACCAGGCTGATTCCCCCAGGAGTCTGGGGGTTGCTAATTTAGGCTGTGGATTTTACAAAGGCAATGGCACATTTTTAGAGCTTGAAAAAGTGGTATTAAGAAAGCTCTCTGTCATGACCCACAGCTCCCTTAATGATCGCCTAACTGCCAAACGCAGACCTGATTTGCTTAGCACAGTACAAAATCAATCCATGACTGCAACGAATGTCAGACTGAACATTTTTTGCCTCTAGTTAATGACTTGTCATCCTAGAAAAAATGTCGAATCAAAAATGGATTTAAATATCTTCCCTTTGTGTTTTCATAAAGAATATCTAAAAGCATAATAAAAGGTAACCTTTCTTCACAGCTACGATGAAGGAAATGTTTCAGGAGGCAAGGACAAAGCTCTTTCTCATCCTGAGCTCTGTCACCTTTAGAGTCTAATGGGGGCCTAGGGGTCAGAGGTCCCACTACTGTCCCCGGAGATCCCCAGGGGTTTGAAGACCAAATTCAGTTCTTCAAGAAGAAACAGGTTTTAGATAAAAACAAAATCAAATCGAGGACCCCAAAATGGATGCACTGAGCAATATTCTTTTTTTCCAATAGGACATATTAGTGAAATTTGAATTGAGTTATTTGAATTAAACCTCTTTTGCATCCAAGTGAATAATTATGACCCAGTCATTATCTAGTCCAGAACATCAAACGCTTGTTATTCAAAGAAACTCAATTTAACAGGGAATAATATTTTTCTTTTATGCTTTTATCTGTTTAATGCATATTTT
Organism: Globicephala melas; assembly: GCF_963455315.2. Taxonomy (NCBI): domain Eukaryota; kingdom Metazoa; phylum Chordata; class Mammalia; order Artiodactyla; family Delphinidae; genus Globicephala; species Globicephala melas. The sequence goes on along the minus strand of NC_083320.1, from coordinate 71,023,958 downwards.
TGTTCTATTTTAGGTGAAGAGACAGCAAAAATTCAGCATTTGAATTTCAGTCATGTTCTACATCCTGAGGGAAAACAATTCATGTTTTAGGGGAAATTAACTGTTAATTAAAATGTTATTTTAAAGATATTAATCATTTGTCAGTATTCATGCCTTTGTAGGAGAACATGAAAATATGCTGGTTAGTAGATACACATCACATAATTGCCCAAGCGCTTGTTTGCGAACACCTGCCTCTTCCTTCTAGGAGGGTCAAGGCTGTGCTTGGAAGAAGAGGCTGCAATTAGGATTTTAGCTCCACTATGGACCAACAGTTTGGGAAGTCTCTTAACCTCTCTGAGCCTCAGTTTTCTTACATTGGAAAGTGTCAAGACTACTTCACTGGGCTGGGGGTTGTTGGACTAACTGCTGCTATCGTGTTTTGCGCCAACTTAATCACATTTTTTTTTGTCGGTTTGCTTGCTTCTTTTTCAAATTCTTTTCCCATTTAGGTTATTACAGAATATTGAGCCGAGTTCCCTGCGCTCTACAGTAGGTCCTTGTTGGTGATCTGTTTTATCTATAGTAGTGTGTACCTTATGGTTACCAGGGGAAAGGGTAGGGTAGGGGAGGAATAGATTGGGAGTTTGGGATTGACCAGTACACACTAATCAGATTGTTTTGTCTGGTTGCCTTCTGACCTCTGCCAGGCAGTGGATGAGAGTTAATAACAGCATCTGTGGCCAGGGGGTCAGGTGAAGTTAATTGCTCCAACACTTTGGCCTCATAGTACTAGGTTCTAAGTCACCAAACTAACCTGTCAGGTTACATTTTTACCTCGTTAGAGATGGATACCTTATATCCCCACTGCAAATCCTCACTTGACATTCCTAAGGGTTTTGTTTAATTAGGAAAAATCCACACACACACAGAAGAAGAGGAAGGCTGTATCAGGAACCTCTGTAGACCCAGATTCAATAGTTATGAAGATTTTGCCACACTTGCTTAACTATCCCTCTCTCTCTCTCTTTTGGCTGAATTATTTAAAAGCAAGCCCAGCCTTCACTCCTTTTTCATTATAAACCTTAATTATTTTCTAGCAAAGCCTCATGCCATTATCGTACCTAATTGAATTAACCATAATTCCTAGCTATCAGTCTAATAACCAGTCTGTATTAACTTTTTTCCAGTTGTCCAAAAATATATATTAGAGTGTTCAAATCAGGATCAAAACAAGATCCATACATTGCATTTGGTTGTTCTGTCTAAAGGCATTTTTAATGGGAAGATAAAGTAGATAAAAACTTTCATTGTCCATTGTGCTGCACCATATATTATAGTTGTTTCAAAATAACTGCACAAGATATAAACATTCCTTATCAAGATAAATTTATCCAAAACAGAACATTCCATTTGCTTTAGGTATTGAAGATATTATAGACCTAGAGCAAAAAGTGTTAACATCAATTTACTTGGGGAGATGAACCCAAAGGAGCATTGTATTTGCCTGTATTGCCTCCAGTGATATCGCTGTTTTTAGAATCAGCAATGTAAGACAATTGCTATCAGATAGCTGGACACACCATTAGAGAGAGAGAGATGAAATTAAAACCATGAAATTGTTTCTGTGGGCCTCTAGAAATGGAATTATCTCTCCTGTGGAAAAGAAACACAGAAAATTGGAGTCCTGTTTTGTGTTTGCCTACTGTGAAGAGGAGACACATAAATTACATTTATTGAGTACATATATTTAAAAGTTGATACTTTGGGGGTTTTTTTTCAGGTAGCTGTTTAAAATTTATGTTTTTCAGAAAAACTAACTGGACAGTATTTAAAAAGCCTTCTTGACTTTGTAACTTATTATGAGTCATAAGTATTTCCACGGAAATCGGCATGAACTGTCATACTACTCATGAACATTATTCCATTAGCTCTAACAACCGAGTTATGGAAATATTTAGATACAGCACCTATACTTTATCAAATGGGACCTGCGGGATCCTCCTGGTGGTAAAGAATAAAAGGCATTTCCTTGATGTTTCTAAGTAGCTATACAGTATAAGGAGTTTCACGAGACGCTTCAGAGTCGGGGAAATCCTCATTGCACTGAGAGACAAATGTATGCCGTGAGGGCTATCTGGGTCCCAGATAATGGACAGAGGTCCCTTTGTCCCCAAAGCAGAACCGAAGTAAGCTGCTGGGGACGTGGTGAGAGGAGTAGAGAAAGAGCATGACATTCTAACTCTCCCAGCTCAGAAGAAAGCCGACATCCCATCTTTTACACAGGAAAAGGAGTAGCCCTAAGTGTGCACATACCGTTTGCCACTTGGCCTTTGACCTTTCTGTTTCAAATTTGGCAACTTCTTTCCGATCGTGAAATGACACCAGCAGCTTCCAAATGCACAGTAGGACGACTCCAATGAGAAGAATAGCCAGCGAAACCCCCAACATGATCATGGGAATATTCGGAGGTTTTGGACAGTCTGTGGAAGCAAAGAAAATTATATTAAGAAAGTGGTACAATTAATGTTCTGATGTAGTGAAAACACTTCTCATGAAATTTTCCAACCATACTTTTTCTCCTTCTGTAACACCTTTTGTTTTGCTGAATTTAAAAAAAAAAAAAAAAAGAGTTGCTTGTTGAAGGGTAGCCCTATTCATTCAAAGTAGAACAAAAGATAAAGTAAGAGTTTGGTTATTCAAAGCAAATGGATAGATACTTGAATGGCTGACTCAAAAAGAATTCGAATTCGAAACAGTGACAATTAACACACATGGAATATTTAAAGGATCAATAAAAAGACTATAGTTTACTAAAGATGGTCTCTTCTGGGTATATGATAAAGCAGAAATGGAACGTGTTCACACAAACACACACACACACTTTTTCATGAATTTTCTTGAACCATATAGGAGATTATACTCAATTTTGAGTATTGATTATACTCAATACTAATATTGAGATTATACTCAATATTAAATACAACCTACCCCTGGGAAATATACTACTTGTGCTTTTTAATATATAGACAGAAGACAATCATGGCTTTCAGTTTTATTTCAACTCTAATGCAGTGCCCTGGTGTCCTGGAAAATTTCTGGACTGGGTTCAGAAGAGATGGGTTCCATTCCCATCTGATGGACAGTAGCTGCCTGAAACCATCAAGTCCCTCCATCTCCCTGAGCCCCAGTGCCCTCATCTGTAAAACAAAGATGTGGGAGTTTAGCGTTTCCTTAACTTCCTGATAAATTTAAGCCCAGGTGCCCATGCTTATTAAATCTACCCCTGAAATTGCTAGGCTGAACCCCTGAGATTCTGATTCGGTGGGTCTAGATGGATCCGTAAATTTTTTATTATTAAAAGTATCCCAAGTGATTCTTATCTTCAGGGAAGTTTGAGGAATTAGGTGTTCTGTATAATCCTTTCTACTTGAACATTCTATGAAATGTTATTTTGACTCTATTGATGATAGTAATATAATTTTGCAATTACTCAGTACCTTCTCTCATTGACAGCAGAATGACTAATAATACTTGCAATATGCCTGGGAGATGATACATTTCTTAATGAAACATTATAATTAAGCTCCCCCTTTGCTTTCATGGGAGAAAAAAATCCCACACAGAAATTATCATTAAATATGTTTCCCTCTGCAAGAAGTGAGGCAAATCCATGGTAACTTGGGAGGAAATGAATCATGCTCAGTTTATCCTAACTCTTATTGCTTTTAGATATTTAAAAAGGAGGGTTATACACACAGGACTAGTCATGCCGCTTTCAAGGTAAGATCTATAGCTGATCTGAATTTGAGCGGAATTAATGGCCCCCTAACAGCATGATGCCTGGCCTCACACACTTTTGTGCTTTGGCCAAAAAACCATTTAAGGAGATTATGCAGAAATAAGTAAAGGAGCTAATAAAATAGGTACTACAGTATGAAGATCTAAAGACTGTTTCTAGCATAGCAAATGAACCATGGCTGCTTCTAATAAGTTAGCAACACTCCTGCAAAGAAAGTGGCAGGCCTGTGTCAATGAGAATGTATACTGGCTACATCTTTGACTGAAATGTCTGGGGTGGGGCATAGGATGTTCCTGCTTGAAGCAAGATGAAGCTTGCTGAGACCCTGCAGTCAGAACATGAATTAGGAGAGTTCTCCAGTAGGAAATAAATGATGGAGAAACAGCCATGGCCTGGTGGAGATAATTATTTTAAGAACTTAGAGTCATTGGGAATTAAACATTTCTCAAGAAAGGATTTTGGCCCAAGCTCCAGAGCAGGTATTACACAACAGAAATTTCCACTTTCCATACTCTCTTTAGTATTTCTTGAGATGCTCAGACTAAAGACATTTGTAGGTGGGGCAAGATGCTTTCTCCATCACTGTGCTCCGTCCAGGGTTGCCTATTGAGTCTGGGTCAGCGCTGCGCCTAATTCTAAGGCGCTGAGTTTCTAATGCTGCCAATCTGGTTGCACTACCACATGAGGCTATTGCTCAATAGTCACTAGAAATGTGACTTTTCAGAATTAGGTTTTGTGTTAAGTGTGAAATACACACAGATGTTGAAGACTTGATATGAAAAAAGTAAAATATCTCGTTAATAATTTTATATTGATTGTACACTGAAATAGCAATATTTTGGATGCAATGGATTAAAGAAAACATTATTAAAATTATTTTATGTTTTTTTAATGTGGTTACTAGAAAATTTAAAATTACAACGTGGTTTGCATAACATTTCTATGGGAGAGTGCTGATCTGACATGGGGGAGTGCTGATCTGACCTATTTGGGGGATTCAGATATTTATGATGCTTGTACAGCCAGTGAGAGGCAGTATAGCACAGTAGTTAAGAGCACGGGCTCTGGGCCAAACTGCCGGAGATCCCCAATCAGGGCTGGTACTTAATTGCTGCAGGACCTAGCAAATTATTAACTTCTCAATTTCCTTACCTGCAAAATGGAAATAATAGCAATACCTGCTTTCTATGGTTGTTGAGGGTGTTAAATGAACCAATACATGTAAAACATATAGCATAACACCTGATACATGGTATTAGTAAGGGCTCAATAAATGAGAGCTGCTGTTATTATTATTATTATTATTATTACAACAAATGCACCCTTCTCGCTTTTCTATCCTCAAGACCTCAAGGGCTTGGAATCTCCAAGTTGGAAACTGTGGGTGTAACATCCACACCCATATCCCTGCTAGGAAGGCTCCCCAACTATCATTCACTGACTGTGGCTCTCAGGAATGTGGCTGAAATTTCCTCCAAAAGGAAAAAAGATGAGTGAAGCTCTCCCTATGTTCACACACACACTGATGGTGACCCTTCACTGGGTGTTTTTTTTTTTTTTCTATTTGTTTGAAGAATACTGGGCATCCTTAACTTTCAGATCCTCCTTTCTCATTTTGCCTCTTTTCTCTCCTTGCCTCCAACCGGCTACCCTGGGATCCTCTGGTTTTAAAGCTGTGAGAGGGGACTACAGATTCCTGGGGACGGGCTCTGTCCTCAGGGCCCCTGGAAGCTCCGGGCCTATCAAGGAGCTCGAACATTTACCAGGAAAGAAGCATCCTTGAAGCCGTCAGGTGACTCCTGTTAAACTTCTGGGAGGTCATTTTCCCCTCACTATTCCCTGCTACAAAAGCATAGGGAGAATAAAAAGCTTTAATAAAAAGATATCAGGGCATCTGAGGGCTCTCGGAAAGATGGCATGTTGATGTACCACTCATATTGTGTGGATGAATAAAGAAGAAAAACCCAACAGTTCAGTAATGAGCAAGCATTTATCAACCAAAATGTTTCACAAGAAAAAAAAATCAAAATGAAACCATCTAGATACAAAACCCCCTGTATTAAAAACAGAACTTACTCTGGAAGTTCATTTTTGTTTGGAACTTGCTTCTCCAATGGAATCAATATTATAAGGAATGGCTTTGATTTCAGTGGCTAAAGCCACTGCCATGGTCACAGACAGAACATGGGGGTGTAGTTGAAGAATTTGACTTAATGAAATACATAATGAGGAGGCCGGTTTTCGTACTGTAAAGTATTTCTTCCTCGTACAGCAGGATTCACCTTAGATTTTCTTAACTAATGACCTCTACAACGCCCTTTACGTATGCATTTCAAAGAAGTCAATTTACAGAAGCTTTTCAAGAGCAAGTCTCCTGGTGCACTCTGCCCACCTGAGTGGCAAGGTCACCATCATACACTTGTCTCTTGCATTGTGCCGACCCCTCCCTCCCTGACCCTCAGCACTGCAATGTGATACTTTTCTAATCGTGTTTGCTTGGTTAGTTCATAACGTCTTGAACTTACTTTTTGGTAATTTTGTCATTGCTTTTCACACTCTTAAGTGATGGCAGCTTGGTACTCTTGGTTTCAAATTCAGGACTTAATACTTTGTCAGCCCACCGATAAACCAGCACACACAACAGAACACATCTGTCTTCTAGCCTGCCCTTGCTGCTATGGTCTGGGCCGGAACTTAGGCCTCAAGCTTTTGAGGGAAGGAGCAGGAGGCTGCTGACAAGATCTGGAGAGGTCTGATTTAATGCAGCTGTCATTTCTGCCAGGAAGGTTTAGGGACACATCATTAACTGAAGACAGAAAAGGTGAGGCACCTGTGCGCATCTAAGAAGGCAGCCAGGGCTTTTAGGGCAGAGTCACTCAGAGGAGGTCTGGAAGCCACCTGTATCAGAGGCGCCTGGAGAAGTGTTAAAATGCAGAGTCCTGGGCCACACATCCAGCCTGCTGACTCAGGAGGCTGGCGGTTTAACAAGCTCCCCCGGTGAAACTTACTAAAAGTTAAGAACTTCTCAACAAAAGTATCAATACCTTCCCCACTAATTTCTTTTCTACCTGCTACAAGTTTCTCTCTCCCCTTCACTGAAGATGAGATTTTTATGTGAGGGTTTCCTGAGTCCCAAGCTGACTCCATGAATTGGTAAGGAGAAAAACTCACAGAAGCAACTCACAGACTCTGACTTCCTTTACAGATCACTTCCTTCCTTCCTTGTCTGTTCACATCTTTCCGACTCAGCATTATCATTTAAAGACCCATTAGGTAGGTTATGAACTGGTACATATTTTACATGCATTATTTCATTTAATCATTGAATCAACCCTTAGAAGAAAGTACTGTTATTTTTCCCATTTTACAGATGGGGAAATAGAGACTCAGAGAGACAATTATCTTCCAGAATGTCAAGGAAGTAGTGGAGCAGGATTTGAGCCAAGGTTTGCCTGAGTCAAAGCTCATTCTCAGGCTTCCCTGGTGTCTGGGAGTCCGCCTGCCGATGCGGGGGACACGGGTTTGTGTCCTGGTCCGGGAAGATCCCCCATGCCGCGGAGCGGCTGGGCCCGTGAGCCATGGCCGCTGAGCCTGCGCGTCCGGAGTCTATGCTCCGCAACGGGAGAGGCCACAACAGTGAGAGGCCCGCGAACCGCAAAAAAAAAAAAAGCTCGTTCTCTTAGACTGCTATGCTTCTCTTCCCTGTCAGTCTTTCCTAAAAACATACCTTTTGCTTTCATTGCATTTAATTGGTCCACCTTTCTACAATTCATCAGCCAGCTTTCAGGGATTGGTACAAAAACACTTCTCTTGTTCTTTGGTCTTAATAAGAGGCGTTGGAACATATCAAACCTTTCAACAGGTATCTTTCAGTCACTGGGAAAGTAGAGGCACTCCATCAAAATTTGGAAATGTCTTTCCTGGCAAGCTACCCAGAGCAACTTTCTGGTTGTTTTCTCCTCTCCCATGTAACATCTCTTACCATTGGCAAGGGAAGGCATGTCACCCACCTTTCTCATTAATGCTGTGAATGATGGTTTTCCCTTCGTTATCTGTAGTTATTAGGAATGTAATAAGACATTCATTTTCTCCTCGCAGAGAACAGGAAACAGAACTATCCTTTGAGAAATCTGTAGATAAAAGAGTCATTCATTAGGTTAAATGAGATTCCAAAAGAGATTTTTTTTAAAGCAAAGTAGCACTGAGTTTTATTATACAAATAGGAATTTTCAACATTACAGAATAGGAATAGAAAAGACATAGAATTTTCCCTATCCACTGAGATTTTAGTTTCTACTCCTGTTCCAGAAGAACAGTTCCAGGTGTGGTCAGTCAGGACTGACCATCGAATGCACCCATCAAAATGATGGTGGGAGGATTTCAGTAGAATGAAGTACTTCAAGGCAGGTACCCTTAGCTGTCTTGGGAATAGGATGGCTCTGATTATGGTAATGAGGAAGCTATACGTTCTCCTTGGCTGACAGCATCTGGGAGGAAGCTGAGATTATATTTCAGAAAGGGACTACACAGTCCAAACTGATAGTGGTATTTCTAAAGGGGTCTTTCCCGCAATGGCATAGTCAAGATTGTTGGCCACATATTGTCAAAACAGTAAATATAAATTAATATGAGGAAATGGAAAGTGAAGTGTTATGTAGCTCAGGGACCACCAGGATAAAGGTAAATCCCAGAATAAAAGGAGACCAGGATGACAGTGGGCCTACCACTCAGTATAGCCCTTTTCTCAATTAAAAAAAATTCAGTTTTCCTCTTTTCCAAGTAGAAGAAAAATGTTGAGCTTAGGCAAGAAGCAGAAAATGAATGTCATGACCGAAATTGATAATATAGTAAAATGGTCAGTCTAAGATGCTAATACTATTTATGAGCCATTTTAGTGATCTGGTACCTATGCCAAAATTACATAGGAGTTTTCTAATTAAAAAAACAAAAAACTTGCTTAAAGTTCTCTTATCTTCTAAGTTAGAGACTTTTTTAATGATACTGTTACAAACACTTTTTTTCAGAAACCTGTAAATAGAATGACCTTTTGCTCTTATCCTAAAATTTTAAGACATATGATCCAAAATTAGTATATTATGACACAGTGGGTCAGAATACAAAACTGGGACTGTCCCAGATAATCTTGGACATAGTCTTGTTAGACCTATAACTTTTCTCATTAGCTTCAACATAAAAAGATTTTAATAAAACAGAATCTACATGTGTTCCTCTGATTCTAACAAAGAAAAATTAAGTAATAGTCTATTTTTTGGTTCAACAATGCTATCGCCATAGCAAGATAGAAAATTAAGTTGTTTTTGCATTTAATTTCTAAGTTAAACATCTCATGCCAGAGTCCGTAAGAAGCATGCCTGTATTATCTATCACAACAGGGACTAGTAAAACATTTGGCATTATTAATAAGATTTCAGAGGATAAATTTAAGTGAACAAACTGTCTTTGAATCCATTAGAAGCATCTATTTACATAGGAATATTAAGAAATCTAATTACAAATTATTCTCAGCTGGTCCTAAATGTTTACCATCATCTAAATCACCTCAGAGTTCTGCAGTGATGGATTCCAGGGACCCACCCTGGCTCTTCTGAGTTGAGAAGTCCGTGGTTAGGACAGGAGTTTGCATTTTAGTGAATTGTTAACAGTATTTTTAAGGAGGTGATTCTGATGAAGAGGTTTGGGCACCTCTGGGCAGCATTTGATTAGTGAAATTTGTGATATTTCATGTGTTTGACAGCAACAGAACTGTATATATAATTCATACTTCGGTCATTTTTAGATGACCTCCACCACACATTCTCCTACCAAACCACCCAGTTAGCAAGGATTCATGAAGTCTCCGGGAATATGCTTTTTTTTTTGTTTTGGAGTGTTCTTTTCCTTCCCTCCCCGTCTCTGCCGTGACAGTGGACACCCGCCCTGTTCCTCTCAAACTTACTTAATGGAACATTTTATTCTCAGGTAGAAAATATGTGGACAGCTCATAATACTCCTTTCAGTAATATTAATCCTGCTTTTTTATTTTCCCTTAAAGAGCTACACTGAAGCACAGGGAGGCTTAATTTACTTGGCCAGGATTTTTAAAGTTTTAATGGAACCGCTAATATGACCTTTGAGTCACGACTCCCTTCTTGCTTTAATTACTTCACCACTCCTTTGCATGACTGTTATGACTCTAGATTTAGCCTGTTTTGTAGTGTTTGGGTATTAAAATGCATTATTGAATGTGCAGTGAAAAGGTCCAGTTTGGGCTGGAGATTTGCATAATTAGCTGCTAAGGTTTTCTTTTGTTGGTTCATTAGAAATGGACCTTTCTTTTTTACCCACTTTTATGAGTGCTAGCAGTGCTGTTCTAGAATAATACGATGAAAATAAGATCTCAGGCAGTCCGTGAAATCATACTTAGAAAAGGAAGAAATGTGAGAATGTAGGTGAAAAGGCTGGGGTCTGGGAAGGTCCAGAAAAGATGTGGAAAATATAAACTGTCTGCACCATTGAATCAAGATAACCATGTGTTTAAGACCTCGCCTTTGGGGCTGAGGCAGTAGTTCTCAGAGAAAACAGTTTCCCCAGGGGGGGAAAAAAAAAGAGTTCTGTGGTCAAATAAGTTTGAGAATCCCTCCTTACTCTAATTCCTCCCTTTGCTTCTCCTGCAAATTCACAATGCACATTTAATTTAATATACAAGACAACTATCAGTCTTGCAAAAAAAACAAAAAGCTTAGCTTCCCATTTACAAAGTTTATATGACCATGGGTGCTTTTGTCCATTGAACACTTTCAGAACTAGTGTTCCATGGAACACACTTTGAGTAACAATGCTCTGAGTACATGAATATTGGGGTAAATTAAAAACTTCTACTTCAGTAAAATGGAGTGAATAAAGTTAAACCATATGTCCTTAGAATTACTCACACAAGTCACCATAGCACAGGTGAGGAATAATTTCTTCAGATTATGAAGTTTATGGTTATCTTACTTTACTCTCCATGTCCTTATTAGGGGGAGAATGGGCTGATAAAAGACCCCATGGAAGAGCAAATATGTTGTGATAATTTCAAGATAATATGATCAATAACATAACTGGACGAGTAACTTGAAATAGGACTTATAAAAAGGCCCATTAGAAGAGTGACTTTTTTAATTCACAGGCTGACAAAGATAGTTTTTCTCTCGAATTCATCAAGATTAGTGCTTTAAATGGTACTGGTAATCCAATTATTATTTTTGATTTCTGAGCTAGAAATAGTTGTAGTCCCCTATTTTGAAGGTAATTTAGTCAATTATATAAGAAAAATAATGCAAAAATTTTAAATGCCACTTGAGAATCTTGTCTTCCTCTCAAATCCAAGCATTTCTGATAACCTATACTCAGAAAACTGTGTATTTAAATATAGTAATTCCCTGTTCATGATTTACATGTTTCCAAGGTTTACTTCTTTTTTCCCCTCAGCACATTAGATTTCTCACGCTGCTAGTCAATTCAGTTCTAGTCATTTGCAGGGCATTTTCTGCAATTTTTAGTCATTTCTTTAAAACACTTGGTAAATATCCCAACTGTGTGCTGTGAAATGAAGCCAGAAGGATATGCTGAGATTTTGTATGAGTTACTAATGTGGACAGGCTACAAATCCCACTTTACTCGGTGCTTCTACTGCATCTCACCTTCGGTATTAGTGTAAGGTACATACCGTCTTGTCCAATTTATGGTTATTCGGCATATTTATCTGAGGCACCAGAAAAGCACAGGCAAGGGGTTTCATGAGCACTAATCATGCCCCTCCACACAGGGTTATTTAACTATGCACAGTCAGAAACCTCAAGTTTAAAACAATGTTGGTAAGTTTCAAAACAATATAAGTATCACTAACTTATTTCACTTTGGAAATGGATTAATTTCTGTATTCTAGCTTCGTCTATTCAAGATACATATCCTAGAGTGTCATAAATGATCGTCTTGGTTATCCCACTCCTCCTGAGATGCACCGTGGCGGTGCCTCTGAGGCGTGCAGAACAACGTCCCTACCTGAGCAGCAGGGGTAAGGCAAGGAGTTTGTGATGATGGAAAAACAAATCCCCCCAGATGGTCCCTTTGGGAGAAGTCAGTCATCGGCTTTGTTTTAAAGTTCACAAGTTATTTTTTAAATGCATTACCAGCTAAAATACAACCAATTTACAGATTTGAGATAACATCTTGCCATTAGAAAGAATCTGATTTTAAGTAAGTAACTTCAAAAATGGCAGGTGGAAGCAAGAGCAGAGTTTGCTTAGCAGTTAAAGGTAACAGGCCCTTCTCGTAGTTTGGGACCAAGGCAACAAGGAATTAAGGATGACCATGTAATGCCTATGTTTGGAAAGCTGGGAGTAAAAGCATATGCAGGGGAGGGCAGGAAAAATGGCCACTAACCAGAAACTGCCTGGTGTCTGAGAGTTGCTGTCAGAAAACCCATATTATACCTTACTTTGTCCTATCATGAAATAAGATAATCGGACGATAGAGGATGATTTCAGGTTAGGAGGTTAACATTTAGCTATTTCTTCAATCTTCCACTCTTCTAATTCAAAAAAATATAGCATTCTGGAATTCTCTCCAATTGCATGTGTTAAGCAGAGATGAATTTGCAACAGAGCAAATAGCATAGCCGGGACTTTAAATTGCTTGTCTCCCAAACCATCAAGTCTTTAGCCTTCTGGAATGCATTTACTCTTAGAAATGGATGCGAGTGAATTAACACCCTAGTACAAATGAGGTCGAGCTACTGAAGAGCCCTCCACCGAATTTCTGCCTCTCCAAAACTGTGCAAAGGAAAGGAAAGCAATTTCAAACAAGTAGAACCTTCTTCTTCGTTGATGGTCGCACCAGCTAATTTGCATTTGTCAACACAGTCTTCTCCGGCCTGGCCATCTGCAGACAGGTAGCATTCAATGCAGCTCCTGTGAACATTATTCAACAGAGTTGATCAGTTTGTGTTGGTGGAAAATAGATACGCAGCTGGGATGTTGCTTTAATGCTGTTACTATGGTTCTGGCTATAGGAGTGTCTCAGAGAGGATATTGCGTTTCGTTACTTTCAGAAAGATGGTTGGGTGACGTCCAAGAGGAAACTCCTTTATTCTGAATTCCGTGCAGTAATCAGTGTTCCATGAGCCAGCCTTGATAATAGCTACTATCCTCATTCATCTGTACTGATTGCTTCTGATTGGTTAGATTAAAATTTTTTTCCCCCAACAACAACAAAAAACCCAATTATTTTGGTATTTGATTTAGCTATATTTTCATTAAACATTTTCCTGGGAAGGGTTTATGGTACTAGACAAAGTGTGACTTTCTTAATAGAAATGGTCTGTGTTTTAACAAGAATTCTCATATGTCCTGAATGACTATTTTAAAGATTCACTTTTCTGTAACCCTTTTGAATGCGTCCAAGCCTTGATAGGGGTATTTTCAAAAGCTGAGGACTACAGCCTGGGTCCTCATTAATGCAGGTTTTTAAATAAAGGATTGCTACTTATAGAAAAGTGCATTTCCAAGAACATAGCCCAGGAATTAAGCCACTCTAATGATGTCTACACAGGAGAGTAAACGTAGACCCTGAATTAATCCCGTGCTGACAATCACTTTACAGATGGATAGTGTTTGGAGTAACCCGAAGCTGCAAGTTTTCTTACTGTGGGCACACATTATGCTGGCCCAGGAAAGGTGTGCTCCTCTAAGCGCTGGAAACATTCCCCACGCCCACCCTGCCTCACCAACTCTCAGCTGAAACAGCACTTTCTTAGGCAAGCCTTCCCTGATCCTTATCAGTTAGTTCCCTCGTAGTGGAAGCTTCTGAATGCCTCTGCTGGAAGGGTTTAGGAGCAGCAATCTACGTGGAGTAGGGGTAGCAGTCTTACCTGGAAGTGGTCTTTGCACTGCAAGCACACGGCACGTATCTGGGTTATATATTTACTTGGAGTGGTTTTGCAGTGGGGCTGCTTGAGATTGCGAAAGCCCTTGAAGGCTCTACACCTCTGTGCATCCCGCTGATGGCCGCCCGAGCTAGTCTGGTAGCTTTATCTCCTGCCATAGAGTTCCACTGCACCCTCTCTATCCCTTATTGTAACTGTTAGCCCAGATATCGTTATAATTACTTTTTAAAATGTTCTGTCTTTCCCAGTAGATGCTCAGCAGCTGTGACAGCAGGAACTGTAACTGTTTCAGTATCACTGTATGTCTATGGCCTAACATGATTCCTGGCTTATAGTAAGTACTTAATACCTATTTGATAAATAAGTGCATGAAAGAATAAATAGAACGGTTTCACCTCAAAACTAACAAACACCAAGGGGATCACTCTACCCGATTTCTCAAATTCAAACTACTTGGACTATTAATTTCATGTCTTATAAACCAGATTTAAGATTGAATTATGTTTGACAAAGAAAACAAACTTCTGGTTACCAAAGGGGAAAGGGGAAGGGGAGAGATACATTAGGAAGTTGGAATTAACATACACACACGACTATATATAAAATAGAAAACAACAAGGATTTACCGTATAGCACATGGAACTATATTCAATATCTAGTAATAACCTATAATGGAAAAGAATCTGAAGCTGAACACCTAAAACTAACACAACACTCTAAATCAACTATAGTTAAATAAAAAAATTTTTCAAAGAAGATTGAATCATGTTTACAGAGAAGATAAAATAGAAAAATAATAGAAGAAATACCTTGAAATGACATTTTATATTAAATCCTATTCAAGTAAGTCTAACCTTGCACCCGTGCTTCTCTTGGCATATGTCCAGGCACAGTGACAGAGAAGTTCTGACACCTTGGATAGTGAGCAACCACTGAGTGAATATTGATACTGATTTTCTTACTTTGTTTACATTGGAAATGCACATGTCCCCATTTTAGGTACCAGAGTTAATGAAAGTATGAACTACTTAAGCACGTTTGCTGTATAATATATTATACCTGCAATGTCCTAACACAGCCAATTTGGAGATTTGCTTCACTTAACCTGCAAATGTTGCCCCGCTTTCATTAAGAAGTTAACTGCCAAGCAAAGAAACTTTTTTTTGTTTTTTTACTGGAAAATAAAAACAATGCAGTTGTTTTGTTGCTGTTGTTGTTCACATTGTATAAAAGAAAGTGTCAGTCACAATAGCTGTGTAGAATGACAACCAAAGAAAGGTGCCAAAGAGCATGAGTGGTAAAGAAGAGGGAAGGAATGGAAAGCCAAGATCATCTTTCTGCCTCTTTGCCTTTATGAGTTTATAGATAGGAATGAATCAGTAAGGTCAGGCTATAAACGTCTAGATAAGAAAGAAGCTTGTCTGTTTCCCTTAAAAAAGTACTGAATGTGAGTGTCCTCAGTCTACTCCCAGGGCATTCCTGATGTGTGGTTGGTACTGTAAGGGAGAGACTGTCGATGTTATCAGCGTGGGACATCAGCTCAGCTTCCCGGCTAGGCTCTCTTGCAGAAATGTGACTTTGTGGTCCTGGATCATCAGCGCTGAGAGGCAAGGGAGAGGCTGACGTTCCAGGCTGACGATCGCAGGGGCCCTGCAGGTTTGTGTGTTTTAATGGAGGCTTGGAGACCAAAGCCAGCAAGAACAATCTGAGGTCTGAGTGTATAAAACGTCATTATAACTTTGATCACCATGAACCCTATGGACAGGAAGGACTGGTGAGCGTAGAGACATTACCATTTAGAGTTACAGGGATCGCCACAGGTGGGACAACGTTCGCAGGTGGGTCCCGAGGCTCCGGGGTTCGTGCAAACGCACTTGCCGCACACACAGCCCCCTCGCCCGCTGCAAAGCGCCCCGTCTTCGGAGATGCAGGGCTCCGTGCTGGTGGTGCAGTTACAGTACTCGCCCGTCCAGCCGCTCCTGCACACGCACTCGCCGCAGTCACAGTCGCCGTTATCTGCAAAACAAAGCCCTGGGTTTCTTAGGGCTAAAGCCACTTCTGGATCTTGGGGGCCATCTTTTCTCTTTGCCTTTGAACACCATCAAAAAGACAAGAAAAAAACGAGAAAAAAAGTCAGTGCGTGTGTGTGGGTGCTGGCGGGGGGGGAGTAAGCGTAGATAGATTTTATGGCACGTATTTTGCGAACTGTGTATATTCATTGATCTGGTCTCTTAACTGAACCAACTTGATTGCCTGATGTTATATCCAACAGAATTTATAACCAGATGAAATAAGATAGTCCAGAAGCCTATAATAGCTACTTGGTGTGTGTGTGCAAGTATGTGTGTGTATATACAGTTGGCGCTTGAACAACGCATGGGTTGGGGCACTGACACACCCCGCCCCCGCCCCACTCTCACTCCTCCCCCCAGGCCAAAATCTGAGGATAACTTTGGACTCCCTCAACTCTTAACTACTAACAGCCTCCTGTTGACTGGAAGCCTCACTGATAAAGTAAACAGTTGATTAACACGTATTTTGTACGTTATGCGTATCATATACTGTATACTTACAATAAAGTGAGCTAGAGAAAAGAAAATGTTATTAAGAAAATCATAAGGAAGAGAAAATACATTTACAGTACCATACTGTATTTATCAATGCCGTAAATTTACAAGATGAATCATCTGGCAGTACCTACATCAATATTGTCTTATAACGCTGTAGATATTATACAACTTACCAACATTAGACATCAAAAATGAAAAGATAATGTGAAAAAGAAATTCATATTTATTTATAGGTATAGCTATTCATGCCTTGATAATGAAGAAGCAGCAATATGATTGCTTTATGGTAGCCTAGTGTAATTGACATAATTGCTTCCCAGTAGCCTAGCCTATACACCAACGAATGAATTGTTAAAAGTGTTTATGGCATACAGTATTATAGACATATTCATATAGAAGCATGATTACATTTTCTAAAAAACCACTTACCTGTAATGGTAGGCTGATATGCAGTTTGTCCAATTATGAGAAAGGCATACTGTACAGTAATATAATGCTTTGAAAGCAAAGTTATAAAACAGTAAGAAAACTAACACATTATTAATTTTATATTAAATATCACTCACCTTATGCCTATGTAAGAATAGACTAGTATCTATATATACTGTATGCATTCATGACATGCCTAAATATTTTTTTGATAATTCTGGCTATGCAGTTCATCTGTGAGTATGTTCAAATTGTTGCAAATCTCCAAAAATTTTTCCAATATATTTATTGAAAAAAAACTTGCACATAAGTGGACCCACGCACTTCAAACCCGTGTTGTTCAAGGGCCAACTGTGTGTGTGTGTGTATATATATATATATATGTAGTTTTTAAAATTTTTTGCTTTCAATTAAGATGCCATAGGATAGACATACAAGATAGACTTTAGTAACCCCACCTCTACATCACTCAAGCTGAGTAATCATGAAAGCCTCATCTATAAAGTAGAGGGAATAAAAGCTGCTTCCAATGGTTGTGGTCAGATGAGATAACATGTAAATCTCCTAGCTTTGTATTCACCAACTAGATGTCCTACAGGCATACAGTGAGCGCCCAACAAATTCATTTATTTAACAAATTTTAATTGAGCATATATCATGTGCCAAAGATTGTTTTAGGCTTGAGGATACAAAATTAAATAAGACAAGGTGGCTGAGCTTATAGCTTA
The DNA here is from genome assembly GCF_963455315.2 of Globicephala melas. NCBI lineage: Eukaryota > Metazoa > Chordata > Mammalia > Artiodactyla > Delphinidae > Globicephala > Globicephala melas. Next base: position 71,006,525 of record NC_083320.1, on the reverse strand, counting down.
GTCTAGGAGACAGGCAAATAGATACTACTGCTAATAAGTACAACGTGATAAGTGCTATACACACAGAGGAAGTTTCCAAATTAGACAAGAGATTTGGGGAAGTTTCCAGAGGAACTGATGCTTGAGCTGAATTTGGAAGATAAGGATAGAAGAAGAGGGTTACGTGCATTATAAGCAGAGAAAAAAGCATAGGTAAATGACAGAAGTGTGTAATCACGTGACCTGCTTAATACCCATAGTAAAGTCACATGAATAAAGCCAAAGGTGTGTATGGGGTGTCCGTGAGGATAGGAGGAAAAGGTCAACAAAAATCAGAAATCACATCATGAAAAGCTTTATGGACTAAAGTAAGAGGTTTTATCCTGAAAGTTATGAAATTTTAAGTAAGGGAGAGAGCTGAAGAGATAGATATGTGTCTAGAAATGTCCTGGCATCAGTAGAGAGAGTCAAACTAGACACCGAAAAGCAAGGAGGTTCTCCTAGCAATAGAGGCAAGAAGATATGGGGCCCTGAACAGTGTCCATGGGAATGCAGAGGAAAGGGTTCAGGTGAAATTCACTGCATGGGGTGCCCAGGGCGGTGGGGGAGGGGAAGAGAGAGGATGGAATCCTCCCCAGGTCACCCCCCTGGGCTGCTAGCTGGATGGAGCTGCTGTTAACTGCCCTGGAATGGAAGTAACTCATGCGGTGCCTTATCCCCAGTGCCTGGCACAGAGAGTGCTTAATTGTTAAATGAATAGATTGTTCTGAGGCAGAGAAGAAAGAGCAGCTTAGGATGGGGAAGACGATGAGTTCATTTTTGGTTCTGTTGAGTTTGAGGGACCCATGGGTGGTTGAATACGTATATATAGCCCTGAAGTTTGGGGTTTGGAATCCACCAGGGACAGATGGCAGTTGAAGCTGATGTGGATGAGATCATCTAGGGCAAGCAGATAGAGTGAGGAAATCCCTGGAGAGCATCAGCATTTAAGATGTAATCAGAGAAAGGGATCCTCACAGAAGAGGCTGAGAGACAAGAGCGGCTCCTGAAGAGCTCCTGAAGAACTGGCCACAGAGTACCGTCCGAACTACTGTAAAATGTTAAATAAAGTGTTTCAGGTAAATGGGCTCGTGTGCTCTTTCATAATATTTTTTGGGTGCCTGCCATGCCCAAGATCCTAAATTAGCTTTTGCTGTTCCAAACAAACAGCATTTACTTACAAATTTCATAACTGACACATTTCTTCAGAAAAGGAAAAGCGTACCAGCCATCGCCTCCCAAGTTTTGCTCTTTGGCAACATTCCAAAGGCATGTGGGCATGGTGGCGGTGGTTGAGTACATAGTGGGTGAGTGCACAGGTGTAGAGCCAGACAGCACATGTTTGGGTCCTGGCTCTGGTACGGGCTGGGACAAGTTGGGAAAATTACTCAACCTTTCTATGCCTCAGTTTCCTCATTGGTAAGGAGGGGTTATTAATAGCACTACTTCATCAGATTGTTATGATGATTACCTGAGATAATATATAACAATGTTTAGAACAGTGCTTGGCCCATAAATAAGCAATATATAAGTTATTATCATTACTCCTAAACACTATCCAGTAAGAAGAATCTGATAGCAAAATTATCCATCAGTATTAAAACTCCTGTAATTATACTGAAAACCAAACAGATGTAAAAGAAATCACAAGTGAGGCAGGTTTCCATTTGTAGGAGACGCTGCCATGTTCATTGTAGAAAGAAGCATTCTGGGTTTTCTCTTGTAAACTTTGGTCTAGAAGGTCGTTACTTTTCTATCTTCATGACCTGGCCTTAAGAGACATGGAGTAGGAAATCACAGAACAAAGGGTAAACCACAAAGATTTTGAAGCTGGATTCTGACTTCTCCTGGTGTATATGTACCTGTATCTATATCTATATCTATATTTATATATCTACATCTGTATCTGTATCTGTATCATCTATATCTATATAGAGAGGGTAATATAGTAATTTGTACATATATATACTAAAAAGACTTACACTTCTCTAATGAAAGATGACTTGAAATTTATCTGGATCCATGACATTAAGACTGCATTTCATAACCTATTTAACTCATAATTGAACTAATTAATTCAAAGCTAAGAATAGTTAGTTTATTTAGGCCAAAACCATTCATTTAATTTTTATATGTAAGCTGTCCTCTAAAGCACAATTGCTTTTTGTTTCTTCCTCAGCAAGAGGGGAAACTTACTTTCATGATAGGGGGGTGATTTCCACATTGAAGTTTATTCTGAAAAATGTATACGGTATATAAATATTGTCAAATGAAATGTGCACTTCCAAAGGCTTTGAGAATGCCCAAGTGTATCACTGCATATAAGAATTCCTTGGCAGAAATTTTAGAAAACCCTTCCAAGAGCTCCTTTCAGAACTTAGAAACCCTCCCTTTCTGTGGGCCTTCCAGAACCATTAACCCAGTCACACATGTTGTTAATCGATATCCACAAACAGCCGATTATCTAAGGTACCTGTTCATACAACAATAACAACAACAACACAACTTCATAATGGCTTCATGTAGAGGCAAGACGATAACCAAAGGTCAAGAAAAAATTATCAGGCTCTTTTGAGAGGGAGATATCTTTCTGGAATGCCATTGACTGATAACTCAGTGCACAATGGCAGGAAGTTTTTTCTGTAGTGCTGTTTGCCTGTTAGAGTTTCCAGTCTCTTAGAATCAAAATTTAAATGACTAATGGAATTTGGGCAAGGGAAAAATCAATGGAGCCCTCTATCTTTGAGTGCTTACAGATGGATGGAAGAAGGTGCATGAAAAGAACATTGTGATAATGGCCCTTCAGAGAAGCAGCACATTGCAGAGTATGTTGGTTGTAAAATAAGTGAGATTTACATGAGAAATGAGGCTGTAGCATAGTCAGGCCTCTGTGACAAACAACAGCAACAATAGCTTGTGTGTTCACAAGGCCAGGATCAGTTTTATCCCTACACTAAGCACAATGCCAGGCACATAGTAGGTGCTCCATTGCTCTTCGTTGAATTTGAATGACTGTACTTTTGTTATACCTTTTAAAAGAGAAAGTTACTAATAATAGAGGAACATCCTTTGAGATGTTACTGAACATAAAAAAGCATTCGAGAAACAGTCATGGTTGGGGATGGGAAAGTACCCCAATGTATGAAGGAAATGGGCATTGGTGAAGTTTTCTGAGTCCAAATGAAAAAAAATTGTATTTTCTAAATAGAATTTCTTTAGCGATCACTGTATCTGATTCAAAGAGAGGCACTATTGTCAGACCATCTGAACTACAAATACACAGATCAGGTTGACTCTGAATCTATGTCTGTCTGCATGCGTGACACAAAATAAACTGAAACACCACCAAAAAATGGGAAGAACTGTGTTGTTGAACATAACCCATCGATTTACACAGCCTTAGACCTCTGACTTCAGATCTAAAGGGTGAAATACAGGTGGGGTCATAATTGCTGTTATACTGTATTTGATTACACTTTGGAGTTTTTTTTTGGAAAGGCAATTTCAAATGTCTTAAACACATATTTTATTAAAGATTTCTATTAGAAATGCAATCTGGGGTTCTGCTGAATAGATTCTTTTCAAGACTTGGTGACGGCCTCTGGCTTCAGGCTGTGTTCTGTCTGCATTGTGTGAAAAGAAGACCAATGTGGGTTTGGAAACACACCCATTAGATAAGGAAAAACACCTTTGAATGAAAGGGGAGAGAAATGTGTCTCAATCTGGACAGACCCTAAACTTTTCACTCTTTGGTGGGGAAGAAAGAAGGCAGCCTCAGAGGAGTCTATTGGCAGCAACAGCAAAAGCCAAGAAATGAAACGGAGGCGCACTTCTAAGGGTATCAGATGTTTTTCAAAGGCCTTTTTCCCTGAAAATCAGTCTCTTTTATATGTTCCTGACACTGTGGTTTGAAAACGTAACTTGCTTAGTTTTCTGTAAAGATAATGGCTTTCTGTTTTGAAAAGCTATCTGCTCACACACTGTGAAAAGAAAAAAAAAAGCCATGAGCTTAAATTCAGCAGTCGGTTACGATTTCAATTGTAACACAAATCTGTATCATTTAAAAGTATAATTAACACATTTGTAATTCTTGTCTGACTAGATTGTACTTAAATACGTATGTGCATCTCTCAGAATGATTTTATAATAGTCATGTTATATGTAATATAGCTTTAAACTAAAGTGATTTTTACTTCTACAAAGGATATTAGAACATAAATATTTCTGCTACTTAAAATTTTTCTCAGTCTCAAAAAATTCCAAGGATTTTTCATTTTTACCCTTTCCATAACCCTCTTCACATATGTCCTTATTCATCTTTATTATACCCTGTGCCTAACCTAGTATCTGTTACCTAACAGGTGTTTAATGAATATGCATGGGTGAATGAAGGCCCTGAAAGTGCATTTAGAATTTTTGTGTCCCTCGTCCTTTGCAGTATGCTCCTTAAGTAGCCTGGCTTTTTATCTTTCCAAAGTAATAAGCATTTAAGAGTTGAGTCAGATACCAAGAGTCTGATCCAGAATAGTCTGGAAGATAATGGAGTTCGATTACATGCAGTTTTGTGGCGTCTGGGTAATAACCAAAGAGAAGGCATCCGCCTTTTACCTACTTACTCCCAGGGAAATAATAATAGAGATGTAAGTTCAGCTGGCAGAGATCTCACCCCTAGGGAATGTCAGAGCCAGACAAAAACATAAGGGAAGGTCAGTTACCTTAGTCTGAAGGTCAACCCACTCAACTGATCAGCAAACATTTATTGAGCACCTGCTGTGCCCAGGTGGCTGTGGAAGGTGCAAAGGATGCAAAGCCCTTCCTTGATACGTACAAGGTCGCCCTGTAAGGTGGATTTGGACATGGCCTACCTCCACAGAGCAGCCCTCTGTGTCTCACGCAGGAGAAATTGTCACACTGGCAGTAAGGGCCATAAATGGCTCCATAGGGGGACAAGTGGCAGATGCACTGCCCGCAGTAGCAATCGCCTCTTCCGCTGCACGCGGGGAGTTCCGGGGCCTCCTTGCAGGAGTCGGTGCTCAGCGTGTCCTCCCCACACTCGCAGTGAGGACCCATGTGGCCAGGGTGGCAGGCGCACACTCCACACTGGAAGGAGCCGTTTCCGTTGCTGCATCTGGAGCTGTTCACCTCCACTTCCTTCTGACAGTCACAGCTGCATTCTGGACTGACAAGGATCTCCAGGGCGTCCCCCAGCCCCACAGGCTTTATGACAATGTGCCTGCTTCTTCTCTCACAGTTTGGTATACTCACAGTCACGTTGAACGAAGCCTGGAAAAAAAGAAAATACTAATTATCTTCTGCTAGCCACCAATATGCATGGGAAGAAACAAAGCTGCTTGGGGATCAGCTTTGCGAAAGCATTTATTAGGAAATCTTTGAAAATCGCTTTTGAAATTCTTGAACGGAAAAGTCTAGCTTCAGTGCACTAAGGTAACTTCTGACAGATCATCTAGATGTTTTTTCAGATGACCTATGAGCCGTCTACTTACTGTGTCTCCCACCTTCATGTGAGAGCATTTCTTTTGGTGTGGAAAGGGGGTCCCAGTATTACAGACAGCTGTGAATGACAGGTTGAGTCCTTCTGTGTCTCCTAACACCTCCAGCTCCACCTCAGACCGGAGTTCCTTTAGATAAGACATAAAGAGTTGAATGAAGTCACAACCAAAAAATAGAGCCAGAAGAGAAGAATCTGTGAATCATGTTCATTAAACAACAAATAAATAAAATTAAATTGGGTCTGAAAGGAATTCACCATATCACCAATCAAGCAAAAAAGCAAGCAATACACACACACACACACACACACATCATATTTTATCGAATCTAAGATGCCATCAATTCTAAGATACACCATTATTTTATGACAAGTAAACTATGACAAAATACCTCGAGATCGTTTGGCACTCCATATGAATCAAACCTGTCCGTCTATCATTGCTTTAAAAATTATTTTATCCATTTTGAGGGTTGGAAAAATTTCTCCAGTCCTGAATTGCATTGCTTGGCATATAAAAGGCAAATCTTTTGCTGTATCTCAGTAACAAAATATAACAATAGCTTGCTTTACTTGTATCCTACATATCATCATTTTTAGGTCCCATAAAGCAGCTGGTTGTTACTTTATAAGGAATACAGATCATTCCTCCAACAATGAATATCTGCTTCACTGATATCAGTATTTGTTTCCCTCTTATTCAGTTTTGGTACATTTCTGCACAAACAATAACTTTTCAGTATCGAGTCATAGTGCAAACCTGGAAGATATTTTAAAATAGCAATTGAACTCAACACTACCAACAGTGTACTTAACGAATTGAAGTGGCAATAACACATACAGTTACTGCCAAGATTATACATGTGCAGACCATGAAAACTACATTGTGACTTCCATTCTGTTGAAAGCATTGGTAAGACATGACTAATTATAAAATGTATCCCAATTTTAGAGATGTTAAAATGTGAGAGAAACTGTGCCTTGAAATCAGTGCTGGAATTTATAGAGTCCCTATTGTACATTTAGTATAGAGCCAGGTCTGGGGGAATGGGTATAAGACAGGATTTCTGCCCTCGAGATGATCATCTTGCTGAAAAAAATTAGGTGGAACCAAGTGAAGCAGTTAACGTACAACGTCAGTCAATGTACCATTAAATTAGAAAAAAAAAAATTGTGTAATACATAAGGGTTTGGGAGAGTTCAGGAAAGAGGGCTGTCAGTGAAGACTGAAGTATTAGAAGACTAGTCCTTAATGGCTGTGTTGGATTTAGATGTGTGGAGGGGATGACAATGGTATTTCAGGCGAGGGGACCAAAAGAGAGAAAGCTCAGTGCCAGGAGTGGGACAGAATGGAGAAAAGAGGGGCTCAGCCCAAGCCTGCACCCCTACTGTCCGGGGAGACACCAGACCACAAAGAACCCTGAGGTTTGGAGAGATGAGTTAACACCTGCGGGAAATATTCCATGAAGCTTTTCAGCAGGGGCCTGATTTACTGAAAAGGCAGCTGCAGGGAGGTTTTCTGGAAGGCATGTGCAGGACAGGCCAGAGGAGAGGACAGGAAGATTTAAGTCAAGGAGGCTGGCATGTTGCTACACTCACCACGCCTGAGGCGTGAGGAGCAGGGATGCAGTGGCTGGGATATGCGATGACGGGGCTGGAAGAGGGGAAGACTAGATACAGGGCGTGTGGGTGATGGCAGAGGGGTACGTAGAGGCAACGTTTCCCAGGAGGAAGAATGTCAAGGAAGGGGAAGGGAGAGCTGCTGTTTGGGGAAAGCTAGTGTTATTATTCAGACCTTCTTTATTCCTCTTTCTTTTATAGAAGTTTGTATTTGGGGGACTTCAAAACCAAATTAATTTCAAATAATTTCAAATTAATTTCAAAACCAAATTATTTTTAAAAAACAGAATAAAAACAAATTGTAAAATACTATGAAGTAAGTTATACTTCATCTAAAAGGATTTGATAGAGTCCCTATACCCATTCCATTGATAGAATTTTAAAAGCATATTCTGCTTCAAACTTTCCTGAAATATAATTTTGCCAACTGCATGGTACGATAACCCTGCTTTCCTCCTAATTCTAAGGTGCTGACTGTAAATTCTAAGTCACTCCTCTTCCCTGCTTTGTTATTTGCCCCACGTGGTCACTCCTTCCATAGATGGGCACAGGCTGACTTTTCAGAATGTAGTCTTTGTCAGAGATTAAAGTGTCGTTTCCCAGTCCTAAAGATTATTCCCACCATGTCTTAAGATTTCAATTTCTGCCAATTTAGCATTAACATATACCCTTTAAATCTGTTTTATCTCAACTAGTTACATTACCAGTTTATTCATTCAGAAAATATTTATTGAGTGTCCACTATGTACCAGACACTGTTCTAGGTGCTTGGGAAACAAAAACGTCTAAAATAGCTTACCCCTTGATTGAGTTTATACTATAGTGTGGGAAGACAGAAAGGAAACCACACAATAAATAAGAAAATTATGTAGTACCAGGAAGGTGATAAATGCTATGGAAAAAAGTTAGGGTGGGATAATGAAGATTAAGAGAGTGTGGGCAGGGGGTATAGGCTACAATTTTTAAAAAGTGATCAGGGTGGGATTCATTAAGAGAGTCACTTGTTTCTCTATGACATAAATCACAGCAAGATCCTTTTTGACCCACCTCCTAGAGAAATGGAAATAAAAACAAAAATAAACAAATGGGACCTAATGAAACGTCAAAGCTTTTGCACAGCAAAGGAAACCATAAACAAGACCAAAAGACAACCCTCAGAATGGGAGAAAATATTTGCAAATGAAGCAACTGACAAAGGATTCATCTCCAAAATTTACAAGCAGCTCATGCAGCTCATGCAGCTCAATAATAAAAAAACAAACAACCTAATCCAAAAATGGGCAGAAGACCTAAATAGACATTTCTCCAAAGAAGATATACAAATTGCCAACAAACACATGAAAGAATGCTCAACATCACTAATCATTAGAGAAATGCAAATCAAAACTACAATGAGGTATCATCTCACACCGGTCAGAATGGCCATCATCAAAAAATCTAGAAACAATAATTGCTGGAGAGGGTGTGGAGAAAAGGGAACACTCTTGCACTGCTGGTGGGAATGTAAATTGATACAGCCACTATGGAGAACAGTATGGAGGTTCCTTTAAAAACTACAAATAGAACTACCATATGACCCAGCAATCCCACTACTGCGCATATACCCTGAGAAAACCATAATCCACAAAGAGACATGTACTACCATGTTCATTGCAGCACTATTTACAATAGCCAGGACATGGAAGCAACCTAAGTGTCCATCATCGGATGAATGGATAAAGAAGATGTGGCACATATACACAATGGAATATTACTCAGCCATAAAAAGAAACGAAATTGAGCTATTTGTAATGAGGTGGATAGACCTAGAGTCTGTCATACAGAGTGAAGTAAGTCAGAAAGAGAAAGACAAATACCATATGCTAACACATATATATGGAATTTAAGAAAAAAAAATGTCATGAAGAACCTAGGGGTAAGACAGGAATAAAGACACAGACCTACTAGAGCATGGACTTGAGGATATGGGGAGGGGGAAGGGTAAGCTGTGACAAATTGAGAGAGTGGCATGGACATATATACACTACCAAACGAAGAGCCGCATAGCACAGGGAGATCAGCTTGGTGCTTTGTGACCGCCTGGAGGGGTGGGATAGGGAGGGTGGGAGGGAGGGAGACGTAAGAGGGAAGAGATATGGGAACATATGTATATGTATAACTGATTCACTTTGTTATAAAGCAGAAACTAACACACCATTGTAAAGCAATTATACTCCAATAAAGATGTAAAAAAAAAAAAAAAAGAGGGTCACATTTCAAGAAAGTGAGAGGAAATTAGCCACGCAGATATATGTGAACAGAGTGTTTCAGGAAAAGGGTGCAGCCAATGCAAAGGCCCTAAGGCAGGACCATGTCTGCCTTGCTCTGGGAGCAGAAGAGCAAAGAGAGCAGGTTTGCTGCACTGGAGCAGAATTAGAGGAGAGTAACGCGAGGTGAAGTCAGAGGTGATGGGGTGGAGGGGAACAGACCTGATAGGGTCCTCGTAGGCTGTTATAAAGAACTCGGCTTTTACTCTACGTAAAATGAGAAAGCAATTAGGGTTACCAACAAAAGAGTAATAGGAGTTGACTTAACATGTTTAATGAAACTTCTGGCTGTTTTGCTGAAAACAGATTGTAGGAAGCCAAAGGTGGAAACGGGAAATATCATTTAGGAGGCTTTTGCAATAATTCAGGTGAATGAGGATGGTGGCTCCAATTAGGGTGAGGACAGTAGACGCAGCAATTGGATCAAACTCTAAATAAATTTGAAGGTAGAGTCAACAAGATTTCCTGATGGATTAAATGTACAGTGTGAAAGAAAGAGGGGGGAGTCAAGGATCGTTTCAAGTTTTTTGGTCCTAGCCACATGAAGGATGGAATTACCATGAGTTGAGAAGCAGAAAACTACGGCGAAGTATGTTTGGGAGAGTCCAGGTTACTCTGCTGATGTGCCCACTAACATATCAACTGACTCCTAGATCTCTCCATTTGGATGTTTACTAGAGAAATATAGCACGGTTGCTGGGCAGCATTGAGGGCCAGCTTGAAGTCTGTGATCATGAATTTAAAGTGAGATCCGGTAGCATAATTGTATGTTTTTCCCATTCCCATTCAGCTGTGCAGAGTGGACAGTTGGATTTTACCAGGACCACTGTTGGCCAACCACCTCAAAGGAGTGATAAGGTGCAGGGGAATTGAGAGAGTGTCTAAGGAGTGACCACAATGTTTGAATTTAAGCTGAGGGGCCAGGTGAGAGAGGACATCAAGGGGATGAGGAACTGTACACAGAGGACAGGGTCAATTAATTGGAGATCCTGATGGGTTGGAAGAAATATTAGGGGAACTAGCAAGAGTGAGGTGAAAAGATTGGAAATGGTGAGCAGAGAATGGATTGCATGTAACTGAGACTATCGGCAATGATAACGTTTAAGGTATGACAAGAGTGTGAAGGTATGAGGAGGTAATTAAAAGGGAAGGGAACAAAATCGTTTCAGAAGCAGAGTTCAAGAAACTGAGAGTCCAGGGTACGGGAAGGATCATATATATGTATACATATGGGCTGAAATCATCAAGAAATAAGACAAGAGTGGTGTTGGAGACAGTGACACTGTGAACTAAACGAGAAATGAGGGATATGACCTGAACGTTTGTAGATGACAGCAATTAGGAGTAGTGAGTGACATAATCTAACCAAAATGAAGGAAATCTCAGCAATGATCTAATTGGAATATCATATTGCAAATTTCACCAGGAATATTTTAATGTGAATTTCCCAAAGAAAAGACGTAAATGTTTGTTTGTATGTATCATCTTTTCACTCATTCATTTATTGAGCATATACTATGAACCAGGCAAAACAAAACAAGTCACTTCCCTTCTGGAACTTAAATGCCAACAGAGGACCTTACCCTTGGGAGTATGGGTATTTCAGCAGCTTTTATTATGTGGTTAGGGAAGGAAGGAAAGTAGTGAATGATGGCCAGGTGAATACACATCTGGTATTTAAGGCTTTTTAAATGTCAATACAGCACTGTAAAATACTGAGCTGAAGTTTATCGTCACTAATCATATACACAAATTGTTTGCCTCTGCCCCACTACAAGTCAGAAGCGTTTTATGTTTTCTCTCAATATAGTCTCTTTCCTTCTCTCTCTTTTTTATAGGTTGGAAAGAAATCTAGTCTATGGACCCCCATATTTTAAGGTCCTTTTAGGATACATTTAAAAGATAACAGAACAGAAAAGTAATTTGAACCAGTGCCAAGATCTGTTGCATACCTCGCAGTGACTCATAGAGTTTCAATCATACCTCCAGAGCAAGATGGTTTGATATAAGAATAACAGACACTTCATATTTTTGAGACAGTAAAATGAAGACACAAGATTCACTTCAAATGTTTGATGTCTTGATTTCAACTACTCTGTAAATTATGTGAGTGATTGGAGATGTAAAGTGAGACATAAACTCTGACAGAGCAAGCAGGGGCACAGACAGGGCTGGTCAGACAGGAGGAGAAATATTTTTGACAATTCACTGTTTTCTACTTCGCTTAACTCCTTTGAAAATATTAGTGGCCAGCACTTTTGAGAGTCCTGAGTTAAAGAAAATTGAACGTGTTCTAATTCAGTGAAGAATTGCCATGTGATTTTACTTGATTCTACACATTAAAACTTTACTGCATAAGAGGGAGGAAGGTTTTTATGGTATTTTGTTGACAAGCTTTCCTGTCTGGAAGAATTTCAAGCGTGAACTAGCATGGTGATTAAATTTTTATGTGAGCTAAGAAAGCTGAAGTTTCTGAGGGTATGAATTTTAAAAAAAACCTCTCATCCTATAAGTTTAATGGACCATCTGTATTTTCTTCTTTGAGAAAATGTATTCGAGAAAAAATAACTTGCTTTTCCCTATTAAGGTGAGTTTCAAAATTGGTGGGGTGATGTCAAAAACACTGGGTTTTGTTCTCAAAATACGTGACTCTTCCTTCCCTTAAAATTCTCCCAAGACATCTGTGAGAGGAATCTGGACACAGCTATTTTTAAAAAACTTTCCAGATGATTCTGAAATGTCAAGGAACACTGGTTCAGTCTATGCTAAGTATTGGCATAGAGTGCATATGGGTCATTTATTTGTCATTTTAAAGGATCAAAATTAGAATTTTATTCATCTGCTATTATGTAACTCTGTTTGGAGCAAATATTAGAGCTTTACTGCTTTATAAAAGTTTATTTTTTTCATTCCAGTCTTAACTTAGAACTTCATCTTTGTGTGTGTGTGTGTGTGTGTGTGTTTCTTTGTAAGTAAAGGCAAAAAGGGGGGATGATAATGATATTTAGGAACCGAAATAAAAAAGAGTTGGCAACTGGTCATCCACTGTTGATTGAGTTATAAAACGGTGACATAGAGAGAAAACATAGCAACCCTGTAGGTATGGATCTTATTTTAAGGGAAGAATTCTGTCTTCAGGCACTAATTTACAAAGACAAGGCAAAAGAAAAAAAATGTATTTATGTACATATATGACATAAAACCAGTGGAAATTTTCCTTGGTTCTCAAAAGCAGAAAATCTACAAAGTGGTTCCTGGTGTGCTTTGGTGTTTTTTCCCTTGAGTTATGATTTAGTCTCATTAAGCCTGTGGAGTTAGTTCTCATAGCTCTGTTACTCGTTGGCAATTTAAACTTAATTTTTTTTCAGGCAGAGAAGAGGGAAGCTTAATTGTACGACTCATGAAGCCTTTTCAGTAGAATTAAAATTTTGCAGGTGACAGTGCTGTTGTTGGTTATTACTACAAAAACAACCTTTATGATCGGGTTTATGATTTTTCTACATTCTGCCCCACCTTCCGGGAAGAATATCTGCAAATAAGGTGAACAAAATTTATGTTTTGGATATAATTTTTTATATCCATTAATGCAGAGAGATTTTCTTTGGATAAGCACTGTCTCTACCAACAAAGGAGAGTGCATTTAACAGCCTAAAACATATCTTAGTTTTTAAATACGAAAGAAATGCAAAAAGAAAACCCAGCAGTGAAATATCATACTTCATAAGCCGAGATGATCAGCTGGAGAATGTTTCCAGAGTCCTTCTGTAGCACCCCTACTGTAGCTCCAGGAATGAGTTTTGCATAATTCTGTAAATGAAAAAGAATAAGTCAATCTTTGCTCACTGTAATTGAGAAGGATTAAGTGTGGGTTCAACCTGCTGGTTGAGATCACCTCTCTTTAACTGGCCAGGAGAAACAGGCTCCAGATAATAAACGGGTGTTTCTCCTGAAACTGTAGCCCTGTCTGGTGCTGCTTCCCGTGCTCAGGTGGAAAAATGAAAAGGCCAGAGCTGCTGCTGGGGAAATCCAGCCCCTGTGGTGGCCTTAGTCTAGGGCTGTGATTTACATCACAATGGGACTCAAGTCTCAAATAAAAATAACACTTATATAACATCTTCCATTCGTGGAGCATCCTTTGTCTAAAAAGTTCTGAGCATACTACCAGGAACTGTCTTCTCTTTTTTGTAGCATTGTAGAAACTAAGGTTTGGGTCACGTGGGTCCCTCACTGCTCTCAGGTCGCCCTGCAGGTCATTCAGTCCAGAGGTCTTAATTGTCAATCATTGTCAATCTCTTGGTGGAGCAAAGGAGTGAACTGTTTGGATGCTTGCTGTTAACTCCCGCTTTCCTAGCAGTAATGAGTACACTTTTAGGGATGTCAGCATGGTACTGGGGTTGGTTGGGATCGCTCCCCACACATCATGACCCTGTGAATCAGCACCTACCTTTAAACTATCTGCATTCTCCATCTATGTTGCTTCCCCTGAGATGTCGTTCCTACCAGAGGAGAACTCACAATATTAGCTCATCCCTTCAGGTACCAAACATGGCTAAGGACTGAAGCGTTTCAAAGAAGGCAAATTTCTAGACAGCTGAAAATTACCCCTTCCTTAAGTTTTATGTTTTAAAACTTTATTTTCAAACAGAAAGTTTTCGAAAACGTACAGGACACATTCTTGTCTTCACAAATAAAGACATTCAAGCATACCTTGACTTTTTCCTTGAAGAAATAGTCATACATATCAATATTAACTATAACTCTATAATCGTCAAAGGCTTCTATCCGTAGAATTTGCAGATAGATCACATCCTTACCAAGTGGACCCCAACTGCTATGCTTTCGTTTCATTTATTTGTTTTTAGTTTCTGTCTTCTCCTTGTTAAGCTGTAAGGTATCACTCGCCTACCAATTCACTCATTTATTCATTTGCTCTTGCATTCACCAACATCAATTCAGTAGGCTTAATATGCCGTGCTACATCAAGAAGAAACGATCACTCATTTTGTCAGCTGTTCTCTTCTAAAGTTTCCATGTATTGTGAAATCCGATGACCGAATTTATCACAGTTGTAGGCAAAAAAAGAAAACTAAGCTTTGAGTGAAGAATTTAGGGCATCTCCTAAAGTTCAAGCATAATGATATCCTATCTTATTCCAAAGAAGATTTAAGTAGTTTAGAAAATGCACAAAACTAAATCAGAATTAATAATCATGATAGTAAGTAAATAAATCAGGATAAGGGGAACCCAAGGGAGGAACAAATGAAGCCAGGGTGATGTGGGAACACCAACATGTTTTGGGAGGTCCCGGGCACTTGCAAGAGGTGGGCACCCGGCTCAAATCCAAACCTTCTACTCCTCATTTATGGAAAAATGGGCTTTGGTTTTAATTTGTGAGTTTTGCAATGTTCTACTTATTTCACCATTCATAATTGTGTTTAAGTTTGAAGTTGCTGGAAAGCTGAACTGTTAAAAAAGTGTCAGTCGTCCATCCGCCTTGACACTGTGTTTTATTATTGAAGGGGCTGTGGATAATAATCCAGGTAACATCCCTCCCGTTACTTTGGGCCCCTCCGTCACTGCCTATTGAGGTGGGTCCCCAAGTCAGATAGAACTTGTCAAATACGAGGAAGGCACTGGTTCATCGACTCACTTTTCAAATAAACACATGTCAAAAGGGCCATGAAGCGTGAGAGCTGTGGTTAACAGCAAATACCTAAATGGGAACTTGAATTTCACTCAAGTGGAGCTGGAATGTGTGTAAATTTGACTGGTTCCAGAAGAGAAGGCAGAGGGAAACTTTAGAGTTTGACAAAGAAAGGTTTAGAGCCTTTTGAAAAGGAATTTCAAGGTCCTTAGCTTTGCATGAAACTGCTATCCTTGAAAAATGTCCTGATATCCCCCAGGCCAAGACATAATGGGTATTTTCCAGATGCAATGGTTCAAGGGGCCTCCAGATTCTGGGTTCATTCTTGGTTAACAAAGCCAAATCCATCTAATTCCTAAAGCATAATTACGATCCTGCATGTGGTGTGACATTTGGCTACTAGGACGAGTGGTTTAACATTAATCACATTTGTTGATCGTCACCAGAGTGAGGGTACAAAGGAGTTGGCATGTAGGAGAAGTACCCAGGATGACACTGACCATTGTGGAGAGGAAGACTATTAATTAATTTCTGGATGCTGATTCCCCCCAAAACACTGCAAATAACTAACTAAGAACATGGACAATTTGGCTTCTTGATCTAACACTGTAAAAACATTACACTTTAAATCTTGTAGTATTATGATTACTGTAAATATCATGTGTCAAATTCATTTCTGTCACTAAAGCCCTAAAGTGTTATTATAAATTGCCCTGATTAAACATGTTTAATGTTAGAAAAAGGATGATTTTGCATGCCTGGGTGTGATCAATTATAGCAGTGTGACCGGAAAAGAGAACTCTTGGGTATTAGAAATGATGAACTCTGAAGACGCGACGTGGCATGAGCTGAGTAGAAATGCAAACTCCTATGCTTGGACTTGAATTTCTTGGGCTTACGTTCCCTATTCTCTGTCCATGGATTATCTTAATTATGGATTTTCTCCCTTTCCTCCCCACCATGCCACCCAGGAGTTTCTGAGGTTGCTTTTCTCACTCGTGTTTGCAAGCTTGGCTTTTTCTGTTCACCTTCATTTCCTTAACTTCTTTCATCAAGGCCTAGTTTTTCGTTCACATTGCCCCAACCTCAAAAAAGATTTTGTATTTGTCCAACAGTCTGCATTTGCTCCCTAGAAATCTCCTGTTTGTCAAGGCTAGAGGATCAGAAGTGGACAGGCCGCGATTTAGCGGGCAGGCGTCGAAGGCTTCAGAAGATAGTACCTGGATTCACACCTGCACACTTCAGGTTCCTCTCAGAGAGCGTCTCTAAGTTCAGGGCCTCTGGGCGTCCGGCTGCCAGAAATCAGGGGTGCACCCCTGCTGGGCTGAGGGCAGGGGAGCCACAGCCCCACATACCTGCAGCCCCAGGTAGCCGTAGACCGGCTGTTGGTTGGTTTTCTCTTTAAAGAGACTCAGGTTGAGGACCTTGGCAGCCTCTAGGCTGCTCTTGGTGCTATACTGCTGTTCTCCCCATGGAAGAGACAGCTGCCGATGGGGCCTTCATTCCTGCTTTGACTGCACTTCCTGTTGGGTTCACTCTCACCTCCAGGTTCAGAGTCTGGCTCTGTTCTGGGTTACAGTTTATTATTGGCTGTATCCTTGCTGGGCATTGTGATTGGGTTTTTGCCTTGGATGGTGACTCGAACGTGCCCTCATGTCCTCCTCTGGTGACATTTCTGCTATAGCATCATGGGTTCCTCGCCACCTCAGACCTGTCAGCCACCATTTTACACAGACCACACTTCTCATGTGCCTCGTCAGAGGGGGGGAAGTCGGAAGTCAACTGGCCGCATATCTGCTAGTAGCATTTTAATAAAGAATTTGTAAAACCAAATATTTAGAGCAACCTGCTTCTTCTCGTTAGGCCTTGTGCTTGCTTAACTCTTTCTATGGAGCCTCACTGATGTGGAGGGATTTTATGCTTAGCGCCGTTTATTTTCAACATTATATGATTAACCAACGTCACTGTTCTTGTTCTTTAACTATACTTACTAAATATTTTTTTGCTACATTTTTTTTTTTTTTTTTTTTTTTTTGTGGTACGCGGGCCTCTTACTGTTGTGGCCTCTCCCGCTGCGAAGCACAGGCTCCGGACGCGCAGGCTCAGCGGCCATGGCTCACGGGCCCAGTCGCTCCGCGGGCATGTGGGATCTTCCCGGACCGGGGCACGAACCCGCGTCCCCTGCATCGGCAGGCGGACTCTCAACCACTGCACCACCAGGGAAGCCCGATATATAGTTTTTGATTTATTTATTCTACTTATTTTTGGCTGCATTGGGTCTTCGTTGCTGCACGCAGGCTTTTCTCTAGTTGTGATGAGCGGGGGCTACTCTTCGTTGCTGTGTGCAGACTTCTCATTGTGGTGACTTCTCTTGTTACGGAGCACAGGCTCTAGGTGCACGGGCTTCAGTAGCTGTAGAGCGCAGGCTCAGTAGTTGTGATGCACGGGCTTAGTTGCTCTGCGGCATGTGGGATCTTCCCGGACCAGGGCTCGAACCGGTGTCCCCTGCATTGGCAGGCGGATTCTTAACCACTGTGCCACCAGGGAAGTCCCTAACCTTTAAAGATTTTAAGCCTTCGTTTTACCTGGAAAAGTGAGTACCTTGCCTGGTCACAGGGCTAATAAGTGGTAGAAACAGGTCTTGACTTTAAAGCAAGCACTCACTGGGCTCTACGTGCTCACTGTGCAAATGCCAACAGCCATGGCGGGGTGGGGGGGGGTCTCATTGGAAAGTTAAGGTAATAATGCCTGGTATTTATATATATATAGGGGTTTAGAGATTATAGAACACTTTCCTACTCAAAGCAAAAGAAAGGAAGAAAAAGCTTTGTGTCCGTAATCACTTTCACATTGAAAGGCTACATCTTGAAAGAAACGTAAGAAGTCGTGAAACCATAGAGGCAAAAACATTTTTTTTTTCCTGGGGGACTGTACTGTACTTTTTATCTGGTCAAAGTAAAACAGCTCTTTGCAGGTGAAAGCCCGCTTTTGTCAGGAAGTGTGCTTCTTCCAGAGCTGGGGGCCGGCTGGGTTGGCTGAAATAAGTCCTTCTGAAGGTAATCAGTAGGCTTTCTTCCCGTGAGGTCTTTCATTTTTGTGAGGTTTTATTCTCCTGTTCATTATCGGTAAACGCAGGGCCCCCGATATTATGCAAAAGTTTACCCCCAGGCTTGACTGTGTTACTAGGACTCCCAAGATTCCAAAAAGAATATGTAATTGTTTCTGGCACTAGGTAGCGTGAATGTCTGTCTCTGGGTTGCCTGATATCGGCTTTGCCTTCAGGCTTTTAATTGTCAGCATTCCACAGTCAGACCGGCAGCGATGGGGGTGTGCTAATTAGATCAGGTGCTTGATCTTGAAGTCTGTACCAGCGATGACTAGGTAGTCGGCTTCGGAACTTTTGAGCACTCCCTGTCTTTCTCCCAGTCTGCCCTGGAATGTAATTATCTTGTCAGCCGAGAAGCTGCAGCGCACAGCTGAACGAGTGCTCGGCAGCAGTCACAGTGCGATAAGGGAAGACAAATGGCCCACCGTGCGTGACTGTTCTGAGACAAACAATTGCACAGAGAGGCACTGGAGAATGGAGGCTGAGAACAAAGGGTCTACACTGAGTATTTGTTCCTGAAGATACTTCAGATCGTCTCTTAATAAGATTACCCTGCCTTTTTTTTTTTTTTTTTTTTTTTTGTGGTACGCGGGCCTCTCACTGTTGTGGCCTCTCCCGTTGCGGAGCACAGGCTCCGGACGCGCAGGCTCAGCGGCCATGGCTCATGGGCCCAGCCGCTCCGCGGCATGTGGGATCTTCCCGGACCGGGGCACGAACCCATGTCCCCTCCATTGGCAGGCAGATTCTCAACTACTGCGCCACCAGGGAAGCCCCCTGTCCATTTTAAAATCAGATGTTTTTAAAACTATTGAATTGTATGAGTTTTTTGTATATTTTGGTTATTAACCCTTTATCGGGTTGCAAATATTTTCTCCTATTCTTTGGTTGCCTTTTCATTTTGTTGATGGTTTCCCTTGCTGTGCAGAGGTGTTTTAGTTTGATGTAGTCCCACTTATTCAGTTTAACTTTTGTTGACTTTGCCTTTGCCTTTGGAGTCAGATCCAAACAATTACTGCCAAGACTGATGTCAAGAGGAGCTTACCACCTATGTTTTCTTCTAGGAGTTTTATAGTCTTAGGTTTTACATTTAAGTCTTTAATCCATTTTGAGTTAATTTTTGTGTATTGTGGAAGATAGTGGTCTAGTTTCATCCTTTCACACGTGGATGTCCAGTTTTCCCAGCACCGTTTATTGAAGAGATGGTCCTTTTCCCATTGTATATTCTTGCCTCCTTCATTATAGATTGATTGACCACACATGAGTAGGTTTATTTCTATCATATGATCCAGCAATTCCACTTCTGGGTATTTATCCAAAGAAAATGAAAACACTAATTTGAAAAGATACATGCACTCCATTTTCATTGCCGCATTATTACAAATAGCCAAGATATGGAAGCAACCTAAGGGCCCATCAATGGCTGAATGGATAAAGAAGACATTGTATACATATACAATGGAATATTACTCAGTGATGAAAATGAAAGGAATCTTGCCATTTGCTACAAGAATGGACCTTGAGGGCATTATGCTAAGTTAAACAAGTCAGACAGAGAAAGACAAATACCATATGATTTCACTTACACATGGAATCTAAAAACAAACAAAACTAATCAAATCAGAACAAAATAAACAAACAAAAAAGCCAAGTTCATAGATTCAGGGAACAGATTGGTGGTTGCCAGGGGTGGGGAGGTGAGGGTGGGGGCAGGAAGTGGGAGTGACATGAGTGAAGGAATCCAAAGGTATAAACTTTCAGTTATAAAATAAGTCATGGGACGTAATGTACAGCATGGTAACTATAGTTAATAATACTGTATTGCATATTTGAAAGTTGCTAAGATAGTAAATCTTAAAAGTTCCCATCACAAGAAAAAAATGTTGCAACAGTGTGATGCCAGGCGGTAACTAGACTTATTGTGGTGATCTCTTTGGGCTGTGTATACAAATATTGAATTGTTATGTTGTACAGACAAAACGAACATAATGTTATATGTCAATTATACCTCAATAAAAAAAAAGAAAAGAAAAAAATGCAAAATCTCAGGCCTCAGCCCAGACCTCCTAAATCAGAGTCTATATTTTAACAGCCTCCCTGGGTGCTTGGAGACACCAAGGGAGATTTTTAGAAATACTGATGCCTGGGTCTCAGCCCCCGAGATACTGATTTAATTGGATCAGGGTGTGACCTGGGCCTTGGATTTTTTAGAAAGCTTCTTAGATGATTCTAATGAGCGCCAAAGTTTAAGAATGTCTGGTCCACACCATTCTTGTTGTCAAGAGGATGCTTCCAGGAATAGCTCTGGCAATTTGGAAAATAAAGGTGTTATGTTTTTAAAACTATACACCTGTAACCCATATGGGGTCCTCAGTTTGTCATACACCTGTGACATCTATTTTCTACTCAACAACAAAAGTGGTGGTTTTGAATGCCTTCTATCCATGGAATAGCACTAAGACCGGGGGGTCTTGTTTTAGCCTACCTTTCCCACTCCATCCCCTTCTACCCCAGCTCACATCAGGCTGACAAACCTCTTTTCAGTTTGTCAAACACACTGAGCACTGAGTACTTTGCTACCTCAGGGCCTTTGCACACTCCTTCTCCTCTTGACTGCTCTTAACCTTCAGGTTGCTGCTTTATTCATCACTTCTTAAAAAGGGTCTTCCCTGAAGATCCTATGGAAGTAAGGTCTTACACTCTCCTCTTCCATTATTCCCCATTGCTGTACTCTCTGTTCCATTTTTCTTAGTAATTCTTTCAAAGCTTTTAGTATGTGGCCCAAATATTGCATGAACATACTAAAACATAAAAAATTATTTGCTGTTTAGAAATTCAAATTTAACTGGACATCCTGTATTTTTATGTGCTAAATCTGGCAACCCTATAGAAGAAGTATGCCAACCCCTGAATTAGTGAATAAAATGTGCCCAAATTGTTCAAGCTCAACAAAATTTTCTGTTTCAAAAATTTTCTGATTACTTTTTGAAGATTCAAGACCGTAAGGGCAACAAGATACTGAACAATGTTGTAACTAACAGTGGCCCCGCTGTAGCCTAGTTTGAGCTCTTTCAGATAATGAGCCATAAAGTTAAAACATATAATACTCTCAAATTTCTCTTATGTTTGGGAGCTGTCAGTTTAACTTGTCCCTTGTGCCTTGATGTCCTCTGTAATTGTGTGAAAGGCTGTGCCGTGTGGAGAATGCATGGGTACAGTTAAACTCGGCATGCTGGTCCAAGAAGGGGTGAGCTTCCTTTAATCATAGCTGTAATTTGGTCCAGCCTCACAGATAGAGAGTGGCCACCTGCAGCCATAGGAAAGGCTTCTGGGGATAGATAGGTAACTGAGTCCCCTCACACTGTGGACCCTCCTAGGAAGGGAAGTGTAGGTACACAGCTTTGAGCACCTTGCAGCATGGAGAAGAGCCTTTGAAGGAGCTGAGTTTGTTCACAGATGTCAGAGTCCTCACCAGTAGGGCACTTTCAGGGATAAGAAAAGGGGTTACTAGAAATAATTTGTTGGTCCTATTAAACATGTTGCATGAATGTATAAAAAAGTAACCAAGTATCATTGGAATATGTAAAAACGTGACCTGGTAGGTAAAGGTGTAGTAATTCTAGATGTTCTGGGGCTGCTAGGGGTGGGCAGCAAGTTTGCTTTTATTTTAAAACACACACCCTCTAAGTCTGGCAACCACAGATTCAGAATTCTGCAGAATGACCCTGATTTCATCTAATGCTATTCTTATTAATGAAAGTGGTTGTTCGACATATAACTAAGTGCAACTTAATTTTTATGCCTTTTTAAGACTGTAAATATGTAAACACATTCCAAAAATTTGAACATACTTAATATGTACAATCTGATACCAATTATGTTAAAACATGTAAATGCACGTAAAAACAAAAGAGAAGACATTCTAAAATGTCAAGAATGGTTAGCTGTGCCTAAGTAGTGAGTTTATGAGTGATCTTTATTTTCTTCATTGTGCTTTTCTGTATCTCCCTCTTTTTTTTTAAATAATGTATTAATTTTATCATCAGAAAAAGAGTAATTTAATGTGTGGTTTTTCTTTTTTGTTTTTTGGGTTTTTTTTCCCAACAGTCCCATGTTTTTGGTAGGAGAGTAACTAAGTGATACAACCACTTTGGAAAGCAACTTGGATACACCCAGGGGGGTTGAGGATGCCACTTCCCTGTGACCCAGGGGCTTCACTTCCAGACATGGATCCTCAACAGAGAACATGCCTGCAAGGATGTGCATGGCTGCAACAATTGTAATGCTGCAGGATTGGAAATGATCTGAAGCCCTCAGGTACAAATGAACATGCTACAGTAAATACACGTAATGAAATATGTATAGCAGTGGAACAGAGTAAACATGAGCTCTAAGTGTTTCCACAGATAAGCCTCAAAAACGTAACTTTGAGCACCACAATGTGAATGTACTTAATGCCACAGAACTATATGCTTAACCTATAAAATGGTAAATTTTATGTTGGGTATATTTTACCATCATTTAAAAAAAAACCCCAAACATAACATTGAGTCCAAAAGCAAACTATGGAAATAATACATACAGCATGAAATTAAACTTGTGAGCCCAAACTACGTAATTAGTTATGGGTAGACATATGTTTTAATGCTTCACATAATAAACATGGGAATGATAAACACTAAGTTCAGGATACTGGTTACTTCTATGGAAGGAAAGAGGGAGGTGGGCAGTTACACAGCAGGCAACTGGATCTGAAATGTTTTATTTCTGTAAAATATCGGAAGCAAATATAGTGGCAAAGTGTTAAGATTGGAGAAAGCTGGGCAGGAGGTACGTGGGTGTTCATTGTGTTACTCTATTTTTCCATGTGCTTGAATGGTATCATCATAAGAGGCCTACAGCCTGTGTCAGACCATGTGTCCCCTATTCCCCCTTTGGCCGAAACCTCGATAACGGTCACCTTAGAGACTAGCTATTTTTGGTCGGTTGGCCAATGGCATAAGCTCCCTAACTGTGGGACCCGTTCTTACCGCTCAGGACTTAAATATCACACAAGGCAGAATCCAGATGTGTCTCTTTTCAAGTCCACACATATTCAGATGGCTCTATTTGTCTAAGTTAACAGCAAGAGTAAGTAAAATCCAGTGTTTACTGGCCTTGAAGGACTCTGCCGTTTGCAGCGAATGCTCTGCTGCTCCCGTGGGCTCTGTGCTCTTACTGTTCAATGACTTTCAAAAGCCGGTTACTTTGTGAAAAGGCTGCTTCTCTGTTGGCCTAACGGTTAGGAATGGGCCTGCTCTTTCACTGCAGAAACTCAAGTTCAGTTGTGACTTAACTCACTGTTGGGGCTGTTGACTCAAACTGTCTGGGCTCAAATCCTGGCTCTCACATGCAACTTGCTTTTGGATTTTTGGGGGTGCTAAAAAGGAGATTAAAAGATAAAGTGAGTTAAAATAGTTAACCCCAGCTGCCACCTAATAAGCCCTCAGCAAACCTTCCCTATTATTCTCATGGTCATAGTTGCTGATTCTCTCTGGCCCTCACTTTCCACCTCTATAAAGTGAAGGGCCAGCACTGGGATACCCTCAGCATCGAAGGTAGTTTTAAGATTGCCGATTAATTTGCTGCCCCTTCTAATAAAAATGGTGAATAGAAAAGAGTAAAAACATTGACAGATGTGAAAACTCTGGCCCCTCAGGAAAACTCTGCCTTGGGGTCTCTAGAATATAACCTCTAAAATAACCTCTAACCTTTAGGTAAATCATTGGCTTACAAGTCTGCTAATGCTCTTGAGTCAGACACTGTGTCTTCTTCTCTCTAGTCACCAACCCTGGCCTGGCTCATGGATGTTTGATAAATGAATGAATGAATGAAGACTATGGTCAATAGCACCCTGGTTCTAATGATGTTAGACATTCTGGGTATTATGTAAATCTTGAAATATTTAGGCCTAGTATTGATGAAATCTCATTTTATATTTCTACATGGGTTGGCCTAAGAAGGCATCTCATTAAGACCCTGACTATAAATTTGTATCTTTTTTTCTGTGTGTTTATTTTCTGGATGATGAGTCCTTGTGTTCTTTAGAAGAAAAGTACTCTGTGTAACCTAGGGTGTAACTACTGATGATTTTTCGTGTTTATGGTTTATTAATTAGTCTGGAAAATACTTCCAACCACTTTGCCCTGATAATCTGAGGACACGAGTTTGTTTTTTCCAAAATCTCCCTCTCTGAGAGGTGTTTTTATTAATGAGGAAAGTGCAGGCAGCTGGCTCTCCTTGGTCTTTATTCTCAGATACCAGCGAATAAAGAGAAATCAAAATCCTTTTCCATTACACTTGAATTGAGAGCAATTTATTAACTCCATGGACGTTTCTCGTAATCCAGAAGTTCTCTTTTTAATTCCTACATGATTTTATTTTCATTAAAAGCATAAATTTGGAATTCCCATAATTACAGGGTGGAGTTCATAGATAAAGAACAACTTTTTAGACCGTGCCCTAAAATTAGCTATATTACAGCTAACTATACTTTATCCGTGTGTAAATCATTGGAATTTATGGTGATTTGCGCCCCCTCCAGGTCCAGAATCATTGACTACCAAAGCTGGAGGTCATCCACTCCTGTCCTTTTATTCAGTAAAAACCGATCCGAGAGATAAAGGGATTCTCACTGGAAAAAAATTGTTTTGGTCTTTTCCAACAGTAAACATTATAAAGCAAAACAATAATAGAACAGGCTACAAATAGCAAAAGGGTCCAATTATTGTTTTATCTCCCTCCCTAATTTCTCTGCCTCCTTTCAGTTCCCTTGCTATGGTGAAAAGCTCAAAAGATGAGGAGAAAAAGGAAAGAAAGGGTGAAATAAAAACTGGGTTTTTGATTCCTGAAAAATTGAAACTTGTATATGGTAGACAATTTCAGAAGCCACACTTCTGAAACATCAGGCTCATAGCATATCGCAGCAGCCTTTGTTTTTGGGTTAATGACCGTCAAGTGGTTAATCACTCGGGTTTTCCTTTTACAGACTAGGAAGAAGGCTCTGGAGCTTATCCAACAGGGTGATCCCAAGGCTGATGGCAGAGTGTTCCTTTCCTCTCTAGTGCCAACTGGATTCAAGTGCAGAAGAAACAGCCAAGGCTGCAGGAGACCATAATGGTAGGTCAGGCTCCCCCACCTGCTCTTGGACATGGGCTCCCTTGACCTTGACAGGCATTTGTCACACAAAACTCCAAATCTCTATTTAGAAACTTTAAGCCCATTTGAGAAAAAATGAAGTGCTTGCATTGCAGTTTTTTGTTTTTTAATTCATTCAACAAATACTTACTGAGAATCTACTTTGTATTGAGAATTGGCCTAAACAGAAAGATGAGCGAGACCCACCATGCTCTTTACAGAGTTAATAATAGAAGATTTTTTACCTCCAGAGGGGAGGGCCTTTTTGTTGGTAGAACAACCTGCTTGGGCCCCTGTCCCCATGCTTTAGACCCATCATTCTGTCCTAATAACCACAGGGACATCAATTAGTGGCCACAGATGTTAGTGAAGTGTCTTTTACCAATACATCTTGTTTACTTTCTAAGTGGTGTTTCAACATTACATCATAAACACCAGGTCATACAATTATTATTACATATATATACAATAACAATTAACGTCATAAAACTCATCTTTTCCAGCCAGAGGTAGACATTTTGAAAGATAATGGGATATTTTAAAGTCTTGCAAATAATCCCAGGTGATTAATAACAGGATTTGACAATGTAGTAAAAAATGCTAATTTCATTGCTTTTCTCTCAGTCTCTCATTAGCAAGGAAAGACTAGTCAAATTAGACAGTTGGGGCTTAGTAGCCTGATACTAAATTGATGTAAATTAACAGTAAATATTTGAAAACAGCAGAGGAGATAAAAAAAATTTTTTTTAAAGCTTGGGTAATTGAATCCTGATTCAAAATGGTATTTAGCAGTTGAATGTAATATACTACCTACTACTCAGTCTATTATCTATCATTATCTTTTGAACCCTGTAATTGGACAAACAGGAAACTATCCATGATAATAAGTTTGTTCAAAATCATCTGTTTGCTGGAGTCTGGGGCACACACTGCAGTCATAATGAACAGGAGGCAAAACTGCTCACTGTAGCCTTTCCATTGTTTGTTCATCTCCGTTACCACAAAGTACGGCAACATACACACCTGGGCAGTCCAAGGCATCTTACCAAAATTATTTTAAAAAATAGTCATTTTTTCTTGCGTTCCATGAACGGGCAACATAACTCTTTATTTGCTGCAAGATGGGCACCATTGAACCTGACCTAGCTCCTGTCCCGGGTGTGTGTACATAACTGTGCTTAACACAGAACTGGGGCAAACAGTTTGCCTCCTGGAATTTCCATTAGATCCAACCACTTAGTTGCTTTATTTATCCTATCACTGGTTTTATTTTTCAGTGATTCTTTGGTCGTTATGCTGCCTCTATCACAGCTATCCAAACATCAGGTCACATAGGGCTCCTGCACACATAGGGCTCCTTCTAAGAGATTTAAATGGAAAGGCAACCCAAGCCATTACTGGTCTATTTTCAGTTTCCATTATCAATAAAACAAGAAACCAGCATTTTCATGCTGTGCAAAACCTTCAGGGAAGTGCAATGCTGCTGTCATTATCTTTAGACCAGGCTGCCGTCTACTCCCACTAATGCAGAGGAAATGATGAGTCCATCAGAATGAAAATAAAATAATGAAAGGATCAGAGTCACAGAGCGGGCTGCTGGCCTGGTCCACTGCATGGCTCCCTGCAAATGTCCCTTTGAATTTAGTGGAGCCTAGATGGTAAAACCACAGGTCACAACGGAACATAAATTCACCTCCTAATGAGATTAGTAGGCAGGCAAAATAAATGTCCTGCTGTTACGTTAGAGGCAGGCTCTAATCTGGTGTTTTCCTTGGAAATGATCATTTCCTTTGCAACAGGGAACCGTGGATGCAACCTGTTTAAATCTGACAGATTCTGTTTTGCCACAGAGCTATTTTTCACCTTGCTCTGTCTTTTTAATAGCAATTTTGAGGAGGCATTTGAATGAGTTGTGTCTTAAAGACTATTACCAAAGTGAGTTATGGGTGTCTCTATTCGTGGTCATCAATCGTGTTTCCCAGATCCCTCTTTTAAGAAAACTTTGTGCAACTTCTCCTCCCCTACCTAAACAAGGAGCCTTGCTTTGGAGGAGGTGTGGTGACCCCCAGGGTCCTCTCACTCTAGCCTTACGAATCAAAGGCAGAATAGACTCACTATTGTATTTGGGGTACTTTTAAAAAATCTTTACTGCAACTCTACTACTTAAAACCACTGGAAACGAGTATCACATACTAAAAAGCCTTAAGAAAATGCCTAGATCAGGTGAACCCACATGGTCTCTGAGTAGAACAAAGCCCTCGAGTATGTAGCTAGATTGCAAGGGACTTCCTTCGTTTTCAGCAGAAGGCAGTCTCACCTGGAGTACAATACCCTCCTCTCATTAAAAATGCAAGATAGGATCTCCTCCTGGATCCTTTCTACAGAACTTGATGCAAGTTCATGGATTGTACCGTCCTGAGCAGTGAGTGGCATTTAATCAAAGCCTTCTGTGAAATAATCTCAGTGTTTCCTGAGCTCTGTAAATTCACCAAGCGAGTTAAGAGGTCCTTTCAAAAGGAATGGGAGACTCGACTTTGAATTTAGGAGTATTTGAAGCTTCTGCATAGAAGGTACAGACGATTTAACGGACACATATTTTCTCAACATTTTCTAGGACTCAGGCTGGAGATTCCTCCTCTGTGAAACTGCCCATGAGGAATAATAGATCATTTGCTAGTACCCCAATGCATGGCATTTTGACATATTGTTTTTCTGAGGCTGGAAAGAAGCCACAGAAAACTTTTGCACTTGTAATATGTGTTTTACTGTGTATGCAGTGATTTATGAACATTTTTTTCATCTAACAAAACAATTTCCTTTCTGCCATTGGTGCTTCCATTCAAAAACCTGAACTGCAAATCCAGCTACTTTAAGGGAGAAATTATCTTTTGGCCCAGGGTTTAACAAATTTTTTTCTTTCAACTTTTCACTTCTCAATAGTTTGAGTTGTATCTCTACTTGTGTATTTTCTATGTATCGAATTTGCAAATGTCAGAGATTTAAGTCAAGTCTCCTCCCATTCTCATAATTTTCTCTGCTCACTGTTAACTCAAGGGAAGATAGATTGATTTTCCATTAGATAGGTGGTCCTGTGTTTATTGGGACTCTCTTCCAACTTTTCATTTCCATAACTGTTTCTTCCTTATCCCACCATATCTGTCCTCCACTCTCTGCTGCACCTCTGTGTTTATAATTTGAATTGCAAACAGTAACTGAATCCACTTTGCCAGTGTCCAGTATATCTGGTACGTGTTAATGATTACCTATTGGCCTCCCATGTATTAAATTCAGAGTTAAAGTTTCATGTCCAATAATCTCCCTGAAGGAATTTCCCAAATCATGTTTGCTTACCTCATACAAATGAACTTGTTCTTGGGTTACAGCAAAGATCAATAATACGTTATTTTGCACCAGTTTATCAATGAGTTGTCCAATTGTTGGATATTCCTAAAATTGAACACAAAGATTTTAAGTATCTTCTTAACAAAAATATGTAAAATAAAGGAATATCTCTTTCAAAGATATCTTACTGAGTTTGGCATTTTCAATTCTCACAGGCATTACTGTGTCTATCACTCCAAGTAAACAAATACACAATTAGCATTATTTTCTTAATTGGTTTAGTAATTGTTTCCTAGCTATTGTAAGTTGATTTAATTCCTTAGAGTCGGTGCCTGTCAACGTGGTGTATTATGATCTGTCACTTCCAAGGAGATCACTAAATTTATCTAAAGACTTACAGTGTGTCATCTTTTCAAGGGTAGAGATACATGTCTTTTTCTAAGTGCCACTTGCCTGCAGGTAAATATTGGAGGGAATGTTAGAATTGAGAGAGGGACCATGACTATGATGAAGGTGAGGGAGGTGACTCTTGCAGCTCTGAAACTCTGACTGGAATTGGATGGGGCGGGATGAGGGTTGCGGAAGGACCAACCTGCTGAGGAAGCACACACTGCCACTCCTAAATCCCTCTGACTTGAGATATTCCTGTACCAGTTCTCCAATTTGGTCTTACTGCCTTTTTGATGTCACGAATTGGTTTTATGGGATGCTGCAATATTTTTACAGGGCAATTGAAAAGCCATTGTATTCAATTTACTTCTGTTCCATTGATACATTCATTCCTGAGTGATACAAGTACTTTAAAATATAAAGTCATTAATTATCATATTTGCAGATGACCTTTACTTTCCAAGCCTGGAAAACCTGGAGCACATTTGCCTGGCGTATGACTCCAAATGTGAATAATGTGTAAAAAAACCCTCAAATGAGGGAGTGGCCTGCAAACAAGGGAACTAAGAATACCATGTTGCTTATGACTGCAGTAAGCCAAAGTGCAGGAACACTGACGAATAAGCCTTCTTGCACACGAATGTGGTGTGTTCATATATTCTCAGCGCTTCCGGAATATTTTTGTCTTCAGCCACAAAATTAAAGTTGAGGGAAAAGTATAGTTTTGCCTAAGATACTCAGGTCAGTTACCCAACTGCAAATCTGGCTGTGTAATGCGTGCTTTCTATCCCATTTGGATTTTTATTAGTGGATATTAGCAGAATCCAGGTACTATCTATAAAGCTTTCTGAGTCTGACATTCTCAGTTTCTGTGTTTCAATTGCCCAAATATTAAGTATCCTTCAACCTTAAGCCTGAGGTCCTCCAACGCTGGTCCCTACTTATCTCCAGATGTTCTCCAAACTTTCAACTGCTGTGCCTGTGTAACCAGGATGGTACCACGTAGCCCTCCATAGGCGGGTGAATATGGTTTTCTATTTGATCCAGATCTTTTGGTTTAATTCTCACAATTATATTCTAAGTTCCTCAAGGCCAGGGATCATGTCCTGTTATTTTGCGGCCCCAGGAGCCTGGCCCAGTGCTGAGAGCATAGAAAGTGCTCAGAGGACCCGGGGGCTATGTTGCAGGCAGGGAAATAGCCCACGGCTCTGTGCATTGTAGCAACTTAATAAGAATCACTTGAACGTGTATTACAGGAGAAGGTCATATTAGGCAACAGGCAGTATTTGCTTCTGTGATCTTGCTTTTTTCTGAGATGTCTATTATGGGGCATTTGAATAGTTGCAAGAAAAAAGTAACAAAAAAGGGATCCACTTCTCACGGTTTATTACCCCTCATTGGCTAAAAGACAAAATGTGGCTACCCTCACTAATCCTTTAATATGGAAGGACAACCGATACAATTAAAAATATATAAATTTGGTGAACACTATTGATCAAAAGTTAGGTAGAAACAGCCATGTTGAAGTTTAGAAATTTAGGTCAAGAAATGATAGCAGATAATTCATGAACCATTAGATTTTTAAAACTAATAGCCAACGCTGTAGTAAGCGTTTCTGTACATTATCTCACTAAAGTCTTTTCTTTTTAGAGGATAGTTTTTCCAATCTGATATCAGAATCCTGGGTTCTCTTCCCTCTTTCTTTCTCTCACCTACACACACTTCTACAGCATTGTCATTTTCAAAAGTCACTTAAATTCTCTGTACCATTTTTTCCCCAAGTGTTAAATGGGGATAATATGACCTTTCCAGGTTTCTGCTTCATAATTCAATTCTATTTTTAGTGTGCTCCAGGCACTGTGCTGTCAGCAAATAGAGATAATAAACCAGTTCTGGTACTGAGGATGTATGTTAAAGACAGACAGAAACCAACAAGCACATTTTCATATGGCAATGGCCAAGAAGCCATCTATGTATAAAAGCCAGGGGAGAGATGATCGCTTTGGGGCCCAGTGGAGGTCAGACAGGGTCCTCCCCGTCCCCGGAGCAGTCATGATCAAGCTGGGTTTTAAAAGATCAGTAAGAGTTTCTCAGCAGCCTTGGAGGAAAGGGCATTGCAGACAGAGGGAAGGACACATGCACCAGCGTGGCAGCCTCACGTTCTGTTCAAGGGAAACAATTAGACACATAGGGTTCTGGTGAGGATCAAATGAGATCATGTACATCAAAAGAGCTCTGAAATTTTTACCTTGTTTTACAAAAGTCAAGTGTTTTTTCTTTTTTTTGAATGTCACGAGCATTTTTTAAATGACGAAAATAAGCCAGATTTAATAAGCACCAACCGAGCAGCACCTGACTAGTGGTTTCCCAGGGAGTCCCAGGGTCCATGAAAACATGGAATTATGGAGGCAGCATGACTCTGGGACCATCATTTGAAACAACTCCTAGGTGACTACTGTTCTGGTCTGAGCCTTCCTTTCCAGGGCTATGGTTCAAACAGAATGAGCTGACTGTATTATATTTTGCTGGCCTCGGGCTCTTTGAAAAATTGGGGAGGTTCTGGGATCATTCGTACTATAGCAAATCTGAACTTATCCCACATCGCCACCGCCCATCTGTGCTCTCGAGGGGACCTCTAAGGGCGATGAGGATGGAGAAAGGCCAATGTGTTAATCTCAAATCAGAAAATGTGCACTGCTTCTACCAAGGGTGGGTTACTCTGCTATGTATTACAGCAATTGTTGCTCCGTTCGCCTACTTGTAGCCCTGAAAACAGTGTAGAGTATAGGTTACACACCAAGACTGTTGACATGGAGTATTCATTCTTGCTGTCCAAGTGACAGAGCCCATCGTTAGGAATGACGATGCCTGCCAGTTTGCTGTCCATTCCAAAATGAGAATCGGCATCGCTCACAAAGACCAGGAGATGGAGGGAGTCATTACGCCAGCCAATTTTTTCCTGCAGTGAGAGAGAAGCATTTAGCTTGTATGGGAGAGGGGCGGACGTTTATTGAGAGTGGATCAGTTATGCTTGGACACATTCAGATTATTAAAATATATATTGCTGCTCGATCTATTTTAGACTGTTTCATCTATTGTGAGTTGGTAATATTAACATATTAAAAACATGAAATTCTGTGACCTTTGTTTTATCCTGGATTACATTTTCAGATGATTTATGCTTCAGAAAAAATGGTTCCACTACAATCAGTATCCAGTTGATCTTGACATTTACACAGTTAATTATTTTTACTGTCCAGTTTTCAATTTACCAGAAAAATGACAGAAGGGAGTGAGGGAGGTCATAGATTATCCCAAATCCAAGCTGAAGCAGAGCTAGTAAGAATGCAATACAGAATGGACCCGAAGTAAGCCTGTTTTATTAAAATTTCACCCAACCTGTAGGCATCTATTTCTCTTTCTACTGATATCATCCAAAAATTCTAAACATAATACAAGGATAAAAACTGCTTATCAAAGTATGACTGCAGAGTACTGTTAATTAAGATGGTCTGTTTTCTGTCTCTTTGCAGAGCTCTCCCCTTTAATTAAGATTAGTCAAGGAACTAGTTGGACAGAAGCTCATCGTAGCTGCCCCATGGTACCTTATCTTTTTCCTTCCTTCCTTAATTCTTTGGCCCTCCCACATTCTAGGACCTTCGGCCCTATCTGTTTCCTGATATTTTCCATGAAGACTGTCATCTGAAGACAGGGGAATCGTTCCCATGGGTATGAGTTTGATTGTCAAGGAGGAGAGGTACTCTTGCATTGTTGTAGAGACACTGTGGCTTCTGATGCTTATTTTGTTGTTCGAAACAATAGATAGCTGATCATATGTAGACGTTTATTCTGAATCAGAGCATTTTTACTTTTTTTTTGTTAATTGCTGTCTTTGTTTTTTTCTTTTTTTTCACCATGGTTGATTCAAAAACTAATGAATATGATTTGGATCTTTGAAAATTAATCATACATGACTATTCTTTTAACCAATTTTTCCCAACTGTACTACAATGTTATTAGACTATTTGAATATTAGGCATAAAAAATTGTCCCCATTTCAACATGATGGAATTAAAAAATGTACAAAATTTTAAGTATCTGTTGTAGAAATATGGTGATTAAAGGAAAGATAAAGTTAGCTAAGCTTTTCAAAGGAGATTTGTTCACAAGAGATGAAATTTGTGTCAACAGAATGAAACACTGCTCCCCTCAGCATACCTTACATACAGCAGCTTGCATAATTGCATCAAATCCACCTTCTGGGGTGTCAATATTAGCAGAAATTTTCTGATTCTTCACAATTTCATTGAATCTTTCTGCATCATTTGTCAACGGCAAAATGTGCTTGAATCCAAATGTAGGTAAACAAATGTATGGAATACTACTGCAAAAGGAAGATGTAAAATGTTCTTGAAATATGATGCAACACACAATGAATGGGTTTAATAGCCTAACAGCATTTCCTTCAATGAAGATGCATTTTTCTAAAGTGCCCGACTCCGTAACTTGGCTGTGAGTCTCACTGTTAAGGTTGTTTTCATCGTCTCCCACCCAGCCCTTCCAAATTGGCCACATTAGCTAACATTTAGAGCTTGCTGTGTGTCTTGCATTGGTTCAGACACAGAAAACAGATAATCAGGTGATCAGACTCCCCGTGTGTGTGTGTGTGTGTGTGTGTGTAATCACTACCTTCTATTGCCTCTCAACCAAAATCCACCATTAAGTTTACCTGATGACAACAATTCCTTTGTATTTTGATAGCTTAAACTGTCACCAAGGATGAGTCTCCCTGTAGCAAGACTGAGAGAGGAACCTGTCTACTCCGTCCTCTGCTCAGTCCTCCCTGCCCAGGGCCTGAAAATCAGAGCAAGGCTCTTGATTCTAGAGCCCAACTTTATTGTGATAGAACAGACTATTGTGGACAAGCCTGGGGTAAAACCACCACTAAAAACAGTTTACCTGTGAGGAAAATGCCATGTTAGGATGAGATCTGCCCTAAAGACATCACAGTAGAACAGAAATTGCTAATCCTGAATCAGCCACATTTTATTCTGAAAGCCAGCTAGTAGCTGTGCATGAGACTTTGGGCAAGTTACTCAACCCTTCTGAGCTTTAGGTTTTCCTTTGTAAAGTAGAGATAAATAACATAGAGCAGAGATTCTCAAAGTGCGGTCCCTGGACCAGCCACGTGAGCATCACATGGGAACTTGTTATAAATGCAAAATCTGGGGTATGACTCCGGACCTGCTGAATCGGAAATGTTAGGTGTGGACTCAGAGACCTGTGTTGAGCCAAGTCTTCCTGATGCATTCCAAAGTTTGAGAAACATAGGTGTAGAAGCACAGAGACAAAAAGGAGTAGCCCCCAGTGAGGCTGTGGTATGCTTCTGAGGAGAGCTGGCTGACTTAGGTGAGCATCTTTGCAAGTTCAACAGCCTGTCTTGTCAGCATACAAGGAGCTGATGCATCTTTGAGGAGTAGGCTCTTTTTCACCATAGTCATCTGCCTGAGGTATACAGTCAATTCTCATTATTTACAGATTCCATATCTTTGAAAATCCATATTGCTAAAATGTATTTGTAACTCCCAAATCAGTCCTTTCTCTGTCATTCGTGTACGTGCACAGAGTGACAAAAAAGCTGAGTCGGGCTTCCCTGGTGGCGCAGTGGTTAAGAATCTGACTGCCAACGCAGGGGACATGGGTTTGAGCCCTGGTCCGGGAAGATCCCACATGTCGCGGAGCAACCAAGCCCGTGCGCCACAACTACTGAGCCTGCGCTCTAGAGTCCACAGGGCACAGCTACTGAGGTCCATGCACCTGGAGCCCGTGCTCCGCAAGAGGAGAAGCCACCACAATGAGAAGCCCACGCACCATGGGGAAGAGTAGCCCCTGCTCGCCGCAACTAGAAAAAGCCCACGCACAGCAACGAAGACCCAATACAGCCAAAAAAAAAAAAGTTGAGTCACCTGATATGATACATATGTTTCCAGCTGAGGTCAAATAAGACAGCCTTCTTGTTCCAGCTGTCATACTGTAAACAAATGTCCTTTTTGTGGTCTATCTGGTGCCATGGTTTTTTTTTTTTTTTTTGCATTTTTGTGATTTTGGGGTAATTTTGCTGTTTAGAGTGGCCCCCAAGTGTAGTGTTGAAGTGCTGTCTGGTATTCCTAAGTGCAGGAAGACTTTGATGTGTCTTATGGGAAAAATACACATGTTAGCTAAACTTTATTCTGGCATGAGTTACAGTGCTGTTGGCTGCGATTTCAACATTAATAAATCCACAATATGTATTAAATAAGATGTCTTTAAATAGAAACACACAGAAAACAAAGTTATGTATTGCTCAGTTGGTGAAACGTGACCAGAGGCTCGTAGGAACCTAACCCTGTGTCTCCCCTAGGAGAGCATTCTCTAATGCAGTTGTTGAGGAGAATTTACAGAACAAGACTTCTGTAAATGATGAGAATCAACTATATATATATAAGTCAGAATGACTGTGGATTTGTTTACACTGAGAAATGAAGCTCTGCCAGAACCAGAATGCTGGTGTCTGCAAGGATAATCATTTACTTCCTGTCAGTAGACTTTCACAAAAAGTAGGTCATAATCTGATGCGTCCTCAGATTTCAGAACAAGGGGGGGTTAAAGGTGGCCAGCACCGAATGGTACAGTCTGAGATGTCCCATTTTCTTAATGAGGTATCTTTTATTTTCTAATGATTTTAAGAACTCTATCTCTAAATAGTATCAAACTTTTGTCTTTGTAGTTTGTTTTTAAGTTTTGTTTACAATGTTTTTGGATATATACCTTAAAAATTTTTATATAGTCGATTTTTTCCCTTCAAAGATGAATGTATTTTGAAATGTGAAATGAGGAATTAAAAAAAAAAAAGTTAACCTATTAAATGATAATAATGTAGCATTTGTCCTAATTGCTCCTGTAGTATTTAAAGCAGCTACAGGGTAGAAGAAAATGCCATTAGATTTAGAATAAAAAGACTAAATAGTTATCTATCTAGAATGAGGGTGATAATAATAGTTACTTCACAAGGTTGTTGTAAAAATTACATTAAAAGTATTTTATAAAAAGTATATAATTGTGTGAAGTGTACCATTGTCCCTGGAGCCCAACTAGTCTTGGAAATGTTTCGTTTAATCTTTTATTTGGGGGTGTTGGTTCACACTGTACAAAAATGGCATTTGAGAATCTTCTGGAGCCAGAGAACTAGTATTCCTATCTTTCGGTAAGAGATTTGCATTTTTGTTGGTTAGAATTATTTGCTATGTAGTTCTTACTAGAACTCTAATCTTTTGGAAAGGGGAATACATTTATTTAATTCAATAAACATATTCATGTGCTGGGAGATGAATGAAGCTAAAACAAAGCAGAATGTCAGAGCTGGGTCACACCAGAAAATTTTGACTGGAGGCTGCCTATTTTGGTCAAAGTTCTTCCTCCAACAAATGCTTATATTTGGTTGTTATTTTCTAAGATAGAAATTGAAGGAACTACTCATTGCTGAATAACTTGATTTTGAGTCCCTAGACAACAATAGATTTGCATTTAAAATGCATTCAAATTTAAAATTGTAAAACACAATATAAAAAGTGCTACTTATATTTTTATTAAAACTTTAAATAAAGTTCATAAAGTAAGACTATAATGATATATACTAAAAGGTTAACACCATCTTTTTTGAGTGGGATTAGAAATGATTTCCATTTTCTTCTTTTTGTCTGTATTCTCACTTGGGCTTGTTATTAAAAATTACATTATATACTCATATATGGTTTTTTGTGTGTACATATAGGAAATCTAAGCATTTCATGGTTCAGTTATCTCTTTTGCAAAACTACAATGAATTACTCACTTCAAGTCTTCAAAAATAAAACAAAACACCAAATCAAACGTGAAATGATGTTAAAAAAAAATCCCTCAAAATGTTCGATGGAGAAAATTTTATCTTTGTGCTGTTAAATATTTTTAAATGCATATTACAATTCATTACAAATAGGAAAATGGAGAAAATATGATTTTTCTTGATGTTTCTTAGAGAGCAGCATAAGAGAAACTTCTTTCAAAAACGTAAACCATTCAGGCTTCTTACGTGGTGAAACAAGTTTTAGTGACTTTCCATCTAACGAAGATAAAGAACGCAAGCTACTTCAAAAAGCACTAGAGACTAGATTAAAACTGAGGTTTTAAAAGTGTGGTGTGCAGACCCACAGAGGTCCCTGACACCTTTTCAGAGAGTTTTTCAGGTCAAACATATTTCATAATAATAAGAGATGTTATTTGTCTTTTTCACTGATGATGCAAAGCAATGGTGAATAAAACTGCTGGTGCCTTAGCACAGATCAAGGCAGTGGCACCAAACTGCCTAGTATTCCTTATAATTTTTTTTTAAATGCTAGTTTCACTTGATTGTCCTTGACGAAGCAGTAAAAGATATTAATTTTATTAAGTCTACACCCTTGGATACGTGTTTTTAAAAAATATTTCTGTGTGACCACATGGGGAATATGCATACAGCATTACTGCTGCACATTGAAATACATGTTTATAGTGGAAAAACACTTGCGGTTGTTTGAACTGAACTGGCCTATTTTATGGAACAATCATTTGATCTGAAAGCCAAACTATCATTCCAACTTAAGTTTTTGGCAGACATATTCTTAAAAATGAAGAAAGTAAGCCTGCTACTTCCAGGAAAACGACTATCAGTATTTGTTGCCAATGCTGAAATCTGAAGTAACTAGAAAATTAGAACTTCAGAAAATTATCATCTGCCACCCATGGCTTAACGGCTTCCCAATACTTCAAGATTTATCTGATGGGATTAATGATGATATTAACAAATATGATTTTTTTAGATATTATATCATGAAATTTGGCAGATCTACATAACTCACTGAAACTTCATTTTCCAAATGATCAGAGCGTTATATTACAAAACCACATGCACACACACACACAACACACACACACACACACACCAGTAAAAGAGCGATTCAAAGTGCAAAACAGACCAATGGTTTTTAATGTAACAAAATATGAAGTTCATTGATATTTTTTCAGATTCCACATTGAAAATAAATTTACCTCTTGTACAGTTTGAATGTAATATCAAAGAAGAATGTCTACAGTTATTGGAAAAATCTATTAACTGCTTCTCCCTTTTCCAACTATATATCTGTGTGAAGTTTGACTTTCTTCATGGAATTCAACCAAAACAAAGTATTACAACAGATTAAACGGAGAAGCAGGTATGAGAAGCCAGTTGTCTTCTTTTAAATCAGATATTTTAAGAGATTTGTAAAAATGTAAAATAGTGCCACTCATCTTGTTAACTTTTGTTCTGTTTTGGAAAATGTAGTTATTATTCCTAAAGGTGTGTTATTATAGTAATATGCAGTGTATTTTTCATTGTAATTATTAAATAAATTGATAAATAATTATTTTTATATTTTCTTAGTTTTACATTCTAAGACACTGAATATTGATAGATATAAAGCTCTTTTGGACGTCTTAATTTTTAAGAGTGTAAGAGAGTCCTGAGATCTAAAAGTTTGAGGACCATTAGACAAAAATAACTAGAGAAAATAAGTGTTAATGAGAGAAAAAAAATTAAAACTGGTTTTGAATGTCTGTTATGTTCTGAGCCTATTCAGCTCTCACGATTAGCCCAGGAAGTGAATATTATTATCCTCATTTATAAATGAAGAGATGGGAGCTCCAAGGTTATGATTTAAGCCCAGGTCTGGAAAACGCCATGCTCTTTTCTCTTACCTCTCATTGCCTTTGTACTAAAGAACATTTTATTCCATAATTATAAGGTTTGAATTGATCAAAGGATTGACTTCTGTGTTTGGTGTTTGGGTTCTTGGTGTGTAAATGTGTGGCGAGTGGAATCTGGACAGAGAAACTGGGAGAATTAAGGGCGTGATTAGAAAGGAAAACATATAATGTTGCAGCAAAAAAGAACTCGTTATTTATAACTTTAGCTAATGGTAAATTTTGCCAACAAGAATAAAAGAAAAACTTCTATGAAATAGGAAGATGCTGACCTTTCAAGAGCTCAAATATGTGATCCTCCTTTGGGTTCCCGTTCACCGAACCCTGGGCAGTGCTCTGGCCTCCCTTTACCCCACTCTGTTGGTGTTGATAGTAGGTACCACCTACTGAGAGCTTCATGGTCAAGCCCAATATCAAATGCTTCCTTTCATTACCTCACCCACTCCTTACAACCCCTCTGTGTGATCGGTATTATTATTCCAAACTAAAGCTCTGAGAAGTGAAGCGGTTTCCCTAAGGTGACATTATGAGTGAGCAGATGAATGGTTACCTGGTAACATGGGTGTATTCAAGGGATCAATGGAACAGAATAGAACGTCCAGAATTAGACACACATACAGTCAATTGCTTTTTAACAAAGGCATCAAGATAATTCAATGGGGAAAGGAAAATCCTGCTTAACAAATAGTGCTGAAACAATTGGATAGTTGCATGTAAACAAAAGATAGACCTAGACATTTTCCTCATTCCAAACAGAAACGCTAATTTGAGATCATAGACCTAAGTGTAAAAGCTTCAACCACAAAGCTTCTAGAAGAAAACAGAGGAGGAATCTTTGAGACATTAGGATAGGCAAAGATGTCTCAGGACAAAAAAATACACTAATCATAAAGCTAAAAATTGATTAACTGGACTTCATCGAAATTAAAAACTTGCTTGACCAAAGACATTGATAGAAAAATAAAAATACAATCCACTGCCTGGGAGGGTATATCTGCAAAATATATTTGACAAAGAACTTTTGTCCAAATATACAAAGAACCTATACAATACAATATTAAGAAGAAAATCTAATTTTTAAAAATAGGAAAAATATTTGAAAAGATATTTCACAAAATAAGATATGAGAATGGGAAAAAAATACATGAAAAGATGTTCCACATCATTTGTCATTAGAGAAATGCAAAGTAAAGCTACAATGAGATACACACCTATTAGAATGGTTAAAACTAAAAAGACTGAAATTACCAAGTATTAACAAGGATTTGAAATAAATGGAACCCTCACACATTGCTGATGGAAATGCAGAATGGTACATGCACTTTGGAAAACAATTTGATGGTTTCTTAAAAAAATTAAAACTATACTTATCATACAATTCAGCAATTCTAATTCTAGGTATCTATGCAAGAGAAACAAAAACATACATCCACACAAAGACTTATATGCAAATGATCATAGCAGTATTTTTTCATGATCACCAGAAATTGGGAAACAACCCAAATGTCCATCAATAGATGAATAAATAAAGTGTAGTATAATAAATTCATACAAGGGACTATTACTTAAAACAAAAAGGAACAAACTACTGGTGAACACAAAATCAGGGAAGAATCTCGAAAACATTATGTTGAGCAAAAGAGCCAGGCACAAAAGGTATATACCATTTTTTCCATTCATATGAAATCCAAGAATAGGCAAAATCAATCTAACTGATAGAAATCAGAAAGTGGTTGCCTCTGGGGAAGCAGAACTGACTGAAATGGGGCATAAGGAAACTTTGTGTGGTGATGGAAATATTCCATGTCATGTTTTAAGTGGTGCTTACATTGGTATATTCAACTGTCAAAACTCATGAAACTGAACATTTCTGCTGTGTGTATTTTAGTACCTGTCAATTATACCTCAAGAAGGGGGGTTGGGAACAGATA
Source organism: Globicephala melas (assembly GCF_963455315.2). NCBI lineage: Eukaryota > Metazoa > Chordata > Mammalia > Artiodactyla > Delphinidae > Globicephala > Globicephala melas. The sequence continues at coordinate 70,965,691 of NC_083320.1, read as the reverse complement.
TTATCTCTGATATTTGCAACCAAACACAATTCCTAAGAGTTGCAATCAGTGATGAATTCTTTTCAAGGTCAAAATATTTTTTGGGCTTCCCTGGTGGCGCAGTGGTTGAGAGTCCGCCTGCCGATGCAGGGGACACGGGTTCGTGCCCTGGTCTGGGAAGATCCCACATGCCGCGGAGTGGCTAGGCCCGTGAGCCACGGCCGCTGAGCCTGCGCGTCCGGAGCCTGTGCTCCGCAACGGGAGAGGCCACAACAGTGAGAGGCCTGCGTACCGCAAAAAAAAAAAAAATATATATATATATATATATATTTTTTTTTTTTTTTTTTTTTCTTTTTGCTGTCAGATTCTAGTTGGGAACCGCATTGAAATGTCTTAAAACGATACTATAAAAACTGTCTTCTATAGAGATTGATTCCTTGGGTGTATACTAGTGTTCAAAGTCAGTGTACGTTTGGAAAGCCATTTCACGTGTATACTATATTTATAGGAGTAAAGGGCTTGGCTTTGGACAAGCCCAGATCTTGGTACAGATCACTGATTAGTTAGGTGGCCTCAGGCAAATTACTAACCTCTCAGAGCCTCTGTTACTTCCTCTGAGTGTAGGGATGATGAAGCCTGCTTTGACCTGAAGCTATTATGAAGATTGAATGAGGTCATCTATGTAAAATCTTTAGCATAGGGTCTGACACAGAGCAAATGGAAGCTCTTTTTCAATAGAAGGATATCAAATAATTTTATTTTGACCATGTCGTTGATATGTACAGGTAAGTCATCTCAAAGCAACTTGCCCTTGATCATCACCTGGATAATACATGGTTTTAGTAGCCGATCAGAGCATATTATAATGGAGTCATTGCTTAATTTCCTAATGAATTTGACAACAGTGAAGGCTACAAAGGGCTTTTCCAAGCGATAAGAGAAATTCACATCTCCCGAAGTATATCAGAGGTAGCTACAAAAGCTGTTATTTTGGCTGCAATCATTGGAGTGGAGACATATACTCTGAGAAAGTGTGGGTTACTGTCAAATAGCCTCAGAGAGTGGTGGTCATTGAGGATAGAAGGCCTCTGAGGGGCTGGGGAAGGGCTCAGCCCAGTGGAACCTGCAGTGAAAGACTTGGTCCGCTTGTCTGCAGAGCACAAAGCCAAATTTGTCACAGACTGACCTCCGCAGCGAGACAGATGCTGCAGATGCTGTGAGGACCCAAGCTAGAACCAGGTATTAAGTTGACTTCCCCTTGGCTCTGAAAACCTAGGCAACTGAGAGCTGCAGAGATCCAACCGGATGGGAGGGAACTGCCAGGCACTTAGCAAGCTCCTACAGCTCAGAGCAGGGCCAGCTCTACAGGAAATCAGTGTTCAAAGATGGCAGAAAATCATTTACTTACCTGCAAGGGTTGGCGATTTCTTCTGGTGTTGTTTTCATAAAAGGGGAGATGGGTTTTTCTACAAAAGAGCCGAAGCCCAGTCTAAAGTTGCTGGTTAATTTAGACATCTCCTTGGAAAGCAGGGAGCCTAGCTCTTTGATTGTGTTGAGGTCATCATCCATGGAGGCCGAGAGGTCCATGAGGTAATACAAGTCCACCGGGTAATCCTCGGTCTGGCGAACTTGAACTTGCAGAGTCTGTTCACTGCCTGCGACACCCCCGCAAGAAAAGCAAATCATAAAAACACATGGAGACTTCTTTGTGACTAGGCAATCCCTGCCTGTTTCATTTCAATAAGAACTTACTGAAGATACTTACAAATTCATACACTGTGTGGTAAAGTTTATACATGAACACATCCATGAAAATCTTTCAGCCGTGAATTTAGAGTAACTGAAGGAGGTGAAAGTTAGGATATTTTATATCTCCTTGGGAGAACTAGCATCCATTTAGATGGAAGATAAGCTGAATTTTTTTTTGTGTGTGTGGGTTTAGAAAAGAAGAAAATAAAGAGGAGTTTAAAGCTACATTACAACCCTTGAAGAAATGTGAGGTAAGCCTTAGCAACATTTGAGTAATTCAGATGGTTACTATTAGATAAGGCTCTTTTTGGTAACACATTTGGAGTGCAAAGTGACCAATGTGAATAAAGAAAAGTGTTAGCCTAGCAACTCTCTATTTCCTTAAGAATGGGAAATCTGAGTCATCACAAACAATGATATGTAATATGGTACAAGGTGTATTAATGGAATAACAGTATTACGACATGTGATGTTAGATTTATTTACATGAGCCAGTGAGTGTATAAATCATAACATACCTGGTCTCAGTTTAAGAGCCAAGTTTTGAGGGGCAATCTGAACGATGCTGGAACTATTTTTCTGTCTGCCTACACTGAGAGGCTTATTTATAAGTATTTCTACTTGGGAGACAGGGTTTTCGATGAAGGTTAGTTGACATCCTTTAGCTAAAAGATTTGCTGGAGTATCACACCTTTCTCCAACTCCCGATAGATGGGTAAAATTCTAAAAAAAAAAAAAAAAAACAATAAAGAGAAAAAGATGACAATAAAGACAAAAAAAGAAGACATTTCTTACGATTACTTTTTGCTTGCTTTCTAGTTAGGCATCTTGTCATAGTATACCATATCCCCACATGCCTGACATTGATTGTAGGTCTTAAGTTATAGCAGAATAACCAGAGAATTCTGCCAGTAAAATTGGAATTTCCTTTAATTATATTCAAGAGAATTCACTTAACAGCTTTCATTTTTTTCCTTTTCTTTTCTTTTCTTTCTTTCTTTTTTTTTTAATGCTCACTCCTTTACAACGTTTCCTGTGCTGTGACCAGATCCTTGAAATAGCTGGGTCATAGAGTTGACATCATCGTGTGAATTATCTGTTCAGGATAACCTGTAGGTTTGTGGAATCCTGGGACTGTCCAGACTCTCAGTGTGTCTATTACCAAATCCAGTGACAAAGAGCTTTTTCTGTGGCTTCCTAAAGGGCAAAGATTGTGACATCTCCCTATCTACTCTCTGTCCCAGTTTAATTTATGGATATATTTACCCTTCTATTACAGTATTACTTCACTAAAGTTGACCTCTTGGGGACTTTAAACTCAGGGTCTTAAAGTGTTCCAGTTTAAGGTCTTTTAGAAATTTCTCCAACATTTGGATGTGGGGAAGGGAAGGGAAAGAGAAATTGTGTAAAAGACTGCTTTTCTGTGTAGGACTCAGGAGTTTCCCAGTTCCCCTCTGATCCACCTGGGTATCTGGAGGCAGTGAGATGAAGTGTTTTCAGGCAGAAGTGTGGCCATCCAACCCTGGAACACCCAGAACAGAGAGATGCAGTTGAGAGATAAACACCTATCTCACCTAATAGCCACGGCTGCTGTAGAGCAGCTGAGGCTCTGGGCAAGGTTGATCTTGGGGCCCGTTGATTCTCATACTTGGAGAGAAGAAAACCAAGCTCATATTGTTTTTCCTCATTCAGAATTCTAAACCACTCTTCCTGTTTCACCAACTAAGAAAGTTACATTTCTTTGGAAATTGATTTTTTTGAGAATATAATGTGTTATCTATCATCAAGCCATGTGTATATTTGAGGCCTTAGAGAGAGGTAGCAAATTCTGTAACTTCCCATGATGCGTCCAAAGCAAACCGTGGCTTGACAAGACCTCAGAATCCTTCTTAACACAGTGTCACTGCTACCACCTGTAATCACTCTGTCTGTCAAAAGGTCAGAGGCAGTGTTAACCCTGGAACCTATTTACTATCTGCTCTAAGCAGAAGCCTAATTTACTTTTTGCTCCAGCTGTCTCTACTGATATCACTACTTCTAACTTCTACTATTTGTTATATCAGTGTGACCTCTCAGAATAAACTGGCCTTCAAATTTGATGGAAATTTGACTACGGAGTATTATCCACAAGCAAAGCTATCCATAGTAACTTAAAAGCCTCTCTTCAATAAGTGCTAATGAAGAACGTAAGTGAAAATTCTAGAGATGGGTATTTTGTTAGACTGATTTGTTGTTTTATGTCTCTATCATGAAACTAACATTGACTTCTTCAGAGAGTCAATGTCAAAAAATGTGGGGTTTTCGCTCTTTGTATATTCCCAAACCTTCTTTTGATACGTGAGCTCCAAATGGCATAACTGTCTGCCCTTCTGCTTGAGCCCCCTCAGCAGAGGCGATAGCGGGGGAGTGAGCTGTGTCTGTGCTCCGGTCTACGAGCCCCTCCACGGACACATGTAACCGAAATGTGGGTTTTAACAGTGACAGCCTGGACCTGAGTTAGGCGACCAGGTTTGTTCCCCTTGAACATGCTACTCAATTCTTGCTGAACTTGGCATTCGTATGGTTGGATTTGTGTTTAGATTCTCTTTATGAGATTCAGCAGAGAACTGCTTTCATTCCAGAAAGAGCTAAGGCAGCTCCTTCTTACCAGGAATCATTTACAGTTTGCCTAGTCGTGTCACAGGAGACACTGATTCTGGACGGCTTGTTATACATTCCCCAATCCCCTTCTGCTACCTTCACGTAGTTTTCAGTTTGATCAGATAAGGAATGTCTGTTTCGGGTTTTGTCATCAGTGCGGTACAGAGTCACCAAGCTCGCATAGTTTTTAAAAGAACTGGATAATGTCTGAACAGTAAAGTTTACCCCAAGCCTAGAACACTTCTCTCAGATCCTAGTAATGATTCAGAAGGGATGCTGGTCCACAGATGGAATACAACTATGATATTGAAATCAAATGTATGTTTGAAAATTATCAACTTCATGATCTCTGGTTACCCAGAGCCTCAGCATTTTACATGTAAGCAATTAGAAATGGCTTTAACATCAGAGGAGGCATCAGGTTAAATAAAGAATCTTGAGTTACGTATATTTCAGAACACTTTGACATTCACTCTGTCCTCAAATTGCTTTTGAATGTAATCACACGAAGGACACTTGGAATCACAAACGCTTACATTTTCCTTTCCTGATCTGTTTTACTTCTATAACCCTAGAGAAAGCAGGAAGCTATCAGAACACTCAAGGATGGAATTACTGTAAATGTAAGTGCATTTTTTACACACAGGCTGAGGTCATTTGTTTTACCTCCTGAGAACACCAGGCACACTGAGGTCCGATGAGTAAGCAGTCCTCACAGGTCTCTGCATCCCCCATGGAACAGCCACCTGTTTTTAAACCCAGCAAAACACAAGGGATTCAGCACACTCTCTGCCACTCCATTCACGAGATCTATGGCTCTTAAGGTACTTGAACAAAACAATACCAAAGTTCATTTCTTAGTCTTCAAAGATCAGTCCTCAAGACGAGAGCAATCCATAGTAAACTTCATATTTTACATCTATCACGTTGAAAGCAGGCATGTCTTAGTAGCCAAAAATAATCACGCTCTTTTTTCTTAAAATATGAAAATATCTTAACGTTCACAAATACAGGATCATCATATTTATCGTCTTCATTCAGTATCATCCCCCTTTAACTTTTTAAAAATTATTCATACCCATTAAAGAACGCTTCTCTCTTAAATGTACTGTATTTTTATTTAAAAACTAAGTCCCTTTTCTCTCTCAAGGTTATCACTCTCAAGTGGAAGGCCCTGTTGTATAATAAGGTAGCTAGAAAAGTTACCAAAATGGTTGTCACAAGAGTATTAAGAAGTCCTCTTGTGCAGTAGTGCTGTTTAATTCTCTTATTAAGGTGCCCATGCAACCTTTGTATTTATTTATCTTAAGCCCGGAGCGTTTGCTGTGGGAACAGCCTTGCGGCTGCCTGTAATTTGTTAAAGTGTTCGTTCAATGGCAAAAGAGCAATTGAACAGATCCAATAAAAAATGACTTCTGATCTAGTTTCTGAATCACACGGCAGGTTTGTCAAGCACACTACGAAAGCAATATATTGGAGAGCTAAAGTCTTACCTTGTACGTGATCATTCCTTCCTAGAAATAGAAAGAACAGGCAAAGCAGTTCAATCCCCATCCGTTTCAGTTCTCGCTGTGCAGACAGATTAAAAAATGAATTACCTTCAACATTACAAGACTAAAGCTGAACATCGTTAAAAGTCTTTCTTTCTTGAAGTGTAAAATTGTAAATACTACTTACACTGCTTTGAAAAGCAACTTGAGATGTAAATAAAAAAGTTTTCATTAAGACTGAAATGAAAACAGAAGCTACCTGGACAGGTAAAGAAGAAAAGCTGTGCTTAAGAGCAACTTCAGCATGATTTACTTCCTTGTTCTCCTTATAAGGAAGGCAGGTGTACAATCACCAAGAAGGTGGGGAAAATTCATTCAGTAGAAATTTTTGTGTAAATTCTATTAGTCTCTCTGCATCCTAGAGAAAGTTGACACCTTTAGTAAAATATTGATCGATGAACTGTCAAAAGAGCAATTGAAATATGATCTAAAGTTGTTTCTAAAATAATTATAATTTAAGGTAAACAATAAAGATGATAAATAAAACGCAAATATGTAAGTTATGTATAAGGAGGGTTTAAAAAATGAGCTAAAGGAAAATACCTGAGATTTTTATGTTCCATTGTTAAATCCTTTCAGAGAATTGAGATGAACTCTGAAAAATAAAAATCATTATTTTATAATTTAGAAGGCAGTCTAGGGAAAGCAAAATACTGTGTTCCCTTGTTTTTTAATTTGGATGAAAGATATTTTTCCATAAGTATAAAATTCCTATTTAAATGCATTATTAGAAAAAATATAATATTTCAAAATTAGTCTCAGACAATAACAATGGAAACAGAAACAATGGAGTCCAAGATACTGAATCCCTCTCCTCCGCATAGCGACCAAGTTCTCTTTCTCATGTACGGTCCCTGCTCCCAGCTCACTACTTGGCACATAGAAGATATTTATTTGTTGAACAGAAAAGTGACACTTTAAAATACAACAATCTATGGCTAATTTCAGGAGTTTGATTATGAATTTTTCCTAATATTTTCCAGACAGTGTTTGGGGTTTGCAGATACTGCAAACAAATCTTTATTTCGTTGCTCTCCAAACTGCTTGACCTTAGACAGGCTTCTTTGTGGCTTGCTTATGTCCTGGGAGATTATCTTTTAAAGGTATATTTCTAGGCAAGCATGTGAAACTTGTGAAGAGAGAAAACTAATTATAGTCTGCTCAGGTTCTTCTCAGAAAGCTATGTTCAATTTTGCACTCCATCATACACAGGAATCTGCAAGAACATGGCAAGAATCCTTCAGAGAGAAACCAGAATTATTAAAGACTTGAGAGGATACCTTTTGGGAGAAAAATACGTTATATGAAATCAGTTGATTTAGGTTGAAGAAGAAAGATTAAGGCACAGATATCTGTGTCCCTCATATTACCTCTGGTTAATACTGGTATCCTGTATTAGCTGTCATTCATGTATTCATTCATTCATCCATTATTCAATAAATATTTATTGAGCGTCTACTTTGTGTTAAGTATTGTTCTAGAAGCAGAGGATATGTCAGTGAACAAAGCCAAGCTCTTGGCCTGTGAAGTATATATTCTAGGCTGGGGAACAGACAGATTCTTAAAATCAGGCTGTCCTAAGGGCTATGAAAAATGATAAATCTGGGTTCAAGAGGAAAGAGGGGGGCTTCCCTGGTGGCACAGTGGTTGAGAGTCCGCCTGCCGATGCAGGGAACACGGGTTCGTGCCCCGGTCTGGGAGGATCCCACATGCCGCGGAGCGGCTGGGCCCGTGAGCCGTGGCCGCTGGGCCTGCGCGTCCGGAGCCTGTGCTCCGCAGCGGAAGAGGCCACAGCAGTGAGAGGCCTGCATACCGCAAAAAAAAAAAAAAAAAAAAAAAAAGGAAAGAGGGGTAGGAAGGGTGTGTTGTTTTACTAGCCTACGTACAGACTTCCACCCCAGCCCCAAAATCCTAGTTGTGCTGCTTTGTTTCCTATCTGTCCTCAGTCACAGCCCCTGTGATGTGCACTCCCTCCCCTACCTCCAAGGCTGAGCACACACCATTTGTGCTGTCTGGAGGCGTGTGCTTCTTCCTCATTCTTCTCACTTGGCTGACTCAGCTCTTGTCCAGGTCTCAGTACAGACATCAACGCCCTTAGGGAGACCTTTTTGGTCTCGCCAGGCCTCCCTTCCTGTGGACTTTCCCCAGGATGGCCCTTTCCAATTTGCTTGTAGTTGCCAAGATCCTTGCCTCTCCCCCCCAGTAGACTGTGAAGTTCTTTAAGGCACTGATTTATTCAACAAATATTTATTGAATTCTTTACTATGTCTCAGGCAGGGACAGTGTCTCAGTTATCTTTCTATTCCCAGCAAGTCGCATAATGCCAGACTTTGTAAGTGGTCAATTAATATTCATCAGCTAAATGGATACATTTTTTGTCTTGGCTGTCTAGTATTTTACCTGTGCCAAAGCAGCGACTCCATGAATATTGAGTAAACAGATGTGTAAATGAATAAATGGTTTTAGAAGACACGCAGTGAGTGCAGATAGGAGAGAGGAAAGACGTCCCCTGCTTGCGTTGTGAGGAAGCTGAGTAGAGACTTAAAATGCAGGGTGGAGGACAGGGGCAGAACTGAAGAGAACAAACAAAGTCGAACAACGCTACAAGAAAACCTCCATCCACTCTGCTTTTATCTTGGCACCACCGTGGAGAATCCATGACGGGTTATTCGGCGCAGGGGAAGTATTCTGGCTTCCTGAATACTTCCTGTGGTGTTGGTGCCCTCTCCTGGAAAGTACCCATCCATGCCCCTGGGGGTGCAGGGAGCCCTACTTGTTCCATAAACTGGCCAGCGCTGCATAAACCCGCCCGAAGGAAAACGCTGTCCCCTTAGCCAAGCCAACCAGATTAATTACCTCTGTTTCTGTATATATATGGAATTTAAACTGGGAAATACAGACTAAAACTGGGCTTCAATAATGGGAGCTGAAGCTGGCAGAGAGAGGACCTCAGGTGGAAGGAAAAGTGAGACCTCTGGAGTGAGTCCATACTAGGAAGAATCGGCAGCTACGAGGAGACAGAAGCCCGAGGCAGAGGAAGTCTATAATGAGTAGACAAGGGGGTGGGTTGAGCGTATCACTAGTCAGAGCAGCCGAGAAGGGCCCCTGAGTCACATGAATGGAAAACACTAGCGTTAGACCCACAGACTTACTTTGCCGAGGGGAAGGAACACAGCCCAGGCCGACAGCTGCCATGATTCCAAATGCCCTTCCAGATTGGATCTTTCTGAGGCGCGGCCCTTCCTGGGTTTCCCCAGGTCTCGTCTCTTGGAACAATGTGTATTCTTAGAACAAATTCCTATTGCTTATGGGTTGTTGAGGGTGTCTCTGTATTTCTGAAAATCGAGAGATCCTAAGTCACACCGTTTAGATTTTCAGACAGGCTGCTTGGGCCCATAGGATAGAATCCTACCATCCCAAATGCTCAGAGCCCCAGCTGGGGTCTCTGACTCCATCTGGGGGCCAAGACGTCTGAGCTGAGGCGTGGGTGGAATAGCAGAGCACCACACAGCCCAGGGAAGCCACGTCGCCTGCACTCCTCTCTTCAGCTGCCTTCTGCTTCTGAGATTGTCTTCAGTGGAACCCTGACCTCGGGAACCCATCTGACTCACTGTATTTGGCTTGGGTCTCTCCCGGACCCAGCCCATCATTCACATCAGAGAATAACCATCTAGGGTCAGCTGGGCCAGCCCCAGGGCACCTGAAAACACTCCTGGGAGAGCAAACACTGAGTAAACCTGGCTGGGAGCCAATTTGAACTGTAGTGACCTTAGTGATGACTGCCAGCTCTTGGATGGCCTTGCTATGTTACCAGCTTTCTTTCAAGTACCAGTGACAAGTCTCCCTCCAGTTGTCTTTCTATGAAGCATTTCATGGTGAGTAGCTGAAAGGAAACGTAGAGATGAATGCTATCCCTTTGTGTCCGGCACTGCTGTAACTGTGTTTGTGACACACTGCATGGCGGGCTGTCCACAGGATGCTATGGCTGACCTCAGATGTGTGTAACTTGGGGGCACAGAATCTGGAAGTGGACACCTTCATTTCACATTTCAAGATCTTCAGAAAAATTCTTTTAAAGAAGGGTGTGCGGGGCTTCCCTGGTGGCACAGTGGTTGAGAGTCCGCCTGCCGATGCAGGGGACGCGGGTTCATACCCCAGTCCGGGAAGATCCCACATGCCGCGGAGCGGCTGGGCCCGTGAGCCAAGGCCGCTGAGCCTGCGTGTCCGGAGCCCGTGCTCCACAACCAGAGAGGCCACGACAGTGAGAGGCCCGCGTACCGCAAAAAAAATAATAATAATAAAAATAAAGAAGGATGTGTAACAGTTTCCTGTCAACTTAGTGTGTAATGCCCACAACACGCTAAGTGCTAGAGAAATTTTTTGTGGCCTGGGACTTACATTCTAGTCTGGAGTTTACTTTTTTTAATTTGATAAAATATACATAACATAAAATTTATCATTATACCTGTTTTCAAGTGTATCGTTCATTGGCATCAAGTGCATTTACATTGTTGTGCAACCTTCACTGTCCATCTCTGGAAATTTTTCATCATTCCAAACCAAAGCTCTGTATCCATTAAGCAATAAGTTCCCATTTCCCCCACCCCCTATCCCCCGGAAACTACCATTCATTCTACTTTCTGTCTCTATGAATTTGAGTGTTCTAGGTACTTCATATAAGTGGAATCATACAATGAAGCCTTTTTTGTTTGTCTTATTTCCCTTAGCATAATGTTTTCAAAGTTTATCTACATTGTACCTTGTAGCAGAATTCCATTCCTTTTTAAGGCTGAACAATATTCCATTGTGTGGATATACCACATTTTATTTATCATTCATCTGTCGCTGGACATTTGGGGTGTTTTCACCTTTTGACTATTGTGAATAATGCTGCTATGAATATTGGTGTACAGTATCTGAGTCTACTCCTACTGTATGTCCTTGGGGATAGCACGTATCTCTCGGCACTTTAGTTTCTAGTCTGTGAAATAGTGATAATATCCACTTTTCAGGATTATGGTGAAGATTTAATTATACCATTCTGGAATGAATCCAGATTGGGTAGGGCCTGAAGATTGTATAATTTGGGGGACCCTGTTTAAGAAAAGGGATGCAAATGGGAAATAAATTGGATATAAAAGTGTATATTTATTTAAAGTGAGAAAGAGAGAGGGGGAAAGATAAAACAAAACTATGATAACAAATTACTGAAGCCTTAGAGTTTCCAGGCCCTTTCTTCTTGATATCACATTAGATAAATTAACCAGAAATGCTTACCCAGAAATGCTTCCTAGTGGCAATCTGGCTTCCCATCCCCACCTGGAGCCACCTGCAGCTCCCAGGCACCTGGGCAAGCTAGGGGCTGGGACTGAGGCTCCGTCTGTTTATGGTAAATCCCCATCTGACTTCACTCAGGATTTGTGTTTATCGTAGATAGCTTTATTGGGCACTTCCTTCGTGTCAGGCGTTGTTCAATATTTTCCTAGTGTTGACCTATTTCATTCTCACAATACCCCTCAGAAGTAGGAACTGTTTGACCTCCATTTACCAGATGAGGAAACTGAGGCAGGAGAAGCTATGGAACTTGCCCACCGTTGCAACGCTGCTCAGGCAGCAGAGCCCTGGAGACGGATTTCTCCCCCAAGTCCGAGCTCCACATCACCGTGCAAACTGCCTCCTGGTACATAAGAGATGTTTGGAGAATCCTAAAGCGGCTGTCAGCAAGAAATTAAATTCCCCAAGGAACATTTAGATAAGCCTGTCTCTCCATCTCTAGACCCCTTGTTCCAGCTCTGTATCCAGCTGTCTCCTTTTTGGTTTGCTTGTTGTTCATCCTGTGGACCATTCACCACCAAAAACGAGACAGAAATGTGGTCCTGGATTGTACAACATTTTTCTTATTCCTCCTTTGATTTACATCCGTAAAATCACTTAAAAGCAAAGGAAACAAAACCTGTTGCCCTTCAGGGGACGGTGACAGCGCTGGGCCTGGCCTTGTGTCCAGGAGAGGGCGGTGGCCGGCATTTCCTGTGGGCCGGCGATGACTCCGGATTGATTAACTCCTGGGCCTCCGGTGGCAGCCATCCTGCACCTCACTCTGGAGCGCAGGAGTCAGTCACCTACTAGGAAAAGGAGGACGGTTCTCCCTCGGCAAGTCTGATGCCAATCTTGTACGTCAGACCTGCTTGGGAAAAGTACTCAAGGAAATTGTTAGGGAACTTATTTTGAAATCCTAAAAGAACTGAGCTCCTTCTGTCTTTGAGCTGTGGAATAAATCCACAGATGAGATTTTCCATAAAATATCAGAGAATATGAGTTTAATCTGCTTTGACTCTCAGAACGACTCTCTCTTCGTTGCCCGTTTCCCCATCTATGAAGCAAATGGTACGTCATGGCAGGAAGTCCATGTGAATAGACAGAAACGTTGATTGCAGAGTAATTCACTCATTCACAGCTTGCAAAACTGCTGAGCACTCTTTTCTCTTTTCCTTTCAAAAGATAACTCTAGCAGTCTCACCCGACGTTAGGATTCCTTCGTTTTAAGCAAAGTTTTTCTTTTTTTTCTGATGAGCACCATCTCTTACGTCTGGGGTTGCCATGGGGTGGACATTATTAGCAAAAATAAGCTCTGATTCTTCATTCATTCATTCACTCACTCACTCATTCAGGAAGTATCTACTGAGATCCTACTACTTGCCAGGCACTGTTCTGGGAACACACTGTTGATTAAAACTACCAAGGTCTCTGCCTCGTGGAGCTTGTGTTCCTGTAGGAGAGACAGACAATAGACACCCAAACAAATAAAGATGTCAGATGGTGATCTGTGCTGAACAAAACAAAGAATGGTAAGAGGTCAGAGAGTGAGCAGGGTGTGGTGGCCAGGGAAGCCTCTGATAAGGTGACATGAGTACAAGGTCCCCCGGCAGGAGTGTCTGGGGACAAGCAAGGCAAGGTGGCCGGTGAGACTGGAGAGGAGTGACGGGTGATCACAAAGAGGTAACAGGGGACCAGCCAGAGAGGCACAGGGACAGTGAAGAGCTGTCACCAGAGCCCCGTGGGCCACGGTCGGGACTCTGGATTTGTATTCTGAGTGTGAAGGGAAGTTTTTATGGGGTTTCAGTGGCTGATGATATAGCTTATGTTCTGAAAGGATCCCTCTGAGGAGACTCTAGAAGCAGCAAGGATAAAGCAGGGAGACCTATCAGAGGCCATTTCAACTTTTGAGGCCAAAGATGAAGGCTTGGACGAGGAAGGTTGTGAGAAGTGATTGGTTTCTGGATATAATCCCAGGGCAGACAGGATTTACAAATGGATTGCTTGTAGGGAAGGAGAGAAAGCGGGGGCTCAAGGATGACTCCAAGAGTAATGGAGGCTCCCACGTGGCAACCCCACCATCACCAGCAGGTTTCTCCAGGTGTGTCAGAGACACGTGGTCTAGTGCATGCCCATCAAAAGAGTCACAGTGAGCGCTAGTCAACTCTCATAACCCATGAAATGATAATCGTGCAAAAGGTGCTCTGTGGCAGAACAGCAAAGGCCAGAACTACGCAGGAAGTGCTCTAGGGTGAGACCGTCTACACGTTTGTGTTGTCAGCATTCCTTCAGTCCAGTGAAAGTGTGATTAGCTGGCATCTTCTATTCTGGAATTCACCGTGACTTGGTTTGCGGGAACAAAAGAAAACCTGCAGTATCCCTGTGGTCCTGCAGCCCTCTCTGGCTGCACAGGTAGACTACTGGGGTCAGCTTCAGTAGCAAAAGAGTCTGTCCTAACAGATTAAAAAAAAACATATTCTTGGGGCTTCCCTGGTGGCACAGTGGTTGAGAGTCCGCCTGCCAATGCAGGGGACACGGGTTCGTGTCCCGGTCTGGGAAGATCCCACATGCCGTGGAGCGGCTGGGCCCGTGAGCCATGGCCGCTGAGCCTGCGCGTCCGGAGCCTGTGCTCCGCAGCGGGAGTGGCCACAGCAGTGAGAGGCCCGCGTAGCGCAAACAAAACAAAACAAAACATATTCCTCATTAGGCCACTGTAGGAAGGCAGGTGAGATGGACATATTATACATTAAAAAAAGAATCTTGCAAAGTAGGATTTCAGACTTCTTTTCACCTTAAAGAGGCAGTTTATGAAGCCGCAACACTAAAGAAGCTTGTTATTCTTTAAAAAGCTGGGGGAAATGGTGACCAATGATTACGTTTGAGGAATATCCTTGAGGAGGTCCATGGATGGTTTATTTCAACTGCCATTTTAGGGACCTCTCTGATTGTGGCTGATGCCCACTCACTGAATCCTATCAGTACGTTTATAAAAATCGGATAGGGAAAAGGACTGAGTGTGATGCAAACACCCTAACCGTTAAAAAGACCAAACAGTAAATTATTCTAAGAAGCTATGCAAAATTAACCGGATTAGAAGAGGTGAAAGAAGAAAAACCTTTAAAAGCAAACTCTGCTGGCATCTAATTAAAAGGTAAGTTGGATTTTTATACAACAGAAGCAATGAACCTATATATTGCTGGGTGTAATTACTTTCAGACAAAAAGTGGCTCCAATGAGCTGTCAGATGTGAGAGGCTAGTTTGAGGGAGTATGACAGCCGCCCGCCTGTCCTGCGACCTGTCGTCTCAGCACCACTCTGGGTGAAACTGTGTTTGCAGATGGCCCTTCCAGATGTCACTGACGGGAGAGTGACAGGGTTTCAACCCGTGCCTGGTGCAGCGAACGGCTCAACCGTAGTTTCAACATTCATTAAGAATTTTCTGGGGACTTCCCTGGTGGTCCAGTGGTAAACAATCCGCCTTGCAATGCAGGGGATGTGGGTTCAATCCCTGGTCAGGGAACTAAGATCCCACATGCCGGGGGTAACTAAGTTCATGCGCCACAACTACTGAGCTCGTGCACATCAACTAGAGAGCCCGTGCACCCTGGAGCCTGTGTGCCACAACTAGAGAGGGAAAACCCACACACCACAACTAGAGAGAAGCCCGCTCGCCGCAACGAAGAACTTGCACCACAAGGAAAAGATCCCGCATGCCACAACTGACCCAATGCAGCCAAAAAAAAAAAAAGAATTTTCTTCATATCGAGTTCAAAGTTTTAAAGTTCCGACCCAAACACATATAGTGAAAAATTTCGGCAGGAGAAAACTGCTGTTAGTTGCATATATTTTGGGAGGTCTGGGGGGCAAATATTCCTTACACATGGATGAAGTTATGGTATCTTGGAAACCCGTAGAGTCGTGTCCAATAGCATGGAAAATGCAGCTGTGAGCCCTGGTCTCAGTCCAGACCTTGGTGGATGACTGGCCGTTTGCTGCATGGTATAATCTATAGAAATGGTTTGGAGCCTAAACTTCAGGCAATCAAGGGTGAGGAAGACAGGACTTAAATGTTAACCTACAGAATGACTTATTTTTATGTATGTCCCTAGAGGAAGAGCACTGAATCAAGTATGGACTTTAGATAATAATCATGTATCAATATTATTTCCCAAACTGTACTCCTTGCCCTAAAAGTGAAATGTTCTGATAGTTTAGTTAATATAGACTATTAAATCTCCCCTATTAGAAATTGGCGATACACACTCATCTATTAAACACCCTAAGAAGCCCCACAGTGAAGAAAATGGCTTACCTTTGTTTAACAATTAAACAAAAAGTAAGCCTTTTTTCCTCCATGTACTTATTAGCATTTCTACCTGATATGGTTTCAGGGGTGCTTGAAGAGAGTACAGATGTACTGAAAGTTTTATGAAATTTTACCTATCCTGCTGTCAAGGAGACCCAGAATCAATTAAAAAATTGTAAAAAAAAAAAAAATTGTAGCCAGATTTCTTCAGAAAATCCTGATGTGAATTCGTTTGTTTCCTGCTGCATTGTGAATGCATTATCCAATTCAAAGACCTTTCAAGATGGATCTTCTTGGAGAAAATTCTTTTTTCTGAGGGAAGTCCAGAGGGCAGTTCCATTTAGATGATAGTTCAGATGAAGTACTTGGAGTAGTGATGACTCATCGCTAAACTCATACCCAGGTCTTGACCTTGATTACTTAAAAGTCCAAACCTTACAGTCTTAAGCTAGGCTAGCTTCCCTTGTGAAATGGATTCCAAGCACTGCTGTATGTTGCTGTCCTATGATACACTCTCCCCTGGGCAGAGGGCACCCCGTTGCTGCATGAGTCAACCCCTTTGCCTATTCCTTTTTGAGCTGTTGAGCTCATCTTCAAGCTCTCATCTGTCTGTCTATCAACCAACCCATCTTGCTTGCAGAAGGTCTAGAAGAGTAGTTCCCTTAAGACGACAGCATCCTCTCCTTTGGGTAGGAAGCTTCTCTTCATGTGAGAAAGCGTGCGACAATTTGTTACAAATCTGTTTCTTTCCTGCTTTCTCAGGGTCTTAGGACACATGGCTTCAGGCAAGGTGGGAACAGTCTGCTTGAGTCTGGATCTCTGCTCTTGATGTCATCATTCTCCTGAAAAACCTCTCTTCGTACAATGGTCAGTTTCATGTCCTTCTTTAACAATAAAAGTGCTATTCTCTCATTGAGATGGGAATCTAAGTGAATATATAAGAAACATAATTTGTCTACCTTGTGGAATGTCAAAATAGCAGAGTCATTGTAACTCATTCTGCTTGATTTGCCAAAAAAGAAGGTAAAATACAATGTATGTGTTTAAAAAAATTGAACCTAGTAGCAGATTTTGGACAAACTTACCCTAAAAATATAGCATCAAAATATAACATCTAGGACTTCCCTGGTGGTGCAGTGGTTAAGAATCGGCCTGCGAATGCAGGGGATATGGGTTCGATCCCTGGGCCGGGAATATCCCACATGCTGCAGAGCAACTGAGCCCGTGCACCACAACTACTGAGCCTGCTCTCTAGAGCCCGTGAGCCACAACTACTGAGCCCGCATGCCACAACTACTGAGCCCACATGCCACAACTACTGAAGCCCGTGCGCCTAGAGCCCATGCTCTGCAACAAGAGAAGCAATGAGAAGTCCGCGCACCACATGGAAGAGTAGCCTCCGCTCTCTGCGACTAGAGAAAACCCGTGTGCAGCAATGAAGACCCAATGCAGGAAAAATAAATAAATAAAATAAATTTTTTAAAAAGTTTGTTTAATAAAGGTTCTTGATTTATAAAAATATATATATAGCATCTAAAAAATATAGCATCATCTTAACTTTAAAAAAATTATTTAGCCTATTTCATGGAACACTGCAAATACTAATTCCTCGGTCTTGATACTCACTGTAAAACAATAATTGCTAACGATGGCTCTTACGATGTGCCAAGCACTGTTCTAAATCTTTATCGCACTGTGAGGTACTGAAATTTTCCCCATTTAAAAAATAATATTTACTTTTAATTTAATTTAATTTAATATTTTAGAAGAGTTTTAGATTAGTACGGCGAGTTCCCATATACCTCACACCAGTCTTCTCTCTTTTTCCCTATTAGTAACATCTTACATTAGTATAGTACATTTGTTACAGTTAATAAACCAATACATTATTATTATCTGAAGTCCAAACTTTATTTAAATTTCCTTAGTTTTTACTTAATGTCCTTTTTTGATTGAAGAATCCAATCCATGAATAAAAAACAGGGACCTACTGTATAGCACAGGGAACTATATTCAATATCTTGTAATAACGTGTAATGAAAAAGAATCTGAAAAAAAAAAAATCCCATCCAGAAAACCACATCACATCTGTTGTCACGTCTCCTCAGGCTCCTCTTGAATTCTCTCCATCATACAAAAGGAAAAAATGTGGCCCAGAGAGAGGCTGAATAACTTACCCATGGTCTCATAGTTACTAAGTGGAAAAGTTGGCCTCAAATCTAGGCAGTCTGACTCCAGGCATGTGGTTATCCTTTGTCTATTGTTACCCTAGTAGTATTATTTCAGCACAAATTTCTTAAGTTACTTGTCAGCTCAGGCAGCAGAGAGGTGAGCATACCTGATCCAGGTGTCCCTAGTCTGGGACTGGCCATAGTCACGTGGGCAGTTTTCAGTAATAGGACAATAGCTCCCTGATTCTCAGAGCCTTGAGTAGATAGATTCTGGAGGAAGCCAGGGGGCTTAAAACAACTGAAATTTATTTTCTCACAGTTCAAAAGGTCAGAAGTTCAAAATCAAGGCGTTGGCAGGGTTGCTTCCTTCTGGAGGCTCTGAGGGAGAGTCCGTTCCATGCCTCTCTCGTCGTTTCTGGTGGCGGCCAGCAACCCTTGGCATTTCTTGACTTGTAGATTCATCACTCCTATGCCTTCTCTTCACACGACCTTCTCCTCTGTGTGTTCTCCTTCTCTGTGTCTTTTCCTCTTCTTATGAAGACGCTTGT
Organism: Globicephala melas; assembly: GCF_963455315.2. Classification (NCBI taxonomy): domain Eukaryota; kingdom Metazoa; phylum Chordata; class Mammalia; order Artiodactyla; family Delphinidae; genus Globicephala; species Globicephala melas. The sequence goes on along the minus strand of NC_083320.1, from coordinate 70,947,435 downwards.
CATTGGATTTAGGGCCCACCCAATAATCCAAGATAATCTCATCTCAAATTCCTTCACTTAATTACATCTGCAAAGACCCTTTTCCAAATAAGATCACAGATTCTGGGTGGACATATCTTTTGATGGGACCACCATTCAAACCGCTATAGGAGCCGGTAATGCACACAGCGTTGTTGTGAGGATGAAATGAGATAAAATTACATTAGATACCTGATGCTGGCTTAGACATGTTTCAAACACGGCCGCCCTTTTTATTATTACTCTTTTGCACAATATGAGGCCCCCATTACAAAAGTGTTAACTTAGGTAAATGTCTCAACTGAAATAAATTCATTCATCTATGTCTAGTTTATATGACTATTATTATCCTTAATAATTGCTTCATATTATGGTCTTCTTAGTTTCTAACATATAGCCCTGCCAGGAACTTCACAAGGTTGAATTCAGCCTTTCGTATACGTTTTCTATGCGCTAAGGAGTGAGGGGCATCCTCAGTCAACACTTTTTAGCTAATGACACTTGTCAGAAATACTGAAGGAATGTAAGCTTATAAATGATCTCCTCTTCAAGAGAATTACGAGCCAGGGTGCTGATGAATGAATTTCCTGTCCGTTGCCCAGGCTGATAGACATGCAGCAGAAAAAACAGCTGGAAAGTCTCAGCTCTTTCTCTGCCCTTTGGTTACCCTCTGCAGTCATTGCATGCAGCAACCCCACTTTCTGATCTAGATCTTTATCTTGGGGACAGAGTTACAACTCACTCCAACCCCACTGCATTGCGTTGCTTCTCCACCCCCCGCCCCCCACCCTGCCTGCACTGTCTCCTGCGGTCACTTCTGGCAGCCACAGGGCTCCGAGCTGACTTCGCTGAATTCCTTCTGCATTTGTCAGAGAGCCACAGTCTCAGAATGTTAGGGCAGCAGGAAGGGCCTTTAGAAAGCCAAGTCCAACCCCACTCCATTGTCTCTCCGACCCTTTCTTCGGTCAGTCACTAGATTCGTACTGAGCATCTACCCTGGGTAAGGCATGATGCTCGGTGCTAGTTACAGAGCAGCTTCCCAGAGTGACAGTGGGTCACCTCCACATTGCTGAGTAAGCATCCAGATAATCTCCCATGAGCGCTGATAACTTATGTTTTACTTAGAAACAATTCTTTAATATATGTGTTCTTCACCTGAGGTCTATCTTTTAACAGCACCTTTGCGGGGGGGTGGGGGGGTGGTCCATGACCTTGGAAGGGGAAATAAGTTGTATCATTTGCACTATCACAAACTGAAATTAAACATTTCCTTCATTATAAATGTAGACAAGAAACCACTGTCATTAGCAGTACCTGTAATTCTCACCAAGAGGAATCACACATATTTTTCATATCACTTTATAGTTGTTGCAGGTATCTTAAAATGTTGTCAACACTTATCATTGTGTCCAAATCACAGTAGTCACTAGACCTGCCACTGGGCTTTGATAAAGTGTTAATAAAGAGGTATGTGTGTTACTGTAACAAAAATTTGTTTTTCAGTATTTTGATAGCTATTTTTCAATCTAATTGGCTTTCTTTCTAATTGTATGTATTTTATTTCAGACATTTTTTTTCTGAAAAGGGGTCCTTAGGTTTTATTAGATAGTCAAAGAGGTTCATGTCAGACCAAAAAAGTTCAGAACCCCTAAGGAAGGAAAGGAAACTAGTCATGCTGGCTGAAGACCCTTTTTCTAGACCTTCAAAAATCCACTGAAATGTTCTCCATCCCTTTATCCCTGAAATGAGATTGAGACATCAGATATACAGATGCAGGCCACACAGTTGTTCTTGGATCACCCAATTAAATGTATAAGTTGGCCCTGTGAAAGGTAAAACAAGCATGACCTGAATAATGTATAGTATTTGGGAGTTACGTGGTCAATTTTGACTACCATTGATGTTGGTTAGGCCAATACTTCCAGATCCTCCTGAGCTCCAAGGTTAAGAGAGACCCTGAGTTTTGAGAGGGGCCAGAGAGGAGTCCCAACAATGATTCCCAGGTGGAAAACAAAAAGCTCTTAAAGAAAGTTTTAAAGAAATGTATGCAAATAATTAATGCATTGATCTATACGTCTTAAATTCAACATTTATTCAACCTTCATTGTGGGTATAACATCCCTACCCTACCTACTGATTCCCATTCGGGCAACAAATTGAATATTTTGTTAAATTAAGTAAATTTGGCTCTTTTATTTTTCAAAGAATTGGATAGAAAAAAATAAAGGTGCTGATAATATCGATAAGAAGAGGTATCGTGAATTCAGAAGCCATGAGGTAGAAAGCAGCCCATATTTAGCCTCATGTGGGTGCTCGCTGAACTGTAGGTTTCCTTATGAAAGAAAAAAGCCAAATTAAAGAGTCTGTATGAGAAGCACACCACTGAAGACCATGCAGAGGATAGGTAGAATGGGATTGTGGGTATAAATCTTTTTAACTCTCTGGGAACAGAATCTCCCTCCCCGCCTTTCAAGGAATTATTTTCATTAGCTTTTATACCCTTAACTTCCATACATGTTTTCAGGAAAACAGGACTGTTTTTAAACAAACAGCTTAAAATATTTATATTTCACATTGCCAACTCCCACCTCCACAAACAGCAGTAATAACTCCAGTACCAATAATATTATTTCCATCACCCTCCAAACCTGCGCATCCCTATTCCAGGCTTCTCAGTTAGACTAAGCGATTAAAATAATCTTTAATCCACTTTATGATGTCTTTCAGTAATCTCTTATTTCCCAGTCCTTTTTCCTCTCTTTACCCATTACACAACTGGCTAAAACACTACTTTTGTATGTCAACTATCTTTGGTGATTCCCCATAACCTACAGAATAAATTCCAAATACCTTAACCTGACATTCAAAGCCTTCCATAACTTTGGCCTGATCTATTGTTATAACTTACTGTGCATGACTCTCCTATGAAAACTATGGCTTCTGCCAAACAGGTTTTTTCCTATTTCCAAGCAACCCAGTTTTACCAATTTCTGCTCACTCCCTTACCCTTGTTGCATATGCCTGCACTCATCCACCACATCTGTTTAGATTGAACGTATCCTGTGCATTCTTAATCCCCAAGCTCAAGTCCAATCTCTTTCTAAGTATCTTGGCCACAATTCCTGCTTTACATGAATTTCCATAGTCCTAAATACATTACTCATTTGGGATTTGTTATGAGCTATATTGAAGTTGTGGCATTTATTTTTTAAGTAAATTGTATTTCTTATTTTTTTTTTTTTCGAAGTGAGAACGAGCACAATTTCAAGCACACAGTAAGTGTTCAATAAACCCTGGCTTTTTCATTTACTGATTATTTAATCTTGGGTTCATAACTTGACTTATCTAGCCCTTAATCTTCTCACTGGTAAAAGAAGAATAATTGCTACCCAGAAACGTTGTTGTTAGAATTAGAGATAATATATCTCAAGGGTCTTTTATAACAGATAATTAATGAGACATTCCCACCCTAAAGCAGGTTATCATCTTGTTGGAGAAATGGATATAAATTTAAAAAGGCAAATTGATATGGGGAAGAAGAGTAACAAGGAGCTAGATGACTTAATTTTCCTCCAAACTTAGCCTCCCCTTTCCCCTTTGGTAACTATAAGTTTGTTTTCTACGTCTGTGAGTCTGTTTCTATTTTGAAATAATCTGTTTTGTGTTTTAGATGTCACATATAAGGGATATCATATAATATTTGTCTTTCTCTGTTTGACTTACTTCACTTAGTATAATAACCTCTAAATTGGAATTATTTGTTAGCTTATGTTAGCCTTAGCTGACGATGCAGATAACAATAAAAGAAGACTTCATTAAAGAGAACACAGGGAGAAGGGATTTGCTAATTTAATGAGGGAAAGCAGAGCAGCATCTCATGGGCTTCGGGCATTAGGATGTCATCTCAGCAATGACAAGGAACTTACTAAAGTTGTCCTGCTCTGACATTCTGAATTAGAGCTGACATTAGGGCAACCAGAGGGAGATTCCTCGGGTGTCAGCCCAAACCTGACTTCCTTCCCACTCCTCACTTTTCTAATTTGACCCTGACATTGGGAGGGCAGCACCAGATCCAATGGAAAGTAGTATTTCTGGGGCTCCCACCAGATCACTGAGTGTGTTAAATGTCAATCACAGGAATTTGGCTTTTCATCTGCAGGCGTTGGGAGTCTACTGAGATGACAACAGTGCTGTAAGAATGACTGTTGGACCCAGAGCCATGATTTAGATGGACTTGAGGTGGGAGAAGGGCATTAATGAGGCTGGGCAAGAGGTGAGGGTCTCTGATCTAGTGCAGGGCATTGCGAGTGAAGAGGGATGGACATTTTAGAGATCAAATGCATGTGACTGACTTACAGACTTCCTGCTATTTGATGTAACTCTTGTCCTTTATATTACACATGAAATCAGTGAACCTTCCAAAACGGAATCCAAAATTATCTCCACTCTCAGTATCAACTCATCACAGAGTCTGCTTATCCTCCATCTAATTGCCAAGCCCACTTATCTATCATCATAATAAATGATAATAGTAGTTACTTAGCAACTACTATGCCTGGCATTGTGCTAAGCATCTTGTATACAGTAGACCCCCTTATCCATGGCGGATATACTTCAAGACCCCCAGTGGATGCCTGAAACCACGGATAGTACTGACCCCTATATATACTGTGTTTTTTCCTAAACACATATACATATGATAAAGTTTAATTTATAAATTAGGCACAGTAAGAGATTAACAACAATAACTAATAACAAAATAGAACAATTATAACAATATACTGCAGTAAAAGTTATGTGCATGTGGTCTCTCTCTCAAAATATCTTGTACAAATTTAATGCATTTTCTGACTTAACTAAGCACTTATTACACACTGTGGCCATAACTTTTGCGGTTTAAAGTGTGACAATAAAACTAGCACAATGTTTCTTCTTCTCCACAATTTCATGGATAGAAGATTCCTTCTTACCATAGATCCTAACTACCGCAGCATGTGATTTTTTTTCTTTCCTTGTTAAGTTGAGAACTTTCACCTTTTCCCTTAGAGGAAGGACTTTGTGGCTTCTCCTTGGTGTATCCGAATTGCCAGTTCACTACTCTCGAGTTTTGGGGCCATTATTAAGTAAACTAAGGGTTACTTGAACACAAGCACTGTGATACCTCCACAGTTGATCTGATCTGATAACCAAGATGGCTAATAAATGACTAACCACTGGGAGGTGCTGGACAAAGGGATGATTCGCATCCTGGGGGGGACAGAGCAGAACAGAATGAGATTTCATCACACTACCCAGAAGAGCACACAATTTAAAACTGAGGAATGGCTTATTTCTGGAATTTTCCATCTAATGTTTTCAGACTGGGATTGACCATGGGTAACTGAAACTGTGAAGAGCAAAACTGAGAATAAGGGGGGGATGACTGTACATTTTTTCATTTAATCCTAACTGTGAATGGGCCATTTGTTAAACTAATGTCTCTGAACTCCAGACCCGGCCCTCTAGACCCTGCTTTGCCACGCTGAAACCAGGACTCTGCAAACCACATTTCTGCTTTGCCAGCTGCTTCGTGTTAGGCTCTGCCGACAGGAGCCATGGAGGCAGGCTGCAAGGCTTGGGGAGGGAGAAGGGACCTGCCTCTTCTTGTCTGATTCCTGTTCCAGAGTCTCCCAAGGAGCACCTCCCAGCCCCGGCAGTGGAGCTCATTGCAATGATGAGGGTTGAATACAGTTTGCTGTTTTTTCAACACTCAGAACCGGGAGGCAGAACCAGCCTTCTCACGCTCACTCAGAGACCCCAGTGTCAGCCCAGCAATGCCCCTCCTCAGAGCTCTGAGTCTTGGCCCTTTGAGAACCCTCCTTAAATTTCTAAATTAATAATTCCAGATCCCTCCTTTTTTTCTCCCAATCGTAAGGGTGGGAGCTACTTCCTGCAGGTGCTACCTCAGTGATACTGTAGTATCTTTTTACCCTCTCAGATGTCTAGGTAGAAACTTTGTACCCAGTCAACAATTTCTTATAGTGAATTCTTTCTGTTGAAATAACTGTTGTAGTTTCTGTCTCCTGCTGGAACTCCATCTGGTACAGTGAGGTAAATATTGTCCTCCTTTCCTTTCATAAATAAGATAGCTGATGCTTGGTATTAAGAGCCATTAAGTAACTTGCCCAATGTCATGCTGATAATAATTGAATTCAAGTCAGGATTCAGAACCCCCTTTTAACTCCAGCACCCTGGTCATAACTCTCATTTGGGGTCTCATTTTTGCTCACTTTTGCGAGGACTTCTCTCCTTTGTATCCCCCTGTGTCATCACTCAGAAGGCTGCTCTCCCCACCCCCCTCTCCCGCCACTCTGGGTGCAGGGTAGCAGGCCCAGGGAGTGGGTGGTGTCGATGGCATGAGTGCAGCCCGGTCTGGGGCCAGAGAGATGGCCTGTCCAGCTGCTGCTGGTGCCCACACCTGCCATGTCGAGAGTTCAGGACCTGGCATCCCAGGAAGCGCTTTGCAGCCCTGCCTGAGAGTTCTCTCTGCTTCATGTGAAGAGAAATGGAGCACGAGCGTGTGCAGTCAGGACAGCCAGGAGCCCGGGGCGGGGGCAGGGGGCACGCCTGGCAGGAGTGAGCAGGCGCTGGCATCTGCTGGGGGCTCCCAAGTGTTTGGCCTGTGTGTTTGAGAAGGAAGCTGAGGCTTTAAATCTTGGTCCTCCATGAATTAAGCCAGCCCAGGGTGATGTGGTTTTGCTTAGCCTCAGAGCTGGAAGGCCCTTCTTCAAATCAAACAAGCAGAACAATGCAAACAGTCTATCCTCCCAGCCACCGTCTCCAGGCCTGGGAGTTTCCTGCAGGTCTGACGTGGAGGCCTGTGCTGTGGGTGAGGCTGAGACTGGTGGCATGGGGAAGGAGGTGAGCCCCAGCCCCGCTGCTCCCTCCCTGAACCGTCCTTGCCGACTCCTCAGCAGAGCCTGGAGGGGAGTGGAAAGATGCTCCAGGCCTAACCCGGCCTGCCCTCCGCCTCGAGCCCCTGCTTTCTGCCCCACCTGGCTCTAGGTGGGATGACCAGGTTGACACCCGGAAGGTGGCTGGGAGTGGTCTGGGGGCAGGCAGAACCCTCATGTCCCTCACAATGTCCTTGTTCCCATTTCATAGATTGAGAGAGAGAGGCTGGGAGGATCAGTCATCTGCAGACAGCTGAGAATTGTGGGAAGGGCCAGGTTGTTGACTGTGCTCCTGACGTCGACGGACATGATTAATTGAAGAATCCAAAGGTTGCTTACAGTGTTTCAGGCACTGGATGAAGGTGCCTGCTTAATTCAGGTAACTCGCATAGCGGGGCATTTGAGCAAACAATTCCGTTGTTGATATTGTAGCTTTGCCTAATTATTGTGACAATTTCCTAAGAGATAAAAGTAAAGTGTCTTGAGGAAGGAGTACCTTCTTTTCTAATTTTTTTTTTTTTCGGTACGCGGGCCTCTCACTGTTGTGGCCCCTCCCGTTGCGGAGCACAGGCTCCGGACGCACAGGCTCAGCGGCCACGGCTCATGGGCCCAGCCGCTCCGCGGCATGTGGGATCTTCCCGGACCGGGGCATGAACCCGTGTCCCCTGCATCGACAGGCGGACTCTCAACCACTGCGCCACCAGGGAAGCCCCTTCTTTTCTAATTTCGCATAAAGGTACCACATGGGTACTATCAGTCTCCTTGGATCACGCCCCTCCTCACACACATGCCCCGCTATTGATTTCTGTTCGCGTCTATTGGTGTCTATATACAGTCGTTGCACAGAGCTCTTTTCTTTCCTCTTGGGGAGGGAAATTGGGGAAGAAGCTGCTGGAGGAGGGAACTGGTGTGTTCTTTATCCTCCTCCTGCTTAGAGGACTCCGAACTCTGGTCATGGGGGTGGTGGGAGGTGTCCAAAGGAGATAAAGGCTGCTCAGGAAGCCTCGGGAGGTGAAGTGCGGTCAGTGAACTGCCTCGGGCCCCGTGACAGCCACTGGGGAAGGAGTCCCTCTCCTCTCTGCCTGGCGCCCGGGACTCTTCTGCCCCCGAGGACTGCGGGCCTCGGGATCGGGTGGCCGTTGCGCCCTTGACAGGAACCCTGCCCACCTCAGGATGGCTGGTGGCAGAGACGTTGCCTGTAGCTTTGTGAGTGAGGAAGAGGGACCAGGGGGCCCCCGGGATGAGAGATGCTAATTGTCTTTGTGGCCATAACTACACACCTCACAGATTCAGAAGCCAACCCCTGGGCAATATCTGGGAGACCTTTGGGCGATGCTGAGATCCTGCTGTCTTTCAGTCACCAAATTTTCAGGGAGTGTTGGGGAAGTTTATCCAGTGTGGTCAGGGTGGTCTTCTCTAAGGAGGTGACATTTTATCTCAAATGACCCTAGAGGAGGAGTGCACAGGGGTAAGGGGCATTTCAGGAGGAAAGAACAAGTTCGAAGGCCTTGAGGCTGGAGCATGCAGGCCGCTCTGTGTGCCAGGACCGTCAGGTGGGCTGGGGCCATGGGTTCGGGGAGAGTGATGGAGGTGGGGCAGAGAGCTAGCAGGGGACCAGACCTTGAAGGTCCGAGAGAGCACTTGGGTTTCCCTCTCGATGAGATAGAAAGCATTAGAGGGTTTTGAGCAGAGGAGTAACGTGAGATTCGATGTATGCAGATAAGGCTTTTAAATCAGCGACCATTTGAGGTTTGCCGATAGCAACCTTTGGTGGAGATATTTGGGATGTGAACCCAAGCTGAATGAGCCATGCTTTTTATCACCAACGGCTTCTGCCTCTCCACTGCTGAAAAAACTCATTATGCCGCAAGAACCTTTCCCTTCTAGCTTAGTCATAGATGTGACAGCACCTCCCATACCTGCCAAGTCCTTTCTGACCTCGCAGGAATGTATTTCACTGCAATCATCCTTCCCGCTTTCTGGAACGCCCACCTGTCTGCATTCTCTAGGGGATGCAAATGTCTCTGGGTTAAGGATCTTATCTCAATTTATTGGGAGATCCTCCAGGTTTCCAGAGATCCAGTCCGATTAAAGCCTGCACATTTATTTAATTAAAAACAAGTCCAAATGCCGAGGCTTGGGAGATTGCCTGCCTGGTAATACAAACCTATAAATCCCTCTTCCTCCTGCTTCCAGGCTGACTGTAAATACCCTGAAATTCAGCTTCATTGGAAATGTTTTGACCATTCTGCGTCTGGCTCAATGGGTAGTAATAAATAAAAGTGAACAGCGGTGGGAGAAAAACTGGATTCCATTTATTTTAAAGCTTAACGTGGCTCAGCTCCGAGAGGGTGGCTAAGGACAGCTGGCTTGTTCCTGTCGTGTCTGACTCACTCTTCTCATTCCTAACCCAGGCCCTCAGGGTCTGGATAGCCATCTCCAGCCTCCGTGATGATTCACCTTCAGCTCCGAAGGTGGTGGGGACAGATAAATCCCCATTATTTCAGAAGGAAAAGCTGATGGAAAGAAGCTAGTTTTGTGATCTGACTAGGGCAATTATACATTCCCAACCCACAGGAAGTGCCGGCATTCACAAAGTCTACCCAGCCTGCAAGGGAGCGGGATATCAGAGGTTGGGGGTATTCTGGGAAACCTGGATGTATGGCTGCCAAAAGTCATATGAATTTGAAGTCAGGGTCTTGGAATTGCCTGAACTCTTAAAAGGAGGGCTACCCTGCAAGGACTGATATGTTTCCTAAAGCATACATTGCCTTCCTGGTAACAGCAGCTGTAGTGATGCAACAATAATGATTGCAGTGCACCAGAGAGCCCCGAGATGCTGCAGTCCAAGGCCTTCGCCTGACAATCCCTGGGAGATCCATGTGTGAAGTCAACTCTGAGACATGCAGACTTCCCAGAGCTGGTGGCCATGCTGCCTGGATTCCATGTGGGACCAAAGTGACCAGCTGGTCTGCTGAGCGGCCCCACGGAGACCTATCTAAGGAGGGGTAAGTAAGGTGTAGCTGTGAGCTCCTTACTCAGCTGCAGCAGACATCTGCCACTCTATGACCATTTTCATCCTCTTTAGTCACAAAAACCAACCCTCCACTCTACCCCACACTGACCGAGGGCTTTCTTTTCTGACCGTTCAGAGGTCTCTGGGTTACTCAATGATGGCAGTAGCCCATTGCTTTTAGGCTAGCTTTTAAGTGTCCACCCTGCCCACTGATGAACTTAGCAGTGGCATTCGCAGGGCTCACCACTGTGGCCCTAGGCTGTCTTGATTTCTATCCTGTGGTAACTTACACACAGACACTCATGGGCGCACACACCTCACTGACCGTATCCACACATATACACTCAGAGGTTCCCCATCAATGGGACAAAACCAAACGTGGGAATCTTTTCTTGAGTGGGGACAGCTAGACCACCACGAAAGGTAGAGTTGTTGCATTAACTTCTTATTGTACTTAGAATTCAGCTCTGTTTAAGTAGCATTGTTTTCTTTTTCCTGGGGGTGTTGATGGGAAAGGACCTGGCTCTCTCCATAACATTAGGGACGTGCCTCCTGCACACCACACTCCAGGGCTTTACCTCTGGAGGTGCACTTCAAAGTTAGAAAGAACACTCCATTCTTGTTAGCTTTCGCTTCTTTCATGCAACAGATGTTCAGCACCTACTCTGTGCAAGATCCCCGTGAGGCTTCGGAAGATGTAAAAATGCAAAATCCTATTAAGTGAAGTAAGTCAGACAGAGAAAGACATATCATATCATATCATAAGCAATATCATATGATATTGCTTATACGCAGACTCTTAAAAGAAAATGATACAAATGAACTTATTTACAGAACAGAAACAGACTCACAGACTTAGAGAACGAATTTATGGTTACCAGGGGGGAAGGGTGGGGAGAGGAATAGATTGGGAGTTTGGGTTGACATGTATACACTGCTATATTTAAGATAGATAACCACTTCATCCCAGCTTCCTCCTTCCCCCTCGTGTCCTCAAGTCCATTCTCTATGTCTAGAGTGGCATGGACATATATACACCACCAAATGTAAAACAGATAGCTAATGGGAAGCAGCCGCCTAGCACAGGGAGATCCGCTCGGTGCTTTGCGACCACCTGGAGGGGTGGGGTAGGGAGGGTGGGAGGGAGGCCCAAGAGGGAGGGGATATGGGGACATGTGTATGCATATGGCTGATTCACTTTGTTATACAACAGAAACTAACACAGTATTGTGAAGCAATTATACTCCAGTAAAGATCTATTAAAAAAAAAAGATAATGAACAAGGACCTACTGTATTGCACAGGGAAACTCTCCTCAATAGCCTGTAATAACCTAAATGGGAAAAGAATTTGGAAAAGAACAAGATACATGTATATGTAAACTAAATCACTTTGCTGTACACCTGAAACCAACACAACATCGTTAATCGACTATGCTCCAATATAAAATAAAAGTTAAAATAAATAAATAAAAACTAAAAACGCATAAGTTCCGGTCTCTGCCCCCTAAGGAAGAAAGCTGAGTTTCTTTGTTAGCGACGTGGAAGGCAATTACATACATTTATAGCTAACCCCTTAGTAAGTGACTTCACAGACCCAATCTGAATGGAACCCTTTTGGACAATCTGGGGCACTTTCTGTGGGAGTTACCAGTGCCATGGCAGGGCAGGAAACTCTTTTCCATAGTTTGTAAACTTAGGCAGAATGTGGCCCTTGGGCAGAAATGATTACAATTAGCTCTTGTTATTAATAATGTCTATTTAAGTGCAGAAGTAGAGCAGCTGGCAGGCTTGGAGCGCCATCCTGGCAGCCCACGGAGGGCTGGGTGCCACAACAGGGCCGTTGTTCTGCCCATCATTGCCTCTGGCTCCCCCTTGGCCTTGGTACTTAATTGCCTCCCAATTGAGTCGGTCTGAACCTGTTTACTGAGCTCCTTGGCAGGGATGTAACCAAATGTCCCCGGGACTCACCAGCCTGTGAGGCCAATTAAATCACATTTTCACTCAAATTTTGCTAGCTGAATGCCAGCCCATAACGCCAGCCCTCCATGCCTCCCCTTTCTCAAAATCTCTTTACTTATTTGGGGAGGATCCACAGGATGTATTGAGTGTGCTCAAAAAACAGTTTACAGTTCATGCATGGTCATGGCTTGTTGGTCACTGGAAACTGCCACTCTGCTGGTACCCTGTGTGCCAACCCCTCTACTGGGGATCCGAGTCTTGGCTTTGGCCCTACCTGTCCCAGGGGACAGCTGCTGGCTGGGGCCTCTGTGAGCTTTCAGTGCCAAGGCCATGCAGACCTCTTCAGTGTCCTCGGGATACTTTTAGTGGACTTGGGACTCTGTTGCTGCTCAGAGCAGAGTGCCATGATATTCCCCATGGAAACGCCCTCACTCGGCCTGATTTCCAGTGCCACAAAGCTGCGCCTTGGCCCCTGCACCTCCTGCAAGCGCCCCGGCTCTGTGTCTCCTGTGATCCCTCCTCATGCTGCGACCAGGCCACATTCCTTGCAGAGGTAAGGAAGACGCCCTCACCTGCCCCGTGTCGTTCTCTATATTCTGCACCCCAAAGCCCCTCTGCTTCTGCCTGAGCAACCAAAACTCCCTCTCGTGCCAACAGCTCCTCAGCTTCTGGCTCTGGCCTTGTCCTCCCTCAGGGCTCAAGCCCGGCTAGGCCTCCCTCCCTGTCTTGCATACCCTTCCTCTTTCCCCCACTTCTCCCTTAGTATCCATCCCTCATTCATTAAACTCTTCCTTGTTCCCTCAGCTGAAAAACAAGATGATGCAGCTCAGCTGTGCAAATAAATACTTGGAAACTATGCGTGGGTCCTGGTCTCATGTACCTGATCTCCACTTAGGCTCAGTGGGTCCTGCTGAGCCTCTAACAAGCAAAGCACTACATGTCTAACATGCATATTCCTTTTTCTGGCATTAGAAAGCAGCTTATAGCTTCACGGCAGCAAGGGCCTGTGATTCCTTTCCATTAATTTCCCCACAGTTTCCCACGAGGATCAAATGAGACAACGTGGAGAAAGTTACACCTAAGTTGCAACTGGCCACGTCATCATAATATGAGGTTACGACCCTGCCTACTGTAGATGCTCAATAGATACCATTACAGAATGGCCATTGGCCATGACACTTACTACTTATGTAGTCATTCATTCAAAAAATACATATTAAGCACCTACTATGTGACAGGCTCTGTTCTAGACACTGGAGATATAAGGGTGAGTAAGAAAAAAATATCCTAATGGAGAAAGATGAATGCTAAATACATTTAAGGGGATAAATAAGAAAATATCAGATTATGATAAGTGCTCTGCAGAGAATTGATTTAGGGTGACGTGGAGCTTCTGGTATAGTGGGACACCAGGGGAGGCTTCCATGAGGAGATGACAGTAAATCGAGATTAGAAAGAAGGATGAACCATCAATGCAGAGATCAGAGGAAAGAGGATTCCAGGCAGAGCAGCAGCAAAGGAAAGTGGGCAGAGGCAAGCTCTGTGGGATCTGGTGATGGAAAGAATCTAGGGTGTCTAGGGAGGGGACAGTGGTGCCAGAAGAGGTCGGTCCTGTCTGCACGAGAGGACCAGATGGCAGATGGCTCTGTAAGGCAGGAGAGACATTCATATTTTGCTTTAGGCATAATGGAAACAGTTGGAGTTGGAAACAGGGGAGCCACATCATCTGATTATGCTCTAAAAGGATAACTTAGGCTGCTGGGGAAAGAATGGATTTTAGTGGAGCAGGGAGAAGGGGCAGGGTTTGATGTGGGAGGACAGATGGGATCGGATGGTGATTGGGTGACTGAATCAGATCTGGAAAGCCAACAGATTTGGGGTCTTTGGAAGTAGAGCTGACATGAGTTGCTGATTATTTAGATCAGCAACTCATGGAGAGCGAGGAACTGAGGAACATCAGAAGGATTCCTAGACTGGCAAGGGAAGCCCCTCACAGCGTGGAATATGGGTGGACTGGACCTGGGTGATTGTCAACGTATCTGGAGGGCGGCTGATTCTGTAAGAGCAAAAAGGGACACCAGCACACTCTCTCCCTCTCTCATTCTCTCTCTCTCTCTCTGTCTTCTCAGAAGAGAACCTGCTAGAAGAAATCATTTGGTTTCTGAATTTTTTTTTTCTCTGAAAGCAAACCAAAGCCCCAGTTCCAGAGGCTAGAAAGTCAAATAACTTTAACATAGCCCACGCAGGTAGAGTGCGTTAAAGGAGCCAGTGGTTCTGTTTACCTGTTGAAATACCCATGATGGCTGGAGGGAGAGTTCAGGGTTTGGGCTGGGCTTAGGGACTGCTGATAACAGTCTTCGCCCAGGAATTTAATTGTATTACTCAAAGGTAAACCCGTGTGTCTGTTCTCATGAAGGCTGCCAGCCCGGTCTATTCTCCAAGGACCTGAAAACCCAGACCCCAAAGGAACATTTGGCTTTACCTGTGTCCTGGTGTTTGCTGACTTCACAACACAACTCAATGAAAATATGAAAAGCCCCACAAAAGGGTAAATGAAATAAGGGCCCCCTGGACCTCAAGGAATTTACAGATCCCTGAATTTTATCACTGTACTTATTTTTTAATTAGAGACAGTAACTTTTCCTTACAGGTTCTTATTGACAAACAAGTACACTGATGTCCCTAAAGCCTCTGATATGATCATCTTTCCCAGAACTGGAAGTACCCAGTTACCTAGCTAGTCAGGGGAACTTTTTTTCTTTCCCAAGGTTCGAGACTTTCTCCTAATCCTGTCTTAGTCACACACAGTTACTCATTACCTGGAAGGGCACTAATAGTTTATTCACGGCCACTGTACATTCTGTGCTGTTTTGTTAAACCAGGAAAAATGCAGATGGCTGAGTCATAGTTTTCAATTCATTTTTCCATTTCACCTGGAGCAAAGTTTTTCTATATCCATACCAATTTTATTGCTTTCCATGTTACTCTGATCATATATTTCACAAGATAATTCAGTCTTTTGCTGGAGGATATTAATAACACATACTGTAAGTGGGGAGTAGCGTTATCAAAGTACTCTTAAATAGATGTAAAAAATGGAAATACCACAAGATTTAGTATCTCACCTTCAAGAGATGGGCAAAGAGGGAGGGAGAATGAGACAATTAAGAACCTTGACAGGGCTTCCCTGGTGGCACAGTGGTTGAGAGTCCTCCTGCTGATGCAGGGGACATGGGTTCGTGCCCGGTCCGGGAGGATCCCACATGCCGCGGAGCGGCTGGGCCCGTGAGCCATGGCCGCTGAGCCTGCGCATCCGGAGCCTGTGCTCCGCAACGGGAGAGGCCACAACAGTGAGAGGCCCGCGTACCACACACACACACAAAAAGAACCTTGACATCATGGCAGAGCTTTGTAACCACTGGAAGAACTCACTATTCTACATAGTTTCCTAATGTAAAGTTTATTTAATTCAGCAGATCTTACACACCTCTTATAACCCAGCACCATTATACAGAATAAGTATATTCAGGGGGTCAGTAAATAAAATATTTCAGGTGCTGCTGAAGTGTAAAACACTGTAGATACAAGGGGCCTGTCTTCAAGGAATCTTCATCTCATTGGGTAAAAACATACACACGAACTACTTCAGTGACAAAACACAGTGGAGCATGAGATGGGCTAAAATGAGAGGTACAGGCAATGTGCTTGGAAGTCATGACATAGAAACAATGCAACTGGAAATCATCAGATCCCTGACCTCAGCTGAGTGCTCCTTGAAGGACAGACTTATTTGGATGAGACAGACTGAGGGACATGGCACTGCAGGCAGTGGGAACAGCGCCTACAAGGGGACCTCACTGGGAAAGATTAGTGTTTGTGCAGGAGGGGGGCCCACCTGGTGAGAAGGTTTGGTGGGGATGCATTGAAAAAAATGTAGACTAACACCAGTCACATCATTTGCTGTGATAAAAACAATATCATTTTGGAGTCAATAATGCCTCAGCTCACACTGAGTCTGCGTGCAGTTGTGGAGGAAGTTCATCACCAGTGATCTTTCTTATCTATATTTGCATAAGTCAGGCTGGAGCTGGAAATGTTGATGATAAATCATCTCATTATAGAAGTGGTAACTCACCTCCCGGGAAGTAGGAAGAATTGGGATGGACTGGTATTATTGAAGTCACTTGAGCAAAGAAGAGGCAGAATCAACAAGTGATAATGAATTTACCTGCCGGGCCTACACATTCATTTCCTCCACTGAAGAGGTTCCACCTCAAAGGGGTTAACTCTTCATTTTTGGAGTTAAAAATAATCTCAAAGATCAGGAGATTCCTTTGGCTCAGAAAGTTCAGTGGACTTAAAACCAGAAGGACAACCCTAGATATTGCTCAGTTCCAAATTACCAGGGCCATTAATTTTCTGCGTGTGTGATTTGAATATAATTATAAAGCCCAGTTTCTTCACCTTGAAAACACTTAAGAAAGTGAAAGGCAGGATTCATTCTTTCTCTCTCTCACCGCTCTCTCTCTAACTAGAGTAATACCGTGAGTATAATCCAGCCTATTTTCAAAGCCATGGTTGGCTCTGCCACTCACTACCTGTGTGACTTTGCACAGATACTTAATTTCTACAAACTTCAGTTTCTTCTTTTTAAAGTCTGCATAATAATATCATTTGATAAGGGTATTATAAAGATTACAATGACATGCAAAGTGTTAGCACAGAGGCTAACATTCAATAAAATATAGCTATGTTTCTTTTTATTAAAACTGTATAGCTATTTACTGTTTGTAAAGCACTCTCATGAATTTTTCAATAATCTTTTAAGGTAAATACATCTCATCTTTAGAGATGAGAAAACTGAAGGTAAAAAATACTAAGTCCAGGGACATGCAATGGTAGGAGACAGAGTTGGGTACCAGTTGCAATACCGTTTCACTGGTGTTTCCCTAGCTCTAGCTATCTTTTTTAGTGAGACACACAAACTAAAAGAAAGCAAGTCATATTTGTATTTTGTATAGTGCATAGTGAACCCTCATACATGAGGTTCCCTTTTGAATCCCATTCGGTAGCTAGCAAGAGCTCTGGGCAACAATTGGAAGGGGGTTCCTTGCCTCAGTGCTGTCCCCTATGGTGGCCACTCCCACATGTGGCTATAAACACTTGGAATGTGGCTAGTCTGAACCAAGAAGAGATGTAAGTATAAAATATACACTGGATTTCAGAGACTTAGTGTGAAAAATATGTAAAATATCTCAATAATTTTTTAAAATTGAAGTATAGTTAATTTACAATGTTGTGTTAGTTTCAAGTACACAGCTAAGTGATTCAGTTATACATATATATATGTGTGTGTGTGTGTGTGTGTGTGTATATATAATCTTTTTCAGATTCTTTTCCATTGTAGGTTATTATAAGATATTGAGTATATTTCCCTGCACTATACAGTAGGTCCTTCTCATTAATAATTTTAAAATTGATTACATGATGCAATGAAAATACTTTGGGTATGTTCAGTTAAATGTTTCACCTATTTCTTTTTACTTCCTTCTAATGTGGCTACTAGAAATTTTCAGTTGCATATCTGGCTTGCATTTGTGGCTTGCATGATATTTCTATTGTAAAGAGCTGCTCTACCTAACTCTTTGCCCTTCCACAGGTAACCCTGGGCCTCTCAGCCCTTCTCCCTCCTCCCCAAGACTCTGAGATCCTCCTGTCTGGAGAGCAGTGATCTGCTCACTTACTTTATGCCAGAGTGTTAATGAGCTCTCTCTCTCTCTTCCCCCCTCTCTCAGTCTGCAGAAAATCTCCTTTTAGAAAAGGTACTGAAAGTGGAAGTTAATACATCTGGGATAGGGAGAGATATTAGGGCAACTATTACTATTTCAAATGTCTACAGGCGTCAGAAAGGTACCATAAGGTAGACCATGTGTCGGTGGCAATAGAGAGTGGTAGGGACTGTGGCAAAATGAAGAGCATGTGCCTGATCCAAAGGGAACAGCCACCTCTCAGCTACAGCTAATGGTTGCTATTTAGGAATCTGGGCCCTATGTGGCCAGATCTTTTGATTTTTCAAGAGCAACCAGAAATCTAGGTTCTTATAGGAGGTCTCCTGATTTTCAAAGATTTGCAAAAAAATAAAACTTTTAATAAGCATTATAAACGGCCTATAAAATCTGCCTTAGGTCTATTTGGTCCATTCGGTCTCAGTTTTCTACCTCTTGATTTACCCGTATATGTAAAGCCCAGCTGTTGAGATGTGTGGTAAACTGGACAGGTAGTGCTTATAACACTGACTTTGCCTCTTGACATTTGTAGAGCTGGAAGAGTCCTCTCCCTTTATAGATGAGATACTGAAGCACAGAGAGGACAAGGGGCTCATCCACAGTCACACTGTCACTTGCTCAGGACAAGGATGTTGGGCTCCTGATTCCCTGCCCACTGATCCTTTAAAACATCACACAGTATCTTCTGTCTGCACCAAGGTTTGCCTCCGACAAAGGATCCTGATGAGCTGGAACACTCTGCCAGGTGTGTAAGTGAGTCTTAGAGCAAAAGATGCCGTACCCATACTGGTCTCTGGCTGGCTAGGAAATGGTACAAATGGCTTGTGTCCTAATGAAGTGCTCTCATACATCATAGCATCTATTCGACAAGGACACACACTCATCATTTACCCAGAGTGAACTGAAATCCCCAAACAACCCAGTGGAGAAAAATAATCACAAACCTGAATACTCCTGTTATGTATGAGCAAGTATACATTCTAGACACCTGAGTCAGGCCCCGGGGGAAGAAAGGCTCCTGAGATTCAACTGCAGATTCAGTTGACACAGAAAGATTTTCACCCAGGGCATATTCTAAACGCTTGTGCCTGCTTCCCAATTCTGAAGTGGGAACGGCCCAACCCAGTTAGTAGAAAAAAATGCAGATATGAAATTTAGCATTCACTCAATATAGCATTTATTTTTCCTGGCCCCTCCTTTTGCAAATACATTTCATGGCACTTAAGACTTAAACTGCCTGCTTGTGTTATTGATAATGGTTCCAAAACAAATACCAGATCATGAGTAATTTCTTGCGTAAAACCTGGGACTTTCCTGGGTGAGGTAGGAAGGTTGAGACTTTCCAAATTATCCAGGTTATCATAACGTTGCAGGGATAGCCAGAGTTAACTTTTTGATAATTTATAATACCATGGCTTCTAGGGTTTTCAAGTCTTAAAGAGCAATTTCATTTCTACTGGACTGTCTGTTCCTCTCAACAGTCTAATGAAATCGGAAGTACAGATTTACTCTCCACATTTTAAAGATAAGGAAATGGAGTCCTAGGAAACTGACCCTATGACTCACTTAGATAACGACAGGACCAGGTGTCTCCTGGTCCCCGTAAAAGTTTCTTTCTATGAGAGCGGAAGCAGTGAGGACCTAAGACATCTTTAGCTTTTCTTCCTGAGAAGAGCTGAACCCCATTACAACATAGTACATTATTACATTGCCTTGAACATTATGCAGGCGAAAAGTAGATATAAACCATCATACTCTTTTGATTCTATCCCCTGACCTAAGTCATGACGATTATTTATAACATGAATTTAAGAAATCAGAAAAGCAAAAAACAACAAAACACCACCCAAAGTATTGAATTTGCCACAGTTTTTGAAGGACCTGGAGAACATCTCTCTCTCTCTCTCTCTCTCTCTCTCTCTCTCTCTCTCTCTCTCTCTCTCTCTCTCGGAATCCATATGAAAGACCACATCCTTCCAAACGGGTGACCTTGATAGGTTTTCTTCCTGTGGCCCTTTTTCTATTGTAAGGGGGAAAAAAGGGAGGAGATTTTACTAAGGCTGTGTGCTCAGTAAAGAGGTGGGAGAGGCATCAAACTTCAGAGAGAGAAGACAGAGATAAATAAAGATGTACACAGCCAGCCAAAGGGAAAGGGAAAGGAAAGACCAAGGAAAAGCCAAGAGAGGGGAGGAATGGGGTAACAGGGCACTGGCTCAGGATGAGACATCCAGTGTGAGGTCACCAAATTAAAATCCAGAATTCAGCTTCCCTTGAGGAAGCCAAAGATTTCCTTCAACATCTTCGAGTGCTTTTCTCAAGGGTGGCCACCCAACATACATAACAACAGAGTTTCGAACTCAAGTTATAGTTTGTTTAGTAATCCAACAATACTTTTCTACAGTTTTTCATCTTGAATTTATGGTATGTCAATTGCATTATTCTTAAATGCGATTTTGTAGCCCAGCCTGTGAATCTCTCCTCCATTGATCATGCAGGTTCTATAAGACAATCTGTTCCAAGTTCTATCAGTTGTATTAAAAGTGAGTCTTAAGAACGCAACCTGTTTGTCAGTTGGAGGCTGTCTGTGAGTACAGTGACTCTGTGGGACTGAGTTGCAGACGTAGGTTATGCATCTTAGAACTGCTTCAAGAAATTGAATGTTTTACCAAATTCACTCATCACTGCACCCCAGTGCCTAGCACGATACTGGCCACTGGGTATTTCTGGGGAAATGTTTGTCAAAAGAAGTCTCACATCCTCAAGTGGACTAACATACCCCTTGTTTAGCATATGTTTTGTATTTTTAACAAATCGGGGAATAAAATAATGATTTTATGATCACCACATGGCCCACAATAAATGTGTTTTGCCGCCTTAAAAAATATATAAGTAACAAGTCCTTTGTATTAAATTATTTAACTGGTTCCAGACCCTGTGACAGTTACTCATGCAAGGAAAAATCCTTCCTTCACTCCATAAGTCTCTATGAAACTTCCATTATGCGAAACACTACTGCTGGCCTTGGGGACGTTAAATAGGCAGAGGTCCCTGCTCTCAGAGAGCTTATATCCTAAATAAGAGGAGAGAGACAATAAATGATATTGAAAAATGAACTATAGAGTTCATTAGACACTAAAAAGTGCTAAGGAATAAAGGAAACAAAGCAGGGAAAGGAGCTAGGAATTGTCAAGGAGGTAGAGTGGACATGAAAGCCCTCATTGAGATGTGACATTTGAGTGAAACCTGAAGGCAGTGAAGGCTCAGTCGATCGGATTTCTGAAGTGGAGCCTCCAAGGCAGAAAGGACAATGGATGCAAAGGGCCTGAGGCAGGAGCATGTCTGATGTAGTCAAGAAGGATGGAGGAGGCCAACCAAGCTGGCAAAAATGATGGGGAAATGGAAGATAATAAAACCCAAGAGGCAATTTTTTTTTTTAATATTTGAATTTTATTTTATTTTATTTTTTTATACAGCAGGTTCTTATTAGTTATCAATTTTATACATATTGGTGTATATTTGTCAATCTCAATCTCCCAGTTCATCCCACCACCACCTCCAGTGTTCATACGTTTGTTCTCTACATTTGTGTCTATACTTCTGCCTTGCAAACCGGTTCATCTGTACCATTTTTCTAGATTCCACATATATGCGTTAATATACGATATTTGTTTTTCTCTTTCTGACTTACTTTACTCTGTATGACAGTCTCTAGGTCCTCCACGTCTCTACAAATGACCCAATTTCATTCCTTTTTATGGCTGAGTAATATTCCATTGTATATATGTGCCACATCTTCTTTATCCATTCATCTGTGGATGGACACTTAGGCTGCTTCCATGATCTGGCTATTGTAAATAGTGCTGCAATGAACATTGGGGTGCATGTGTCTTTTGAATTATGGTTTTCTCTGGGTATATGCCCAGTAGTGGGATTGCTGGGTCATATGGTAATTCTATTTTTAGTTTTTTAAGGAACTTCCATACTGTTCTCCATAGTGGCTGTATCAGTTTACATTCCCACCAACAGTGCAAGAGGGTTCCCTTTTCTCCACACCCTCTCCAGCATTTGTTGTTTGTAGATTTTCTGATGATGCCCATGCTAACTGGTGTGAGGTGATACCTCATTGTAGTTTTGATTTTCATTCCTCTAATAATTAGTGATGTTGAGCAGATTTTTACGTGCCCCTTGGTCATCTGTATTTCTTCTTTGGAGAAATGTCTATTTAGGTCTTCTGCCCATTTTTAAAATAATTAATTAATTAATTTTATTTTTGGCTGTGTTGGGTCTTCGTTGCTGTGCGCGGGCTTTCTCTAGTTGCGGTGAGCAGGGGCTACTCTTCATTGCAGTGCGCAGGCTCCTCATTGTCGTGGCTTCTCTTGTTGCTGAGCACGGGCTCTAGGCATGCAGGCTTCAGTAGTTGTGGTGCATGGGCTCAGTAGTTGTGGCTTGTGGGCTCTAGAGCTCAGGCTCAGTAGTTGTGGCACACGGGCTTAGTTGCTCCGCAGCATGTGGGATCTTCCCAGACCAGGGATCGAACCCATGTCCCCTGCATTGGCAGGTGGATTCTTAACCACTGTGTCAACAGGGAAGCCCTTCTGCCCATTTTTTGATTGGGTTGTTTGTTTTTTAAATATTGAGCTACATGAGCTGTTTACATATTTTGGAGATTAATCGTTTGTTGATTCATTTGCAAATATTTTCTCCCATTCTGAGGGTTGTCTTTTTATCTTGTTTATAGTTTCCTCTGCTGTGCAAAAGCTTTTAAGTTTCATTAGGTCCCATTTGTTAATTTTTGTTCTTATTTCCATTACTCTAGGAGGCGGGTCAAAAAAGATCTTGCTGTGATTTATGTCAAAGAGTGTTCTTCCTATGTTTTCCTCTAAGAGTTTTATAGTCTCTGGTCTTCTTTAATTCATTTTGAGTTTATTTTTGTGTATGGTGTTAGGGAGTGTTCTAATTTCATTCTTTTACATGTAGCTGTCCAGTTTTCCCAGCACCACTTATTGAAGAGACTGTCTTTTCTCCATTGTATATCCTTGCCTCCTTTGTCATAGATTAGTTGACCATAGGTGGTTGGGCTTATCTCTGGGCTTTCTATCTTGTTCTGTTGATCTATATTTCTGTTTTTGTGCCAGTACCATATTGTCTTGATTACTGTGGCTTTGCAATGTAGTCTGAAGTCAGGGTGTCTGATTCCTCCAGCTCTGTTTTTTTCCCTCAAGACTGGTTTGGCTATTCGGGGTCTTTTGTGTCTCCATACAAATTTTTAAGATTTTTTGTTCTAGTTCTGTAAAAAATGCCAGTGGTAATTTGATAGGGATTGCATTGCATCTGTAGATTGCTTTGGGTAGTAGAGTCATTTTCACAACGTTGATTCTTCCAATCCAAGAACATGTTATATCTCTCCATCTGTTTGTGTCATCTTTGACTTCTCCAAGAGGCAATATTTAGTATTTGCCTTATATGGGGCGAGGGGAGAGGAGACCATTCCAACGAGCTGATAGTATCCTCCCAACGAGTAGAAATTACTCTGCAGCTTCCCTCATCTCTGTGCAGACCACTCATCCAGTAAAAAACGATCCCTGCCAAACCCTAAAGATGGTCATCTCTTTGGCGTGGATATGCTTATTTCTTACCTGTGCACAGCATGTGCAGCACATTAGCTGAGAGGGTTGAGCAGAAGAGACCAGATTCACTCCATCAACTCTGCTCCATTTCTGCTCCCTTTACCCCAGCCCAAGATCCCAGCCTCTCTCCTCCGGGTTATTGCAGAAGCCTCAATCTCTTGTCCTGCCTCCAGTGTCTGTAGCTCATAGGCATTCCGCATACCTAGCCCAGCCACCCCACTGATATCAAGTTCTGAGGGTCCCAAGGGGTCCCTGGGGAAGGCAAGAGAAGTAGGCAGTGGTTGGGGCTCTGGACTCCCATCCCCACTTCAGCCGGAGTGTCCCTTGATTTCAGACTGAAGTATGACGTCTCTGTGTGAGATTTCTTCTTGCCCTTCAAACTGGAAAACCACTGACCTAAAACAGCTCACATCATATCACTCTGTCACCCTTTTGCTCCAAGACCTTCAACACCCCGATTACCAAAAAATAAAGCCCAAGATCCCCTTACACCTTGAATAAAATACAGGGTTCTTGCAGTGACCCGTCTGGCCTCAGTGATGTCCTTCCCTCCTGTCCCCTCACACAGCCCACTCCAGCCACCCATGGGACTTGCTCCAGGACCCTCCATGTACCCACTGCCTCGGACCTCTGTGTTGACTGTCTCCTCTGCTGGGAACATAATTCCTCTGTTTTGCTTGGCTGACCCCCTCTTTTCATTCAGGAATTCAGTCAGGTTTCTGTTCAAGTATCGTCTCCTTTTAGCCACCCCTGGCCACTCCGTCTAAAATAGCACCTCATTCACTCTCTATTTTCCAGTGTTGCTTTATTTTGCTTTATAGCACCTATTGCTACCTGATGTTGTGTTATATGTTTATTTGTTTACTGTTTTTCTCCACACCAGGATTATAAGTTCTAGGAGAACAGGAGCTTTGTTGTGTCACTGTTCTATCCCTAAGCACTTAGGATGGTGCCTGGCCCATAGCAGGTGCTCAATAAATATTTGCTGAACGAATGAATGAATGAGGCATGTAAACGTGGCCTTCATGGCACTCCACAATCTTGTCTGGACAATATTCTTCAGCCTGAACTTGTGGTTGTCCCTGCCCTGTCCCCACACACCCTAACCAAGTTCACGGTGCATCTGTCGCCGAATCCCACCAGTATTGTTTCATTTTTGCTCAAGGAACCTCTTATACCTGAAACACCCCTCTTATCATTTCCGCCTGACATAATAAGCATTTTTCTAGACTCAGCTCAAAGAACCTCCTTTTGGAGGCCTTTCTCCACCCCCACCCCCACCTGGAGCATGTCCCCCTCCCAATCTCCCAGAGCTCTTTATCCGTTGCTCTTTCCATAGAGCCTGTCTCCCTCCCTGCTGGCTCCATTCATGAGTATGCCGTCCTCCTAGGCACGCAGGGCATTCCGCTTCAAGGACAGTGTGTGGGGTACAGTATGTGCTCAATAAAAAGTTGATTTCGGAGTTAGGAGAAAGAATGAAGTGATAGCTCACACAACCTTCTTGTCCCCCATACTTTTAGCTTTTACTTGTTCTGAGATACAGCCTGCTTTATCTTTGGGTGTTGCTAACTCCCAGCATCCTTCCCAGGCTAGTTCTGCCAAGTTCTTCCCAGCCTGGCTTTTCCTGACGCTTCGACTCTCTGCTGTTTCCAACAGCACCTTTCTTATGTCCCTACTTGCTATACTTACAGCCAGAGAAGCTTATTGACTTTTTTTTTTTTTTTTTTTTTTTTGCAGTACTCGGGCCTCTCACTGTTGTGGCCTCTCCCGTTGCGGAGCACAGGCTCCGGACGCGCAGGCTCAGCGGCCATGGCTCACGGGCCCAGCCGCTCCGCAGCATGTGGGATCTTCCCGGACGGGGGCATGAACCCGCGTCCCCTGCATCGGCAGGCGGACTCTCAACCACTGCGCCACCAGGGAAGCCCCTTATTGACTTATTTTTTACCTGATCCTAGGCCAGCACTTCTCAAAGTGTGTTCTGGTGACACCAGACCTGGTAGGGACTGTGGGAGAAAAGGTTTCTGCTTGGAGTGTGTTCAGCATGTTAAGTGTTCTGTGAATCCCGCAGTAAAAATACCTGTTTAGCATCATTAAGCCAAAGGATCACATATTTATTTGCCGAACTACTTTTTTTCCCACAAAGCACCTATTAATACCCTGAAAAATTTAATCCTGCAGCACATAATTTTACAATGTTATCTTGGATGCGTGCAAGAATATTTGTGAAATAAGGAATGAACTGCGATGACATGGCAACTCCTGCACACACAGCAATGGAATAATCATCAGGAGCGTAATAACACAGTAAAATAGCCACCAACGTATGTATATGCTTCCTTCCGTATCTGGCACTGCTCTAGGATTCACTTAATCCTCACAAAAATTCTTGTGAGGAAAGCACTATCACCATCGGTCCCATTTCACAGATGGGGAAACAAAATGCAGAGAGGTTGGGCTTCCCTGGTGGCGCAGTGGTTGAGGGTCCGCCTGCCGATGCAGGGGACACGGGTTCGTGCCCCGGTCTGGGAAGATCCCACATGCCGCGGAGCGGCTGGGCCCGTGAGCCATGGCCGCTGAGCCTGCGCATCCGGAGCCTGTGCTCCGCAACGGGAGAGGCCACAACAGTGAGAGGCCCGCGTACCGCAAAAAAAAAAAAGAAAAAAGAAAAAAGAAATATGCAGAGAGGTTAAGAGATCTACGCAGTCCACACCACTATTAAGTGGCAGACGAGAGCTTTGAGCTCAGGGTTCTGTCCCCAGGAACCCTGCTTTTAGCCCCCCCCCACTCTAGTGACGCATGCCACACGGGCCTCTCTGTCGCTTGGCTTTATACGAAACTGCGCTAAGAGTGAAATCAGTGCTCATTTTGTACCCACTGTGCACCAAGCACTTCAAGTACCTCATCTCATTTAAAGTTCTCAAGAAACTTTATGAAGCAGGAATTCTGATTGACATCTCAAATCACCCAGTTAGCGAGCAATTCACCTCGCTGTTGCCTTTCCATTCCTGATGGTGCTCAAAAATCGTACCGGGACCCATTAGCGCTCTCCCAGCCACTTGGTAAGGCTTTCATGTGGCTACTCCTTTGCAGCAATTCCTTCCAGAAGCCTGGGGGAAAGGCACCTCCTGGGAATGAGTTGAAAGCACAGAAAACAGCTTGGCGTATTTGGAGAGAGAAGGCGGCAGCATTGTGCCAAGGGCACACATGCATCCGGGTAGCTTTTCTTTTCCTTTTACTGAGAAGCCTGTCAGGCCAGGAATAGAAGACAATACAGGGGAGAACTGTGGATAATCAAAGACTCAGCCGGAAAGAGGGGAAGTTTGGTGGTGACCTGCCTGCAGAACTCGCAGAAAGGGGCCCCCTCAACACTGAGTGGGGTCTTTCTGGAGCTATGATAGGCATCCTCCTCCACCTCACATCACATAAATGGGCATCGGTAAGAGAGTGTGGGGTGAAGACCAGGTGAGCGCCCTTTTTCTCTCTCAGAAGGAGAACGGTGACAGGGTCCAGGCTGATCAAGTCAAAACTGAGAGGAAGGTATCTCTGGGCCTGTGTCCTCAGCACTGAGGCCGCTGGAGGCCAGTGGAGTCTAAGAGGCTCGTCCACAGCCACAGCCTTTGTCCGGAGCGTGACTCACCCACCATTTGCATCCCCAGGCTGAGCCCCTGAAGAGGGAGCAGAACGGGGACACCCTGTCTGCCTGTCACCGTTCTGGGCTTCACCCTGGGCTGACATGGCTCCATCAAAATTAGCAGCATCTTTTTCAGCCGAGGAAGTATTACGTCTTTTGAGATTCTTAGATAAATAACTATGCTGGGAAGATAGAAGAAGCACTTGCAAGCAAGAGTGAGATGATTGTGGGAACCTGGAAAATTCTACCACAGGTTGCCAGGTGGGTAGCACCGACGTCCTCAGCCTCAGGGAAAGCCGTGGAGGATTGAGTCCCCTTTAGGGAGAGATCTGGGCTTGTGGATGTCTCTTAGTTAAATCGGGCAAGTCCCCAAATACAGCTGCTCCCTGAGGTAAAGGAAACCACAATGGCTTGAGGCTAGAGCTCCCAAGAAGGAGCCTAGATGGTCCCAGGGCCAGGTGCATGGTTGTGCCTTGCAGAACTCCAGAGGTGATCTTTCAGTCCTCTGCGTCGGAGATTTGTATATTGATGGAGACCATTTTATGGCAGACAACAGTCATGTGTCTTGAGGAAGGTGTCATTTTTTCTCTTTCATAAACAATGCTATGCGGGCTCACTCAGTACTGCCTGAACCCTGAACTGCTCACAGGAGCAGTGATACCTGATCTGAGCCTTGCTTTCGCTTCTTGCTACTAGCCCCTAGGAGGAGGAGGAAAAACGTGTCATGTTCTCCCTGTGGAGAGAGACCTGGGGCTTGCAGGGCATACACCTGGTCAGAGCAAGACCTGGCTCATCGAAAGGCTAACACACCTCTGAACACCTTTTCTCTGAACTTTCTGGCTGGTCTTCTGCTCACTCTGCTTTCTCCTACATCTTCTAACTGAGACTCATAAACGTCAGGCTTGCGTATTCTTTCCAAGGTTCATTTAAAACGTGCCACTTTTGGAGAAGCTGCGAAGAGCTGAGGCTCTTTCTGCTCCCCCCGCCATCCGTTCCTCTGGCCCAAAGGTGTAATGACAGAGCCCAAAGCCAGCCCTTCCCGGAAGCTTCTGGGCTGATGAGAAATCCCCGGGGCTCCTGGAAAGGAAGTGAGGTCATTGCATCGCGGCAAGAAGGGAGATTCTTGGGAATTGGTGCTTGTAGGGAGGAAAGTTTTTTCAGCCTCAAGGTTGCCTGTAGCAAGAAAAACCACCCAGAACATCTCTCCCTCCCCCTGGCTTGGTGTCTTTTCTTTTTCCCTTTTTGGCACCACAAAACCAGGTGCCCTGGATGCCCAGGCAAATGTGTTTTGTTCCCTCTTGGCTCTGTGCCAGTCCAGGCTGGCCCTGCCCCAGGCCAAGGCAGCTGCAGGTGACTCACTGAGTCCAGTTCCTGCAGATTCTAGGCTGGGTTTGTTTCTTTAGGAAACCTCCAGCACAGCCCTGGACTTGCCTTAAATCAAACCATTTTTTGAATTCAGGGACGGTCTCTTCCTACCATTATTCTTAGGGCTGAGCACAATACCTGAAGCATGGCAAGCACTCAAAAAATCTTTGTCGAGTGGCCCAAATAGATAGATGGATAGATAGATAGATAGATAGATAGATAAATGCTGTGTGTTACATGAACTTCTGTATATTATATGTATCAGTCAGGGTTCTCTGGAGAAACAGAACCAATAGGAGATTTTATTTATTTATATAAAGATACTTATATTAAGGAATTGGCTCACACAATTGTGGAGGCTGGCTAGTCCAAATCCACAGGGCAGGCTGGTGGCTTGGAAACGCAAGCAGGACTGGATGCTGCCGTCCTAAGTCAGAATTTCTTTTCCAGGAAACCTCAGTTTTGACTCTTAAGGCTGGTTGGCTAGGTCTACCCACATTATTGAGAGCAATTTCTTTTATTTAAAGTCAACTGGCTGTAGATGATAAGTCCGTCTACAAAATATCTTGATAGAAACACCTCATTAGTGTCTGATTAAATCACTGGGTACTATAGTCTAGCAAGTTGACACACGAAACTAACCATTACATCCTGTGTCAAATTATGTTCATTGAAACCAACAGCCACCACCACTACCACCAAAAAACCTGCCACCAAACAAATACTGTATAATAAAAGCCCATTAAAACAGAGTTAGCCTGAAACCTGTACCCCATGTCCAGCTAAGAGCTGGCAGCACCAAGATGCTTAAAACACATTCATTGCCCTCAGGAGGTAACTCTCTAGTTGGGGAGAGAGTCGGGTAGACAGATAGTTTACAAAGGAGTGTAATAAATGCTGTAATCAAGACGTGGACAAAACTTGCTACTGCTATTTAAAGTTGGATAACCTCTAAGTGTTCAGAATATCCTTGGTAACCCGAGAGAGGGTCTGATGTCAGCCAGGCTAATATTATAACCTTAGCTGCTCTGCAGAGAGAGTTTCAAATACCTTAAATAAATGGACTGTGAAATGGCCAAAGGGTCTTAATGCCAGTAAATATCAAACCACGCAAAGCAAACTGGGTATTTGGGGAAAGGCCTGCCAGGAAGCCACTCTCATCCCGCCACCCGTGGCTCCTCCTGAATGCCAATCAGATACCCAAGGCCCTCCACGGCTTGAGATCTGAAATCATCTGGATAAACCCCCCAAGAAATTGATGCCTGAAAGGGCGGGTTAGAGACGAGGCTCTGCCTGCTGCCTTACCGAGGGTACCGGAGGCCCCGGGCTAACTTCACTACATTTCTATTTCTGGAAGACCAGCACTGCGTCCTGTTTCCCCTCCCCCAGTGGATGTGAGCAGACCGCTGGCATCTGTTCCCATCAACAGGGCTGACAGCTTTTATAATGCATATGCTCTTCTACTTCCTTTCCAACAGTATCTGTGGTCAAATTAAAGACTGGGCTCAACAGATTGAGTTGGGATGCCTTGCTAACACCACAGTGGGGTTGTCAGATTTACCATTTGTCTCCTGCGTGGAAACACTAAGATCATACAAATAAGAACCAAAGTCTCTGCATTCTTAGACGGTCCATGCAGTCAAATCCAATGGCAAGACTCCCAAACCGGGATTCCCTTATGTTAAATCTGCCACTGAGTCTTGTGGAAGCAGAGAAACTGAGGACAAAAAGGAGTCTTGGGGGTACAGGAGAAGCAGCGGAGGTGCTAAGATGTCGTATCCAGTCGTCGGGATCTGGCTCATCAGAAGAGGATTCAAAGGCTGCAACCTGAAGCCTAGGAAAAGTCTGAGAGAAAATGTCTCAAACCTCATCGGGGTTCTCTCGGAGGGTGGGGTGGGAAGGGGGCAGAGAGGAGCCCTCCGTTTTTTGTTTTTGCTTTTTTTTTTGCTGTATGCGGGCCTCTCACTGCTGTGGCCTCTCCCGTTGCGGAGCACAGGATCCGGACGCGCAGGCTCAGTGGCCATGGCTCATGGGCCCAGCCGCTCTGCGGCATGTGGGATCTTCCCAGACCGGGGCACGAACCCTTGTCCCCTGCATCGGCAGGCGGACTCTCAATCACTGCGCCACCAGGGAAGCCCTGAAGTTCTTTTTTAAGACAATTGATTACTCAACCCTGTAACAACAATGGTAACAGCAGCAACAACCCAAGTGCACCAGCTGACCTTGACCTGAACTTTCCTCGACGCCCCCCCACCACCCCGCCAAACATATACTTTGTAAGAGCAGATTGTAGGTAACTTTGATCTTACGTTTCCTCTCTTTTTTTTGGAAATTTTTTTTAATATCTTTATTGGAGTATAATTGCTTTACAATGGTGTGTTAGTTTCTGCTTTATAACAAAGTGAATCAGATATACAGGTACCTATATCTCCATGTCTCCTCCCTCTTGCATCTCCCTCCCTCCCACCCTCCCTATCCCACCCCTCTAGGTGGTCACAAGGCACCGAGCTGATCTCCCTGTGCTATGCAGCTGCTTCCCACTAGCTATCTATTTTACATTTGGTAGTGTATATATGTCCATGCCACTCTCTCACTTTGTCCCAGCTTGCCCTTCCCCCTGCCTGTGTCTTCAAGTCCATTCTCTACGTCTGCGTCTTTATTCCTGTCCTGCCCCTAGGTTCTTCATGACCATTTTTTTTTTTTTAGATTCCATATATATGTGTTAGCATACGGTATTTGCTTTTCTCTTTCTGACTTACTTCACTCTGTATGACAGACTCTAAGTCCGTCCACCTCACTACAAATAACTCAATTTCATTTCTTTTTATGGCTGAGTAATATTCCATTGTATACATGTGCCACATCTTCTTTATCCATTCATCGTGGATGGACACTTAGGTTGCTTCCATGTCCTGGCTATTGTAAATAGAGCTGCAATGAATATTTCGGTACATGACTCTTTTTGAATTATGGTTTTCTCAGGGTATATGCCTGAGTAGTGAGATTGCTGTGTCATGTGGTAGTTCTATTTGTAGTTTTTTAAGGAACCCCCATACTGTTCTCCATAGTGGCTGTACCAATTCACATTCCCACCAGCAGTGCAAGAGGGTTCCCTTTCACCACACCCTCTCCAGCATTTATCGTTTGTAGATTTTTTTGATGATGGCCATTCTGACCGGTGTGAGGTGATACCTCATTGCAGTTTCGATTTGTATTTCTCTAATGATTAATGATGTTGAGCATCCTTTCATGTGTTTGTTGGCAGTCTGTATATCTTCTTTGGAGAAATGTCTATTTAGGTCTTCTGCCCATTTTTCGATTAGGTTGTTTGTTTTTTTGATATTGAGTTGCACGAGCTGCTTGTAAATTTTGGAGATTAATCCTTTGTCAGTTGCTTCATTTGCAAATATTTTCTCCCATTCTGAGGGTTGTCTTTTCGCCTTGTTTATGGTTTCCTTTGCTGATCTTATGTTTCTTGATGTGGATTTAAAAGCACTACTTATCCAGGGCAATCCATTCAGAACAGTGTCAGCGTCCTGGGGCCCCTGTGCCAGGAAGTCCCATGACCCCCACTAAACCTGAGGAGTGGGGGATGGCAGTGGCTATCCCAGGGTTTATTTGCCAGCCCAGATAGAGCTTAGGACTGACACGCAGTTTAATTATCATGCAGAGCTGCAGCTGGAAGTGGCTGGAGTGAGTCGGCATCTGCTTTTGCAGAGCACAATTTCTGCAAATAACCACCAGTACTCTTGATTCTCTCTAATTAATGAAGAGGAAGCCTGGAATCTTCAAAGTCCACGAATGTCATGCTGCCACTGTGTCAGGATTGATCTCCTTTGTTCCAAACCGAAGAGCATGCCTCTCCTGCCTCTCCTAATTCTTTATAAATTGAATTTTTCTATTACTGGTTGTGACAGCTAAGTAACATGACTTCAGAAATTCACCCGCAGTTCATGCCAATATTAGAAGCCTGAATAATAATAATTTTTTAAAAAAGAACTATAATGGAACAAGCTTTCTGTCTCTGACCCAGAATTAATCATCATGAAGAGACACCTCCTGAAAGGAGGGTCGTTAATTAGCTCTAATGGATCTTGCTAGGTGGAGCTGGAATTATTAAGAAGTCGGCAAACAGAGGGGAAGAGAAGATTCTTGCCTTTCTTTGTCCATCTCCATGTGATGTTGGGATGTAATATGCTGGGACTGTGCTTCCAGGGGGCGGGGAGTCATGGCGGAGGCCACAGAAAAGCTCAGTTCACAGGGGATGCTGATGTGTCAGCATGGAAATCCACCAACTTGGAACATCTTTGAGAAAAAGAGGTAAAAGTGGGCAAAGGCCCTACCCCTGGCCTTAACTGAGCATTTAATGAAGACACCACACAGGAGCCAGAGTGGGATCCTATTAAAACCCAAAGCAGGCAGTGTTACACCTCTTCTCCAAAGGCCCCAGTGGCTCCATCTCTCTAAAGGAAAGCAAAGTTTATATATGAGCCTACGGGGTTCCACTTATCTGGCCACTATTTCCTCTGTGACTTCATTTCCTCTGTTCTACTCCTCACCTACTTCATTCCAGACAAACCAGCTTCTTTGATGTTCTACCAACACTTCAGCTTCTACCTCAGGACCTTTGCCCTGGCTACTCTTATCTGTCTATAGCACTGCTTTCCAGATATCCACTTGGCTGCCTTTTTCTTTTCTTTAGGTCTTTGTTAAAATTTCACCCTCTTATTAAGGCCAACATTGACCACCCCATGTAAAATAGGACTCCTCACCCCCAACACTCCTTATTCCTCTTATCCTACTATATTTTTCTCTTGCCTCCTAACATACTATATAATTTCCTTATTTGTTGTGTTGTTATATGTTTGCCCCCTCTCCAGCATGTGTTATTTGTAGACTTTTTGATAATGGCCATTCTGACTGGTGTGAGGTGATACCTCATTGTAGTTTTG
The DNA here is from genome assembly GCF_963455315.2 of Globicephala melas. Taxonomy (NCBI): domain Eukaryota; kingdom Metazoa; phylum Chordata; class Mammalia; order Artiodactyla; family Delphinidae; genus Globicephala; species Globicephala melas. The sequence continues at coordinate 70,914,148 of NC_083320.1, read as the reverse complement.
ATTTGCATTTCTCTAATAATTAGCGATGTTGAGCATCTTTTCATGTGCCTATTGGCCATATGTATGTCTACAAATAATACATTCTGGACCGGGTGTAGAGAAAAGGGAACCCTCCTACACTGTTGGTGCAGCCACTAAGGGAAACAATATGGAGGTTCCTTAAAAAACTAAAAATAGAGCTACCATTTGATCCAGCAATCCCACTCCTGGGCATATATCCAGAAAAGACAAAAACTCTAATTTGAAAAGATACATGCACCCCAATGTTCATAGCAGCACTATTTACAATAGCCAGGACATGGAAGCAACCTGATGTCCATCGACAGATGAATGGATAAAGAAGATGTGGTACATACACACAATGGAATACTACTCAACCATAAAAAAGAATGAAATAATGCCATTTGCAGCAACATGGATGGACCTAGAGATTATCATACTAAGTGAAGTAAGTCAGACACAGAAAGACAAATATTATATGATATCACTTACATGTGGAATCTAAAAAGTAATACAAATGAATCTATATACAAAACAGAAATAGCCTCACAGACATAGAAAACAAAACTACGGTTACCGAAGGGGAAAGGGGGATAGGGATAAATTAGGGGTATGGGATTAACAGATACACACAATCATATATGAAATCGATAAGCAACAAGAATTTACTGTAGAGCATATGGAACTATAGTCAATATCTTGTAATAACCTATAATGGAAAAGAATCTGAAAAAGAATAGATATATATTACTCACTTTGCTGTACATCTGAAACTAATACAATATTGTAAATCAACTATACTTCCAGAAAAAAATGAGCCTCCTCTACCTCTCACTAGAATATAAGCTCCACAAGAACAGGGATTCTTGTCTGTTTTGTTCTCTGATATATTCCCGGCACCTAGAACAGTGCCAGATCAAGAAATATTTGCAGAGTGAATGAATCAGTCATCCCACTTTGGAGCATTTGCTGGTATGTATGAAGACTGCATGTGCCCACTCAAAGCGATTGCTCAAACATAAAGACCAGGATATGAGCTGTTCCTTTTTCTTTCTTAAGTGTCTGGATGAAGTGCTGTTGTTTGTTTCCTTTGGCTGCCAAATGTTAATAATTAAAACAAACAGTGTGATCAGAGTTAAATATTACTTGAGGTCTTTCTTTCTCTCCCAGTGGCTTCTGTAAGAAGAGGCGAGGGTGGAGCTAGCCAAGAATGATGCTTTTATGGAAGGGGGGTTGTTTTTTGTCTCCAGGGATCTCAGTCTTTCCTCTTTAACTCCACAGAGAGTGAGCAATATTGTGCAATAGCAGTGGTGGCGGGGGAGAGATGTCTCTTTTGTAATTCAGTAGTGACCCTACTGAGGGGAAGTATTCATAGCATACAGGGCCGGGGCCAGAGCAGGAGCTTCAGGCAAGGAGTCGCAGTGGAGTCCACATCTAGGGATTGTGTCTATTTGTGTGGATTGTCTCCACATCCCCCAGTCCCCTCCTCACTCATGCTTCCCAACCACGGGGCCATAATAAATTCCTGCATTAGATTCTTTCCACCAAGGAATGCCTACTAAATCATGCATTGGTCTGTGACTTGCCAGGGGTTAGACAAATCTGGCAGTAGTTGCAGTCTACACATGAGGGCCCTCGGAAGTGAGTTGATCCATCCTTCTGTGCTCTACTTAATTTGTGCCTCTTACCAATCCCTCCTTAGCTTAGAGGGACTGACCTCAGAGGGAGACATGTTTGCATTCAGTTAAACAAACCAGCTGCTGCTAGGTGAGTGCTGGTCATGAAACATAGATTCCAGCCTTTATTCTGCAGCTGCCAGTTGAGTGGCTTGAGCCATTTATCTCCCCGCACCATAGTTTCTAACTCCACTTTCTTAACACTTAAAAAAAATCTTTCTCATTTATTCCTCTGAATAGCTCTGTCTCTTAATTTTAGAGATAAAGAAGGAAAGGCCCAGAGAGGTCAAGGTACTTGCCTAAGACCACACTGTTATTAAGAGGTAAGATCAAAAAAATAAAAAATAGAATTACCTTATAATACAGAAATCCCACTTCTACATATTTACCCAAAGGAAATGAAAACAGGACATCGAAAAGATATCTGCACCCCCCGTGTTCACTTCAGCATTATTCACAATAGCCAAGATGTGGAAACAACTCGAGTGTCTGTCGATAGATAAATGGACAAAGAAGATGTGATCTATATAAACAATGGAATATTATTCAGCTATGAGAAGGAAGGAACCCTGCCATAGGCCACACCATGGATGGACCTTGAGGCTGTTACGCTAAGTGAAATAAGCCAGACAGAAAAAGACAAATACTGCAAGGCATCTCTTATACATGGACTCTTAAAAAAACAAAAAGTCAAACTCATAAAGACAGAGGTAGAAATGTGGCTGCCAGGGGCTTGCGGGGTAGGGAAAAAAGGGAAATAAGAAGAGACTGGTTAAAAAAAAGAGGTAAGGCCAAGACCTGAACTCTCCCAGCAAATTCAGTTTCTGTTCATAATGCCTTTCAGATCAGAAAGACACCCACTCTATCTTCCTCTTGGAGCTACAAATAAAACTGTTCTTACACCTAAAAAGGGATTTTTACCAATCCAAAATGGATTATTATTAGAGTGGCCTCCCAAATTCAGAGGATGCTCAGAGGTCAGAACCGAGAACCTGAACTAAGCCACATGGGGGTGAAAGGATGAATTGTGTTTTTAGATATTCTAAATTCAAATTCCAAGGCTGACATTTAGAGCCTCCCTTCGAAGCCAAGTTTGGCAGAGTGCTCCGATTCTAAATAGCAAAATTGACCTTCCCTCTTAGACTCAGATTCTAAATTATTCTGAAGATTCTTCCCCTTAGACCGCTCCCGACAGCCAACCTGAAGCAGCCTCCAGGACACTCTTGCTGATTTACAACTGCAATCTTGCTAAAAGGAATGGGAAAAAGCCAAGATGAGTTTCTGTTAGACAGAATTACTGGCATGAAATACTAACATCGCTACAACGTGGCATATAACTGACTGGCTGACTGCACGGCTGCCCTCCCTTTCTTATTTCACTGAAATAGGTCATTTGTTACAAAATGGAGGGAGGTTTGTTCCTCAGCCCTCGGCCCCCAAAGGAGGGAAGGAGAAGGATGCTGATAGCGCTCCTTGGTGTGTGCCTGCATGTGGCTCCCCAAAGCCAACACTGGGCCAGTGAGGCTGCTCTTATTAAGAGCCCATGTCAGTGGTTTGTCTCTGATGAGGGTCTGTGACTGCTGTGTGCAGAGCCCTGCTGTTTTCTGCCTTTATTGAAGTAATAAAGGCTGGGCAGGATGCAGGCGGTAAGCTCCAGCTGTCCCTGCTTAAAATACACTGATGAGATAGGAACTGGCCATTTGGGTTCGACAAAATATTCTCCAAATGAGGAAGGGTGTACCTTGCCCTCAAATTTATTCTCTCCCAAAAACATGACCCACCCTATCAGTTAATCGATAAAATATTTGCTGGCAGCGCTCACCACCTCCCATCTTTTACAAAGGGCAGGGTGCAGCCAGAAGTGAAATCCTACAAGTTATTAAAGACTTTGCTTGGAAGAGTGGAAAATTCAAATGAGAACAGGGCCAGGGGGGCAACATGAATGAATGAGTGAATGAATGAAGCTGTTTCATAATAGCATCTTAAGATAATTTTTTTATACACATCGGTTTTCCTTGTATATTTAATACAGAAGAATATTCTTTCCCTCACAAAGTCAGAGCCCTGTTGGTCTATCTTCGGTTTTCACATTCTTAAAAGAGACAGGGATATTTTCCTCAACCCTTCTATAAGATGACAATAGGGTAAATGCCGAGTGAAATGGCAACCGACAGCAGATTCAGTATTGAGACAATTGGAGATGCTACAAGGCAGTGTGAGGACTGAGTCCAGTTAGAGATTATGGGTTATCACAAGGGAGCAGCTGCTTACTAAGGGCCCTGTTGCCTTATTGCTAAGTGAAAATGGGAGCCCAGAGTATATTTTCAAATTCTTCTGTACTTCCCTGGTGGTGCAGTGGTTAAGAATCCGCCTGCCAACTCAGGGGACACAGGTTCAAGCTCTGGTCCGGGAAGATCCCACATGCCGCGGAGCAACTGAGCCCATGCGCCACAACTACTGAGCCCGCACTCTAGAACCCGTGAGTCACAACTACTGAGCCCGTGTGCTGCAACTACTGAAGCCCGCGCACCTGGAGCCCGTGCTCTGCATCAAGAGAAGCCCGCGCACCACAACGAAGAGTAGCCCCTGCTCGCCGCAACTAGAGAAAGCCCGCGCGTAGCAACGAATACCCAGTGCAGCCAAAAATAAAATTAATTAATTTTTTAAAAAACTTCTAAAGCGCTGTTCTTCCCCCCACATGACATGGAGTATATTGCCATTTCTCTCCTTGGATTTCTTCAGGCTCATCTTGTCCTTCCATTTCCCGCAAGTGGATGGGAGGCTCCCCAATGAAGGCTGAGGGGTTTCCCTCTTTGCTCACAGGGATAGTCTGAGTTCTTTGCACTAGAGAAACTGTGAGATAATAAATGTTTGTTGTTTTAAGCCCCTCGGTTATGGTATGATTTGCTGTGTGGCAAGAGATGACTAATACATCTTGAGTCTGTGGTTGGATATCATTCTTCCCATCCAACTTCATGCTGTTCACACAAGGAATAAGCATGTACTTTCTATGTATAGCAAAACCTCCAACTGATACAAATTATAGGTATGACGGAGCCCTTGGAGGTACTTCTAGAAGCCTCCTTAGGATCCGCATTGGTTCTGCACACAGCATCCTTAGATATGGTCCTTTAATCAGTTCATAATACCCACTTCGCTGTAAGAGAGAGGCTACACAGGACATTGGTGGGAAGACTTGAATGGAGCCTTGATGAATTACAAGCATTCACACAGGCCCAGAGGGATGGCAGGTAGGAGCATATTCAATGCAAACAGAAGAGTCCTGTATAAAGGTAGGATTCAAGGGACAATGGAGAGATGGCTGGATTGCAAGATTTGCGGGAGAAGGATTGTGTTTGTGTTGTTCACTGTCTCCATCCCTGGTCTGGCAAATAAAGGCTCAGTAATTATTCTTTAATGATATAATGAAAAAATAGGGAGTTTGTATAGATGAAGAGTTAGAGAGGTTTGGATATGAAGGCTAGCCAGATTTGTGAAGAACTATATGGTTGACATATTTTTCTGGGAGTCAATCTTTCTCAGCTGGTGAGGGCTCAACATCTGCCAGAGCTTTGAGCAGAACTTAAGCAGAGTCAATACTTGGTGTGATAAGGAGATGCCAAGAAGACCGTGGGTCATGAACTGTGGTTGCCAAATGTCACCACGATAGGCATGATTAACTAAACCTCGGAAACCTCTTAAAGAAGTATTATCTTGGCGAAAACTGCATGGGGGGAAATGACTAACCTAGAATGGCAAAGGTAGAAACTGTGCTGGTAATTGATCTTGAAGTCAAGGTTACCAGGTTAAACCTGAGACCCAAGTTGGGAACTTGCATAGATGAGCAGAGAGTGCAGAGATGTTAAGTAAAGAAGAGACAGGCTAGAGGCACTCCATGGATAAGACACATGCATGATGTCTGTCTCAATTTTAACAGCCTCTTAGGTTCCTAAGTCTTCCAGGATTGGACAGTCCACATCAGGTGACAAGCCCCAGCCCCACACATCTTGCTCCTACCTCTTTTTCTCTGACCTAATTCCCTAGCCCACAAGACTTTTCTAGGTCATCTCTTGGTAGAAGCATCCATTTTTCTGTAATGCAGATATGGGTCCTTAGACTACGACCCAACTTCAAACCTGGTAAGTCAAGTTCTGTTTAGTGAAGGGCATAGGTTAAGATGGGCCTTGGATTCAGATATACTTTCTTGAAGGCAACTGGCTGATTTGTTCATGAGATTTATATTTTTATTAATTAATACAACAAAATGTATTTATGATTCAATTGAGGTATGGCTCTAAATGATGGGAACACAAAAATCAATAATAAAAGGTGCCTACCTTAAAAGCCTCATAGTCTAACTGGAGAGTCCAAAATGTTTGTGTGAGCTGTGTGTGTGAGTGTGTGTGTGTGTGTGTGTGTGTATGTGTGTGTAGCTTTATCTCATAGGTGATGAGGAACCATGGAAGGATTTTAAACAGAAGAGTGATGCATTCTGACTTGTGATTTTGAAAGATAACGAAGGGTAGAATATTGGTGAATTGGAGGCGGGGAGATTGGCTAGGAGGCTATTACAGAAGTCTAGGCAAACGTGGGTGAAATGTAATGACAGTAAACATGGAAGGGGAGAGGATCAACAACAGATCCTTAGGAATCTGAATGGACCAGGCCTGGCAGTGAAGGGAGGTGGCGGATGGCTGTAGAGATGAAGGAGGCTAAATAAGGCTGAGGTCTCCTGCTCAGGCACTCGGTTGAAGTAATTTGATATAGTAGAGCTATCTGTGTGGGTGAGCTTTGTACTGTTTAAGCAAAAGGTCAGTGTTAATATTAAAATTTGACGTATCTATCAACCTGCTATGGGGGTCTCAAAAATGTAGAATGTTGTCAAGGACAGAAGAGATCAGATTATGGTTCAGAATAGTTAAGTATAAAACTAGATGCCGGTGGCATGAAGGACAGTCCAGGGCCTTCTTGTGGGAGGGCCAGCTGAAAATAGCTCTCTGGGCTGGACTGGCTGAACTGGCCGGCAAGGTGTGGGTGACATTCCTGTGAGCAGTGTGGATCCCCAGATGACCTTGGCCTATAGTTAGTTCTCACAATCAGCTGCGGCTGGTTTCCAAAGTAGCAGCAACAGCAGCTGACAGGTTTTCTTCTCTGTCAAGAAAAAGTGCTCATAAGCAATACATTTCCCAAGTAGCTATTCTTTCTGGTTTGACTAAGGGCTTCTATGGTGGAAAATATGCCCATGGTTTCCGTAAACCCATTTTAAAAAATTCATCACTTTTTTCTTGAGTCAAAATACCTTGAACCTCTTGGGTAACTTAGGAGCATTCAGTGTAAGTTCTACCCCTGGAAAATAGGTCGAAGAAATGCCTGCTTGTATGTTTTAGTTCAGTACCGAATCTCCCCCCAACTCTCCCTACCGCCTCCCCACATGTTTCAATAAAAGTAAATTAGAATATAAGGATTCAAAGGCAGGGAAGGAATCCAACCTTAACAGAGTAGAAATCAATGTCCCCTTTTGGGATCTGAAGTTGGAATACAAGAATCTAACTTTGAGACGCTCAGATGAAAAATTCTGGCAATCACTTAAAGTTCACGTCAAAACATCTGGTGGGAAGTTTGATTTAGTGTATGGTAACTGGGGATAATATTGTGAGACTGCAATAATGTTTTTTGTTTGCAAATTGAGCTTTAGCTCTGTACTTCATCTAGGAAACGCTAGAGGGAGTACGTCAGATAGAGGAAAAAGGCTACCATGAGAATGAAAGGAATGAAGAGGAGAGATGGCTGGGGAGGAAGACGTTTCTCCATTTCACCGAGGCTCAGAATTTTACTTAGGAAGACGCTAATCTTTATACTATCACCAAGTGACTTGAAACCCTGTACCCCAAAACTTTAACTGTGATCTACTAAGCCTGTTCCGAATCCAAAACAGTAAATGACAGCCATTGCTCTCTGACCAGAATCTATATTCTGTCCATTTTAGGAATCTTGAAAGCCAATATGACATAGCTCTATCTGAGGCTTTAACTTTAGAGGACATGTTATTTGGATGAATAACCTTTCACAGATATTGGATTTTTTTTTTACAGCACTGATACTTCCAAGTGCTCAAAGTGAATAGTAATGACACCAGGCATTTTCAGACACTTGTAGGAATAAAACGTGCTCTTTGTAGACATCCTAGATTGAAGGATTTCCCCTTCATTTTCTCCATAGTTCTCATGAACTAGCTCTACATTTAAACACCATTTTACAATCCAGAAACATTGAAGTTAACTGGCCCAACGTAAAGCGGGTGTCAATGAGAACTGTTATTTTTCTTGTTTAAATTTCCAGTTCCTTAGTTCCTTTGTGCCTCTTGCAAATGCTAAAAGAGCTAGTGAGGGCTAGAGTCAAATCACCTATTTTTAAAAAAATGTTAACAATTAATCACTCTAATCAGAAACAAATATCTTAAAAAGCTTCTTAAGAGACTAATCAACTGAATGTCCAAGTATTTTAATAAGTGATGAACTAATAATTCTGTGAAATATTATCCTTAAACCATAGCAGATTTTTGAAGCACAACTGTTAAAAACGTGTGAATTCCAATATAAGAAACATCACAATAAAGCATGCTAAGTTAATAAGGATCTGCCCTTTTACAAACCATGGGGTCAGCCTCACCTGGACTTTAAGATGAAGAGAAGAGAAATAACATTATGAACTTTCTAAGGCAGCGTCTGCTCGAAACGATCAGTTACACTGACAAGGAAAACTTAGCTCCGAAATTTGGGTTTGCTTTTGTTAGTCATGCATTATCCTACTTACCTCTCAGGGCAGACCTTTAATCTCAGAAAGTGCTGAGATGCATTACTGCACCCGTTATCAAAAGTCTTTGGCAGAAATACCACTTATCCTTGTTGTGGTAATGAACAGATTTATAACATTCTGGTGTCACTATTCCTGAAAAAGCACATTCATTTGAATGTTTCTTCCACAAACATAGTGAACTAGTTCATGAAGGCACATGGGTATAGAACAGTATGGAGAGATATTGCTGGTGAATGACAGAACGTCTGGTTGATTTACACGAAAACCCAAGTGCTTGTATGAGAATAGGTTAGGTTTAGATTGACGAGCAAATGTGTAACCAGACTTCTGGCTGACAAATGGCAGAGCTATGCCAGTGTGTTAGCTTCTCTGGAGAGAGACCAAAAGTAAGACGGGAGGATCAAGTTCATTCTATAAAGGACATTCAAACCTCATGGACGGCAGGGTGGTGGGGTATTAAGCACATATAGATTTTAATACCCCAAAATAGTACTGGGCAAATTTAGAGTTGAGCTGGCATTCAAGCCGATGACCAAACTCCTATCAAATTTCCCTGTATTGACTCAGAGACATAGAGAACAGACTTGTGGTTGCCAAGGGGGAGGGGGATTGGGGAGGGTTGGATTGGGAGTTTGGGGTTAGCAGATGCAAACTATTACATATAGAATGGATAAACAACAAGGTCCTACTGTATAGCACAGGGAACTACATTCAACATTCTGTAATAAACCATAATAGAAAAGGATATGAAAAAGAATATATGTATATACATATATATATATATATATATATATATATAAGGCTGAATCACTTTGCTGCACACCAGAGATAGCACAACATTGTAAATCAACTATACTTCAATAAAAAATAAATTAAAAATTTTTTTTCCCTGTATTGTGTGTGTTTATATTTATATTCCCTCAGAAGGATCCTGGTGTTTTCAAGATGAGTCTAATTTATTGGCAACCTTGGTTTAAAGTCGCTAGCCTCTAAAAATGGCTGGTTTGGGTAAACTAGAAAATGAAAATAAAAACTGATGAGTTTAGTATCAAAAATGGTGACAAGCACTAAATGGTCTAGACTGGATTTGATTTATTCCTGCTGGGCACAAAGGAGGACAAGAGACATCCATACAGCTTTTGTGAAGAAGGATGAAGTGTTTAGACCACATTCTTCCTCTGTGGCTGAGCTGACTGTTCAGGGCTTTGGGTCTGCCTTCAAGGACAGGGGTAGGTTAGTAATGACAGATACTGTTCATTGAGTCCCCGTGGTGGTTCAAACCCCCTGTTCAGTGCTTGAGGTGCATTATCTCACTTAATTCTTCCCACCACACTGTGGGGCTGGGTTTATGATCTTGCTTTATAGATGAGCCTGACTTTCAGAGAGATGACTTGCCCGAGGTCACACACTAGTCAGTGACAGAGTTAAGATTTAAACTCCAGTCTGACTCCAAAGCACTTGCCATGGTGCTACACTGCTTCTTGAACGTCTGATGAACAGTACTGGTGGTCGTTTGGCAGATTGCAAGCCCTGTGGTATTTGAGTAGTGTAGAAGCCAGAGCAGCAGAGAGCCAGGAGACTTGGATTTGAATCCTGACTCTACCATTTACTGGCTGTGTGATCTCTGAAAAATTTCTAACCTCTTCCAACTGTCTCCTCATCTATGTGTGTCTTGTGTGTGGTGGAGTATTAGTACTGTTCATTTCTAACCTCTGTGATCCCATGAGCCTTCAAGGGGCTTTTCCTTTCCTGTAATTGAGGTGCAAGTTTGTTCTTTTGCTCTTTAGGTGAACTCAGCAGCGAGGAAACACTTCTATTTGAAATTCAAGGACTGAGTTAATTTCTGCCCTAGAGATATTATTCCTTCTCTGCAAAATTCATTTCCTCAGTGGACTGCCCCAACACAGGCTAGCTTCCATTTCCCAGGTGGACAACTCCATTGTATGCTGAGCCTGGCTCTCTGTTCCCAAAGGAGCCACAGAGAGGCCCATAGGATGTGCTAGAAATACAAAATGGTATTTTATAATGCTATTTCAAAAGAAAGCCACTAAAGGTGGTTCTCATCTGAAGGCAATAAATATTACTTCCAGTGGCTCCGAGAACCGAATATTCATGTAGTTGCCTGTTTTGGGTGCTTTGGTTCTATTTCTGTAAATGAATGAGGTTTTATTTATTGCATTCCCTCCTTGTGCATAACTCACTATGATAATGCCGATGAACTTTCTCTGAAAACTGCTGTCTACACTTAAAGTGTCCCCCGTTCCACCCCCCCGGCTTTTTAGGCTTGCACCCATTTTCCTCCTGAGGGAAACATATACATTGGCTCCCCTGCCATGAGCGGTCACCACCCGCTGCACACTGCTTGGCATTCTTTAGGATCAAGTGACATGGGCCCAGCTGTATGTGGGGAGCAATGTTGGAAAATTCCTTTGATGTTGCGCCTTGTGACACTCAATGACTGAATCCAAGCTTTTGCTATTTGACCAAATGCCAATGTGCTAGTTCCTGAATATCTATGATCTTACAGATAGTTGGATGGAAAAGTAAGAACAAACCACCAGAAAAAAATATTTCAAAACTATTTTGCAGGGCTAATTAAGGGAAAGCTTTGATTAATTGGAAAGCTAGTTGAGCCCAGTGTTCTAGTTAATTAGGAGCTAAGGTATAATACTTAAAAAAAAAATCATTTACTATGTAAAGAGTGTCATCTATGTATAAGGTATTATGAATGCAAAGAGGGGCAAAAGTTCATACAGTGCTTTTATCCAAAGCATCTTCTGGTTTTCTTCTACCCATTATTGTTGGAAATTTTGTCCTATTTCCTTCCAGTCTTTTTTAATGCTTATGTTTTCTTGGTACCAATGATTCTGTATGTGATCATTTAAGTATCATCTAAGCATGTAATGATGTACTTAAACATTTCCTTAATTACTTAAAATCTAGGTTGCTTCCACTTATTTCCCATGATAAAAAGAAAATGCCATGAAGAAAAGCTTTACACACAAAGATTTCCCCTTATTTATTTATTTTTTGTATTTCCAATGACAAATTCTCATATGTAGAATTATTGGATCAAAGAAGACAATTTTATCTGCTTAGTGTTATCGGTATGCATTGCAACTACTTTCCAAAGGAGTTATACCAATCTACGCTTGCTCTACCATTGTTTGACCATAAGTCAATCTCTCCTTACTATCTCCATAACTTAACATCCATTATTTATTTAATTCATACAATAACCTTGTAAATTCAACAGTCTACAGATGAATAGATGCTGGGAAAGACTAAGTGACTTGCCCAAGTCGGTACAATATTAACAGAGCTGGAATTTGATCTTGCCTATTTTGAGTCCAGACCTGTGGTGTGCTTCATTCTACCACAGCTGCCCCTTAAATAACCAGATGGGTCTGGGCTAATGAGGCCTCCAAGAGCAGCTTGGAGGGGCCCCGTGGTTGGTATGTACAATGATGGAATTGATTAGCGGGATTGTCCAAATGGCTTTGTTCCCTTAAAAAAACAAACATTACCTAGAACAGAGTGAAGTTTTGATTAATTTCCACGTGCCGGTTTCACCCTCCCACATGCGCATTAAAGCAATTAAACAAGAATGTTTTTCAATAGTGCCCAAGTGTTGGAGTATTTTAACTAAACTCAGAGATACATGGGTAACACCAGTGGAAGCTGTTCATGCATATCTGAGGCAGAATGCGGCCTTTTGACGTGAGCCTATTAAACACAAGGAAATTCATAGTTAAAATTCCACTCTTAGCTCTCCAGCCAAGACAGGAATGGCCCTGGCCACAAAACATGAAGGACAAGGTGGCCACAAGGCCCAGTAATCTGTTGGCATTATAGAGCAGGGCAGGCAAACCACAGTAGATCAAGGTCGCAGCTTCATTCTTCAAAAAGCCGATTGGGGCTTCCCAGGTGGCGCAGTGGTTGAGAGTCCGCCTGCCGATGCAGGGGACGCGGGTTCGTGTCCCGGTCCGGGAAGATCCCACATGCCGCGGAGCGGCTGGGCCCGTGAGCCATGGCCGCTGGGCCTGAGCGTCCGGAGCCTGTGCTCCGCAACGGGAGAGGCCACAACAGTGAGAGGCCCGCATACCGCAAAAAAAAAAAAAAAAAAGCCGATTGGATGAAAATATGTGCTGCATTCTTCAAGGTGAGAAGTCTGGTTTTGCTGGAGCATGGTGTGTGGAGAAAATGAAAGACACCTCCCGGTAGGAGAGAGTTTGGAGGCCCCAGGTATCCATTTAGAAGGTCATCTTGGAAAATAATTTGGGACCACGTGGCCTTATTCTCTGTAGGAGTGAAGAGAAGGAAAATCCAGTTTGGAGGGTACAGTCGTGTAACATGGCAGCATCTCGGGGCAGTGTTTGTGCTTCCACTCAGCAGGAGGCTCTTGGGGTTTAGAAGGTCCCCTGTGAGCTGAGCACGAGGCTGAATAGTAGAGTTTAGCAAAACTCAGGAATGAGCTCACCTCACTTAGATGACAAAATCCCATTAATCTCTACTCAGACCACCACTGAATGGACTTAAAAAACAAAACTACGACAAATCACCAGCATCTAAGACACAAAGCTACAACTCTGAATGTCGGGAGCAGAAAGAATGTCTTGTTAACATCACCTGACTTCTTTGGGATAACTGTAAAGACGAACGGCTTCTTCAAGCATTCAGATAATCTCCTCTAGAGGCTTCTACAGGGAGATGAAACTGCTTTGGTGCATCCTTCAGTGCCGAGAAGGCGATTTAAATTCACCCTGCCTTTAAGGAGAAAAGCTGGAAACAGCAGGATGCATTTGTAGGAATGCAGAGAAATGAACAGCTCTCTGGGTCCCTTGTTCTGTAACCACATTTTAATTTTAATCACTGAGGCATCCTGTAAAAACAGTAACAAAAAACAGCTGGGAAGTGGCATTGATTTCAAAATCACATAATGACATCTCCACTCCATCAATGTATCTTCATAGCCTTTTCCCTGAAAGGCCAGGCAATAAATGTACATATGGTCCAGAGCTCTGCCTGGAGCTGGGCTCTTGTTTTGCTGGCGGCACTGGAGACAAGGCATGCTGAGTTGAGTGCCAGGGGCATTTTCCCGCAGTCTAGTCGAAACGGCTATTTTCTCTGACGCGACTAGGATGTTTTCTGTCACCTCCAAACATTACAACTGTGACAGCATTATTTCCAAGGCTCGTAGCCTCTGTGACAGTCAGGAATGCAGGAAGATGGACTGCTCCCGCCCGGGCCTGGCCAGGAGGTGGAAGTGGGGAGGAGCTACCCTCATTCTACCCCCTGTTGTTTTTGGAAGGCTTTCCTCCGGGTTTTTACTACTGGGTGGTCCCTTGGGCCTCCCACTACATTCCAAATATTTCCAAACTCTCTGAGAGGTGGCAGTTCTACCCCAGGAGCGGACTCCCCTGCCTCGGGCGGGAGGCTGGGTGGCGCTGGCTGTCCCTCGGGCACAGCATTCCTTTGTGCTTTCCCCCTTCACTGGCTTTGAAGTCAGTTTGAACAAGATAGAACTGTGAACCTGAGGTTCTAAGATTCCAGATACGGTGGAGTTTTATTTTGCAGCCCCTTATGCTTGAATGTTCAGTGGTCTCCAACGTTTTGCATGACTCACCAGAATCAGTAAAAGATGACTCCCAATACTGTTATTTGTTTATAGATACACATGTACTATTGAACTAATACATTATTAATTAAAAACAAAGAGAATGCTTTTTAAGGTGAGACAATATTAAGTGCATTGTTTTCTGGATGGCAAAAAAAGCCCTTTTTGCTTTCATTAGCTATTCATATTGTATGCTCATTTTATATGTATATGCTTCACTCGAAAAGTGGGCATTACCACTTTGTGATTTGATTCAAAAGTCTGATTCTAAGCACAGTTTATTTTGGTACCTGATTAGTGACTACTGTGTCTAAAAGCAATGCTACAAAGATATGCAAGAAGCACATTGTTGTCTGTAATGACTCCATCTTGACATGTTTTTGGCCACATCCACTAACTAGGCAAAGATTCTGATGAAAGTTTATTAATAAATTTCCATCTTTTTTTGGCGTCAATCAGTTGCTCTTATAATCTAATGAAAAAGTGCTTCCAATTGGCCAAACCCAGAGAAAGTCAGAGAAAGGAAGCCTCATTGAAGCACCATTTTTGCAGATAGCAGATAGCTAGAGATATGCTCAAAGCTCTCTGAAATTATACATTTGAAAGGTTTTTAAATAATTTCTTTAACTCCTACTTCCAAGTTTTTAAAATGTGTATTTATCAGAATTTTTAACAGAGAAAACATTGTTTTCAGAAACGATTTACACAATGGTGGAAACAATTCTAAATATCCATTTCCAGAGTGTTCTCTCCATAGCATGAATTTCTTTTTCAGAACAGTCACTTTCTCAGTCCCTGCTTACAACGATGTCAGCATTTCCTGGGCTAGACCGATTTCTTATCTTTATTTACGAAGAGCTCACCACTAAGTTGCATATTCTAATAGCTTCTTGTCACCGTTGGAAATTTCAGAAAATGTTTTTCACATGGTAAGATGGCAGAGGGTTCATCTCACCTGATGAACCGTTCTGGTCTGGGTCTGCTGGGTAGGATTACATTTTAGGAACAACCCAGACAAATTGCTAGAAACAGGTGGATGAGTCTAAGCTCCGGCAAGTAACCGCTGATGCACACAAATGGGGTAATTGAAGAGGGTTTAATAAAGACGGTATATTATATTATATTATATTATATTATATTATATTATATTATATTATATTATATTATATTATATTATATTATATTATTATTATATCATATCATAATAAAAGCAAAGGGAAACCAGCCACGATAGAGCAGCAACAGCAGGGAGCCCTTTCTTCCTTCCCCTAAGCCTGGAGTCCGGGGAGGGAGCAGTAACACAAGCCGGGGGAGAACTGTGGCTCTAGGACAGGGAGCATGGTCTGCACCTGTGATTTTGGTAGAAGGCCCTAACAAAGTACCATGATTGGGCAGCTTAAACAACGGAAATTTATTTTCTCACAATTCTAGAGGCTAGAAGTCCAAGATCAAGGTGTTGGCAGTGTTGGCTTCTTCTGAGGTGTCTCTTCTTGGTTTATAGATGGCTGTCTTCTCCCTGTGTCTTCACATGGTCTTCCCTTTGTGCATGTATCTGTGTCCAAATCTCTTCTTATAGAGACATCAGTCATGTTTGATTAGGGCCCATCCTAATGACCTCATTTTAACTTAATTACCTCTCTAAAGGTCCTATTTCTAAATACAGTTACATGCTGAGGTCCTGGGGATCAGGCCTTCACATATGGATTTAGGGGAGACACGATTCAACCCGTGATGGGGACACTGCCAATCTGCGGGCCACAGGGAGGAAGCCTGGGCAATAAACCTTGATTAATCATCCCTCCAGCCCACTGGTTGCAGGTACCTCACACTGGCCAACTCCAGATGGAAGCCAGAGGCAAGGGAGCCAGCTTGATGCCATCCTGAAGGTCAGTCTCCTGAGACACAGGAGTTAAAAAGAGTAATCTGGAAGAGCAAAGAGAGAACACCCAGCTTGCAGCGCTGAACTTAGAAAACAGAGATTTCATTGACCTATAGTGTTATAAATAATCTAACATAGAAAGAAGGAAAGAAGCCAGATAAACCAGGGTGTTTGGCCTTGTGGATTGCAAAAGAGATGCTAGTTTCACAGAAATGCTGTTACGAGGCTTGAGTTTGTGGAAACAGTTTGAAAATCTTACACAGCACTAGTCCTTGCAAAAATTAGAAAAAGACATCCCTGTGGGCAAATTGGAGAAAGGAGGCTTCAGCTGGACTGAGCGGTCCTTTTATGAGCTCACCATTCACCGTCCTCAGCGAAGCACCCCCTGCAGGACCCTGGGGAGCCGCCCTTATCACGGACTCAGGTTCAGAGTCGACAAGCCAACGGCCCTTCGTTCCAGCCCCTCATCATGAAGAAATGGAAGGATAGATTTTGATGTCGTCTCTGGTTTCCCTCTAGTTCACATGGGAAGAATCACTAAGCTACAGAAGAATTTATCACTGCCTCTTTTATTAAATCAATCAACCCCCCTTTGCTGGCATTTTCTGGCTGACTTGAACCTAAATAACAACTTGGTGGATCTTCCACCTAAAGGGAGCCATTAATGTCATTTAGATAATCGTTCCTTGTTAGCACTCTGGTAACCCCATTTTAAGACTTTGGGATTACTGACAAACATGAGATTTGCATATAAGCATCAGATTTTATTTATCCATCAGCCAGAATGCGGCTTACGGCGAGAAAGCTGTGCTCTACGCAACTCCGGGGGCGCCATTCGCATAGTCATTGTAGATTTGTATGGTCATTTTGATCATTTTCTGGTAGGTGCAGTACGGAGTTCTAGGAACAGTGTATCTCCTGTGTCCCCAGTTGTTAGAAAGCTGCTGGTTGGGTAAGTGACCAACTTAGGTTAGGTAGCTGTGTGTGAGGAACTCTGCTGGGCACTGGAGTGGTCTGTGGAAAGGGAAGGACCCAGTAAGACTAAGACATGGTCCCAACTTCTCCATACAGCGAAGAGGAGGACACCTGGATACCCCCTCAGCCTCAGCTTCAGAATAATGCCCGGAGGAACAACCTCCACCTGCCCTACCCTCTCAGTGATCGCTGAGTGCTATCGGTGATTGAGAAGTGAAAGGTGTGGAAGGAGAACATTCCACACCCCAATCAGGTGGTGGCAACATGAGGCTGCTGTTGGGCTGGAAGGGCTGAGACTGGGAGAGACCCATGAGAGCCACTGCTGGGCCAGGAGTGGAGAAGCATCCCTGAGGCTGAGGGGTGGGAGCCAGTGGGAAGTAGGGTGGAGGGTGAGGGGGGCTGGCCCAGGAGCAACCCGGTCTGATCCACAGCTGCTTTGGGTGTCCATGGACACCGCGGAAACAACATGCACAGCACCAGAGCACCGTGACGAGGAATGGCATCCTTGCTTAGTCAAGCCCCATTCCTTCTTTTCAAGAGAAAGGAGGGGAGCTCTTTTGCAGCGTTTACCTGGGAGGCCAGCACAAGTCTACGTGGGACTGTACACTGGTTACACCTTGACCCTGCCCCTTCCCCTTCCCGTGAGGGCTAGACCCCTCCGCTGTGGCTCCTCATCCTCCCTGCTATCTTTGTCAATACTCACCTCTCATCCACTGGACACTTACTACTAGTTTTTGTTTTTGTTTTTGTTTTGTTTTGTTTTAAATCTCAAGTAGGGGTATTCTTTGCACGAAAGACAGGTATTTCATTTAACCTTAGGGTCTGTGATGACCACTTTGAAAACATTTTGGCATTATCCTGTAAAGCTGAAGCTAGGCATATCCCATGATCCAGCAACTCCGCTCCTGGGCATACACCCTGCAGAAATACAGGCACAGATGCACTGAGCATTTTCATCATAGCGTGTCCAGAATAGTCAAGAACTCCCACGTCTATCAAAAATAAAACAGACACACTTTGGTATATTTATACAATGAAATACTATGCAATGATAAAAATAAATTACAGCTAAGCAAAAATGCACGATTAAATCTTCAAGATATAATATTGAGCAAAAGCTGCCAGACACAACGAAATATTGAAAGCACGATTCCACTTATAGAAAGTTCAAATATGGACAAAACTAAACTCTAGGTTTTAGGGAAGCATATTTAGGTGATACAATCATAAAGAAAAGCAAGGAGGTGAATAACATAAAGTCTGTGGAGTGTTACCTACTGAGCTGAAGGAGGGGTTGATGACTGTCAAGAGGCACAGCTGTCGTGGCATCTAGGGAGGGGGCCATGTTCTATTTCTCAACTCGGGTGGAGGTACAGGTACTCATTTTGCTACAAGACTTTGAGCTGTACATCTATGGTTTATGCACTTCTCTAAGCTTATTTCACAACTGAAAAAAAAGTTCAAAAGAAAGCAGTTATTTATTGCCTAATTATTCTCAAGGAGTTTAAGTACTGAGTTGACTCTTAAAGGATAAATAGGAGTCATCCAGGTGGAGGAGACCATCCTAGGAGCGACACAAGAAGGGGCAAAGGTGCAGAGTACAGAGGTCGGCAAGGAGCGGCGAGGTGGGAGGCCGCAGCCGCCGCTGCCGCAGGCAAGGTGCCGCGGGCAGCCGGGACTCCCGGCTTGGCTGTAACCCGGTCCGGGGCCAGGTGGGACCGCGAGGGCCCATGGCCGAGCCGGCTCCGTTACCTCTGACTTCTGAGGATGTGACCGTTTATTTCTCCGAGCAAGAATGGCGGGATCTAGAGCCATGGCAGAAGGAGCTTTACAAGCAAGTAATGAGAACCAATTATGAGATTCTTGTTTCTCTAGATGATGGACTTCCCAAACCAGAACTAATATCCTGGCTTGAACAGGGGAGAGAACGCTTCAGGATCTGGGGAGAATCACAGAAATCAGGAAACATAGTTTGCACCTCTGCTGATTTGCATTTGGATCCAGTTATTGAGGGACAACTGTTTGTGGGAAGCCAGCAAGCTGTGAAACCAGGAGAAGCCCACTGCCATTTCCAAGTAGATCCTCTTCAGAGCCAGCGTTCCTCTGAACCCTTATTAAAAGTGAAGGGAAAAAGTGAAGATGTTTCCTTCAGGCCTGACCAAGTCGTCGCCCTCCTGAATCCACAAAGACATGATACTCGGGCTCTAGTTCCAGTAGTCCACAGCTCCAGGGAACCCACCCAAAGAGACACAATCGTAAGTCCCAGGACTCTTGGTCCCCCCGGCTTCCAGGAAACCTCTGGGGAAGGCCTCCAGCACCCTTGCCCCGTCTGTGGGGAAGGCTTTTGGAAGAACCTCTCAGAGCAGCACCAGGGGAGCCAGAAGGACCCACCACACAGGGCCTGGAATCAGTTCCGCAAACAAACCGACGCACAACAGCCGCTGAGCATCCCTCGGGGCCAGAAGCACTTCCGCTGTCCAGAATGTGGGCGGGGCTTCCGCCGGAAGTCGTGTTTGCTTAGACCCCTGGCAGTCCACCCCGAGGAGAGCCAGTTGCTGGGCAGCGAGTGTACGCCCACCACCTGCTCTCCGGGCAGAGGCCTTCCCAGTGCCCCGGCTGCGACGGGAGAGGCCCGGCTCCAGGAGAGAGGGTGCCGGGGCCGCCTCCGAGCAGGCTGAGCTCCCGCGCTTGGGAGAGAAGCCGGGCCTGAGCCCGGCTGGCGAGGAACGCCCGGAGGCTCTCGAGCCCGGCCCCGGCGCGGAGAGGCCGGCCTCCTGCGGCCCGTGCGGCCGGCGCTCCTCCCCGCAGTGCGGGCTTCCAGACCACACCCACGTGCACAGCGCAGAGCGGCCCTTCCGGTGCGCCGAGTGCGGCTGGGCCTCCCGCCAGCACGGGCGGCTGCGGCTCCACCGGCGGCTGCACTCAGACGAGCAGCCTTGGCTTCCGGCTGAGGAGGCACGGCGGCGAGAGGCTGCTCTCCTGCGGCGAGTGCGGCCGCGGCTTCGCCCACCCGTGCAAGCTGCGCGAGCACCTGCGGGTGCACAGCGGAGAGCGGCCCTTCGGCTGCCCTGAGTGCGGCAAGAGCTTCCACTTGAAGGGCATCCTGAAGGCGCAGGAGCGCACGCACAGCCGCGAGCGGCCCTTCCAGTGCGCGGAGTGCGGCAAGGGCTTCACACGGCCGTCCAAACTGGCCGAGCACTTCCGCGTGCACAGCGGCGAGCGGCCCTTCGGCTGCCCCGACTGCGGCCGCTGCTTCCGTCTCAAGGGGCAGCTGCGGAGCCACCAGCGCCTGCACACGGGGGAGAGGCCGTTCCCGTGCCCCGACTGCGGCAAGAGCTACTGCGTGAAGGCCGACATGAAGGCGCACCGGCTGCTGCACGGCGGCCGGATGCCCTTCTCCTGCGAGTGTGGCAAAGGCTTCGCCAAGGAGTCCAAGCTCGTGGAGCACATCAGGACGCACACAGGCGAGAAGCCCTTTCAGTGTTCCCAGTGCGACAAGAGCTTCCGCTTGAAGGCGCAGCTGCTCAGCCACCAGGGCCTGCACACCGGTGAGAGGCCTTTCCGCTACCCCGAGTGCGATAAAAACTTCCGGGAAAGGGGCCACATGCTTCGGCACCAGCGCATCCACAGGCCCGGCAGGCCGTTCGCTTGTGCAGACTGCGGCAAGGCCTTCATTTATAAGTCGAAATTGGCCGAACACATCAGAGTGCACACGAAGTCCTGTCGTGCCCCCAGTGAGCCTGACGTTAAGCAAAGGCTCAGCCAACTGTTTGCGATGATTGAGGCCGACTGGATTTGAGGCCGAGTTCGGCGCCCAAAGCGGTCAGCAGAGTCGGTATTGCCAGGGAGTCCACAGCCAGCGCAGCCAAACCCAAAATCTGGTAAGACAGATGGAAGGAACAGGGGCCCTTTTTTGAGCAAGAATGTGATACAGGTTAGGCATGTGAGAAACCACAAAGATTCTCATTTAAAACATCACCAGCTGTGTTTTCTATCCATTGATAGAAAACAGTGGATAGAAACAATAGATAGGTTTGTTCTTCCCACCGTATTAACGGGTGATTTTCCCCAAAGTGCTAATAAGCTAACTCTGAAATCCCAGCTTGAATTTAGACAGCAGGAAATCCCTCCAGTACTGTTCTCAAAGCTAAAAGGATGGGGTGACTGTTAAATGTCAACTCTTCTTTTTTTCATAGTATGATGATAAGCAGGGGGTTTAACCCAGCGACTTTTGTTGCAGGCCTGATATGATAGGATTTGGTTTTGACTTATTTGAAGCTAATAGCAACAAAATGAGTTCTCCGACTCATGGTTTGTCTATGTGAATGCTGAAGTTTCACAGCAGGTTTCATAGTGATTATGCATGGTTACCCTTAAGGAAAAGCTGATAATTCAAGCAAAATTTGATTAATCTGGGTTGAAAAAAATAAAACCAAAGGTGCTAAGTTGAAAAAAAAAAAAAGGTGCAGAGTACAGAACGCTTCTGAGATTTTTTTTGTTTTGGTTTTTTCTTTTTTGTGGTACGCGGGCCTCTCACTGTTGTGGCCTCTCCCGTTGCGGAGCACAGGCTCCGGACGCGCAGGCTCAGAGGCCACGGCTCACGGGCCCAGCCGCTCCGCGGCATGTGGGATCTTCCCGGACCAGGGCAGGAACTCGTGTCCCCTGCATCAGCAGGCGGACTCTCAACCACTGCGACACCAGGGAAGCCCCGCTTCTGAGATTTTAAAGTTCAAGATGGGGTGTGGCTGGAGGTGAGGTCCCAAAGCCAGTGGAAATGAGGTCCTTGGGGAGCCAGGCATTTTAGACTTGGGCTGTGGAAGAACTTCAAGCTGGGGAATGAAATTTCAAGAACAGGAGGCCTGTCAACAGTGACAAATGCAGCCAAGAGTTCATTCAGATCAGAATTGAGAGTTCTCTGACTTGGGAATCGGAGGTCCCTGTCCAGCCGGGATGGGAATGGTGCAGTGGAGAGCTGGCAGCAGAGCCCAGATTGCGGTAGGATGAGGTGGGACTGGAGGCAGGGAAGTGGAGACATCAGTCTGGCCGCTGCTGCAGGGAGGCCCAGTTGGAGGAAAAGAGACATGAGACGGTTTAGATCGGTAAATTCACTCTTTCTCCATGACCACAAAAGGCTGTAGCTCTTTCTATTCTCAAAAACTCAAAGGCATTTATTGCAGAGACTTCAGAATTAACTCATGGGTAACGAGATGGTTCAACTTGGTAAGAAAGTAACCCCGCGTTTTGTGATGCTGGACTAGATTCGCTTGCGAGGCGCTGGAAAAACATCTGGGGAAATCAGGGGGCTGCTGCATTGGAGTTTCTGCAAAATGTTGGATTTGGGGCCTCAGAGATGGCAAGTCAGTGCAGGCACCTTAGAAACATCTCTGTTTCTTTAATTTAATACACACCAAATTTGGTGGCTGAGAGCTTGTGAGAGACCAGCGTGTTTACCAGGCCCTTGGGGGACAGCTTTGCGAGAGTGATGTCAATCAACGGAGTTCCTTTTATCTTCTTTATCTGTTCCACTCAAACTGTCTAATATTCGTTTTCCTACCTAGGTCCCTTTCTAAGTTGCTCTTTTCTTCTTCCTTTCTTTCTCCTCTTTCTGCCATCCTTCCATGTCTCTTTTTATGTCCTTTTTGGGTTTTCCACTTCCACACCATTCCTGTTCTTCAACTTTCTGTTTCAAAACTTTGACCGCATTCCATCTGACAGTGGGAGGAAAGCAGACTTCTTGGGGCATATTTACGGCATCACAAAAGGCCCCCTTCCTCTGGAGAGCACTCACCCTCTTATGGCAGAATAACCCTGTCCCCTGACAAAAGGTTTCATCTCCCTCTGGGCAGGGTAGGAGGAGAATTAACCTCCTCGCCATCCCAGACTCCCACGCAGACTGAGGTGTGAGAGCCTAAGCAGGAGAGTAAGTCTGAGGCATCTGTCCTGCTGAGGGGGTGTCAGAGATGGGAGGCTGGTGACAGACAGGGGATTTGATCGAATGAGTACAAGGATCAAGGATGTCGGGAGCCAGGTTCCTTGGTGTCAGCAAAGAGAATTACAAATAAGGGAAAATGAATGCTGTCGTGTTGGAAAGGACTTGGAGGTATGGATGCGGATGTATGTTTTTCAATATGTATAGATCATGGAGAAAATACAGATGTAAGTGTGTGTGTTGCACGCCTATACCCACACACACACTCCTTATCCCTATTTACTGATGGGGCTGGAGAACAGTGACATGTCAGTAGCAATGAGTATATCTAGTGCCCAAACCTTACCTTCTAAACACCGTTCTCTGCTAAAAGGAACCAGGACTCTTTGGAGAAATGGCTGAATCTAGGACTGGAACAGGGAAAGTACAAGGCAAGCTTGGCACATCTGGCGGGGCCAGCAAGCAGGGAGGTTCTTGAAGAATAATGGGGATACGCCTTTAAAAACACAAAAGGTGGCTTGCAGGAGTTCCCACAGGCCAAGTTAGGGACAATTTGAGCATCAAAACAAATACCGATTACGGATTCACATCCATTGAACAGAAAGGACACCCTGAGTCCATACTCATAGAAATAAGTAAATGAATAAATTCGAGTTTGAGGAAGTTGAGCACGTTTTCATGGTTCCAAAACATCTCCCCACAAACTACTTAATATCTGCAAAGTGGGAAAGAGTAACTTTACAGGGGAGACGCCTGGCAGACACCACCTTAATTAAGTGATCAAAGGGAATATCATTGATAATGAGACAAATTGAAATCACGCACCTCCCGACGGGACGCAGCGAGGAGAACACAGCTCTTCTTTGGTGATATTCCTGCAAAAGGTGCAGAATCACACAGAAGCATCAAACAAACCAGTCTGAGGACACTCTGCAAAATAACTGGCCTGGAATCTTCAATTGTGTCCAAATCACAAAAGTCAACTAAAGACCGAGGAGATATTTTAGACTGAAGGAGACCAAAGGAACACGACGACTAAAGGCAATGCATGAGTTTTGAACTGGATCTTTTTACTCCAAAGGCGTTACTGGAATAATCAGTGATGTTTCAGCGTGCCTTTCCTTATTTTGATGGTTGTATTGTGGTCATATGGGAGAATGTCCTTGTTTGTAGAGGGTCATGGAGCTTTGGGTTGATAATTTGCTCTCAGATATATCAGGATAAAAGTTTTTTTTTTTTTTTTTGTACCGTACTTGCAATTTTTGTGTTTCAAAACTTTTTAAAAAATTAAGAAATAAATTCAAAGGCACAACCACTTCGGGGGAAAAGCGAAAGATGTTATAAAGTAAACACAAGCTTTCCATTGAGAAAACATGAGAAATTTTGTGTTCATGGTGGGCCACACAGAGCTGTGCTTCGACATCCCTGGAGTTCCCTACGCTTTCTCCTCACCTCTCAAGGGTCCTTTGATGAAAAAATAGAGAAGCATTATTAATTTTGAGAGTCTCTGGAAAGCTGCAGTATTAGGTAATGGGAAGTGCCATGATTCTGCTTCCCAGCTCACAGGTCTTGCCACTGAGGAGCAAGTGTCTGACCAAACGAGCCAGCCCAAACACTTGCCCCCGAGCTGCTGCTTCCAGTGGAATGGAAGAAATAGGACAGGGCCTTAGGCATCACTGGGAGTGCTCAGTAAGCCGCAGGATGACTTGGGCCTGGCACCTCGTTTTCCTTTGAGGATCTGAATGTGGAAGTGGAAGGAGCACCTAGAATGTTTGTGCCGTTGCAAAACAGACTTTTGTCCTTCAGAAGTAGAGCAGTAGGCTTGGTGAGAGGGATGAAGTATACCGCCCAAGAACATTTGAGAAGAGGCGTAACTGAAAACGTCTGTTACGAGTCTACAGCATTCCAGAGTAACTTTCATGGAGTGGTGATTTGGGATGCTGTCCTTGACTTTCATTCAGAGGCCCTACCTGAAACCACCTTGGGAAAGTGTGATTGTATTGGCAGAGAAAGGTGGCGGAAGACACTGTCCAGTGCTGCCTGCAGGAGTTCCTATCGAAATCTAGTAAATACTATCTTTTCCCAGAGGATCTGGTAGTCTTTGCTCCCTTTGAAAATAAAAGCTATAGATGTATGTATCTTTCTCCCTTTTCACCTTGGATGCCAGGAAACTCAAAATCATTGAGGTTCAAGTATAGGGATGATGGAGGCCTTCTGGCTTGCAGAGCTACATTCTGTGCTCTCTTTATCTCTTTTCACTGTTAACTTCTCAAGCCCTGATTTTTACATTTATCTTACTGTGTTTCTGGTAAGTTGCTTCAAACCTTTGTAAAAATAAAGGTTTGTAAAACAAACAGAGACAGACGAATCGCTAGGAGAGTGAAAGCTGAGGGAAATAATATACGTATTATTCCTGCACATGTCAAAGCAATGTGTAACAAAGTGGACATGATGAGATTGCTGGCTAGACTTCTGTGAAGAAAGTAATAAACATGAGTTCTCAAGACTATAGTGGAGGTTGCGGGAGAGGCAGTCAGAAAACTACACAGGTGTTTGCAAATCCACAATCTGGTGTGTGCAGATCATCTGACCAAGGTAGGTTAAAGAAGATGACATTATTAAGAAAACGTATCCTACACCCTGATTATTTACAACAAAACAAAACAAGATGACACTTTCTTGTTACACATCCCAATATTTTCAGAGCAGGAGTGACGAAAGAAGTCAACTCTTTGGACATCTGCTCCAAGTCTCTGGCAAGGACAGAGCTACCAAAGACTTCATTTGTCTGCCCAACAATTTCATCTGTCAGGAGACAGAGGAACTAGTGAGGAAATGGCTGCTTTGGAGTAAATTCTGATCAGTAAGAAAGGAACTAACTGGTTGGTAATGTGAAAATGACAAGAACCTCAGGAGAGTGTTTATGCCGTCTGGGCCCCTCACAGCACTCCCAAAGCTCTTTATTTAGATCACACTTTTGTTACTTCTCCTTGAACTATTGTCATTTATACACCGTCTCCTCACAAGAATGTTCCTTGAGGACTGGGACCACATCATGTCCTCTTTGTGTCTTCTGATGTCTGGTGCAGTATCTTTTAAATGGAAAAAAAAATTAATTGAATGGGCTGAACTGGAATATAATGAACATAGCAACTCGCATAATTTTAGGATGATCTGACAACATTCTTTTAAAACTTTTTTTTCCTGATTATAAAATGTCTTCATTGTAGACAACTAGAAAAATTTGGAAAAGTATAACTGAGAAAATACAAACGTTCCATAACCCTTTCACACACAGCTAAGCACTTTGAAGTACCTCATCTTTTTTTTTTTTTTTTAAGATGTTGGGGGTAGGAGTTTATTAATTAATTTATTTTTGCTGTGTTGCGTCTTCGTTTCTGTGCAAGGGCTTTCTCTAGTTGTGGCAAGCAGGGGCCACTCTTCATCGCGGTGCGCGGGCCTCTCACTATCGCGGCCTTTGTTGTTGTGGAGCACAGGCTCCAGACGCGCAGGCTCAGTAGTTGTGGCTCACGAGCCTAGCTGCTCTGCAGCATGTGGGATCCTCCCAAACCAGGGCTCGAACCCGTATCCCCTGCATTAGCAGGCAGATTCTCAACCACTGCGCCACCAGGGAAGTCCCATCTTTTATACTTAAATACTGCTTCATAATTATAAGCATACTATATCTACAGTTCTGTGCCTGAGAGTTTTGTTCACCTTATATCTTGAGTATTTTTCATGCTGTGAAAATGTCTTCATTTAAAAATGGCTACGTAATATTCCATTGCATGTCTATTATAATTCATCATTGTGACAAAAAAAAGAAAAAAGAAAGAAAGAAAGGAATAGGGATTTTAATTGGCTACAAGCTTTAAGAACTGGGACGTCAATAAGGAGACCATTTCACCTCCAGCAGACAGATGGGGCTGAGCCGGGGAGACAGGTGAAGGCCCAGGCTATTCCTGCGGTTCTGGGTTTTATCTTGAGTCACCTGTGGTGCATCTGGAGGGTGACCTGATGGTGAGCCAGAGCTGATGAGTAACAGTTAAAGCTACAAGGAATGTTCAACCCAGAGAAGATTTGTGGAGCCAGGAGTTTTCCACATTTGAGAAATGACTGACTTGTCTCATTTTTAAAAAAGTTTTTTGAATAAATGGCTGTACATTAAAATAGAATTTTTGGGTATACAGCTCTATGAATTTTAGCTCAAATATAGATTTGTGTAACTACCACCATCAGGATATAGAACAGTTTCATCATTCTCCCCAAACTCCCCTGTGCTATCCCTTTTATGGTCACATCCTCCTGTCCCCTTTAACTCCTGGCAATCACTGATGTGTCGTCTGTCACTATGCTTTTGACTTTTCAGGAATGGGAATGACGGACTTATTCTGTGGCATCTCAGTTGGCAGAACTAAGGCTGACAAGTAGAAATGACAAAGATGCAAATTTGACTCCATAAGCAAGTTTGAGAGCAGTTCCAAAAAAGATACAGGATGCCAAGAGAGGTGAGAAGTGCCCAGTCACTGGAGGTATTCAAGGAGAGGAAGTGGTTTCTGGGATACTAGAGGGTAGGAGATACCTGTAGTCTCGTTTATGATCCATATTTTGTGTCAATGAGCAGTGGAATATTCTAGATCAGATCTCAGTCTCTCTCACACACACACACACAAAAGGAATAATAGCATTAAAGTTTGTATTTAATCCAAAGCCACCTGTTTTCAATTCTGAGCAGCCCAGAGACCTGCCAGCACTTTCTTGTGCCTGCAGTCATGAAGTCTGGCAAGGCTTTTGACTTCCTTCCCTGTCCCCAAGCCCTTCCTTGAGCCTTAAAAGTCACATATAAGTTACTACCCGTCTGAGCAACAATGCTCTCAGGAGGGAGCTACAGCATCGGGCAACGTTCTTACTACTAACCCGCAGTTCGAGTACCCTGTTGTCCCCAGAGGTGTGTGCCTGGGGATCCTCGATTTCCACCAGGAGCACCTCCTGCGAGGCCCGGGTCGCCTGCCTTCAGGCTCACAGCTGCAGGTGAAGAGCCACAAAATCCTCCCTCTAGTGGCTCAAGTGAGAACATTCCCGGGCCCTGAAAAGACCCAGAGCGTCAAGACAGGACGTCCAAAGACAGGAGACACTCCTCCGGAGCCATTCCACAGGGCTGAAATTCCATCGCCTGGCCACAGGAAGGATGGGCGCACGGGACCGCCTCCCCAGCCGTACCAAGGACGCTGCGCTGGGCCCCGGGAGCGTTGCCCCGCAGCCCTGCTCCCCAGCGCCACCTGCCGGGGCTGCCTGCGGCCACCCCTCCCCCGCTCCCCGCCACTACCGAGGGGTGCTTATTTCATCACATTGCTATTGCAGGGGAAGAAGCTGCCCAGTTTTTCTTTAACCCTGGGCTGAATTTTCCTAACTACTTGCCATCTTCTGAAGATTTTCAGGCAAGGGCGGGGGGGCTGGGGGTGGTGGAGGAAGGTGGTGGTGACAGGTCTGTGACCTTTCTCCCAAGGCAGCTGCATCTTTTCCTCCGGCTACTCTGGTGGAATGAGACGATCGTTGTCAGATCTGAACATTTTTGAGCCCCTCCTCAGGCTGGGAGGCACTACCTTTCTCTTAGTGAATTTTTAACCAGCATCTGTGAAATTTGAGAGGAGGCGGAATTCATGCTCCAGCGGATGTACCTCCCGCCACTGCTCTTGAAGGGCATGGGTGGTGGGGAGAAAACGGGGCTCCTGTCCACCCACTGCTCTCCCTCATCCCAGCCCATACAGAGAGAGAAATACGCACGCCCGGTTGTCGCTGCCAGCTTCCTCCCTCTTTTCCAGGCAAGAATTCCTCCCCGATCCTTGGACCCAGGCCATCTCAGACAAAGAGGGAGTCCTGGCCCCTGATGATGACCCGAGGAACCACAACATTTTAGCAAGGTGGGGTTGATCCCCAAAGGTGCCGCAGGTCCTCTTTCTATGTGTGAGTGACAGCTCTTTTTTATCCATCAGCATTCTGGCTTGCTTAGCCCTGTTGCACAGACAGAAAAGGTGCTCTGAAAAAGTGTTTATCAGTTTCTGTGTGAACGACAGCCCCCGGATGTCCCAGGACTCTAATGACATAAGCCGTCTTAAAATAAGAGAACAAAAATAAGGTTAACAAAACCTAAGGTGCCCAGCAGTATTTCTTACCTGCCTCTGGTCAGTGGTCCTATGAAGGAGCATGGGGACAGTGTGAGGCTGGGACAGAACATGAGGCCCCATAGCTTACATTCTTGGCAGCCTGCGTGTGTCTCAGGCTACACTCTGCTCCTGCCCCGACATCTTTCTCTCTGAAGCACTGGTTATCATTAGAGGACCGGGTTCCCTTTTCTCATAGAGCCAGTGAGTACTGGGGCTTTCTCGGCTCTGGCAAGGTAAATGCTCTAAACCCCATGTATCTAATTCACAGATCCCATCGTCCACACTGCGGCGGAGGCATACAGAAATGGAGGCTGTGGATGTCCTTCTCGCCCACTCCTTTCATCAGGACAGAGCCACTGGGCAGCAGAAAAAGAAACCTTTACAACTACACTGAAACATTTCATTTACCTTGGGTAAGAGTCAATTTCTTGTACTAAGAGCCTCCCATAAAGCATGTCAGTGTGGGAAAGAAAGCTGTTGTCTCTGCCCCCTGAATGCTGCACCAGAGCCTCCTACTGGGAACAGCCAAACAAGGTCACTAAAGGAGGCCCGAGGCATCAAGGCAGGGATAAGATCACCTTGAAATCCTTACCCGTGAGCTTGTTTACCAGAGATGGGGACACTTTTTATTCTGTCCTTCTTGCTGGGCAATGACAGTGCCACAGTCCAAAGGTAGCAGTAAGGAAGGAGGAAGGAGAGGGGCCTGGCTCTTTGGTGTTTAAGAACAGACCAAAGGTGGACTTTGCTGAGAGGAAACATGGTGAGCTAATGCTTGTCCCTGTACATGAACTGAAATAACCAAAAACAACAGGGTGGGAAGGTTTTTTCCAGTTCTTTTAAAGGAAATATATTTCGAGTACATATTGAATCTGAAAATAATTTTCAACTCAGTTTCAAACCAATCCACTGAGCTGAAAGAAGAGATCAGAAATGAAATGAAATTCTGATATACATTGAATCTAATCTAAAAAAAATTGACAGGGAAAATAAAATTTCAGATGTTTTTTATTCAAAGGTTCTCAAAAGAAATAAAACAGAAAAAGCTAACAATCTGATCAAATGTACAGTTCAAAAATGTCTTTTTGGCGTTTAACAACAAGTCCTAGGAAAGAAAACTACAGAGTTATCTTGAACCGGACAAATAAGTTACCACTGGCAAGTTTGTGGCACTAGTAAAACAAAAATAAAAAATTAACTCTCTTGATCATATAGATATCTCTATGAAAATCTTTTTTTTTCAATCTGTACAAAAGGTCTTTCTTCATAAATTAATTTTTTTTTATAATTTAATGGCTGTCTACTATGTGATGTTTAACTGGTTTTTTTTCTTTTTTTATGTACAGAGGTTATGTTTCCCAAATCTTACCCAGACGAGTATGGCACTTAGTTCAGACACTTCTAGCAGCAGATTTCCCCTCCCCTCTGAGTTATCAAATTTCTGTCTTAACTAATGCAAAAATATCAAGTAGTGAGAGACCCAGGTTTATAATGTACTAGGTACAAAGAGGGTGCTGCGTTCAGTCTGGACTTTCACAAAGCAGTAATATTCCAGGGAGCATAGAACCAATAATACCACAACTTTAAAAAAGGAAACAAAAACAAAAACAAAAACACACTTCTCTTATGACTATGTAATTTTCACTAGAATCTACACTTCTCAGAGCAGCAAGGACTTTTGAAACTATGAAATATCACTGACATCTATAATCAAACACAAGCATAAATTTTAAGAACTAAAAAATACTCGAAAGAAATAACTGCTTAGGCCTAGCTCCTGAGCTAGGAAGGATTTGGTCTGTGGAAACAGGGAGGGCCAGCAACCTGTCCCAGCACAAAAGAAAATAGACTCTGAGGTAGATAACTGATCACACACAGTTGACCAGACAAGTACACAGTTTTGGAAGACAACTTAATTTACCATTGCTTTTCAAACGTATGCAACTGTCTTAATAAAAGAGCTTTAATAACAGTGAATTATCTTATATGTACTAAAGTAGAAATAACTGTGTATTTATGAATCAGGAATTTCATAGTTTCAAAATTGGTTTTTCTTTACACTTAACACTTGTAGTGATGATGTAAAGTGTGGCACTGCTTGGATCCAAATCTTCCTTCATGCTTTTTTGTTTGTTTGTGTGTGTCCATACGTCAATTAAAATTATAAAACCTAAATCCAAAGGTACAAAAAAGGCACATTCTCCTAACCGCAAACTGGTCCGGCAAAAATAAAGAGCACAGAAGATGTGATGCTGAGACAAGCTGGAGCTACTGGTTACTGGCTCTTCGGTCTTTGGTGAAGTTACCTTTAAAAGTGCCAAGTAATTTTTGTTTCTCAAATTTACGTGATAGAGAGAGCTAGTAGCCAATTGTTTCGCTTCTATTCATATCTCAGCTTATGTTTGAAGATAAATCCTTACTTTTAACTTTTGCCATTTCGTTGCAATAGCAACATCTGTGGTTTTTTTCGGTTTGCCAGATCTCAGGCGTCATTCTCATTCTAAAGCACTATCGTTAGTATAAAGGAAGGACAAAACATTCGGTGACTCCCTCCCCTCCCCCCACCCCCTGCCCCTACGCTACCTACACTAAATCTAGAACATCAAGTTAGTTGTTTTTTTTTTTTTCCTGAAAAAAGGCAAAAAAGACTTTACATTGCATCATACAGCAGATATCCTAAATCAGTCAAACTATCAGAGGAAACTCTTGGCGTACAGCCTTACAAACAATTTACCCTATTAAAAGTTCCCCAGTCAGAAAATGTGTTTCACACAAAACAGTTTTCCCTTCTTGCATTTCACTACCTTACACATTATGTGAAAAATCATTAAAAACACCTACTACATATTTAAAAAAGCCAAAATTTCAGCAACTTTTATTGACTACCTTTTAAAAGCCCTATGCTGCTGTTTAACAAGGCATAATAGACCAGCCCATTTGGTCAAAGCATTCTACATCATTAGTTTGAACTAACTTTTACTGAAACAGCTACAGCATCAAAAGAGTTAAGGCAAATTGGAATTCATAGAAAAGGATAAGACACTTCACACTACGTGGAAAGGAAAACGGAAAGCTAAGAAAAGAGACACTGGCTGCAACACTCACACTGCAAGCACAGAACACCAGGGGTGAAGTTGGACTATTTAAACGTCAGAAAGCCCATTTCATACAGCTGAAAAAAACACAAACGAAAACACAAAATGAACAAAACCACAAGAATCCGGTCATGCACTTGGGTAAGTCTTCATGGTCTTTGTGCATACCCAGAGAATTGAAGTTTTCTTTTTTTTTTTTTTTCCTTTTTTCTTTTTTTTTCTTTTTTTGCATCATAACATTTGATAAAAATCTTTTTGTATTTTGTTGGTTTTTTTTTTCTTTTTCTTTTTTTTTTTTTTTTTTTTTTACTAAAATAAACCTGTTCAGGGGAACAGCTACTAGATGAATTTAAGGGTTTTATGCACCTTATAGAACTTATAGCAAAAATAGTTTTAGTTGATTTCATTATAAATAACGTTTTCAAGAACCTGTGCAAAACTGTCAATAATTTCCTAAAGCACAATTGATCAGAAAAATCCATGATTGTTCAGCCTTCACAACCTTCTTCATTTAAGCACACCCTTCTGTACATCTGGAAGAGAGAAAAAAAAAAATGCTTTTGTACATTTGGTGTAATATACCAGAGATTTGTCATTTCTTTCTTGTTTTAAAGATATGTGTTTGAGAAAGGCTCTGCTCATCGCTGGTGGTAGGCCAGTAAATGCAAACTCTGGAACTGAGGTCACTTTTTATGCCCCGAGTCCACCTTTCAAATCTGGAACCTGCAACATACTTCACAAGAGCAATCCAGAAACCCAGGTGTTGTAAGTTCCACAGAGCTGTTTTACTGCAATCTGCATGGCAGAGTGACTAGTTTTGAGATCCGTGGTCCAAGTGGGAGCTGGGAGAGCAGTCTCTCAATCTAAGGATAGTTGTATTAGATTCATAGTCAAGATACTGCTAATCTTGTAATGCTAGATTAAGCAAAATCTTATGCTATATTTCCTTTAGTTTGTGAGCATTAAAACAATATATATATATAACATATTTATATATATATATAATATATAAAAAAAATAAATGTATTGTAGGACAAATTTGGTACCTGGCATTGTCTGATTATGTTACCAATCTTTTGGCAGGGGGTGGGTAGGGAGGAAGAGAGTATAAATATACATTTGACTTCAGTATAAGGCATTGTTCTTTTTGGACAGAATACTCATCTACAAATCCATAAAATCACTGATTTTTTTTTTTTTTTTTTTTTGGCAGTACGCGGGCCTCTCACTGTTGTGGCCTCTCCCGTTGCGGAGCACAGGCTCCGGACGCGCAGGCCCAGCGGCCATGGCTCACGGGCCCAGTCGCTCCGCGGCATGTGGGATCTTCCCGGACCGGGGCACGAAGCCGGGTCCCCTGCATCAGCAGGCGGACTCTCAACCACTGTGCCACCAGGGAAGCCCCAAATCACTGATTTTAACATTCCAGTAACATTGGATTCCCTGGCCATGACTGAAGCAGTGTGACCAGACCTGAGTTGTTTAAAGTACCATTTTGATACAAGCATCATAGACTTTTCTTGACTTGAGCCCTATAGTGATGGAGACCTTTCTCTCATACCTCACAGTTACTTATTGGGTTGAAAGGTATATGGAGAATGGTCATTAGACGTCTCTACAGCCACCTGCTGCTGACCACTCGCCTCCTACAACAAAGCAGAACAGATGAGACATGTGAGCAAAGAAATCCAAACTCTGTTACCCAGGTTGGACAGAGTCCCACATCTTAAAAACAAGCACTCCTTAAAAGTGATTTTCTTAATGTCATATAGAGCCTTCAAAGTTAATTATTTCCCTAAGAAGTTAAAATGTCTGATAGACCCAAAGAACCTCCTTTAACTTTTATGAGTTGCCTCTTCATATCAAGCTGCAATTTACCAAACAAATCTCTTCCCCTTTGGGGGCCGGATGTGACTTGGAATTCAGTATTTTCAGATTTTAGAATCTGAAACATGGTATGCATATGCTGTATATCAGAGACTATACCCAGTGGGGTCTAGGGCTGTACCTCATAATCAAACACATGAATAGGTCTGTGCTGAAAGGTATGAATATGCAGTGTAAATGCGGTAAAGATCTTGTCTTACATCAGTTCAGCTTGGGTTCTGTCACAGGTCAGGTGTTTTGCTAAAGTAGTTACAAGGAAAATTTTTCGTTTCAGATTTGTTTGTTCCAGCATTGCAGATAAGGGGTTCTGGTAACTGTGGCTATCAATAACTGCACAAATTTCAATCATTTAGAAGCAAATAAAACACATCCCACCTCCCCTGTAATCCAGCCACAGTCCTGGGGTTGTTTCTGGAATTGGAACCTATGGGATCTGCCTAGCAGGGGGGGATCGACTGGGTTGATGAATTTCCTTGGAATTTCAAGGGTACTTTGCAGGAAAAGACTATGCTTTCTGCCCAACTTGAATTCAAATGTCAGAATTCTTCCATATCAATATCATAACAGTATCTTCCGTAACAAGAACTAAGAGTTATTTAGCTCTACTAAGTCTCTATAAAAACAGGTATGGTGTGTTCCTCATCCCTGTTACAGTTCTGAAACATTTTTTTTCAAGTATCTTAGTGATAACAAGTTAATTTTTGTAATTATTATTACTGATATAATCTTTGGTACTAGTATTGCAAATTCCAGCTTTATCAAGAACCTGTGTTTTAATTTGCCTGTAAGCGTCATTTTACAGGAGACAAGAACCTGTGTTTTAATTTGCCTGTAAGCGTCATTTTACAGGAGACAAGATAGAGCCTTGAGGGGTATGAAATGTGCTACAAGCCTAGAAAATATCAGTATTTCTGGGAGTCTTGGGGGTGTGGCTTGGATGCTGTTTACTAACTTGTATGCAGAGAGTATTTCATAGTTGAAAACAACTCTAGGCATAGACTCCCTCTCAACTCGGTTCTTTATGCAAATGTTTGACTTTCGATTGATTCTTCTTTGAGTTCTATTTAACCCATTTCTGAAATTACTCACTGCCAGAACGGCCACTGGACAGTCTATACCAACCTCCACAGGAACCGCCGGCGTCTGCACGTGGGTATACTGTGGCAGGTAGGCCCCCTGCACAGCTGACGTGGCAGGCATGTACTGGAAAGAAGAATACAGTTAGCATGGCCAACGACGAGCCATGGGTGATGGTCACTACAGTTTCTCGTCCTCGGTAATTCAGCATCACTAACGTGCTATTTTATTCAAGAAGGTCTCTCCCTCAAAGGACCTCATGAGTTTCCAGCAGCCCCTTGAACCAGTATCTAGAATTGTTTCCATAGGTGGAGCCCCAAGAAGTAACTGACTTATTACATCTTTAGCAGGTCACTGAAAAATGGGAAATGGACCCTTGCTTTCCTGATGCCGACAGCCATCCTTCTCTGAAGGCAGGAGAGGTTTCTCACTGGATGTGTGTGGCCCTGGCTTAGCCTTTAGAAGCTGCTTCTGCTGGCTGGGAATGTAAGCCAGGAAAATACTACCCTTTGTTCTTTTAAGCTACCATAGATATGGTCTCAGTTAAAAGCCTTTGGCCATCTGACCATCTAAACACTACACATATCAACCCTGGAAGTGAATCTGGGATTAGTTCAACCCCAATTCCCAACTGAGTCCCTGGATTTGAGGAAATAAGTCAATACTAAGATTGTGATTCAGTGCCCCCAAAATCCATACAAGAAGAAATAAGTGAGTAAAAATTCCCTGCCTTGACTACCATGCATCACCTTCATCTTTTGCTTCATGAGACCAGGTCTGCCAGTGTGAATGAACGATATTAGTCATTAGGGCTAGAAGTGGTCTTGTATGGATACTATATTCTGATAAAGGAGAGACAGATAGATACCCAGAGGACAGACTTTTAGTTCATCAATTAATCAAGAAATATCTGAGTACTTACTATGTGAAAGGCAATGTGGGAGGAGAGAGGGGATCAGACATAATCTCTGACATTACAGAGTCTATAATTGATAAGGAAGACACAGGCTGCATTAATTTACCCTCCTCTGTTTGCTGAGACACATGATATTAATTTGCCACCTACTGTTCCGGTGCTGCCTAGTGACAGGTGACTCATCTGCTGGGCCAGAGGGCTGATCATAGATGCGGGCTGTAGTGACATGGTGTGCTCCATTGAGGGAGTTAACACGGCACCCTGGGGAGTCGGAGACAGAGGAAGTGAGACAAACTTAGGGAGGGAGTGCAGATTCTGGAACAACCTTTTGCAAAGGAAATGCCTTAGTTTACTGAGGAACATGAAGCTAAAATAACCTCCCCTCAAACTTGCAAATGGTGTCATGATTTCTTATAAATGGTCTAGATTGTGTTTCCTGAGACTTTTTAAAAGAGCACCCACTTCACAGAAATCCTTCTATTAAATACCTCTCCCTTTACTTTCACTTAACTGTAAAGCAAGCTAGTCCACAGGAGAACTACGGGGTGTGACAGGAAATGCAAACTACTTTTGGCTGGCCAAGGTTACAAAATGCTTAATTTTTTTTTTAAAGTAAATGACAGTTGATGTTTCATGCAGCCACAAAACAATATACTATATTGAATATTATAAATACAGTGTTTTGTTCAAAAATGTTAAAAAAATAGTCATTTGATTCAAGGTTCAGGCTGCTGGTATCAAGATCACATTCTTCATTCACTCAGTGTTTCTCAGAACCTTCAACTGCAATTTGGTGCCAGGGGAGGGAAGCAGATTCAGATATGGTTAATAATCCAATTTTAGAATCTTTGATTTCATTTGAAAAAATTCTGGTCATCAAAACTAAAATTAAACATAGTTAAAAACAGAGAGGAGGGGTGAAAAAAATCACCCGTATAACCCAGCCTGTCTCTAATACACAGCTGTTAGCATGGTCAGGGTAGCACTGTCCAGATTCTGGCCTCTGCATGTTTTTACAGAGTTGCAACCAGGGCACATGAACTATTTCATATCCTGGCTTTTGCTTCTATTTATTTATTTATTTATTTATTTAATTTATTTATGGTTGTGTTGGGTCTTCGTTGCGTCTTCGTTGCCGCACACGGGCTTTCTCTACTTGTGGCGAGCGGGGGCTACTCTTCCATTGTGGTGCGCAGGTTTCTCATTGCAGTGGCTTCCCTTGTTGTACAGCACGGGCTCTAGGCATGTGGGCTCAGTAGTTGTGGCTCGCAGGCTCTAGAGCACAGGCTCGGTAGTTGTGGCGCATGGGCTTAGCTGCTCTGCGGCATGTGGGATCTTCCCGGACCAGGGCCTGAACCCGTGCACTGGCAGATGGATTCTTTTTTGTTTTCCTTTTTAAATTAATTAATTAATTTATTTTTGGCTGTGTTGGGTCTTTGTTGCTGCACTCGGACTTCCTCTAGTTGCGGCGAGCGGGGGCTACTCTTTGTTGCAGCGCGTGGGCTTCTCACTATGGTGGCTTCTCTTGCTGCGGAGCACAGGCTCTAGGCGCATGGGCTTCAGTAGTTGTGGCATACGGGCTCAGCAGTTGTGGCTCACGGGCTTAGTTGCTTGGCGGTATGTGGGATCTTCCTGGACCAGGGCTCGAACCCGTGTCCCCTGCATTGGCAGGCGGATTCTTAACCACTGTGCCACCAGGGAAGCCCCTGGGTTTTGCTTTTTAACTTAACATTCCATTACAAATATTTACCTTACTGCCTTACTGTCATTATCATCTTTTTATTTTTTTATTTTTTTTGCGGTACGCGGGCCTCTCACTGTTGTGGCCTCTCCCGTTGCAGAGCACAGGCTCCGGACACGCAGGCTCTGGACGCGCAGGCTCAGTGGCCATGGCCCATGGGCCGAGCCGCTCCACGGCATGTGGGATCTTCCCGGACCGGGGCACGAACCCGTGTCCCCTGCATCGGCAGGCGGACTCTCAACCACTGCGCCACCAGGGAAGCCCATCATTTTTAATGATTACTTAATGGTACATTAATTGTGTATGAAGCTCAGTTAGTTCTATTTCTGGATTTTTGCATTTTCTCTAATTTATCCAATTGTAATATTCTTATGGATTATAGCATTCCTCTCACTTTTGCTATCACCCGATTACCTGAGGATGCAATTATTCTGATACACCCTACAAATATTAATGTTAGGTTTTTGGTATCACTGTACCTGACTCATCCCTTAAATACACTGTTATTTACTGATAAATTGATACACAATTGAGGGCAAAGATTGGTGTGCAGGTGCGTTAATGCTGGTTGCAGGCAGTCTAAATCTGGGTGGGGAGAAGGAATGAATCCTAAGGTAGGA
Organism: Globicephala melas; assembly: GCF_963455315.2. Lineage (NCBI taxonomy): Eukaryota > Metazoa > Chordata > Mammalia > Artiodactyla > Delphinidae > Globicephala > Globicephala melas. The sequence continues at coordinate 70,875,762 of NC_083320.1, read as the reverse complement.
GCCTTCTGCACACACCACTACTGTCTCAAAGTTGTTCAACTCAGAGATGTGCCTGCCTCTGTCTCTAATAGTTGACCCCTCCCTCCCCCGACAAAGGATATGGATTCATGTCAGAAGTAGTTTGTTATTAATATATTTCCTAAGAAATTTTTTCCTTTAAAATTTTTAATGTGCATCATCAAAAAGTGTGTGGTGGGCTTCCCTGGTGGCGCAGTGGTTGAGGGTCCGCCTGCTGATGCAGGGGACACGGGTTCATGTCCCGGTCTGGGAGGATCCCCCATGCCGTGGAGCGGCTGCGCCCGTGAACCATGGCCGCTGAGCCTGTGCGTCCGGAGCCTGTGCTCTGCAACAGGAGAGGCCACAACAGTGAGAGTCCCACGTACCGCAAAAAAAAAAAAAAAAAAAGTGTGTGGTATCATGGAAATGACTCAAAAGCCCAGAATATGCAGAAGGAGCTTCCTGCTCCTCTCCCTCATTCATCTGTAGGAGCTACTGTACTAGGAAGCCCCCAAATGAAAAGTGAGCTGATTTCCAGCATTCTCCAATAGGACAGCACAGAGTACCCGGGATGCAGACTGCCATAGGCATTTGTGTGGCTTTGTGGGTGTATGTGTGCAGATGTGTGTGTGTAGAAACACAGGTATGTATGTTTATACAGACACACAACACACATACCTATATCATCAGAGAGCTCTTCTCCTGTGTCATCAACTAAACATGTTTTGTCTGCTTCTTCAAAGTCATCTCAGCAACTTCCTGTTCAGAATGTGTCCCTGTTCTGCTGTTTCACATGCCTGGTCTATCACTGCATAGTGTCCTCTTTAGGAAGTTGTCCTGAGAGAAATTCCTATCTCATTTTAAGGCCAAGAACAGTGTGCTTTTCCTAAGCAACTGATCCGTTTTATAAGTACTGTGAACTGTATTGCTTATTAAGGTTCCCGTTTTGCACTGGTTACTAGAAAGCTTAGGCCAAATTTGTGGCCGCCTCATGGCAAGCATCTAGATTATTACATTAGGCATTCTTAGTCTCTTTTGTGATTTTGTTCTCCACCTTTATTTTTCAACTTTTAAACCTATGTTTTAATTCCACAAACTGGATTTTATGTATCTCTGAAAAAATACATTAACTATACTACCTAATAAGGTGAAGTGTAACTCACTTAATTAAAAAAAATGTAATATATACATACGTACAACACATGCTCGTGTCACTAAAGAAATCACCTTTGTTATTCACCAAAGTCGGTGTTACTACTTTAGGTTTTTTTTATAATTTCCATGGAGAGGCTAACGCTAATGAAAAACTCCAGGTCAATTTTGAACACTTTATATTTGCATTAAACAGAATGTAAAAAGTGAGAGCTATTTCATCCTAAGTATGGTTAAAAATTTAGCAATTTTAAAACTTTAAAATTTAAAAATTCAATCTCCTACGTTTAAATTCTCATGGATTGCGAATTTGACTTAAGGTCAACCACCGATTTATTTTAAGACAAGGTGAGTGAAAGTTTTATAATGAACTCATTCTCATATTTGATATTTAAAATCTCCCAAATCCTACACCATCTTTGGGCAAATGGTTTAAACCCAGAGAATGGTTTTTAACATATACATAGCTTACTTATAAACTACAAAGCCATTAAGATGAAAAACTTACGGGGTGCTGTAGGATATACGGTTGCGGTTGCATCCAAGAAGGGCTTTGCACCTGGAAAAGGAAGGATTTTGGAAGAAACATTGATTTCCATTAGAGTGCTACCTATTTCTCTAGAGCTCTTTTAATCAGGTTAAGATCTACAGAAGGAAAACAAGGAAACAATACTATCAATGATTAAAAAGATTAAGATTAAGGCAGTTAGAGTTCTTGACAAACTGGTCACTCTGAATAGGATGAAATGATTATTTAAAACCAAATTCCCTTTGCCCACTCAAAAAGTATTTACTGAGTATCAAGCACCAAAGAGAAAAAGGAAGACATAGGTCCCACCCTCAAGAAATTTACTGTCTAAGCAAGGGAGATAAACAAGTAAACAACTCAAAGAAATAGTGAAAAGTATTACAATCAAGATATGAACGGTAGGTGCTTTAGGAATACAGAGGAATGAGAATTAATTCCAGCACATCTTATTAGAAACTAATCCTTAAAGTATGTGCTTATTTAAAGAGAATAATAAAATTCAACCCCCTTTTTATACCCAGGACATTAAATTTCAGAAATCTGTCTGGCAGTCAACAATTTCTAGTTAGTGTGAAACATAAAAATCTGAAATCCAGATTTAGGAAATTAAACTTCAGTAACTAGATCCTGACAACTACAGTCAAAAGGGCATCTATACAGTAGACCCTCTGGATTGAGAAGTCTAAGACGTGAGAGTCAGGTTCTGTGGCAGGAAAGAAAGCATGTGTAGTCTCTGCCACCCCAGAGAAAGACTATCAGCCCGTTTCTTGATGCCCAGAGCTTTCCTGAGACTTTGATTTCAAAATAAGTTTGCCTCTAATTCTTGAGAACAGACCCCTCCTGTATCTCATCTGCTACTGTTAACTTCAGAGGTTCTACAGAGAGGATATGGGGAAGAGTCATGGGGGAAGAATGTATTATGATTTACCTTGATAGCAGAGCCCCGATACTTGTTTTCTCTGGTTTCCTTTGCCACCTAAGGCAGACCAAAGTTAAGTGCTTCTGCCTTGTTAACATTTCAGTTATCTGGACTGCAGCCTTTCCCCAACGGGATATTGGTGGTTTCTTGCAGATGCCAATTTCTCAAATCCAATTGTATGAGCATATAGTGGTTTAGCAGAGAAAGGCTTGCTCCAACAGGAGTGCAAGGCCTTCACTGAATAAATCACGGGGAGGCGAGCAGCTCCCGTTATAGACCCCAATTTGGGCCAGATGCACCCATTTTGGGTATAATTCCAGTGGTCCTAATAATCTAATAGCTTATATCATCATGGGGTTAGGAAGCCATGACATCTAATACAATTTTCTTTCTTAAGCAACAAATATGCTGCTGTCAACTTCTATTCCTCAATTTTCCCTAACTATAAAATGGGAATAATAATTATGTTCTGTGAATTCTTTATCATTGGTTCTTTGTCCTCTTTTGGATCATGAATCCTTTTGAAAACCTGATGAAGGAAATAGACCTTTTCCCCCCAACTGACTGCACACATACAAGCAACATTCTGCAAACAATTTAAGAGAATCACAGATCACTTAAAGCCCATTTGCTGACCCCATTGGGTTCCTGAACTTATAGGGTTAAGAATCAGTCTAAAAGGTAATAATGGCACTGAGTGCCAGGCAATTGGAATGAATTTCCACATGTATTTTAGGGAAACACAGATTGCCTAGGAGAAGAAATCAGGCCTTTGTAATGAAAAGTTGTTTCCACTTAAGTCTATCAGATCTATTAACAACCCTGGTCTCCTAATTTTTTTCTATTCTATGAAATAATTCTGTGGCCAAAATGCTCACTGCTTTTATACTAAAGAGAGAAAAAGAGGTGGTGAGGAGAAGCGTTCATAGCTGTAAATATCTACAGCTGCATACATTCAGATTGATATGCACAATCTTTCATTTGTCTGAGGATAAGCTTACTCGTCTCTATTTTTAGTGGTATACAGAAAGAGGTTTCCAAGTTCAGATAGTTAAGAAAGAAGACTACTTTTCAACGTCAGATATGGGAATTGTTAATTAGGGAAAATGCACTAGAGCAGATCTCATTGAATCTCATACAGGAAAGGAAAACAGAAATCTTAAGTTCAGAATCATTAAAAAGGCATTAAATGAGTGAGTGCTCTGCCTAGCAAACTGAAGCACCGGCGTTAAGTAACTTAACAACCCAGAGAGATAAAAGGAAATGAGTGACGACTCAAAGAAAAGAAGTGAAAAGAACCTAGAAGCTGAGGGAGGCTGTGAATGCTACTTTACAACTTCAGTTTTAGTGCATTTAATCTCTCCTCTTTGTTATCCAGAGCTACTTTTATGCTTTTCGACAGAACCACCTTTATGATATTGCTTACGTTGACCAATCCATTATTTTAAAAAAGCAGAATGGATATACTCTTACCAGCCAGTTAATCTTGGATGTAAAGGATGATAATAATAATCATAGCTAACATTTACTGGGTGCTAACGATATGCCAGGTACTGTGGTGAGCTCTTTACATAGATAATCTCATTTCGTTCTTATCATAAGCCTATGAGACAGAAACTATTATTATCCCCATTTTAAAGATGAGGAAACTGAGGCTTACAGAAGTGAAATAACAGTTATTATTGTTGTCCCCTACCCCCAGAAACCAGGGCTCCAATAACTAACTCAATTATTTTAGAAACAAGAATACACAGAAGTTTAGTTTAGTCACACAGGATCTCAACAGTCAACAAAAGTGTATTCCCATGTCTGTAACTGACTCCGTTAGAGTGCCCCTGTCTGGGCCAAGGCGGCAACCCTGTGAGAGGCACTCTGATATGGGAGGACAAGTACATGTGTACCACCATGGGGTTCATGGAGAACAGGAGCTACCCCTGCAATAAAACCAAATCAACACGACAGTAAGGTGCTTAATGAGATCTTGGTTCTAAGTTGGGAGTTTAGGGTAAAGCCTCTTCACAAAATAACATAAACAGGGAGTCACCTCTCTTTTTTGGCCTCAAATCTCACTGCATTGCTCATTTCATGTTACCTAACAGAGACACGTTTTTATTTATTAACATGTTTACTTGCTCTTTCGTTGGTTCCTGCTGACAAATTAACGAAGGCAAGGGTGCACACCTAGTCTGTATTTTACCTAACAGCAATTCTCTTTCCGTTTCAATTTCTGGGACACATGGTGTCCAGCAGCAGGGCCTGTTGTGGAGGAAGTATTTGGGTTCATCCCAATTCTAAAATGCTATCGTTTCAAGGAGTGACAACTGACAACCATTTCCCCTCGTTGCACATTCTCCTAAACATAAAAGTACATCACTCTGTCAAATAAAAAGCAGCGGATTCTAAATTGGGTATCCAAGCTGCATAACATTTGACTTAAAATTTCATTATAAATGTTCAAAATTTTAAGACACATAAAAATGTAGCAGTGATTCAAGGTCGGCAAGTTGTCGTACTCTTGATGAATCCTAAAGGTACAAACCTGGTAGGCAGACACAGGAGATGCAATATAGGGTGTAATAGAAGTTTGAGTGATCATTCGGTTGGTAGCAATACTGTATGGTGAAGGGTAAAATCTAGAACAAACACAGAAGGCTTTATTAAGTAATCCTTTAAATAGAGTCATTCACGGAACAAACATCTGATATTTTCCACTTTCACATTTTCCCTCTAGCCATTATGTATTTATCTTAATGACATACCCGTTCTGTATAGCAGCCGTGGTTGGGTCATAAGTAAGTGTCATTCCAGCCTATGGGAAAGAAAAAGAAACATTCATCTGCAAAGGCACAAATTAAAAATTCCATTTCTCAGAGTCATGGCAACATAAAACAGTGATAGTTTAGTAGTAGTTGATAAAATTGAGAGCTTCCGTTAGACAGATGTAATTATAAACTCAACACGAGAATTAAGCTGTAGATCGGCACTGGCCCATATGGCAGCTGTTATATTTAAAATTAAATGAAAAGTTGAGTCCCTCTGCCATACAAGCTACATTCCAAGTGCTCAAATAAATAGCCTTAAGCGGCTAGTGATCATCACTGGACAGTACAGATTCTAGAACATTTCTACTGGACGGCACTTCCCCAGACATTCTTGAACCAGTATGTTACTTTAAAAAACAAAAACAACAATCCATTTACGATAAATATGGGGGAATGATGGGCCAACATTTTTATTAAGAAATTGAGCTTTTTTCCCTAAAGACCATTATTATTAGGCAAAAAATCCTCAATGACAAACATACTGTTTATTTTAATAATATTTCAAGTAATTTCTGAATAATTTAAAACGTAAACCTAAGAAACCGTGACATTAGAGGAAAAAAACACTCGTGCATTTCTTACAGCAATTTAAAATGCTCTTTTACTTTTTATGTAGCTAACTGGTAAACACAGCTGCTTCCACCATCTATGTGTCCATCGGGAGAATCCCCACTCTTAGCACGGTATCCACCGGGAAGAGTTTTATGTGACATTATAAAGTTTCAATCCTGGCCCCTATTCTAGAAGCGTGGCAGCCAAGTCAAGATGCTGCTTGTGTAACCATCCACGTAGCTTTCATGATCATACACCCCCACGGAAGTTTCAAGAGAGGACTTACAAGTCTCACCTCTCCTTCTCTATGCCACGGTCGTCCATTAGGGATGTATTTGTTTGGGTTCTGTCTCTTCTTCTGTCCTCCATCCGCAAACTTACACAATAAAGGTTCTGTAGGAGCTGAGTAAACAGGGAAAAATAACAGGAAACCAAAATTTTACGTGTGTACGAGTCATAAAACGTAACTGAATTTCTTCTTTTTTTAAAAATATACGTGTGTGTGTGTGTTTATTTTTGGCTGCGCTGGGTCTTCATTGCTGTGTGCAGGCTTTCTCTAGTTGTGGCGAGTGCCGCGGTGCACAGGCTTCTCATTGCAGTGGCTTCTCTCGTTGCAGAGCACAGGCTCTGGGGCACGCGGGCTCAGTAGCTGTGGCTTGCGGGCTCTAAACCGCAGGCTCAGTAGTTGTGGCACACGGGCTTAGTTGCTCCGCGGCATGTAGGATCTTCCCGGACCAGGGCTCGAACCTATGTCCCCTGCATTGGCAGGCGGATTCTTAACCACTGCGCCACCAGGAAGTCCCTGAATTTCTTTTTAATAGGAGCAGTGTTGGTGCTCTAAGGGAATGGATAGAATATACTTCAAGGCAAAAGTTTACTCAGACCCTTAGGAGATGATCCACTGGTGAAAAATACTGTACAGAAAATATATTAGTTATGGTGTTCAAACCAGAACGTAATGAAACATTTCAAGAGCTATTTTGAGGAAGCAAAGGCATTTTTGGATTCACTTCTGTACTTCTTTAGGTGCAGATACTCTTCTTTTCACTCTGGGCCCTCTCTAATTCCATGTCAGTAAATCTTCAAATGTGAACAGGATTGTGTCACCCACCCCTCCACCACTTAAAAATGCTCCCATAGCTTTCCATTACGATTCCTCAGAGCAGTCTTCACTTCCTCCAGTAGAAAGCAAGCCCCCCCTTTATACTGCTCACACTGTATTTTTATTCAGAGCATTTATCACACTTTGTGAGTGTGGCTACTTGTTTGGTGTCTGTTTCCCCTCTAGAGTGGAAGCTCTGTGGGAGCAGTGGCTTCTGTTCATCCCTGTTATTCCCAGTGCCCAAGTAAGTGTCTGGCGTGCTGCAGGCGCTCTCTACATCTTGGCTGAATCAATGAATGAATACAAATAGGTCTTATTTGTTTATTTTGGGGATACAACATGGAAGACAGCTGTTGTGAGAAAGCTGAAAACACCTGCCCACCCTATCTAAAGCTTTTTCTGGGCCTTTAATCATCCCACTTGGTGTTGCTTTACTACGCATCTCCCTCAAAAAAATGATCCCAAGAAACTAACAAAGAAAAGCAAAAGATGTATAAGATGCACAGACTCTCTTACCAGGGATACATATTCATTAGTTAAAAAAAGAAAAGAAAAGAAAAGGCGATGACAGAGTAGGCCACCCATGACTTCTCCTTTTTTTAAAAAAATTTTTCTTGAATGAAAATAGCAGTGTATTCCTCAAAGCTGTGCTTGTTTCTGTATGTTTCTAGTTAATGTAATAAAGACAATCACACCTTCCTGTCTGACTCTCACATTCTGTCCTTTGTCTACTGTGGAACCATGATTACTACTTTCAAGTTCTGTTGCAAAGTTCAATAACCATGAAAAGAAAAATACTACTTGTGGAAAATTTATTCCTTTCTCCTTTGCCTCTTATTATCCTAATTCACCTCTTATTTTATATCACTATTACCCGCCCGCTAATGACAGGGTGGGAGCAACAGTGCCTCTCAATACTCCTCTGACGAAACACGAAATGCACCCAAAACCCAACTACAATTCCTCCTCGAGGCTGTCGGGGCCATGGTTTGGCACTCCTTTTTCCTCTCCCTGGTGTAAACCGCTCCAGAGGGACGGGCTGGCACGTGAGCTCTCTGAATGGCAGCTGTAGTACTACGGGTGCCAGGAGGTGAGAGCAAAACTGTCATGTGTCTGGTGAGATGCCCCGGGCTTCCCTTCTGACTCCTACACCTCCCCCACCCACCGATTTCCAGAACAAGGAACTTCCATTCTTCCATTTAAGGCAAACCGGGTGTGATGGAAGATGGACAGGGGCCAAATCCTACATTCCTAAACTACATTCTCTGTCTTTTCAAAAAAAAGATACTGACTTTTGGAAATTTCCACCTTCACTAACAATCACAGAAGGTAAAGTAAATGGATGCAGTGAAACAAGAGAGCCTTCTAACCCCTGAAGATGCTTTTAACTCTACAAGTGGGCCGTTCAGGGCCAGATGGAAATGAAGGCCGAGAGAAGACAGCATTCAAGTGGAAGGAAGGAGAATGCCTGTCTGCCGTGGCCGGGGATGCCTCATCCTTGACTTCTAAGGACAAACTGAGAACTTGGAAACAAGATCTCACTCTCCACCGACCTAGAAAGGTCCTTATGGCATCAAATGTTTTCTCCAATGATGTCTGAGGTTTTAGGAATCTGCCTCCCCATAACCTTGTGGAACAAGAGAGAGAGATTAAACTCTGTGGTGCTGACACTTTGTGGGGCTTCACTTTGGGGAACTGCTTCTATCTAGAGGCATTATAAAGATGAGCTCCTAGACTGAAATTCAAATTAAAAAAAAGTTTACTTGGCACAGCAAGTGATGCAAATGCACCATTTTCCTCTATTAGCAGAGAAAGGAGGCGACCAGGTCGGACTCATTCTGGAAGTTCACCGGGGCTGCCCGGGCAGGCGTGAATGGAAGCAGCTGGGTAGCCATCCCTGGCGAGTGCCAGGGCTGCACATTTGCTGAGAGGCCAAACAGGCCTTCCCTATCCGTGGGAAGGTGCTTCCAACACATTTTCATTCATCTACACTAAGCTCCGTCAAAGAAAAAGCAATTTCAGGCAACAATCAAGCCTGCTAAAAATGGTGTAACGAGGAGGTAAACATAAAGTGAGCGATGACATGTTTGCAAATATATCATTTAAAATGAAACAAATGGAACAGAATGTAGTTGAATCTTTCAAAAATGAATTAATTTGCTACATGATTTTGTGCTGTCATTAAGATATTTTCCTTCCTCTAAAACCAAAAAGGTAAGCAGTTACAACAGTTTGTCTACTAGCAGGTGTCCCGTATCTTAGGAAAATTAATTTCTTATTTTAAAGAATTAAAACCAGTAGAAATGACACAGTTTTTAGATAGCTGTTGGTTCCTTGCTTCTGGGGAACAGGAATACCCCACTATTCTGTGTGTGTGACGCAATATAAAATTCTAACAGCTTCTTCCCTCTATTACAATTTTCTCTGGTCTGTTTAGCAGCTGAAAGTTTTACTGAGTGCCTACTATGTGCCAGATATAGTCTGAAGAGCTAGGGATACAGTGGTGAATAAAACAGGGTCTTACTTCATAGTTCTTGCAGTCTAATGGGGACGAGAGCATCCCCAATCTTATAAGGCCATTTAGCCATTTATGGGACAGAGCACTGTTTACTGAAATGTTTGTTTTTAATAAGAATGCCAGCAGAAGTGAAACACTTCTGATACAGGAACAGCTATATTTCTTTTACACTGCCGCTCCTTGAACTTGGATGACATGAGACACAGCTTAATCCTAAGCATTCTTGATAACCTATTGATTACAAAGATTGTATCATGTGTGCGATGAAAGCAACTATGTGAAGATTTCTTTAAGACATTTACGTTACCGTTAGACTGAGAAAGAGTCAGAGGACTTCAGTTAGATTTTTGAATCGAAAACCAAACTTACATACCCAGATCTGTGTCATGGCCCACTTATTTTTCAGTGAGCGCAAGATTGTTACAAAATGAGAGTTCCTTATTCGACTGGCATATGCTGCGGCTTACTCGACCAGGGAATAGTCTCTAGTTTGCATTTGGAGCCTAATATCCAGGGTTCCAGGTTAAAGACTGGGAGATGCTATGTGATGTCAGCTTTTCCTACAGAACAGATCCCTCAGGTGGCCTCCTTGATTGTTCTTTGTAGAAGGGAGGTATTGAGGAGGCCTGGCACGCAGAGAAGGACGTGCCCTGAATACTAGTAATATGAGTGTGATCAACAGGTAAGTTTGGGTATATTAACCTTAAAAAAAAAGATTAGCTTCTAACCATCAACCTATATCCTCTATATGGTAATTTTCTAGATTAGTAACTCTTCACCTTATTGAGCAAAACAATAATTGCAAAGAGTTCTAACAAAAACATTTATGATATAATGTTTCATAAAATTACCCCTTATTGATTGATTCTGCCAAATATGCAAAGTATTCTAGGCTGAATTTCCCTTAATGAATCAGGATCTTTGGGGTTTGTAAAGGGTGTGCCTCAGATGTCTTGTGAAATCTCTCAGGTCAGATTCTCGTCCTTACTAGCCAAGACAGAGAAGTTATTTTCTTGTTCGTCAGAACCAACAAGAACATGTACCTCCAGAAGCTTAACTACTGTGGTAGAGCCTTCAGTAGGCAGTGCCACATGCAAGCACTGATCTGATATTTTGGGGGGGCATCTCTTAAGAGCCATCTAAGGTAACTGCATTACTGGATTCTCCAATGTGCCCTCGACAGGGACGATCTTTTACCAATGCCTGATTGGTGGCACTAACAGTCCCTCCTAAGGGACTGGAGCCATAGGGGTGATGCCCACGATGCCTCACTGCACATCCCTACCAAGTCGTGTCCCTATCCACCTTCTGAAGCTCAAACTCTACAGTAATTTGCGCTCAACTGTCTTCCCCAGACACCCCCGTGAAGCATCACTTCTAGAATGCCTGCTTTGACTAAGCACTGTAGTTCATGACTAGACCTCCCAGACATCCTCCCCACTTATCTAACCCAACCACTCAGAGGGCTATGAGTTCTTTGTATTTGTAACAAAGTGGAACTTTTCCTCACCAAGTTCTAACAGCTGGAGAAACTGCTACTCCCCAACTCCCATTTTTCTAGCTATGCAGTATTTTATCCCAATCAACAGTCTCTAACACATAAACTGCCCTTGAGAGAAGCTTTTCTATCAGTTGTAGAAAAGTGGTCCACTCAGCAACCGTAATTAGCTTCCTTTCTGAAACTGTTGGCTACTTTCAAGACCCCTCAACTAAGGACATGCAAGAAACTATCCAGGGCTCTTTTAAAAATTTCAACCTAAGGATCTAATAAATACTATCCCTTCTTTGTGTGCACGACATCATTTCCTGTTTCAGCCCCCTATTTGTTTCTAACCAAACCCTGCGGTCCTCTTACCACAGGGCAGAGCTCCGGCTTCTCTCTGCAGATGCCTACCCTCCCACGCCTGCTCTGTTAGGTTATATCTCTCCTCCTTTCCTGACCCTGATAGAGTAGTTCCATCTCCCACTCAGCTCTACTTATCAGTAAAATAATGGTTAAACAACATTCAAGCCAGGTTAAATAGAAAACAAAAACGCAATACTTCCCCGTCACTCCAACATAAATATTTTAATATTCTATATTTACTACTCTTCTAAGTCTATATTTTTCATTTTTGCAATGATAGGGCCTTTTCTTCTACCATTTACATTGTGGACCTTTCTCTACCTTGTTATAGAATTTTTTCTTTTCTTCAATGGTTACATAATGTTCTATTTGAAAAGGGATCATGTATAGTTTCTTTGTTCTTGTAACACCGTATGAACATCTGTGTGTGTTATCTTTTTTATCTCTTTGATTCCAGTGCCCACGCGATATTGGCAGTCAGATTCTATGGTGGTTAGAATACTGGCTCTAGATTAGTCTCCCTGGGTTTGAAATTTGGTTTTGCCATTTACTAGCTAGTGACTCCAGGCACGTCTCTGGTTTCATAATCTGGGAAATGGGGATAATAAGAGTACTTAAGATTGTACAAAAGATTGTTACAATTAACATACATAAACATATATAAAGTGCCTAGAACAGTTCAATGAATATTAGTTACTATTATTTTATCACTATGACAACAGGAGGAGCTCAAATTTTGAGCTATGGCCCCTCCTCTTACCTTTGGCTTATCAAGATAAATTCTCGGGAGAGGAACTTCCGGTTCAGAAGTTATAAACATTTTTAGGGACTGGCCTGTTTTCCCTGGAATTTGATTCTGTGAGATTTAAGAGCTGGCTATAGTTGCTGCCTTGGCTTCACATAGAATAAAGAAATGTTCAAGCTGTAGTTAAGGATGAAGTTAGTGGCAAATGCCTTTTAGAAAACTGTTTTCATAGTAACACCTACATCTTCCACCCAAGATCCTTATGCTTTTATAAAATCTTACTCCACTATTTATTGTTCCTCTCTGGCAGAACCTGAGAGTGGAAAGGTGTAAAACTGATTGGAAGGGGCCTGCTGTAGGCTGGGTGTGATCCATGGTGGTAACAGCTGTCTGAAGGTAGCCTCCTCCTAAGCCTGGCAGGGCACTCAAAGGATCTTCAGCTAAAACAAACACTGGCACACTTCTAGTTGAGGTCCCTTGTCACTTTTTAAAAACCAGACTTCCCTCCTTGGTAGAGAATGAGTTGGAGTTTGGGATCTGCAAGACAGCCCTCACCCCACTGGCCTCCCAGGATGGTTCCAGCACTTTTGCTTTCATGGCAATGATTTACTCATAAGATTCCAGCCCTTGGCTGGAACATCTCAACAATACATGCATTCAGACTCTGCTCTACTGTACATACTGGGTGAGACAGACATGAACACATCACGATCCCGAAGGTATGATCACATTGTCTTAAAGGTCAGGAACATTCCACATGTATTTCTTTTGTCCTAGAGTTGCCAAACGTTTCTGTTTTTAACAGAGTTAATAATGCTTAAGCCAAACATTTGGGAAATGAAACGGGCAATAAAAACCCTTGAAAGATTTCCAGGTTTTTTACTAGGTTTGTAACTTTTCCCCTAAACATTACCTTTTCTGCCTCCTGGCATAGGACAAGGCCCTAATAATTTTACCTATACACAGAACTTTCCAGAACGTAAGAGCGGTTTTCAAGCCCTGCTGGGCATGTACCCAATCTGAAAAGTCCAAGTAACACATAAAGTAGACGTAAAACAAGCTGACGTCTTTGGATGGAGCAGGCCAGCAGTCACATACGCACTTCACAACACGACAGAGCTCCTCCACGACACAGGCAAAGCTTTGGGCGATGTGGCAGAATGATGTCCGCACCATACTGGGCATCTCAAAGGCGCTCACATACCCAGTGAAAAGACACTTCTTTCTTTTCTTTAAAAACTCTCTGCCCTTAGCACACAAGGGCAGACTCCATTCACGTCATGGAGAGGTCCAGAAAGAGAGATGTGACCATACTGCTTCCTGCAGCACTGAATATACACGTGGCCTTTATCCACGGGGTGTGTGTGTCGTGCGCATCTCCCACAGAGGCAGAAACAACGGGTGCAGGGCAAGCAGCCCTAGGAGAGTTCCAGCTAACATGCCATGTGCATTAGTCTTCTTGGAGACTGTACTCTCTTCCAGGAAGGTACTGGAAGAATATTTTTCAGACAAATCCCTGAATCATGGCCATGAGTGATAGTGTTTTTGCCTTGGGCACGTCTCCTAATTTGGACGTCAGTTCTACCCATCTCTCGTTTCTAATGTTCACTGTGCGGGAAACCACCACCATCCTATTTCTCCATAATGGAATTTTTATCAAGCAAATGGGACGTACTTATTTTAAACCTCTGTGGAATTCACCTAGATTGTCTCACAAAGAAGTCATTGCTTCTTTGACCCTTGTTGGGGTCCTTCCAAGCAAATCTGACTTTCTGCAAACCAGCTAGCACTCGAAATCAAGGTAAATCCAAGCAAAGGACAGTATTTCAACATTTTCAGAGAAAAATGAGAGACTCAGTGGGAGGAAGGACAGAAGGAACGGCCTTCTGAGCAATTTTTTTTTTTTCTTAACACAAACTATAATGTACACTTGAAGAATCTGCCATAAGATAAAACCTTTTTGAAAATGTGGTAACATCAGACACAAAAGCACACGATTTTTAAAAAGTGATTTCAGAAAGCAGATTGTATAAAAAATCGTGACGTGGTATAGTGGATCTTTACGGAACTCTAAACGTATACTACGTTATGCACCAGGCCCCAGGCGAGGGTGGGGTATGCCAGGCACGGGGGAAGCCAGCCACATCACCCCGGTATGAGAGTGTGTTGGCAGATGGATGGGTGGCATCTGAGAAGTGACAACTCACGTGCACAGCTGACCTCTCTGCTTTGCCATCTAGAGACTTTCTTAAGAGCGCCACGCGATGAGTTTACGTTCAGTTTACTGTTCGTCGCACTGTTCACGCGATGCGTTTTCTTTTCAGTCCTCAAAAGAAAGTGTCTTTTGGGGACTGTGTCTAATGTAGGTTTCCTTCCTATACTTGGCTCCAGTGTCACAGGCAAATCGTCAGTCGTGCAAGAATCGGAGTACTCTGACACAAAACCATCCTGGATAATTCTGCTTATGCCCGCTAAACAACTTGCATCATTAAATAAACCATCCTCTGACTGTATTTATGAAATGTTACGTCTGCCTAGCAATGAGCCTACATTATTTAAACAGTAAAGTGGAGGCCCATTCAATTTACCCTTGCCTGACAATATTTTTGTTTTTCATCTGGTTCTACTGACAATAATCATATGCATTCCACGGGGAAACCCATGTCACAGCAGCCATTCAGGTAATTGGAAGGGAGACAGCAGCATCTAATAAACAGACAGGTAGTCAAAGATAATTCTTGTATCGTGTGTACAAAAAAACAATCCAGAGAAGTTGAAAATGGTTTCAAATTCTGTTGTGGGTTCTCAAGTCCACTGGAGACTTGTTTTGGGGAAAGGCTGGGTTCACTGGAATAGCATGCTTCCCAATCCCGCATTGTACGTTTCAAGCTCTTGCCAAAAAGTAGCTCGACTTCACTTAAAGGCAAAAGCTATACAAAACGGCCATCAAAATAGCCACGATTCTTGTGATGAGCTCCATGTGAAAAATGCTCTTGGAAACCGCTTGGTGACTTCTGCTGGTATAGGGTGATGCACAGGTTTTTGGTGCCTACCACAAAATGAAAATATAAAACACAGCCCTTCCCGCCAAAATAAAACACAATATAAAACACAGCCCTTGCCGCTAAGGACACGCAGTCTAGTTGGGAACCAAGACTAAAACATGTGAGAGATCATCAAACATCAGAAAATGGCATAAAGTTAAGTCCTGGTTGTCTTCCCTGCCCGGATGCTCTCCATGGAGAAGGAACCCATCTGGTTCTTACCCTCGCTTTGACCCTTAGCACTACTTGGAAGAAGCTATTCATTGCAAAGGTGCAGAGAATCCTACAATTATTTGCGTGTGGTTTGGAAAACAAGGTCTTTTTCTTCCTAGAATGGGTGTGACCAAGAGTCTTCAAACCTACTTCAAAGAAAACAGTTAAATGACACAACCATGAAGTCCTTTGGAGAAAAAAGGAAACTGTCCAACCTCAATTCGTGACACCCTGAGATCTATTTCATTCAGGGAGCCGGTACATCTCATCTTTGATACAACATCAAAACAAACGTGTGCTGGGGTGTTTTTCCTTCTCGAAATCTCCTTGTTGCATGCAAGAATGAGCCGAGAAAGCAACGAGGCCCCAGGTGGGTTGGGTGAGCAGCCCTTCGAAGGGACTTATATAATACTCTGGGGTTCTGCCCATGCTGAGGATGGCATGGGAAGCGAGGAGAACACGGGGGGCAGCTGTGTGCAGGGGCCTTGGAAGGCCCCGCGGGGCAAGGCTGGCAGAAGCCTCCCACGTATGAAATTTCTCCCTTGTCTTTACTTGGTTGGAAGGTAAAAATATTCCCCTCTCGTTTCTTTTTTTTTTCTTTCAACTCAAGTGTTGTGGATGGAACAACAAAACTGACTTAAAAAACAGAAAAGGAAGCTCTTTCACAAGGCTGAGTTCCTTGGAAGAGCGTACGTCTAGACCTTGTATTTTATGCTCTAGCTCAAGCTCACATACAGCCATGCAAACTGTATGCTGTCAGATTTTGGTATTAAAGGATGCAGTTAGTCCGTGGTATCGCACACACTTATATACAGATTCTCTATGAAGTGAGACTCACCTGGATACAGAAAAGTAAAGTGGATCCCTAATCATAATCATCAGCCATCCAGTTAAAGATGGAACCTTGGAGCTACAGAAGAATAAATACTGAACGCTAGTTACACACGCACAAATGGAAACGTCTTCTAGTTTGTGGTCAGCCGCTTGCACGCTAGCTTGCAAATAGGTAGTGTTGTCTTGGTGAATAGTGAAGTGAAATTTATGCAAAACCAACAAACAGTTACTGGTGCTTGAACAGTACGGTTCAAGTACTGAGCTAGGCATGAACACAGAAAGATAAGAAAACAGCCTCTGCCTTCGAGGAGCTTAGTTTAGTGCACTGACACGTGTAAACATGTTAAATGCTGCCGTACAGGTGGGTGTCCTCAGGGCGCTATGCAGACAGTAACCCAATGGCAGCAGAGGAAGCTGTTGAAAGGGCAAGACAGGACAGCCTGATTAAAGGGAAGTGAAGTCATCTCCTTAGGATTGGGGTGTGGGAGCAGTTTAGGGAGAGGGCTGAGCAGGCTGGTGAAAACTGAGAATTGCTATCTAGGTAAGGGTGAGAGGCTGAGGGAGGACCAGTGATGCTGAGGGTCTGATCAAGCTGGAGCCCACTGTATTTCAGACCAGGTTTAGTGGGAGCTAGAGGGGCTGTAACGTTGGAATGAAAAGCTCCTGAGGTGCGGTGTTTTCTTGGTCAAGACAACACGGGGCAGAGCAATGGGAGGAAGTGGCCACAGAGGAGTGGATGGAGGGGCCACAGAAGTTGAGTCCAGGCACTGTAAGGGGGAGGGGTAACACATGCTGACATCTTCCAGAAAGAAGGCGCGAGCCAGGGTGGAAAGTACCACAGTCCTCAACGGATAGGACTGACAGGATATTTATTGAGGATGGTGATGAGGTGAGTTAGAGGATGGCTTCCTCATCCAAGGAGGAGTGGCTTCTGAATGCTCTGCAAGTCACACACCTCCTTACCACTGGGTCTGCTTCCATTCATGTGTGTGTGTGTGTGTGTGTGTATATATATAAATATATATATATATATATTTTATTTTTCCCTAAGCTTACGTTTCATTTTTTTTGAATTTTAAAAGAATTTTTTATTAGAGTATAGTTGCTTTACAATGCTGTGTTAGTGTCTGCTGTACAGAAAATTGTATTAGTTATACATATACATATATCCACTCTTTTTTAGATTCTCTTCCCATATAGGTCATTACAGGGTATTGAGAAGAGTTCCCTGTGCTATAGAGTACGTCCTTACTAGTTATCTATTTTATATATAGTAGTGTGTATATGTCAGTCCCAGTCTCCCAATTTATGCCCCCTCCCACCCCGTAACCATAAGTTTGTTTCTCTATGCTTCCATTCATATTTAAACAGTTGGGAGAAGTGAATTTTGAAGTCTTATTTGTAGATCCAAAGAAATAAATTTTAAAGAGCTAAATGAGGAGTTTTTTGTTCTTGATATAAGAGGCACCACATCCTAAACAAAAGACTACTGATACAATTTTAGACAAACAACATACCAGAAACTCCGGGTGGCGTCTTAATGAATTTTCCATTAAAATGACCAATAACGGCTTCACACTTTTCTGTTGATTCCATCCTATTTATACATAAAAATAAAACACGTAAATAGTCAGAGATATCTTAGTTTGCATTTTGTCCTGTACACATGAATACAATCCTATAGGTTTATTGGATACAAATGAAAACTAACAAAAATGTGAATGATAGGAAAAAGTGGGTTTATTCTATCTTTTATTTAACTGTTGTTTGTGTGCTTCCATAGTAAAACAAAAACTTGATAACCACACAGTACATTCAGAATCATAAAAGAAATAAATTATACAAAGAGTATTTAATACCAAGCATAGGAAATGTATAATTTTTTCCCACTTGTAGAAAAACTGATAATCAATACACAATAGCTTTGTTAGTCATGATAGTGAATTAAAAATAAAAATACCAGTTTAAAATACTAGTGTATTTAGTGCTGCTGGGATATTGGTCATTTTAAAGATGGTCTTTCCTTTTACATATTCAAAAAAATGACAGACTCAAAAGTCATGATAAGAACAGGTGTTAATCAGAGGATGTGTCTTACCAGTTTTTCTCATTAGCTTGAAGTTTAAAATTAAATTAGTGAAGTCAATTATGTACCTTCTTTGTCATCTTGGCTTTAGAGGAGGAATTAAAGGATGGAGCCTAACAACTTATTCCACATCTGCAGGTGGCTAAGAACGCCTGAGAAACCTTTCAGGGGAATTAAATCATTTTGATTTATTTTTCTTTAATGGAAAAAACACTGAATAATCTGCTCAAAATGCACTACACTCCTGGACTGCCCAGAAGAGTTGCACCTGGGTTTTAATGGGTGGTTTTTAATAGTTTTTAAAAGCAATAGAATTTAATTGGGTTCTATCTTTGGATACAGAAATGAAAGTCCTTGATCTGCTTTCAGAGGAACACCCACAGAGGGACGATTTTCAGATGGCGCTGGGCCTTTCACTGTTTCACCTGGGTCCTTTTAACCCATGAAGTGCACACTGGGGATGCTGGCCTTGGTGACTTTCCACCTGTAGAATACCTTCGTTTTATTATAAAATCATCTGGCCTAACAGAAAGAGTAATGGACTGAAAGCCAGAAGAACCAGGTACTAGACCTTGCTTCATTGCTTGGCAGCCCTGTGACAATGGTAAAGTCCTTTCTTTAACTCAATTTTCCTATATGTGCAAGAGTGAAAAGTGCTTGCTTTGTTGATCTCACAGGCCTGAGGTAGATGCGATTGTCATCAAATAGGATAATGTATAGGAAAGTAAAACGTCAGCAATTTCCCCTCCAAAACCAAAGTCAATACTTTAAGACATGTAGACGTTATCGGTTACTGCACAGTATTAATAGGTTGCTAAATGATGTAAAATCAGTTTTTGTACGCAGGCTTTCAGATTGCAACTACGTCAAAAACCAAAGCTTCTTTTGTTTAAGGTTTTTAAAGGGAGCAAACTAACCATTACACGGAAGTATCCTTTCTGGGGAGGAAGGGATAAAAATAAGATGGAAGGAATGAGGGTAGTTTAGATATCTGCAACATTTTACTTCTTAAAAAAAAAAATCTAGGCAAAAACTGTAAAATGTTACAATTTGTGTAACACTTGGGGGGGTTAGACAGGTGTCTGTTGTACTTTTCTGAGCGTTTGAAATATTTCACTTAAAAATCGAATTCACTGACCTTATTGATGATGAACCAAAGTTCCATCTAACGAGACAAAAATACCAATTTATTTACAAAATTTAGGAGCCTGAGATTGTTGTTTTTAAGAAGTTTAGGCATCTTGATCTAATTAGTCAAATTATTAAGGAAACATACTTGCAGAACTACTGCTCATGTGGTATTTCCTTCCCCTAGGTCACCAAATATTTAGTGTCCTCAGGTTCAAGAATCCTAATGAGCTTCCAAAAGATTTGGAAAAATGCAAACGATTTTTTATGCATAATTTAAGTTCATGGTACAACTGGCTCCTAGAACCCTGGCTTAAATTCTCTCTCCTTGCTCAATTTTTATTTTCCAGGAAATATAGCAGAGCTACTGTTGTTGACAAGACGACAGGTAGCGTGCTTACCTAGCAAAGCCAACACCACGACTTGTCCCACTGGAATCGCGTAGTATCCTTGTAGAAATAACTTGTCCAAATGGTTTCAGCATATTTTCAAGTTCTTGCTCATCCATGGACAGTGGCAAATTAGAAATATACAAGTTGGTAGGATCTTGTTCCTGTTGCTAAAACCGAACAGAGAACTGTCTATTAATTTCCAGCAGAAGGTGAGATATGTGAACACACTTTTACTTGGCCACTCTCTTAGCTCAGTTCCTTTGAAAGTACTAGCAAGTGAGATCATGGGAACTACAGAACACCCGAGTCACCAAGAACACTTGAAAACAGTGTCTGAAGCTTGGACAATCTGTGCAGGTCAGACATGACCCCACCAAACCATTCTTGGCAGGTTTGGAAGCAGAAGCGCTGGCAGGAGTCGCTGAGTTGGAGAGGATGCCCTCATGGAAGCAAAACTCTCAGCTGTTTGCAGTGTTCTACAAAATAACCTCTCCTCCACTACTATTTTTAGGAGCCCATTTTGGGCACACTATTGCACAAATGGCTGTTACTGCTAATAATTCAATCCAGAAACACACGACGGATTCTGGACTAAGTCAACTAAAGTCCAGTGGGATTTTGCCCAAATTCCCTTCTTTTGCTCTACAGCAGAGTCATTACTACCTCTGAGTTGTGATCACCAATGGGAAATAGAGGACTTCCTAAATTAACAAAAACAAAACCCCACAAAGTCATACAAAACGACAGACTCAAGGCAGTACAAGTTTTAGAATCTGGATAAAGCTGAACTCAAATGTAGATGGGGGAAGGGAGTTTTGCTAAATCTTTGCTACTCTAAGAGTGATCCAGGGGCCAGCAGGGATGGAATTACCTGCAAGCTTACCAGAAATGTAGAATTCCAGGCCCCAACCCAGACCTACAGAATCAGAAACTGCATTTTAATAAGATCTCCAGGCAGTACAAATGCATATGAAAGTTCGAAAAGCAGCAATTAGATCATTTCCCACCCACCTTTGCACTGCTGAGGTAAAATCAGCTGAAACCAAAGATAGCAACTGAGTTTTCTGAGAACCAGTAACAGCTATGTATATTTACTGAGTCTGGTGTTAAATCATCAGGAAATAAGCTTATATGCTATCTGGAATATTTTCTGACCAAGTAAAAACTCATCTCGGCAACTGTGAGATTAGGATGATCTTAACTTTAAAACAGGCTTTCCTTTGATCTTACTACCGCTTGTATCTTTACATATTGAACTATGCAAGTTTATGATTTTTCTTTAACAAGCACTATTAGCAAAGTCATTAACCGATGTCTTAGCCTTAGGCAACAGAACAGCACACTCATTATATTTAAATTTCCAAAATGCACAGTACTTTAAAAATATATGTGAAACATACGCATATTCGTACAAAGTCTCTACTTTCAAATGTATCCTGGCATTAATTAAACCTGAAATAAAACCTTTCCTTTCAGATGATCTGCAAGTAAAAGTAACTGACTTTCAAGATTTAAAACAACAATCTGGTATCCTAGGGAATGGCAAATACCCTGGTAGTCCCAAGAATTAAAGTTACCAAAGACTGAGAAACTATGGGCAGAAAATACTGTCCCTATGACTTCCTGGTTCTGACAGAAGGCAGTCTGTTACCAGGCCAGTCCCAAAGGTATGGAGCAGAAGCTCCCAACCTGGGTGGCCCAGACTCTCAGGGGTGTCAGTGCGGTTGTGTCCAGGAAAAAAATTAAAAAATTTCAAGTGCTCAGTAGCAAGCCAGAAACTTAACTTCATTAACCCTTGACAGACTAAACAAAAATGGCAACTACCTTTGCTTCTGTCTGAAAGTAGATAAAGTCAGGGTGGTACCACTGATTACCTTATGCCCGGCAAAACCTCCCACTGAAAATTACATAAAGCATATCTTTAATGTACAAAAATTGTAAAGCGATTTAATAAATGCATGACAGTAATAGATAAATTGCTTCAGAATAAAGGGAAAAACAAAATGGTCTTCGGTATTGAATTTTTCAATTTCTTCTCAGGTGGACTACAAGCTAAAATTTTAATTCCTTATTTCCACTTTATTCACTACCTTCCCTGACCTCACCCAATCAATCCGCAGCTCCTCAATTAACTATCTCATGTTGGCTCTAACCTCCCAAGTCCCTGAATCTTTCCTGGAGTGCACAAGACTGTATTTGTTCCTGTGGAAGTCTGGTCCTTAGTTGGTGAACACAGATAGGGTTATTTCTCTCTGAAAGTGGGTACACTGAGGGGTCCTGTAGCCTAATACAGCCCAATGACATTTATAGTGCATCCTGTACATCCCAGACCCTCTTATACAATAATTGTGACTCCAGGTCTGTCTTCTAGCCGTTTATAATTGAGTTGGGGAGATAGAAACACATATAATGAATGCTGTAACAGAGATGTATACATATCACAATGGGAGGACAGATAGGGGAGCTTGTCTTTATCAGGGAACACTTTACAGAGGGCATGACATTGAGTTGAGACTTGACAAACAAGCATAAGGCATGAGGCTGAAAACCAGACTGTGAAAAGCTATCCAAGGAGTATGACTTTTTTTGTCGGTTATCACTGCTTAAACCTTTCCACTTAAGCAATGCTAGCACGAAAGAGAATGACTATGTATCCTGAAGAGTGTGTGGGCAAAGGATAAAGTAGCCTTGCCAGAGCTGCAACATTTCCTTGAAGGCTTGTATTTTATCTAAAAAAAAAAAAAAAAAAAAAATCACGTAGATGTTGCAATCTACTCCCTAACTATTTGAGTTTGTTTCATATGGAAACAGTATTTCTGAATTAATACTTTCGAGTCATACTGACACTGCAGGAAGATAAGCCATGTTTATCCTGTGATTTCAGGCGTTATACTTTGTTGGGTGAGGGGAGGAGGAGGAAGGGGGAGCCTTGTCCCTGTGCTGCAGCTAGAAAGCCACGCCCTAAAAAATCTGCAGCCTCTGGAGGCACAGAAGCAAGGGAGTGATGTGATCAAGTCTATCTTATTAGAAAGATTTCTGAATCATGCTTAGTCAGATTCAGAATAAAGCTGGGAACTCCCTAATTAAAGAGCATTAAAACACACCTTGGACAAAGATGTGGCATAAAAAATGTTACATAAGAAACATGTATCATAAATATTGTGAGCTTTCTTTTTTTTAAAATAAATTTATTTATTTTATTTTTGGCTGCGTTGAGTCTTCGTTGCTGCACGTGGGCTTTCTCTAGTTGCAGAGAGCAGGGGCTCTTTGTTGCGGTGCGCAGGCTTCTCACTACGGTGGCCTCTCCTGTTGCGGAGCACGGGCTCTAGGCTCATGGGCTTCAGTAGTTGTGGCGCACGGGCTTAGCTGCTCCGCAGCATGTGGGATCTTCCCAGACCAGGGCTCGAATCCGTGTCCCCTGCATTGGCAGGCGGATTCTCAATCACTGCGCCACCAGGGAAGCCCGTGAGCTTTCCTTTTGAGTTACAATTATTAAAATCTAAATGACTAACATTTAAGAATATTTAAGAATGTTCATAGACTTTGTCATCTGTGAAGTATTTTCAAAAGGGCTGACAATGTAGGTAACTAAGTACTTTCTAAATCTGTGGTTTAGTTGCTATTAAACTATTAATAAAAATGTTATTCTTGGGTCTTCCCTGGTGGCACAGTGGTTAATAATCTGCCTGCCAATGCAGAGGACACGGGTTCGAGCCCTGGTCCGGGAAGATCCCACATGCTGCGGAGCAACTAAGCCCGTGTGCCACAACTACTGAGCCTGCGCTCTAGAGCCCGCGTGCCACAACTACTGAAGCCCCTGTGCCTAGACGATGCGCTCCACAACAAGAGAAGCCACCGCAATGAGGAGCCCGCACACCGCAGCGAAGAGTAGCCCCCGCTCGCCACAACTAGAGAAAGCCTGCGTGAAGACCCAATGCAGCAAAAAAAAAAAAAAAAAAAAGTTATTCTTTAAAATGTTAATTCAACTTGAATGTTTACCAATGAAGAAAAAAATAATAAAAAGTGCTAAATCAGAATCAGGAAATTGAGCTCCTAACCCACTCTATGATGAATAGTGAGATAAGATAGACTAAATACAGGTAGATATTTCCTGTGATTTTAACACATTTTTTTTCAATAGCAAACAGTCAACTAGCTCTCTTCATTTGGAATGACCTCTAGGGCTAAACATTATTTATCCTTCTTTTCAAATGGTCAACTTATCCTGCACACATTGCATACAAAGTTGCAAGTAAAAAAAAAAAACAAAACAAAAAAGAGAAGCAACTCCAAGCTGGCAGCAATGGCCACAAGAATATCTGATCACCAAAGGGTCCATGCATTCTAATCACCATACATTCCTAGTAAACGGAACATACAGTACTTGTACTACGTCAGAGTGGTTCTTGAATAAGGGTAATTTCGCCCCTTTAAAATCAGGGACAACCGTAACTCTGTTTTATTACATACAATGCTATGTCAAAAAACAATTTTTCTGTAAATTATGGGTGGTCAGACATAAAAATGGGGCTAACAGGCCTCTTTATATCCCTAGGCATGGAAAGTGTTCAATGGCTTCTTTAACAGGTAGAACACTTGGATCCCACATTGGCCATGAGAGGGATAAATGCCCACTAATGTTCACTTGAGTAGAAAAGTGGGGCTTGGAGGTCCCTCATGGTGTAAAGCACTCAGTCATCATCTGAAAGAAATTAACAAAAACCTCCCTATGCGTGTGGAATGGTTCCCAAAATTCAAGAAAGGGACCTGGCAGGAAGACCAGATATCTGTTTTCTCTTGTACTGAGTAGGTTCACCAACCAGCAGATAGCTGCTTATGGGCATGTGAATGCAAACTGCTTGAAGCATGGTAGACCTCTGTGTGGAAGGGCGATTAAATTCCTGCTCCTTTGACTGCCTATTTACTGAAAAAAGTGCGAGCATACAGCTAGGCAAATAACACAGGGCGATCCGCCGACCCCCAGCAGGTCTTAAAGAGGTATTGCGGAAAGGCCTACAGAAGTCACTCTATTAACAGATATCACCAATGTTGACTTGAGTTTTACATCTTTTCAGCTCGTTATCTGAGGTTTTTTTCTTCTTTTCATAGATTGAGTCTTTTATTTTGAAAAATGCACACATTTGAAACAAATGCCAAGTTTAACATACATGGCTCAAGTTTAACCTTGAGCCTTTTGGAAAACCTTTGGTAAATTTCATCAGGGCACTCGATAGACTCAATAAATACAATTTTTAAATGTCCCATTGCTATCTCTCCATATCTGCCCAAACTGGGAAGTTTTTCTCTTGCTTAATTGGCTTCTTTGATCATCAATAAAACAAACATTTGATATCTACCATAGGCCAAGTACCAAGCAAGGCACTGAAATTAAAACACGTATAAGAAACAACCATTGTTGTCCAACGCTCTCCAATTGTAGCTTTATAATTCAGTTTTGAATATCTGTGGAGTTCTTTTTCAACTCCGGTAGTCAAAGTGTCAAACAATATTATATTCTCCCCCACTCCCCAGACTCGCCTAGTGGAATGTCCCTTAACTTTTTCTGATTATGTAAGAAAGCAAGCCTTTAATATGTGGCAATGTGAATTTTCAAAACTTTATAGTGTCCAGATTAATTCACTAGAGGAAAGTGGACAGTGACAGGTCCCTTATCACCCAAACATGGGAGCCAGACCTAAACTTTTATAAACTGTCTCCACAAAAGGTACATGCCAGATGCTCCTTTATCCAGTCAGCATAAAGGGGGTAAGTCAACTCCTGATACTCAAACCCATGGTTCCGTGGCACAGAACAATGGACCCTCTAGCATTCAAAATACCTTTTGTAACTTTAATGATATAATAAAAAAGAAATCAGGTCCAGGAAACTCAGTCATCCTACAGAGACCCGAAGAAATTCACAACGTGCAGAATGTTGGCACACTGCCAGCCTCTCTGAACCCGTGCATTGTTCCCTCCCTACAGATGATGTAGGAAGGGATCACTTTTCCTAGCCAATTTACAGTCCAAGCCACCTAAGGAGGTCTTTGAACAGTGCTCATTAACAGTCCACGGGAAAGCTGGCATTCAAAGTGCACTGTTGACACAACGTACAGTGCCAATCTATGCCCAGTCCGGTTCTGACTAAATGCATTGTAAAGACTTCTTCAAACAGGATATATTTAATATATTATGCTATTCAATATCACCGGCACTGAAAAGATGCCTAGGTAAGTGTTCATGGGGCCGCTCTAAAAAAGGCCTCTGTAGTACCTGGAGCAGGTTGTTAAAATAGCCCTCTTTCTAACTTTGTTTCAGCAGAAGTCACCAAAAAATGGGTTTCAGGCATGCCCACGTGCCAGAGTGAGAAACCAGACCACCTACACAAAGTCTGCATAGGAGTGGCTGAGATCTGGCTTGAGAGGCTCAGCTGACCACCCACCTCTCGTCTGCCTGGGAGGGACTGGAGAGGGTGGAATGAACACGCATGTGGAGAGAACCGCTGATGCGTTCTGAGTCCCACCACAGGGGCTGCTTCCCCCATCACTGCCAGTCCAGCAAGAGGGGCTTCAACAGACCCCTCAGGAGGCATGGTCTGTGACCTCTGGAGCTTGGTGGATACAATGAATCAATGTCTGACTTACGCCTGAGGAATCTAAAAGGCAAAGGCTGGTTGAAGGGGCCTATAAGTGCAATTGGGAGGTAACTAGTCTCCCACAGACAGCTGGCAAACACATCAATGTGGGCCACACAGGTAGAGTTGGCCCAGGGTTGTGTTAGAGCCTTCCAGGAAGGCTGTCTTGAAGGATTAGAAGGCCCTAGAAGAAAGGGGCTGAAGGCAGACCCTTAGATTCTCAGGAGCTGAGGCTAACAGCCTGAGGACACGTCTTCTCTAGCTTGAAGGAACTACAGGGGAGAGAGCAAAGCATTCTACTAAGGAAAGCATCAGTTCTCTGTCTGCCCAGAGAAATCAACACCATATCACATAATTGTCAGGTCAAGAAACTTTCCCATCCTTTGCCACTGCTCCAACCTTGGAGGGGTTAGAAACCACAGCTAGCTATGGAAGAGTGGGAAAGACACACATTTGGGAAATAGGAAAGAAACTAACCATGCTCCCATCCCAGGACAAGCTTACTACTTAGAGCAGACCAGAGCTGGGGGAAGGGAGAAGTTTTAATATTATACGGCACTCAAAATTTTGTCAAATAAACAGGATTGGACATTTCAATTATAGGTATCACACACTTAGCATTGGAAATGTGTTCTTAAAAAAAAAATCAGACATTCAGCATCAAAATGTTAACCAAGAGCCTATTTCATATTATTTCAAGTAAGAAGTATAATGTATTACCATTAATCACAACCCCCAATTTCCTAAAATGCAACTAAATACATTTGTTACACATCTGCACGTGTGTCTGTATACACGTAATACATGGTTATATTGGGATGTAAACTTTTAAAATATCACTTTGTTTTTGTTTTTTGCAGTACACAGGCCTCTCACTGCTGTGGCCTCTCCCTCTCACGGGCCTAGCTGCTCCGCAGCATGTGGGATCCTCCCGGACTGGGGCACGAACCCATGTCCCCTGCATCGGCAGGCGGACTCTCAACGACTGCGCCACCAGGGAAGCCCTAAAATATCACTTCTTGATCACCAAATTATCAATATGGTTGTTAGCAGACAACTGCTTTGTAAGTTGTCATTTCTCTTAGCACCAGCGGCACCCAAGACACACATCCCTTTCTGCTGACTCTCAGCAGAGTTCTCGAAACCTCTACACAATTCTGACATTTACAAACTGTATTTGGAATATAACCTGAGATTTCCCCCTTAAACATCTTGTTTAAAATATTGTACTGAGATTGGTGTAAATACATATAGAAAGGCTGAAAATGTACTGAAAGACAATTATGTTTCCTGAAATTTGGATATGAAAACAATTAAGGGGCATTCTACTGAAAAAAATTAACCAGAAAGACCTGAAATGAAAGAAGCAACTCAAGGAACTTTTCAAAATTACGAGAGTAGCCAGAAAAGTCATGGGACCTGCCCTAGATTTTATCCATGAGAAGAAGAAACAGGAGCTTCACAGAGTAGAGGAAATGGACAGAACAGAGGGAAAAATAGAGCCCTTTTCCAACTGTGCCTTAAAAGTCCTGCTTAGAAAATGTATGGTTACCCATTGTTTACATAGGCGTATTAAACATTCTGTAAATCATACACAACTTAGGTATTGCATACTCACAATTAAATATATTTCAAGCCTCATAATCACTGTCTTTCAACAATACCACAGGAAACTGCTGTATATTATGGACAAGTAATCTAAAAATCACGGCTTAGTATTTACAGTTTGTTTATTTTAGCCTCTTCCTCTGGAGTTTAAAAACATCTGAAATAAGTCCAACTCAATCCAAAGGTCTAAAAATATTAAAAGTCAAGGATTACTTTAGAAAGGTGATCCCTTTCATCAATTCCTGAAATCTTTATTCACGCTGATTTTTTTTTTTTTTTTTTTTTTTTTGCGGTACGCGGGCCTCTCACTGTTGTGGCCTCTCCCGTTGCGGAGCACAGGCTCCGGACGCGCAGGCTCAGCGGCCACGGCTCACGGGCCCAGCCGCTCCGCGGCACGTGGGATCTTCCCGGACCGGGGCACAAACCCTTGTCCCCTGTGTCGGCAGGTGGACTCTCAACCACTGCACCACCAGGGAAGCCCCATGCTGATCTTTTAATCAAGGTAAATCTCTATCCTGGTAGCTGCATATATGTCCTTCAACAGCTTTAAGGTCTTAGCAGGTAACTTGTCTCAACCAGGGTTCTTTAACTTCCATAAATCTTCTTTCCTTATGGAAATGTGAATACCCTTCAGGGAATGACCACATGCTACTCTTCAGAAGCAGCAGAGGACAGCACAAAATTACTTTCCTCTGTACTTCAAGACACTAGATAATATAAAATTATCGATCTTTTGAAAAGAATATACAAGATATCAAACTGTCAAGTTTCAAACTTGAAAATATGTTCTGTAGCAATTCAAAAACCACAAATAAAAAAATATGTACATAATTGTATGAGTATCTTAATAAATGCACTTTAGGCACTAGGTATGCACTTGGCACTAGGTATGCCAAGTTTACATTTAGGCAATAAGACTGGAGCATAAATACCACTTCAGTGATTAAGAGTTCATCAAAA
Organism: Globicephala melas; assembly: GCF_963455315.2. Taxonomy (NCBI): domain Eukaryota; kingdom Metazoa; phylum Chordata; class Mammalia; order Artiodactyla; family Delphinidae; genus Globicephala; species Globicephala melas. Next base: position 70,846,682 of record NC_083320.1, on the reverse strand, counting down.
CAAGTCCTGAATAAAGCTACTGCAGAACCACTAAAGAGAAGATTTATAATCCATAAATAACCAATGTCTAAAAATCACTGACTTTTACACAGAGGAAATAGTATCTGTAGCTTACATTGCATTAAAACTACTAGTATATTTGTACAACGCATACATATGTGATTGTATTTTGTTATTCTTTCATAATATGACATTCTATACACAATTACCTTCGGAAGTGTTTCTAAAATGTATTAATTCCTTAAGCATTGACATTTTAAAATTATTTTTAAAAATACAGTACAGAGCTTCAGCCCACAAGTACCCACTTACCTGAGAAAATCTGGTGCTATTTCTCCATCTACTTAGGGGGTTACATAATCTGCTATGTAAAATTTTATACAGTTATAAAACCCTTCTTCACATATAAATTTATGAGGAACAGTCTTTGGCACAATAGCTACCATTGAGGATGCGAAGGCACGGGACAAGTGTCCACAGGTAACTGTGGCTCACTGGGATGGAAGGAAGAACTTGGATGGTGACAGGAAAAGCCACGTATCTAGCTTCAGAACCACAGCCAGAGACCAGAGCAGTGAGTACTGGCTCTCAACTCACCTTTGCCATTTGAGCTTGAACCCCACTTGCCTTCAGGGCAGACACAGCCTTCTGAGCTGCTGCAGGACTGTCAAAGTCGACAAAACCATAACCTGAAATGCAAAACACACTTAGTGTTTAAGCCATTATTTTATGATTACATAGAGGAAAAGGATGACTCCATTTGGTCTCTGATGCAGGCAACAGAAATGAAAGCCCTGACGTTCTGACATGTCTCAAGCTTTACAGCCGCAATGCAACATCCTCCTTGAGCTGCCCTTCCCCATCTATCACGGGCTAGGCAACTTTCCCTTCAAAGTTTAAAAAAAAAAGGAAGAAACAAACAAACAGTTTTTTTCCTTTTCCAGATCTTTTTCTCAGGTGTCCTGTACTTACTGGCAGAAAAAAAAAAGACATCTGAGTTATACCAAGATTTAAAAAAAAAAAAGGAAAAAAAAAATCAACTTCAGAGAAGTAGCATTTTTAATAATTTGGTAAGAAAGATGGTGCTATCCTACAGAGCTTCCAAGTGTATGTTTATTCTGTAGACTACATTTTATTTTTCAAATAAGTTAAGTACAACCACTGGATACCCCCAATATAAAATAATCTAAATGTTAGAACTTGGTTAAAAATATCATTATTTATCTAAAATAGAGCTCATGATCTCTTCAAAATAAATAAAGGGGGGGGGGATGGCTCCAGAAACCCAAAATAGCTGTTTTAGCAGTTCATGTCCTAAAGTCTAAAAACAAAACATAATAAAACAAATAAATAAATAACCTCCTAAGAGAGGTCCTGGTTCAAAGCTTATTTATCCACAGCTTTTCAAACATTTTAAATAAGCTGGTCAGCTATTCTGCCTGGCCACGACAAATCAAAAGCAAGAAATAATGGGGAAAAAGGGTCGGGTTGAGGGTAGGGCTGCTACAAAATGATCACATGGATGGTATCCATATGCTAATTGTTAGTGAAAATGAATAGCAATCAAGAAAAGAGGAAAACTATACAAAGAACAGGCCTTCAAGCAGCATATGAGCAAACAGCTCCATGAACTTCACTGATCCATAAGCATCACTGCATTACATCAGGCAGTCACTGATTTGTCACTATAACTCTTAAGTTATGAGAAAAGGGTCAATTCTATTTAGCGCACTGTTTAAAAGATCAGGGTACCAGGCAAAAATACCAACAGAGATTTCCTTGGAATTCAAACCTATTATCAAATTAATTTTATTTTCTTAATTTATTTATTTATTTTTTGCGGTACGTGGGCCTCTCACTGTTGTGGCCTCTCCCGTTGCGGAGCACAGGCTCCGGACGTGCAGGCTCAGCGGCCATGGCTCACGGGCCCAGCCACTCCGCGGCATGTGGGATCTTCCCGGACCGGGGCACGAACCCTTGTCCCCTGCATCGGCAGGCGGACTCTCAACCACTGCGCCACCAGGGAAGCCCATCAAATTAATTTTAAATGAGGAAGAATATTTTGAAAAAGAAAAGCCCTGTTTGGAGGTTGCAGAGAAGAGGAGCCAGCCCTATCATTCAGTTGCAGATATTATAAAGCTATAGTCGTTTACACAGGAAGAAACTAAGTCAAAATAGGCAAATATATGCATCAACAAGACCAAACAGAAACTTCAGAAGTAGTCCAAAGGTGAGTGTGCAGTATTAATACCAAAAATATTGCCTGGTAACAAAACTAGTGAACTAGACTATGGATTACAGAAATAGATGTTTTAGGAGACAGAAGTGTCAAAGCTGAAACAAGCAGCAGCTTCCTTCGAGTACTTGGAATTGGGTTGGAATAAGGCCTAATCTGATTTTGACAGTGAATGGAGCAATAGCCAGGTTGGAAAGAAAAAGAAGAGGCTGACCCAAGTAAAAGCAGAGAACGCTACTCAACAGCCAGGTTAGAAGTCAGGTTAAACGTATTTTGGAATTTTTTTAGAAATCTGTCGTTAATGCTAACATGCAACCCGTTATGAAGGTACACACAGGCACACACATACTCACTCTCTCACTCTCATACATATTTTACTACCAAATACGATTTAAGCAGGTCATAAATGAACACCCAACTACACTGAAATGATGTAACTTCTACTGATGGATATTTAAGACACCCTCCTTAATTTTGCTGTTGTCAATAAATTACAATAAACAGAAGATCTCAGGTTTGATATTCATGTAGTTGAAATTGATATTCATTCAGGTAATATTAGTATTATTTTATCTGTTATTTCCTTATTAGGAAAAATCCATAACGGTTGCATTTTTAGTTAACTGTTTATAACCTTTTCTGGCCTTGCCCAATGTCTACTACATAGCTGTTTCATTAAATATTTGCTGAAAAACAAATATAACAGGTAAGCATGCAACCCTGGGCTCTTTCATTTCCTCTATTATATTACTTTCAAGTAAGTATAAGAGTATATAAATGAGTTTCACAGGTTCCATGGGTTTCATTATATAAATATGTACACAGATATTTCTGAAGGTGGGATAAACTAAGTAACACAGCATCCTCTCACTGGACCCCCAAGAGGATTCTTCTCAGGTCTCAGGACCAGGAACAGTTATGGTATTCCTGCTTCTTGGATTTTATTCTACATTGTGATTACTGAATCATGGGAATAGGTATGTTTATTTTTGCTTTGGCAACTAAGAAATACAGGGCTATTTCTATAGTAACATGGAGTTTCCTGCTCTTACCCCTATTTTCCCTTTGGTCTGACTTATCCTCACCCATTTTATGTCTGTGTGTGTGTGTGTGTGTGTTTTCTGGTCTTATATGCAACTCTGTAAACATTGATAATTAACCAGTCGGGTGTCACAATCAATCCGCTGTAAGCTTTTTTTTTTTTTTTTTTGGTCCTGAACTACCATATATTCCAGTGCTGAAAAGCATTTAAATATCTTTTCTTGGCCAAAAACTGACAAAAATTGAAAGGTAGAAGAGCAACTGAATAGTGAATTTTTAAATTTAATGACTACGATAACATGTTATTCAGAGCAATATTTCCTTCAGCTTAATTCTGTCTTCTGGAGAGAGGCTTCCAAATATGTTTTGTGGGGCTTCCCTGGTGGCGCAGTGGTTGAGAGTCCACCTGCCGATGCAGGGGACACGGGTTCGTGCCCCGGTCTGGGAAGATCCCACATACCGCGGTGCGGCTGGACCCGTGAGCCATGGCCACTGAGCCTGCGCGTCCAGAGCCTCTGCTCCGCAGTGGGAGAGGCCACAACGGTGAGAGGCCCGCGTACCGCAAAAAAAAAAAAAAAAAAGTTTTGTGCCAAAAAGTGTTCTATGACCTATAAGGTCTCTAATTTCCAGGTATAAAATTCTTTGATCTGTTCAACTCTCAAAAAACTGTATACAACACAAGCACTTTCCATTTATACTAATAACCTCTTAAGCATTACCTATATTCATCCATCCATCCACCTACCCACCTTCTCAAGTTATCTGTAACATGGCTAACATGTTATCTGTCTTTATTATGAGCTATGCTGTGTTATTTTTTCTCATTTGTCCTAAAATTACTATTTTTCAGGAGCTCTTTCATTCTCCCTCCCAGAATTTTATAAACCCATTCTTGCTTACTCTCTCCCCCTCACTCACTCACCCACACCCCAGATATCTGTTGCTATTTCTTCCTGAGAGGCCTGTGTGACACAGAGACTCAGAAGGTTTCTCTCATCGCCACCCCCCCACCCCTGACATAAGGCAGTCTCTCCTGAGACTCAATTTAGGAGAACATCTACAGGAGACATGTATTGAAAACCAGTGCTGAATTATTCTTATCCTTATTTAGAAGGCCCCAAAATCTCTCCACTTATCTTCGGACCCTTCCCAAATATCATGGGTTTGTATTATGATGTTCAGTTTAGCTTTAGTATTTCTTTACTTGTACCTTTTCCAGATCATGCTAAGCATTTTGTGGAGTTTTGGCTTCCAGGCAATAGGGTCTTGCTGGAAAAGAGTGTATAACAGTAGCGTGTCCAGTGTAGAGGTGTGGCAGAGAATTCACCCAGGGAGGCCTCTGGGTCCTCTCTCTCACGTAACTAGGGCAGCTGTGCTTTTTTTAACACACTGATCTGCTGCGAAGACTTCTTTTTGGGGTAAGGGGGTTGGGGAGGTGAGGAGGAAGAAAGGAAGGGTAAGGTTATAAAACGACTTGTCTACTGTGATTTCTCTCTTGGTTTGAAACAAATGCTGAGATCAGCTTCCTGTTTTATACCTGCAAGAGTCCGGTTTTTTTTTGTTATAAAACCAAAAGGTTTTTTTCTGTGTCCCTGCTCACCCAAATCATTTTAAAATATGGTAAACAAGACTAATCTGGTAACTGGGTAGACATTTCAGTCTACAATTTGACTCTCTCCAGTTTAATTCACTGAAAATATTAATTGAGTACCACTCTATGTAAAGCATTGCTCTATTCACCGTCCTAAGGCAAAACTGCCTGAATGTGCCATGTTGACTAAACATGGGCTTAGATATTTGCCACAATAGCTCCTTTAAATTCAGGAGCTTTGAAGAAGAGACAGAAATACAATGAATCACTTCAAGTCCAGATTAAAGGAAACGGCTGGCTTCTATGGTGAGGCCCTACCATACCATCCAGAGGCTTCATTTATGTTCTCTGCCTTTTTCAGATTGTGCTAAGCCACAGCCATCACCACTACTTGAAAAATTGGGGTCTAATTAATGAGGAGATTTGCCTTCTCTGCCTATTCCTGTCAACCTTATTTCAATTCACGGGGTCAGTCGTTAGACTCAAAGTCAGCTGACTCCATTCTTCCCCTTTCCTAGAAATCACATGCCTATTGTTAAGATGCTGGATCATTAAAAGTCAGAACCACAGAGCATCAGTGCTGCCTACTCCAGACACCTCCTCTTCCAGCTCATGGAGCCGCATGAGCTCATCCTAATTACACGGAAAACTGAAGGTCAGTGCATCAAATTAATGCAGCAGCATATTTCAAAGGGGCGTATGACCTCCCCTCCCTATTACAATTCGGTCAGTGAAAATGGTTCTCTCCTCCCCGCTGCCAATATTGTCAACAGGCATTCAGCAGAGAACAATTGGGAGTATTGAAACATGTAATTAAGTACTGCTTAAAACTACTCTAATTAATAGAGCCAATTTGCACAATATGTAATCTTTTCAGTTCTTTAGTGCAGTCCAATGGTCTTCAGTAAGCAGCTCTAATCTCCTCAGGCTCAGCAAAGAAAAGCTATTTTCTAACTCTACTCCCCTTTTAAGAGCAGGGGATAAATGCCAGCCGGTATTTTGCATGTTAACTCTACTGGCATCAAATCTGGGATTCTGGCAAAGGGCTAGCTGCTGTTGGGTTTCCAGCCAAAACTCAACCAGGGACAAACGCAAGCAATATGCTGACACTGTGCAAGACAGAAACTGGGTGACATGTAAGATTTGGATTTTAATAAATGGAGGTAGTTTTGAAACCAAAGATCAAGTTTAAAATTCCATTATTTTTCTAAAGCCCTGATTTAGCAAATCAACAGCCAACGAAACATACCTTTGCATTTGTTCGTTGTCTTATCCAAAATTGCCTTCGTGGAAACAATTTTCCCATATCTAAGGAAAAAAAGAGAAAAAAGAAGTTATAATTGAGGAACCTTTATTAATGTCTAAGTCCAGAGAACACACACACTTATCAAACAACTGCAAACTTTCAAGTACAAAATGTTCTTTACTAGGGGACGGGAAATGAGAATTCTAAACACAAACTAAACTAAAAAGGGGTAACAGCTAGGCCTCTCATTTGAATCTCTGGATTACAGTTTGATGTTTAGCTTTGAGGAATCAGGTACTTACCTGATGATCTTGGGACCAAAAAAATGGAATATGAGCTCTATAAAAATAGTTTCGTCTAGTAACACCATGTCTGTGGTCAAATACAAACCCAAAGGCAAGGCTACAGAAGTGTTAATGGAAAGTGCTAAGATCAACATAGCCTTTATGAACTAATCACGGTGGGAAAGCTGCCTGGGTCTTATCTATTCATTTTGCTTTTGCAGGCAGCTCCGCATGGCTCTAGATCACCACAGAAAGGTGCGTATGTGTATATATCTTTAACACACTTGATGTGTTATTTAAAACAGGTCTTTTTTACCTAAGATTTTGACAACTGTTTATAAATACCTTTATTAAGACCTCTTTTAATGCTGTAATAATAGTTATACGGTGTACTCACTAATGTGTGTGTGGGCATGTGTGTGCAAGAAATAGGCAATGCAAAAATATAAACCAATGAATCAGGAATTAAGCATTACTTTTATGAGGGTCTGTATGAAAAATGTGTTCAAATTCCTTAATGTACAACAGAAGTTGGGAGAAGAAGGAAAAAAATTCAGAATATTAAAATTGAGGGTACTGCTATCAGAAACAAAGGGGCAGCAGAGTTGAAATATAGGTACTACCTACATCCTTTCACAGTGACCAGACCACAATGCAAAGCACCGCTATGTTTGTCTTCTAAAAACGGAGAAGAAAAACCTTTGAAAAATAACTCTTAAAAATTACTAGGTTTTTGGGGAATGCACATAACATACTTGAGGTATCTGAGACATTTCCCCATTTAGATGTGGCAAATTCCAAAATTTTACTTTCCTATGTATCTACTTTAAAAATTTCACATTTTCTCTAACACTACTTTCTCGTGATTTCTGCTGAGGACTAAAAAGACTCTTAAAAGTTTTAGAAAATGGAAGTATCTGTGCAGCACTTTAAAACATTCTAAATGTTGCAGGTTTCTATTTTATGTATTGAACAAGCTGAAAGATACTTATCTAGAGGAAACAAATGGCTTGGGCCACCTCTCTCCCTCAGTTAATCTTCACTCTGTGTAATCAGGTAATCAAATGATTACTAACTGGGCACATGAAAGTAACGATAATTTAAGGTTCAAATGACAATTACATCCAAGAGGCATAAGGCTACACAAACACCTTCAATTCCCTGTAGAGATTTTGAGCATTTATAACAACCTTAACACAGGTCATTAAGCTTACAAAAAAAAAATTTTTTAAACTCTGCAAAACAGAAACAATAAGTGATTTAAAGACCACCTTATAGCAACCATTTATCTACCTAGGTTACGGACAGCTTGATATGTACCAGCACTCTCTCCTTTGCACAAGTTTTAGCTGAAAACGCTTTTAGACTGCATCCCTATCACAGCCCTTTGCAAAAGTAGAGAAGAAAACTGGTATGACTCCAATGTAGGATAAGGGGATTGGGAGTCATAGAGATTAAGAGACTTTGCTTGCGGTCACAGAGTTCAGGGTCTTTTGTAAACCAAACAGAAGAAAGCAAATTTAGAGAAGGTCAGGGGCTGGCCTTCCACCCTTCTGGTTCTGCTCTCCACAATAATGGGGAAGAAGACATGGAGAGAGGAAGATGTGGGAAGCAGGAAAAGTGAAGAGGCTCCTGAGAGCACTAGACTCAATCCACGCCACACTCCACTCTGGTTTGGGTTCTCTTTGATCTTTGCTACATCTGACATTTCTCCTTATTTCCACACCTATGCTTCTAGGACCTTCACTCTCAGGACCTCATCCTACCTTTCTGGGCACCCTTTCAGTGGTTTTTTTTGGCCCATTCAGCTTCCTCCTCTCTCTCCTTAACCAAGTACTTTCATCACATTTGATAATCAGCCCCTTAACCCTTCCTTTTCCTAGGAAATGCATCCAGCACCACAGATTTAACTTATACATCTTCTTTGATGAAGCCCATTTCTCCTTCCTGTTTTTTTTTTTTAATCTAACCAAAGCTTTAGTTTTTGTCTTCTTCTTTTTACTTAACTATCTTAGTATCTTACTAAGATACTTAAATATCTAGTTAGATGTTACCTCATGTCCACTATTCTCTAAATCCCACCCCCAAAGAACCTCAAACGCATTTTCCTTGTCTCCTCTTCATATCTCATTTCATTCAATAGCATCATCACATTCCCAATCTTCCACCAAGCTTGTGGTCCTTGAGACATCTTCAAGTCAGCCATTCCTGAATCCAGTCAGTCAATCACTCTTCTGAGTTTTGCCTCGGACATGTGTGTAATATTCACTCCTTCCCTTCACGGTGCCTACACCTATACAAAAGGCATATCATAGTTCTTGCCTCTAGCCTCTGGTCCTTCCAACCCAGTCTGCTGCATTCCTTGGAACATGGTTCTCTTATCTCTCCATTGCCCCCTTCTATCCATGCTTGAACTTAAAGAACCTGTTGTAACACTAACTTTTCCACGAAACTCTCCCTAATAGCCTCAACCATTTAGTGGGCGATTTTATAAGAAACCAGAAAGGGAATAACATTTACTCAGTTCCTAAATTTCTAGGCACTTTGTATGTATGGTCTTATTTAACTTCACAACAATCTTATGAGGTAGCTGTTATTATTCCCATTTTTGCTAATGGGAAAACAAAAGCTCATAGAAATTTTGAGACTAAGATCTCGCCTAAAACCTCAAAGCTCAAAAACAGTTAAATTTAAGTGTTCACTGCAATTTATCTATGACATAATTTTGAGAAACAATGTTTCCTTTACATACTCAGAGTATGAAAGGTGAGGAAAAAAGTGGAAGATCTATTAAGGGATTGGAATAGATTTATTTTTCAAACCAAAGCAAGTTTTTTGTTTGTTTGTTTTAGACACAAGAAATAAGTGTGTGGTTCGTGGTTGAAGGAGGGATGCGGGGTGTGTGCAGGAGAAGTATGTCTGAAATTTATCGGTTTTACTTTCTATTGTGGTTTTCATCATGATTTGTGGGTTAACACTGAAAGCCCATGACTTCCCAGAAAGTCAAAACAGTTTTCACTCTGTGGTACTACTGCATACTAGCCTCCATGCAATCAGAGGGTCAGTGAGATGCTTCTCTGGAGTTACCCGGCGTGGTGGTGGGGCAGGGTTTTGAAGCCTTTTCCTCTCCTACAATATCTTTTTCTGTGAGCTGTTCACTCAGTTAGCTTCTCAGGGGCTGATGCAGTCACCATGTTCTGGGAATGGAGCACAGAACAAGTTCTTCTGATGACATGAGAAAGGATCTACAATATGGGGACGAGCCGTCTGGCAAACGGCACCTCAAGGAACAGGAAAGGGGGCAGCAGGCTTCAGAGCAATTCCCCTCTGCTAGTCTTATCTGTAGTAAGATTTAATAATGTGAGGCAAGGGATGGGATGGGGGGGAGAAGTCATTACAGATGATTAACATTTAGTCTAATTCTATTGTTGATCAGCAGTGCCTGCAAGAGTAACAGATATCTGGATAGAAACTCATAAAGCAACTAGATTTTCACCTCCCCTTGTTCCTATCTGCAACTTAATTTGTAAAAAAAAAAAAAAAGTCAAGTAACAGGGACATAGGATTTATTAGGAGAAAACAGGCCTCCTCACTGGCAGGATGCACACTCCAAGGACACCAAGGAGATGCATGCCCAGGAAAGCAAGCTGCAGGATTTAATGGGGAAAATGTGAATATGAAGATTCTGTGGGTTTTACCCAGCTTAAAGTAACAAGGCTCAGACGCACAGTCCTGGCTACCCGGAATATAATATTCTTTGCTGAGAGTAGATTAATCCACTCCAGAGGAAGCTCTGACAGCAAAAGGATAAAGAGTAATTAAGAGACATGACTACAGAATAATGAGAATTTCAAAGGGAGAGGATAACAAGTAAAAATCTCACATTTAAACCTATTGGCTAATAAAACCTTTCGCTTAGAAGCTACCCAAGTTTCTTTTGTTTGTACCACAGCTTTTGTCATTTCTCCCCCATTTCCATTTCTTCTTTCATCTGTTATAGTATAAAATCTAACCATATTTTAGTTTGCACTTACTAAAATAAAGCTTCATTTTCTCCTCTGCCCCCCACCACTTAGTCCTTCATTAATTCTACCTTTTTGAAAATTTACCATAATTACAAGAGAAATGCGTATTTGTTATTAGAAGACACAGAAAAGCAGACTGAAATATTAGAATCACCTAAAGTCCTGAATACGAAATGTTAAATGGATTGATGCGTATCCTTCTAGATTTTTTAAAAAAATTTAAATTTATTTATTTATGGCTGTGTTGGGTCTTCGTTTCTCTACGAGGGCTTTCTCCAGTTGTGGCGAGCGCGGGCCACTCCTCATCGCGGTGTGTGGGCCTCTCACTATCACGGCCTCTCTTGTTGCGGAGCACAGGCTCCAGAAGCGCAGGCTCAGTAGTTGTGGCTCACGGGCCTAGTTGCTCCGCGGCATGTGGGATCTTCCCAGACCAGGGCTTGAACCCATGTCCCCTGAATTGGCAGGCGGATTCTCAACCACTGCGCCACCAGGGAAGCCCATCCTTACAGATTTTGTCCAGTGTGCACGTACAAGTGTCTGCACATGGCACTCAGGCGCGCACACAGTCTCTTTCTCCTCTCTCTCATCTACTAGGGAACTTGGAACTTTTGAACATGGCCAGTTACAAGCCAAGGCTCTGGAGAATAGAGTCCATTCCACCCACCACCAACAGATGGCGGTAAGGGTTGATGAGTTATTTTAGTATTGGTCATCCCAGTTGGAAACTCAGTTAAGGCACCATAGGGTCATTGGCAAGGTTTATGTTAGTTTATTTTACAAACTTATTAAACTGAAAAAAGCAATGGGTGTGTGGGAAAAAAAAGAAAGAAAAAGTGTACACCTATAATGTAAACAAAAAACGATGTGAAAAAGGGTGGGATATTGCTCATGCATATAGGATGATTGCTTTTGTTTGCTTTAATAGCTGAACTGCCTTTGAAGGACAAAGAAACTTGCCACTGTGAGAGAGGCTGTGCCCGTGCAAATGACAATAATTAGCAAGAAGGAGGGAGAGGGGACTGAAATGAGAAAAAACCAAACCTCTATGGGCTATCAAATCAGTATCCACAATGGAAAGCCTATGACCTAGTGAGTTAACTCAGGGGAATAACAGAAGTTAACAGATTACATCTATACAGTTTTTATGTTATGTCAGGCACTGTTTTATGTGATTTAGGTCAATTATTTTAATCTTCACAGTGACCTTTTGAGTAGGTGAAGTTTTATTCCCACTTTGCAGTTGTGAAACAAAGGAGCGGAGTGAGTAAGGGACCCACTAAAGGTTACACAGCAGCAAAGAAGGGAGACAGAAGTTTGCTTGGCCAATCACGCTGACAAGTGTGGAAACTCTGGTCGCCAACCACAGACTGTTCCAGAGGTTCAAAGCTGCTCCCAGGGCTTCCCTGGTGGCGCAGTGGTTGAGAGTCCGCCTGCCGATGCAGGGGACACGGGTTCGTGCCCCAGTCCAGGAAGATCCCACGTGCCGCGGAGCGGCTGGGCCCGTGAGCCATGGCCGCTGAGCCTGCGCGTCCGGAGCCTGTGCTCCGCAATGGGAGAGGCCACAACAGTGAGAGGCCCGTGTAACGCAAAAAAAAAAAAAAAAAAAAAAAAAAAAAGCTGCTCCCACTGTGAATCTGCACAGTTCCAAACAAGTGGCATGAGGATGAGGGCAGACCCTGGAACTGCTAAAGCCTCTAACACAGATGCTGACAACATTCAGAAAGTTGTTCCCTGACTTCCTGGGTAGACAACATTGTTCTATTTGGAATAAGAGGCCCAAGAGAACAAATGTATCAGTGAAGAGGAGGTATGGCTGGCTTTAAAGCTTAGAAGGAGTAATGCAGGGATCTATTTGGTGGGAACGGATTTGGGAACTAGGAGCCCTTTGTTATTGTGGACTTGTGGGGGGAAAAGGGAAAATAATTCACAGACATACACCCACACCCGGATGATACCGTACATGCATTTTCTAACTTGATTTTTTTTGCTACTTTATCTTTCCAGTGGCCTCCCAGGAAAAGGGGATTTCCTACAATTTGCTTTAGGTCTTCTAACAGTGGTTGAATAGGGGAAGGAAAAGAAAGTATAAATTACATTCATTTTGCTAATAGAAAAGTTTGCTGCACAATGAGGCCTGAAAGAGCTCTCTAGTTCTGCTTTCTAGCAGAAGGAGTCATTTACCCATGTTATCCTGAATCCTCAGTACCTTGAATAATTCAGCTCATTCTATTTTCTTTATCTACTTGGTACAGGAAGTGGTAAGCATTTGAGGATGAGGTATATGTATGTGAAATTTTAAAATTAGGCAATCAATATCAGACAGATTTTCTAAGACTTCATCTTTTTGGCCTTGAAGAGTTTCACTGTTTCTATAAGACTTCTAAGATGTACAAAAATTAAAGGGACAGAAAGATATTCCATTTTTAATTCCAGTCATTTTGGCTTAACTTTTTTTTTTTTTTTACATCTTTATTGGAGTATAATTGCTTTACAATGGTGTGTTAGTTTCTGCTGTATAACGAAGTGAATCAGTTATACATATACATATGTTCCCATATCTCTTCCCTCTTGCATCTCCCTCCCTCCCACCCTCCCTATCCCACCCCTCCAGGCGATCACAAAGCACAGAGCTGATCTCCCTGTGCCATGCGGCTGCTTCCCACTAGCTATCTATTTTACGTTTGGTAGTGTATATATGTCCATGCCTCTCTCTCACTTTGTCACAGCTTACCCTTCCCCCTCCTCATATTCTCAAGTCCATGCTCTAGTAGGTCTGTGTCTTTATTCCTGTCTTACCCCTAGGTTCTTCATGACATTTTTTTTTCTTAAATTCCATATATGTGTTAGCATACGGTATTTGTCCTAACATTCGTTAACTGCCCCTTCCACTTGTGCGGTACGGCTGGATGTGCTTTGTGCATACAGAGTTCCTGGTATATGGACAGAACAGGAAGCTGCACCTGATGCAGCTGGAATGGAAGTCAGGGTTGGAAGAAGGAAAATGCTTGGCAGGAAAAGCTGCTACAGCCCTGAAGGTCAAAACCCAACCTGGTGCTGAAGGTGAATGGAATGCAGGAAAGACAAGTACAGTCAAGAAGGAGGCCAGACCAAGAAATCAAATCTAGCCTCACATATTTACAGCACGTCTCCAGCATGCCCTTCACCATCCAAGGCCTATGAAAAGTATGTAACATGCCATTCCTGCAGCTGAGGGGGATAATTGTGGGGGGGGGGAATGTAAGAAATTTTTAATATTAAAAAATAATTAAGAATATTGAGATCCTGTATGATGAATGCTAAATAAAAGGAGCATAAACGTAGGATGAAGGTCAAGTTCAGCAAGAAAGACTTTGGGGAAAACAGAAATTGAGGTAGGCCACGGAAGACAATAAACAGAAGAATGTGTCTAATGCAAGCTGTGTGGGGAAGATCGGAAATCAAGTCTGAAAAGGTCCTAGAGGGCCTCGGGTTCTAGGAAAAGGAGTCAGGGAACAGAACGTGGCTGGAGGTTTTGCAACTGCGGAATGATATGATGAAAGCAGGATTTTAGTAAGATTAATGAAAATCTTGTGGCTAGAATTAGCAAAGAGAGATGTCACATTTTTTGTTTATTATTACTATTTAATTTTTTTGGCTCTCCGTACTCAAGCAGTAACACTCAAGTTCAAGAAGTTACCATGGAGGACTGAGGAGAGCTAGGAGAAGAATGGAAAGGTTCTAAAAGACAGGAAAGTTTTTAAGACAGAGGACTTCTTCTAACTAGCCTCAAATGCTCTAACTTAACACCTGAGAAAAATAACCTATGTTATTTGTATCTGTGTTATAGAAAGCTAGTGGCTTGCCTCTGTGAAGGCAGAGGAGATGGAGAAAAGGAATCACCATGGTTCACTTTTCTGAACTACCCTGGAAAGGACAGTGAATGTCAGCCCCAGTCCCAGAGCCTGCAGATTAATTTAGCAGAAGTGCACACCATCCTCAGGTGGTCCAGCCCTCGGCCAGACGGGCTGCTTTACGACATGTGAGCTGCTGGAGAATAAATGACAGAAGCTTTGGGACAAAGTATCATGTTTTTCAAGAGAAAACATATACATCTACGTATCTAGTTTTTCAAAACACTGAAATTTTAAGATAAACACATTCTTTCAGAACACAAATAAAATTGGTAATTTACACCCAGATTTGGGGATGCATATAACCTCTTCTGACTAAATGCAGAACCACTCCTGCTACCCTGTCTTTTCAACATTCCTTCTGGCACAGCTAATCTATTATAAATGCTATACAAAAGTAACAACTGATGCCGTGTACTGCATGTATGGCTTGAACTAAATAATTCATATAGAATGAATATTAAAACTACCTCATTAGAAATGGCTAAGATGCACTTTCTGCCATATTCTATGAAAAACTTATACCTCTCTTCTAAACGAAAAGAACACTATAAAGCACTTGATTTATTATATAGATCTGCTATTATAGCTTAGTATCCAGTCTATTATGGTCTGCAATCAGGGTAAAGTAGCTTTACAGTATTTTCTGGTTTTTAAAGAGCACACAGCACACAAAGGGTCACTGACACTATCTTCTGACAGTATTTTTGCCACAAGTCACTGTACTGCAGCACTTACAGATGCAGTCACAGATGGTCAGGACCAAATTAGTGCTCCCAAGTACTAATATGTCAAAGGAAAATAATACTTGCTGAAAATGGAACCCAGAATTTTGCAAGTAAAACGTAGATTATCTAACATAAAAATGAGTCCTGAAAAGTCTCAAAACACTGATAAATGTCTAACTTTTAAAACAAAGGCAATTTAACTATATAAAGTGGTCTTTTCTTTCTGAGTTGAATTTATGAACTGACAATGATAGAGCATTTAAAAAATTTTCTTCCTCTCCCAACAAAACCTGTAATGTATTTTCTTTGCTTTAACAATCTCACCTTCAGGATGATCTAGTACTTTACGAGAAGGAAGACAATATTATATGGGGAAGCAGATGGAGTTATCGAGAGAGAGAGAGAGAGAGCGCGCTCTTTTCAAGTGCTCATTCGGCCAATAACCAGCTCTGTGCTTCTGGTGTGGGTGTCTGGCCTCAGCATCCCCATCTGTACCACACCTATCACCTAGGGTGTGATAACATCTAACTCACGGCACCGTTATTAGGGGGCCAGCACAGTGCTGGCGCATAACAGATATCTGGTAACAAATACATGTTAACCTTTTCTCCCCATGCCTCCCCCACCCCGGCCCCAGAATTCTTTGGAATAACAGCACTTCCAATTCTAACCATTGGAGAGCACTAGACTACTCTCCTCACCTTCATAATGACATGGTCCTAAGTCACAAAATGTTGAGAAACTGTAGGCCTACCTTTTTTTTTTTTTTTTTTTTGCGGTACGCGGGCCTCTCACTGCTGTGACCTCTCCCGTTGTGGAGCACAGGCTCTGGACGCGCAGGCTCAGCGGCCATGGCTCACGGGCCCAGCCGCTCCGCGGCATGTGGGATCTTCCCGGACCGGGGCACGAACCCGTGTTGTTCCCTGCATCGGCAGGCGGACTCTCAACCACTGCGCCACCAGGGAAGCCCAGGCCTACCATTTTTATGGTTACTTTTCAGTACAGATCTTTGCATAATGAAACCCCTCAATATATATTGGTTCAGTGAATGAAACATAAACATGGAGTACCCTTTTTTCCCCTTAAAGTGTTTGGTGTGGGGAATTCAGGGAGGTTGGCAGTTGCAGGGAGCAGGGAAATACTACATTTTGCCTTGGAAAATGAACATGGCGCCTTGTATTTTATCCCAATTTAGCTTAAAAAACAAATGAGGGAAGCAAGGTAATTTAGGTGCTTAACATGGAATTAAAAATTGCTACCAAAAAGGAAACTGTAAAAGGTTGCTGGGGGGAAAAAAACCAAAACACCGAGAAGAGTTTTGGTTCCTAGACCTGTTGCAACTATCTCTAAATTTCTGCTCTTTTTCAAAGAAATCAAAACTAGAAAGCTTTTACACACACACACACACACACACACACACACACACACAGTGCCAGAGAACTGTTTCAGAGTCTGTAGAAACTGAAATGCACTAAACTTCAACACCGAAAACCATAAATGATTGCTTCATTCAAAACAAGAACAGCATGACAGAGAGTAAAAGTAAACATGCTCTCTGAAGCAAAACAGAGTTATCTGAAACTATTAAAACAGAGTGTGCAAATTACCTAGAACTTTCTCTTGATTCTGACACAAGCTAAAAAAGGACAGCGTCAAATTGGACATTTCCTACACTGAACACTAATGTTGGCTTTGATCCAGAACACGGCACCAGCATATCAATTTCCAAATGCTGTCAGGCCATCCTTTTTTTAAGTAACAAATCCTGACTGCCCCATGACCTTGAAAAGCCCGCCTGAAGAACAGAATGAAAAGGAAAATGATATCTATTTTACTCACTTCAGCTCTTAAGAAATCTGGGGATATAATATAAATGTATCGTTAGTAAAAAAAAATACACTTGAGCTGATAGGCAAGGGAATGTTAATGTAGCCTGCCAGCACAGTTGATGTTTCTAAACTTAGATATTTCGTTCAAGGGTCACTTGTGACAGTGGTCACGTCTCTGAAGAGCGATCTGATGGAAAAGGATAAACAGGGCTCCCACACTGGCTTCCTACTGGTTTGCTTCTGAATAAGACTGTCCTTAGACACTGCAGATAACCAATCATTCCAAAGACAGAGTAGTATGGCTCTAAAAATTTACAATCTTAAAATTTAAGAAAATCAGAGAGGAATTATCTTTATGAGAAAGAAGGGAACCAAAGAGAGTCATGTGCTGTAAGTTACTTTAGTATCAGTTTTACAATATTACCATATTTCAAATGAAGGTAATATGCCTCACTCTCAAGATAGCTTGAATTTACTGCATTTTCCAGAAGATGCAAGTAAGGGGGCTGTGAATGAAGACTGGGGCTAAAAGTGCTTCTTATTTACATGACCTAATCAGGAAGGAGTTTCCACTCTTGGTTGTTTTGAGAAAACCTGCATAATAGGAGAGGTGCTAATGGAAAGGAAAAATACCATTCTGATTCTTTAAAAGAACAGAACACTAGATTCTAGAAATGAAAGGCAGTAAGGCTAATGCTGATCTGAA
The DNA here is from genome assembly GCF_963455315.2 of Globicephala melas. Lineage (NCBI taxonomy): Eukaryota > Metazoa > Chordata > Mammalia > Artiodactyla > Delphinidae > Globicephala > Globicephala melas. The sequence continues at coordinate 70,829,106 of NC_083320.1, read as the reverse complement.
GTGAAATTTCCAGAATGGATTGGTGAAATAGAAGGTTAGCAAGACTGGTGAAAAGAACAGGCACCCGTGAAGTCCTTCAGGGCAAGTCATGCACATTAACGTTTGCCCTTTTTCCTTTGGGGGTTGGTGAGGAAGTCAGGTTGCTCGGAAATGCTACGTAGTATATTTTGATTTCAGCTGAATAAAAATCATTATTTGCTCATGGATTAGACGAGGATATCTGGGAAGGGGAAATGTGGTTTGGATGAGTGGATAACTAGCTAAACAAGTGACTGAGTTAGTCAGATGGTCAGGGTCACAGCCAGCACGAAGGAAGCATCTAGGGATGTGCCGCAAGGCCCTGTTCTTGGCCAGCACTTTTTCAACACTTAAAAATGCCATAAATCAGGTCACTGATAGCTCACTTATTAAATACATAAATGTCCCAAAGCTAGGGGGGATGGTGAATGTAAGATTCAGAATTAATACTTGAAATTATTTCAACAGGCCAGCATGAATTCTTGGCCAAAGCCAACACTATAATATTTAATAGGGAAAAGTCTTACATATAAGTTACAAGGGCGGAAAAATCGACTGTATAAATTTAGGGAAAGCCTTGGTTTATTCTCATGAAAATACCTGGATTTTTTGATTAGGAACAAATTCAAGCTCTCTGAATGATTTAGGTTTGTACTGAGGAAAATATATGATCCTGACTATAGAAAGAAATTATGCTTTTGGGCCCCCGGCTCACCATTCCCTGATACCCACTGCTATGGCTTGAACTGTGCTCCCCTGCCGCAGCAAAGACATGTCCAAGTCCTAAGCTCCAGTACCCGTGCATGTGATCTGATTTGGAAATAGGGTCTTTGCAGATATAATCAAATTAAGATAAGGTCATTAGGGTAGGCCTACATCCAATGTGACAGTTGTCCTTATAAGAGGAAAATCTGGACACAGAGATACAGGGCAAACGCCATGTGAACACTGAGACAGAGTCCGGGGAGGGGTGGGGGAGAGAGATGCAGCTGTAAGTCAGAACACTCAGAACTGCTGGCAAACCACCACAAGCTGGAAGAGGTTGGGAAGGATCCTCCCTACAACTTTCACAGGGAACATGGCTGTGTTGACACCTTAATTTGGATTTCTAGCCCTGAGAACTGTGAAATTTTGTCATCTTAAGCTACCCAGTTTGTGGTACTCTGTAACAGCAGCCCTAGGCAACTCATAGGGCTCCAGCTTGCCTGTAGATCCTATATAAGTCCCTGCATCTGCCCTGATCCATCTTTATTTTCTGACCTGTAAGATGTTACTTCACCTGGGAAACTCAGTGTCATTCTGCAAGCCTCAGTTTAGTGCTCCTCTCCAGCAGGAGCAAGGCTTCTCTGACCTTCCCTGACCAAGCCAAGGGCTCCCTCTGCACTTGCCCATGGCGGTGTGTCAACACCGCCTCTCTGTGCACCCTCAGCGCGCGGCTGCATCACCTCCCTGTCTGCGGCCCCATTAGATATGCGTCCTTGGACTGCTTCCTCTTTGTCAGGCCCCAGCATAGCGCCTGACAAATGATAAACAGTCAAAATTCAGGAGAAAGGAGGGGAGGAATAGATGAATAACAACAGCCTGCTTTCATCGAGTGCTTTCTACATTAAACGCGTTTGTTCTAAACATCTCCTTTGACCTAGTCTGAGCTCTTCTGAAGAGTGAGAATGGTAGACAAAGGTCTAGAAATCATACCCTCCAAGGAAGGAATGGCTGACAGCCTTGCAGATGCTCATCTGGAAAAGAAAAAACTATAAAGAAATCCTGTCTAAGAACTATCGTAGAGAGCTGGCCACCACTAGCAGTGTTCAAGCAGGGCTGGGAGGCGACCTGGGTCAGGGATACGGCTGCATAGGAGGTGTTCACAAAAACCAACTCAGGAAGAGATGATCGCCAGGCGGTGAACAGAAAAACAAGTGCAGTGAATTTTTCAAAGAGTTAACTTTAATCTAAAATTATGTACTTCTCACACTTTTGGTATTATATAAGTAGTGGTATTAGATAAATACTGGTATTAAAATAAATAAATAAAACACTTTGGGTATTTAAAAAAATTAATTAATTTTTGGCTGTGTTGGGTCTTTGTTGCTGCGCACGGGCTTCCTCTAGTTGTGGCGAGCGGGGGCTACCCTTTGTTAAGGTGCGCAGGCTTCTCATTGTGGTGGCTTCTCTTATTATGGAGCATGGGCTCTAGGCGTGCGGGCTTCAGTAGTTGTGGCACGCGGGCTCAGTAGTTGTGGCTCACAGGCTCTAGAGAGCAGGCTCAGTAGTTGTGGCACACAGGCTTAGTTGCTCTGCGGCATGTGGGATCTTCCCGGACCTGGGCTCCAACCCATGTCCCCCTGCACTGGCAGGTGGATTCCTAACCACTGATCCACCAAGGAAGCCCCTGGGTATTTTTATGAAATAGTGATGAAAGGTGGTCGTTGTTTTAGTTTGTGTCCTTTCTGACAAAATAAAAATTTAAGAAGATACTAGATCCCTAACCCTAATTACTTTTGTTTAGTGTATTGGTCCTTAAAATCCAAAAATCTGGGGAACCACTAAAATACAGGGAGTTGGTGAGTGGGAGGTTCGTACCCCTGCTTTGAAAAGAAGACTGGCCTGGGTGATCAGTTAGATTAATGTCAATAAGGATAATGGTTACATGCACAGAATCATTAGCGAAAAGAATAAAGGCAAAAACATCTTTCAAAAAACTGGGCTTCCCTGGTGGCGCAGTGGTTGAGAGTCCGCCTGCCGATGCAGGGGACACGGGTTCGTGCCCCGGTCCGGGAAGATCCCACATGCCGCGGAGCGGCTGGGCCCGTGAGCCATGGCCGCTAAGCCTGCGCGTCCGGAGCCTGTGCTCCGCAACGGGAGAGGCCCCAACAGTGAGAGGCCCGCGTACCGCAAAATAAATAAATAAATCGCGGTACTAGCTGAGATCCTAGTGATATTAGAGAATCACTGAAGACATGGTGTTAAAGAAAGTAACCAGAAAGTTTATCACATAACACAGTTTTATATATATAAACACATACATTATGTGTGCACGTGCGCACGCACCCCCCCCCCACAGTCCCACACACACAGAGTTCTTTCTAGGTAAGTGTAAAGCTCTTTATATTTTAAAGTGCAACATCTCTGGCATTAACATGAGATGCAAATAAAAGGCAACCAGATGGAGATGAAATCCCTCTTCCCAGACCCCATCCCAGGCACCACTGGGTGTGGGTGGGATGGGAAGGACAGGTGGGCTTTTTCTGAGCTGAGAGTGAAAATAGGGAATACGAGAGAATACGGGAGAGGTGAGGGATATGACATGATTATCTCTCCTGAGCTTATTTGCCAAGTACGTATTACATATAATCTATATTATGATCCTAATAATCTACACTCCCACTCCCTTGTAAGGAACATGGTATCTGTTTTAGCACATAGGTAAAATAAAGACAAAGTCCTAAGTAAATATTAAGTACCCTTTCCCACTACTTAACTGTTCAAAGCTCAGCTTGTCAAAATATTTGTTTTTCTTTTACCTGGGTGGCCCCCACCAGGCCAGAGCCAGTTCCAAACTGTATCCAGAGGAAGGTGATAATTGCCCCCTTGACACCCAGGCCTACACTGGGCTCACTAATTGCTCCAAGCCCCTGCTTGTTTCCTCTTACAAACAGCCGAAATCAGAAAGAAGCAGGGAATGGCTTGAAGCTGCAGCTCACTTTCTAGAACTGACTCCAGGCCCTTCCCAAACCATGCACCTCATTTACAAAGGCAATGGGGACGGAAGGCAGGGCAAGTGAAACAGGGGATGACTGGTGGACAGGAATAAGCACTTTTAGGTCCAGTAAATGAAAAATTAAATTTCCTTCTAGTGCCTGGACATGAAACACAAGAAATAATCAGAAGAATTAGAAGCTGCAATGGAAATTCAGGAGACAGTAACAAACCAGTATTTTTAAAACGGACAACAAAACCATGCAACTCGAGCATGAACCCTGAATGGTGAACCTTAAAGAAAACAGAGATAGAAAGTACATTCATTTTAAACAGATGAAAACTGGAGGGGTAAAGCACCTATTCCAGTACCATGTGTAATGAGATGCCCACATTTGTAAATCCATGTTGGCAATGATGATTACTGTGTGGGCTCACTTCTAAAAATATTTTCATCCTGTTCAATGAGGAATCCTCCATTACTACTCACAGAGCACTCATCTACAGTACCTAAAGATTTCCATTTCTCTGACACAACATTACGCAAGGAGATTTTGTAGAAAAGGAGAAGAAGATGTAGTAATGTACTTCAGGTCCGCAACAAAATATTTCTGAGTAAACAATCAGCTAATGAATGGAGAATTTGTATTTCTAACGAGTGTACGATGAACATGTAGACAGTTAAGATAAGAACCAGGAGAGAAGCTATGACAAGTGCTTGATTTCCAGGATAAACATTTAAAGAATTGTCACATTTGATATTTTCTAAGGGCTTTCACACATATATCTCATCCAAGCCTCATGACAACCCGGCAAAGGAGACCAGTCTTGTACTACAGAGGTAGGAAACTGAGATTGACGGGGAAAGCGACTCATCTTTCCAGGACAAGCCAATATAAAGGAATCAGAAAAGGAAACCAGGCTCTTTGGTAGATGCTTAGTTAAAATGAATCTGAGTCAGGCTCCTCCTGCAGCTAAACAGCCACTTCAGTGAAAATGTGTATTAAGGAAATTTGTTGGCTAAAGCAGGAAGAGATCATTACTAAAGAAAGCCAAGATTGGACCTGAGCCATGAAGAGTGTGTTGGGCCAAGGAAATAATGCAGCACAATCTTCTTTTAGGGAAATGAAGCACAAACATTTAAATCCAAAATTCATCTTTTTAGTCACCCTTTCAGGCTAAGTTTAAATCCAAAATTCATCTTTTTAGTCACCCTTCCAGGCTAAGTTTAAAGCACAAATTAAAAATTTATACTAATAAAAGTAGAGATTTGAGACGATTGCGGGGGGTGTGGTGGGAAACAACCCCAAATTATAGTCTTTTAGCCAAATGAAAAAGCTATAATGTATATTGAAGACTTTATCCTGAAATGGGGAAAACAAAAAGATATTTATCTCAGAAAGAAAGGGCCAGATCCCTTCAGCTAATCAGATAACAAAAAGCAAAGTAACGAGGACTAAATTCTATCCCAAGCCGCTGTGCAGAAGAAAGAGGAAGAAATGTCTAGAATGTAAAGCATATGATTTACACACATAAGCTCAGCAAATGGCACGTGACCTATCACCACCTGCAATGGGGATAAGAGAATGTGTGGAACGTTAAAAAATATTTTTTAATGTAGGTATTTTATTATCCAACTAATCAACCAAGTGAAAAAAACCAAGGCCTATAAGGATTTGCAGTACTGTCAAGCTTTTCTCAGAATATAAAGTAGCAGGGAGAGAGCAAGCAGCACAGATGTCTAGCAGCATCCATTCATCAAGTGGCTGAGCCTCTCTTATTGTTACAACCACGTAGCAAACCTGAGACATGACAATTACAGGACAGCAGCCTCCTAGGGAACTATTCCACTTGTGTGTGAAAAATGGTCATGTGCCAGAGACAACAGTGACGATCAATTTCTTGACACAAACCAGTTCTACACTTAGCAAATGAAAAGAAGGAAAGCAGAAGAGTGTGTGCGTTCAGGGCTCTTTTTCATTTGTTCTCCTCAAGTGCAGAAGCCACAGGATGGATTTTTGTAAACTCTTGGCTAATTGGACTTGCGGTCCTGATGTAACTGTATCCCAGGTAGCCAGGCCAATTAAAAACTTCCCAGTCAAGAAGGATGCTTTCCCCCAGGATCTTCATTATGTACTCGGACAGCTGTGTGTGATGTTAACTGCTCTTGGTGTCCTTTCATTTCGAGGGCACATGTATGGGCTGACTCATCCTGCCAGGTACTCCATGCCAGGTTAAATGATTTATTTCTTAAGGTCTTCATGCTGGCAAAGAGGACCGGATAGTCATGCAAAATATAATTTGGAATGGTCACCCAGTCTGATACACTTCTGCAGAGACTACAAATCAACTCAAACCTCTATCTAAAGCAGGTAAGGATACACTGTCCTTTCTCATACTCTCCTGTTACTTTACACTGAGCAGCTCATGTCAGAGTGTGAAATTTAGTTGTTTTTCCTTTTCTAATAGAGATAACACACACTCTCTGTCACACTGGCAAAGATAACAACAACAAAAAAGAAAATCCCCAGGTTGGAGAGAAAAATGGCAAAAGAGGCATGTACCTCTGCTAAGAGCAAACTGGTCATATTGGGTTGGCCAAAAGTTCGTTCGGGTTTTCCTGTAGGATGTTACGGAAAAACCCAAATGAACCTTTTGGCCAAACCCAATACTTGGAGGGCAACGTGGAGCAAAAGCTGAAAACCATTTCTCCTAAGGAAACTACTAAGATTGTGCACAAAGATTCTGCGGCAGAGATGACACAGAATGATTGTAAGTAATCTACATACTCAGTAAACTGCAGAACAGCCATGGGATGAAAAAGACATGTAACCAATGATACTGCATGTCCTTGTTACAGAGACAGCCCATGCCTGTGGGACAGAGCGAACAAGAGATCCAGTATTTTGTGAGATACAGACTATGAAGAAATCATAGACACATCCCCCCATCTTTTCTCTTGAAATACCTAGACCAGCACTGTCCAACAGAAATATGTGGAATGCAAACCACAAATGTGACCCATCTACGTAACCTTAAATTTGTAGTAACCACATTAAAAAGTAAAAAGAAACAGGAAATTAATTTTAATATTTTCTTTAACCCTACATATCCAAAATATCATCAATTCAGCATATAATCAATATAAAAATGGTGAGATGTTTAATATTTTTTTCTCCTAAGTATCTGAAATCCCATGTGTACTTTACACTCCAGCCACCTCAATTTGGACTAGGCATGTTTCAAGCACTCAAGATTCACATGTCGCTGCTGGTCTTCGTGTTGTCTGTGCAGACCTAGATGCTCACGGGCTGCTGTGTCTCCTGCAGTTTAAGAGTTCCCTTGCCATGGGAGATGGTAGCCTGGCACCGTTTAAATCATGGCTACAGCAGTTGGCAACTACTATTTTAGATTGCTTATGGTAGCTGCTTTATTCATTAATTTTTTTTAGAGTATTGAATTTGTTACAATATTGCTTCCGTTTTATGTTTTGTTTTTTTTGGCCATGAGGCATGGGGATTTTAGCTCCCCTACCAGGGATTGAACCCACACCCCCCGCATTGGAAGGCAAAGGCTTAACCACTGGACCACCAGGGAAGTCCCCGTAGTTGCTTTAGAGTGTGCACAAATTAGGGCAATCATACAACTTTTGCACTTCTAATGTTATTTTTCTAACCTTGGCTGTAAGGGAGATAATATGCCTTCACCTTTTGGGGCTAATCTTTGAGAATATATGAACAGCAAGGTATACTTGAAAAGTCCTGACAGCACTGTCTTTTTGACTTACTTGGTAAGATTTTACAGTTACTCTCACCATATAAATTAAGTCCTGTGGCACATACACAGCAGAACATTCTACAATTCTTCCCTCATCATGCCCAACTCCTGGGGCTTTGAATGAGCTCTAGTCACGTCCTTTGGGTGGAATGAATAACATACGACAGGATCGCATGTCAGAATGGTACATTTGTTTGATGAGTCTCATTTTAAGAAAAAAGGGGGCGGGTAACCACATATTTACTCACAGTCTAGAAACAAGGAACCGACTAAATCTGACATCAGTCGGTCTTACTTATCTCAGGTATCACATTTTAACCATTTACTACCACGAGGTTAGGGGAGCAACCAGGGCAACCACCAGCCTTGAAGACACCTTTCTCGCAAATTGAAAAAAGGTACCCTCTGTGGGAGGAGGAAATTCCTCAGGTACAGAACTTGGTGACTGACTTTGAGATGGATTTCAGTCCCATACCCACACTAACTAGGCATTTCTTATGTAGATGCCAATATCCCCAATTGTACGGGAGTCCTGGGAACAATTTCCCAGCCGGCACACAATAGCAGACATGAATAGCAAGCTCTGGAGAGAGCAATGAGCTCAATGCATCAGTACCCAAAACTCCATCCTTTTTAAATACTGCAAAATGGTGACAGCCCTCCTTACAGAGAGGTGAGGCAGAAAATATGGAGAAATCCAAATTTTCAAAAACTGAAACTGTTATATACATGTAACTTAGAAATTAAAGTTTCCAAGGTTAAGGCAGTTCTTAATATGAAGAAATACACGGTAAATTTAATAAAATGTTTTCTATAAATCTTTATAAGGTACATAATAAATAATGCTGAGAGAATCCACCTAATGATATAACTGGAACTTATTAATCACACACTTTTTCCTTTCTCCTTTGCTACAATAACATGACTGTAACAATATCGAATACTCAATTTAATTTTATAAATGTGCTACAAAAAAACATTCCAGTACATTCTATTTTCCATCTAAACAGGATCTAAATGAAAATGTGTAATAACTTCAAACTAAATTCATTCATTGCCCCAACCAAACCTGATATTCCTTCTACTTTGGGAAAGCAGTTAATACATCTTATATATCCATCCATCCATCCACCCACCTATCCATCCATCCACCCATCCATCTTTTTTCTCTCATATATATTATAATCTTGCTTAGGATAGGAACCATGCCTTATTATTATTATTATTTTTGGAACCATGCCTTACTCATTCATATGTCCTATACTATCTACCCCGAGTGCCTTTCATATAGTAGGTGCTCAATACGCAGTGCTTGAACTAATTTAACATGAATTAACTGTGAAAAGAAAAGAAAAAAGAGAAGAAGAGGTAGTGGCCACAAGGCACAGACAATAGGGCAAGCACAAAAGAATATCCAATAACCACTCTATACTTAGAAAAGGGAAGGCAAGGGAAAGAACCAAAGAAACCATATTTGTTCCACACCCTATTTGTGCCAAGCCCTGGGGGAGGAACTTTCATATGTTATCTCACTTAATTCCCTGACTTTATGACTGAGAACACTGAGGCCAGAAAGGAGAGTAACTCGCCCAGGATCACCCAGCTATAACATAGGAAGCCAGGAGTGAACTAGGCCTGCCTGTGCCCTCAGCGCAAGGGGAGGACTTGTTAAAGAAAAGGCTAAGATGCCAGCTGTGCAGACTCTGGAGGAAAATTCTGTGCTACGTTATCCAAGTGGGTAGTTATCTTTCCTTTTTCCTCTACTGATTACACATCTCACTGTAGTCTACTGAAATAAGTTTACTTTCGTTATGAATAACATTACAATCTGAGCATAAATTCTAAATTGATGACCAAGTTACTTTAATCATATTCAACATAAAATTCCAGGAAAACAAATTATTTTAAGCCTTTGAAGTTTATGGTAACAATGATTTTGTTACCCATTGTTTTTCCTGCGTTTCTGGTGTAGTTGGAAACAAACAGATGTCAAAGCTATGTTGATGCTCTAAAATTACTTGTGGTGATTTAGAAGTTCTGGGAACAGTATCTGTAAATTCATTTTCCCCACAGTGCCAGGAACTGAAACACAAGGGTGTTTTATTACATACTGTGGACTGTCCTAAAATAAGGTTCTTAGTAAAGTGCCCCAAACAGCAAAATGAATATATATATATATATATATATATATATATATATATATATATATATATAATGCCGGGTGTATGCACACATCTTTTTTTTTTTTAACATCTTTATTGGAGTATAATTGTTTTACAATGAATGTACTGTTAGTTTCTGCTGTATAACAAAGTGAATCAGCTATATGTTTACATATATCCCCATATCCCCTCCCTCTGGCATCTCCCTCCCACCCTCCCTATCCCACCCCTCTGGGTGGTCACAAATATGCACATGTCTTTATACATATGTGTGTGTCTGTGTGTGATGCAATTTACAAAATGTATGTGTGTGTGTGTGTGTGAAATAGCCTTTGTAACTAAAGTAAACTGTAATAAGGTATAGTTTGTAAATGTTAGATTAGTTCTTAGTTTGTAGGTATTTTCTTATGACACATGAATATATTTAAAGGTATTTATCTTATCCTTGGATTGGTGATGTTTGGACCATCATTAGTGCTCATCTAATGTTCACAACACTATTCAGGGTGCCCCATAACCCCACGTCCCGTCCTTCAGAAGAGTCATGTTTCAATCGATCATTCTCTCCCTCGTTCTCTCGCCCACGTAAATTTGGTCCTCTGTTGTTCAGACCTTAATGAACCAGTTTAGGTTAACTACATAGACATATTTTAAGCATCAACCAATAAACTGTGGAGAGGGGTTCTTCAGCAGAGGGATTAACTTTTGATTCTTAGTTTCTTCTCTAAACTTTTGTATACTTTTTCATTTCTTTATGATCAAATACTATTTTTAAGAAAATACTAAAAAAGGCCATTTCCTTTGCTGTGATTTATTAATGGACCAACACTATTTAAAGCATGTCAGCCAAAATAGTAAAATAGCCACATGAAGTAATCATCTGAAACGAGCTCCAATTCTGCTGAATCCCACTGACAGCTTTAAACACGGACATCTTTGGGCTATGTTGCTATAGTGGATGTGAGACTCTGGAAGACGCTGGAAGGAAGAATTTCTCAAAACATAGTCCGCTGAGGCCCAACACTGACTTCTGGTTTCCCAAGGAGTAATCTAGTAAGAGCAAAAACACACCAACTGACCTCAGGGTACATAAGGGAAAAGGAAGAAAGAAAGCTCTCTACGGAAACAAGGATAGAAATTATAGGAGGCTTGAGAGTGTGAGGAGTGAACAGCTCTTGGAAAAGATCTGAAGCAGGTGAAAAATCAACAGTGAAAAATGGAGACAGCCAGAATTTTCTGATCCAAGTTACAAAAGTAGGCTGTTACCACCATTCAGAAAACAAAGCAAAACACTTCTAAGTCAGAGCTAAAGAAATTAGTAGTACATGTCCATCCCTTAATGAAACTGTGAAATTTCCAATTTAATGTTTTAGAAAACTAGGATATTCACAGGTATGTCCGAAAATACATACATTTTTAAAAACTTGCTATTTTACAACATACGAGTGTTAGAGGAGTGATTAAATACCCAACTACCCAACTATTATCACAGAGAGTGTCACACCCTGAATGATGATCCTTAATCCAACGATCAGGAACATTTTCATAGTCTACTCTCATTTTTGTCATTTTTATCCTTCTGTGAAATCTTCAGCCTTTTTTTGGTTATAAAACTGGCAGGTGCGCTTATAAAATTGGAAACATTGTTAATTGTCTTAGAAGAGTTTTAAAAGATGAATGTATGTGAGTGGCTGGATAGACAATTAAAATTTTTTAACAATATTGATATCATATTGAATATATAACTATTAAATCTTTTTCACTTAATATATTCTGTGAGTTTTGTGCATGTCATTAAATATTCTTCAAAAACAAGATCTGGAGGGAGACGCAAGAGGGAGGAGAAATGGGGATATATGTATATGTATAGCTGATTCACTTTGTTATACAGCAGAAACTAACACACCATTGTAAAGCAATTATACTCCAATAAAGATGTTTAAAAAACAAACAAACAAACAAACAAAAACAAGGTCTACAGTGATTATAACATGTTTTAATGGATACACTATAAATTCATTAATTACTTTGGAACATTCAAGTTGTTTCCAATTTTTTAATATTACAAATGGCACTGTGATAAATACCCTCTTACTGATATCTTCAGTGCCATAAATTACCTTCTCTCTGCCCAGCAGGGAGCCCTGAGGCCCAGTGCTCTGACACTGAAGCTGATAACTTGGTACCACTGTCAAGAAGAGAAAGTCTCCCTCTTGACACCCCCAAAGTGTCAGGCGAACCCCATGTTTACTATGAGGTGCGGAGTGTTAAGGGTGGAGAAAGAAACCAGGAAAAAACCCCACAAACCATAAATCTAGTGACACTGCCACAAGAAGAGACATATTAGTTAGATGTACGTGGGAACATTTTCCCTGTTCTAAGGGATGCCTAGAAAAGGGTATCGCTAAATGCAGAGGGGATAGGAAAGCTGAGCTATACCGCCATCTGTTTTCTGTTTTAAATTAAACCAGCAAGATACATTAAAATGTCCAAATAATTTTATCTCCCGTCTTAATTTCCCTTCCATTCCAAATCTCACAATAAGTATTTCAGAGGATAGATGAATTTGAGCAAGACCTGAAGCTGAACTTTTACCTCCAATATAGTTATACGTTTTCCAACATTTACAACTAAATTAAAATACTTAATATGGTCTACTAATAATATTGAGAAAACTCAATAAAAAACTTATTCTCCAAAAGAAAAGCTCAGTAAACCTGGTGAGACTGCCCTTAAATCATTTGTTTTATCTAGCAATAATAAATAAGTTTCACTTCACAATCCTAATGTTTGATCTTGAACCTGATAAAACTGCCTCTGAAATCAAGTGACACTAACAAATTATTCAAAGGGCTAATTAAGACATCCTGAGTTCTGAGCAGCTGTTTTATTACTGTCATTTACAGAAATTTGTCTTAAACATCTGACCACTTCTCCTCGAAGAAAATGACTTCTACTAATGCTTGGCATAGTATCATGAAACACTGGGAGGCAAAATCTTCTTCTGAAAGTGGTTAAAAGGTACAAACTTCCAGTTATGAGGCAAATAAGTCCTGGGGATATAATGTGCAGACAGCATGGTGACTATAGTTAATAATATTGTATATCTGCAAGCTACTGAGAGTAGATCATCAAAGTTCTGTCCTAAGAAAAAAATTATAACTATGTGTGGTGATTAATGTTTTTACTGTGGTAATCATTTTGCAATGTACACATATATAAAATCGTTATATTGTACACTTAAAAGTAATACAATTTTATATGCAATTTGTATCTCAATTTTTAAAAGTCCTCTGAGAGCTGTGTTCCTATATATGTTTTAAACGTCTAAATAGACATCCCTTATAGTTACTGAAAGTTACAAAATGTGTAATGTAAAGTAAGAAAACCCAACCAAAAAGGTTTCTTTTAAACCCATAACATTCATTTTTTAATAGCTCCAGCTGCCTATTTACTTCAATGCTCACACAATAAAGTTTCCTCTTAAGATTGTTAAATCAGCATTAGAGCAGGAATAGAGCATATTCTTAGGGGTCAGACACTCCTTCCACCCTGAAGCATCCGTATCATCTGCTCGTATCAGAGTCCTTCAGGGGCACATATCAAGTTATTGGTGCAGAAGAAAAAATTTTTTAAGGAAAAATTTTATATTGTTATCACCCTATTACAATCCAAACTGGGGATCTTCAAGTGATATATGAAAAAATGATTATTTCCTAAGAACTGGAATAAGGGACCTAAGAAGCCATCATGGCACAAAACACACCTCATGGAAACTTACTGACCAAACCAAACTATGATCCCCGGTGACTTTCCCATTATACACCACGTCAGGAAGAAGGCTATTACTGCCTGGGTTAAAAATGCTCACTTCAGTCAAGTGCTATATGCAAGGAGGGACACAGCACAGTTCTTACAGGGTTAGGAATTTCTCTCTTTTTTTTTTTTGCGATACGCGGGCCTCTCACTGTTGTGGCCTCTCCCGTTGTGGAGCACAGGCTCCGGACGCGCAGGCCCAGCGGCCATGGCTCACGGGCCCAGCCGCTCCGCGGCATGCGGGATCTTCCCGGACCGGGGCACGAACCTGTGTCCCCCGCATCGGCAGGCGGACTCTCAACCACTGAGCCACCAGGGAAGCCCAGGAATTTCTCTTTTTGTGGAAATGCTCTTTGAATGTCATCCATTAAAAAAAAAAAGTAAAATCCACATTAAAATAACAATCTGACTTTAGTTAGCATTAGGCCACATTTTACTGGCTTATTATAGCCAAATCCTAGCAGTGGCTCTGTCCTAGGTCTGAGTATGGAAATAGAACAAGTTCAGTGGGGCCTCCTGTTTCATTAGGAAGCCTATCGGATTACTGGTTCTAATTAAGGGTTGTGTTACTGGCTACCACACAGTTATTAATGTGCATTATTGTCATTATAGGAAGTTCTGACCTCTGCTGTGTGTCACCTGGAGTAAAATTTAATTACCAACCAGAGAATATATGAGTAAGGATGATATAAAATGGCTTCTTGTGAGGCAGCTGTGATTGCAAAATACTATCTTATGGTTTTTGCTTTGACATTAGAAAAATAATAACTCAACCCCTTTCTAAAGCCTAAAAATAATTCATCCGGAAGGTGAGACCACGGTGTATCTATACTAATTTTCCCGTGTGCTATTAATTCAGCGAATTCTTTTTTTTTCTTTTTTTTCAGCAAATTCTTTATATATTTTTCAATGTACAAGAACATGAGCTAAAGAAACTGGATTTACTGACTGAAATTAGATGGACATTTAAAACAATATTATAGGACTTGCTGATGTATGTTTTAAAACTACATATCTATTTCCTGTCCTATGCTTTGTTGGCCAAATGCTTTGAACAACTTGGAATTAAGGAACCAGTTATTACCATTTAAATGCACATTGTCTTTTTTTTTAACCTGAAAATTATATTTTCAAAAAGTCAATGAAATCAGTGAAACTGAACTATTTCTGATATTTTCATTACTAATGATCTCACAGTCCTCACAACAGGCAATAAAGTAGGTAAAATGGGGAACTTGTAAGCAGCAATACTGCGTGGAGCAGCGGGTATTACTAAAAAGATAACAGTTTGCTCCTCTAGAAATTGTAACTTAAGATCACACACTTACCTTTCTGAGATAATTTCAATGAATCCTTACTCAAAGGCAGAACAGGGGCAGATAGGCTTTCGTATTCCTTTCCATATCTAAGATGCTTTGCCTGACTTGAGGAGCACTTTAATTTATGACTCTTAACAATACATGGAAACACTGATGGGTACTAGGAAGATGCAACACAATCTATTCAAAAGGAAGAGATCAGATTGCAATGGCGAAACGTTTCACAGCTATGACATTTCACAACTATTTACTGAGTGCCTACTGTGTGTTAGCATTCAGCCCAGCTGCTAGACTAGAGAGGTATAATAATAATACAGGTGGGTATGTGTTAGGTGCCGTGGGCTACAGGGGTCTCTGCCTGTTCGGCTTAGCGTCATCTTTGTATCCTATCATTCAGCACCGTGTCTGACACACAGCAGATGCTCAAATAAAACTCATTAAACTGAACCTAGTATGCAGAGATTCCCTTGACTGGGTTAGTGATACATCGTTGATCCTTACCTTACAATATGATGACAATGATCATATGAATAGAAACTTCCATTTGTGAGGGTCCATGGGTTAGATGGTCTATATAACAGCTTTGGTAATATCTCTCTCTCTCTCCTAAAAATAAGCTTAGAATGTTAGTGTTCTACCCCTATTTTACAAAAAGGGAGACTAAGTTTCAGGCAAAGTCATCCAAGTTTACACAGTAATTTCAGAAGAACTGAACTTTCCCTTCAGTTTGTAAAACCCACAGTGCTAAACTGAGGAACCTGTAGGACAGTCAGGTCTTACAGGCTGGTAAACAGAAACATAAGATAGCAAGCAGCTCAGAAAAGAGGGCTACGCCAGAAATGATCAGTTTACAGAGAGCAGGTAAAAATATGGAAGAAGGAGGGAAGAGTGAGTTATAAGCATTTAAAGGCAGGAAGAGTAGCCCATATGGAGAAGCTAGTCCTGTTTTAGGGGACACTGTGGAGATTTCTTAAGGGAGAACTGAAATTGCTCATTCCTGTGGAAAGTTAGGAAACTTGGAGTAGGGGTTAGAAATTCACATTCCATATGACATCATTTCCATTTTAAAGGTGAAGAAACTGAAACTCAAATATTTAGTGCATTCCTAAGGGCTGACTTATAACCAACCCTTGTTAGGAACGGGTAGGACCAGGGCCTGAAATCAGGTCTTCTGTCTTTTACTTATACTTTGAGAACACAGCCCAGGTATATCGTGTCCTTAAAATCCCCTTAGGAAATTAGAGAAGTTCCCCATGGGTGGGCAGAACATAAATAAATCAGTTTGCCAGTGCTTATTCTCATTGGTTAGAGTCTGCTTCAATTGTTAAATATTTTGACTCTCACTCCAGAAGGAGGCGGTGGGTGGTAGGAATAATCTTCCCTCATAATGCCATGTGTAAAACTTTAAGGACGGACATCACTTTAACAGTCCAGGCTATGTCAAATATGGTACCATAATTAGTATCCTAAGCAGATAGTGACTGTTCAGAGTAAAGGACTGTGTTATTAACTTTACCTTGGATCTCTCAGAACCTAGCATGGCAAGCACTCTCAATAGATATTTGCTGAATTACTTGATAAACAAATTTCCCCAAATCTGGGAAGCCTTCTCCAGTCTTCAGAGTCTTCTCAATCATGGACTATCTCCCATGCCTGCCCATTCTGAAAACACATTTAATTAGAGCTGCAGCTTTTGATCTCTTTTGGTGTGGGTCTTTACACTTCTTGTCAGAGATGAGCTACAACATTATTCACCATCAAAATGTAGTCTTTAGGGCTTCCCTCCCTGGTGGCGCAGTGGTTGAGAGTCCACCTGCCGATGCAGGGGACGCAGGTTCGTGCCCCGGTCCGGGAGGATCCCGCATGCCGCGGAGCGGCTGGGCCCGTGAGCCATGGCCGCTGAGCCTGCGCGTCCGGAGCCTGTGCTCCACAACGGGAGAGGCCACAACAGTGAGAGGCCCGCGTACCGCACACACGCACACAAAAGAATGTAGTCCTTAACTCAGATATGCCAGCACGGATGTGATGCTAAAAATATTTAACTGCTGGTATGACACAGGCACTGACCAATCAGAATGGGCAGCAGCCAGGGGGCCCTCCAGGTGCTGAATGCAGCCCTCAGCCACCCTGATCATTCATTCTTTCAGAATAGTGACCCTGCTTTCCTGTCTTCCTAAGATGAAAACTTCGTTGGTCAAAATTATATAAAATGAGAATCAGATCATATCCTTAAAATACAGACAAATCACAGAAAATACCCAAAACTCCTTTATGTCTCTTTCTAAATTTAACCTAAGTTGACCTGTCGTAAAACTGGCTCGAGCTAGCTTCCGTTCCCTGTCCCTTCCTCCTAAAGTTGTATTAACCAACACAGGAATGGGGTTAGGGTGAAAGCAGCCAGCAGGCAAGAGATGTTACACGTTAACTCTCTCCATGATAAATGGTGTGACTGAAACTTCCTTTGTTTTAAGCCATTCTTAAAAGTGAAGACTTCAAGAATAGAGAGTGACAGTCAGTGTATGTGTTTGCACAAGCACACTGTTTAGGACAGATAAATGGCAATGAATAAAGCTAAGTTTTGGAAACAGAACCATGTTCTAATTCTTACCAACTAACTGACTCAAGGAAAATCCCTTAACAGCAAACTGGGGGAAAAGAGGAGAATAAATTTGAGACCATATATATGAAAATAATGTTTTGTAAAATGTAGGTGCTAATCAAATGTGTGTCATTGTTAGGGAAGGGCTAGCCTGTGGAAATGAAACCACAGGGATAAGATATCAAACTAAGCAAACTTATATGTTTAACAGAGGATTAAATGTTTCATTAAAATGAAAAAAAAAAAGTGAAGACTTCAAAGGCAATACAATGCGATGGAAGAACCATGGAACAGAAATTAATGGTCTTGTGTCCAATAATAAAATCCTCTAAACACTACAGAGTTCTGAATAAAATTTCTTAAAGCTACCTTCAAAAAACACCAGAGAACTCTTATTTTTTATTTAGGTCCCTTAATCAATTCAAACTAAATGTAATTATTATGCAGAACTACTTTTTTTTTTTTAAAGCAAACTTTGCAAAATAATGGTTACAAAAGGAAATTCATTGCTTCTTTTTCTGTAAGTACTATGAGAAAGAGATCTTTTCTTATCATCGGTGAAAAAATAAGAGCAAAACCGCTCTCAGAGAATGTCTGTGCTTTAACTTAAATGTAAGAAGTGAACATCAGAGACACGAATGACTTTGAACTAGAGGAATAAAATCACTTTTACTATTAATGCAAAGGTGGGACCATGGATATCTTTTATCTGTCTAAGGCCCAGCAATTAATTGTTTAGAATACTCAAGCAATATTCTATTGCCTCTGTAGCTGTAATAATTCAAATGGTTTAAAAATTCAATGAACAACCCGGCATGGTGCTCACAAGATATTTCAAACACATAACCACCAAAGTGAACACAACCCTGCAAAAATGTAAGATTCTTGAACAATAATTTTCACATAATAGTTATAATGCCATGCTGTGCGCTTCTTTATTTAAACACCATTTTTAAACCTTATTTTTATCCCCATTTTTAGCATCCATGTGCTATCCAGTGATAAAAGAGGATAGTCACAATAATGGACTTCGTGATGCAGGAGACCAATTTAAACTATAGAACTGGAAAATTATTTGGAATAGAATGGTGGTGAACCCAAGACAGCAGAAGGACTAATCTGTTTCCTCACTGGAGGTCATCAAGTTAACTGTTTAAATAACCAACCCTGAATACACCTCAGAGGTCTGTCCACTAATTTTGTACATAGAATACACAATTTTGAGAATAACATTTTTCTTGCTCTTTAACACCATATGAAAGCACTGTCACCTACATTATCACATGAATCATAACATTTCTAAACTAAGGAATTTTGCTGCATTTCATGGCAATGTCTCAAATTAGCCCAACAGGACACCAGCAGAGGTCCTGATATCCCTGATCTTATGTTTGAATAGACTGTTTTATCCTTGACAAAGTGCTTTCATATTCATTACCTTAATCATAAGTTAGAGTTCATCATTGAGAAAGGAGGCTAAAATAAATGGTAACAAATTAGACACCGTCCATTGCGTGGAGAATGGTCAGGGGCAGTATTCCTGAGCTTTGACCATTCTAGAACAGAACAATGGCCTGCACAGTCCTTTTCTCTAATTTTATTACCTTTAGCACATTTTCCTAATTGTGATCCAATTAAAGAATACCATCTATCGCACTGAAAATGTAATATGAAGGGAAATCATTATATAAATCTACCCAAAATCAATACTAGGTACGTTTTTTCTTTAAAATAGGGTGTATATGCATTTGACACTCAAATGTTTCCTACAAGACATTTCAAAAGGTGACTCACTCAAAATATCCTCTTCACCAGAGGAATAAAAAGATTTCTAGTTGATGTTTTTCATTATTTTACTCACAAGAGTAAAAATGACATTTATCCATCTATTTATGCATCCAAACATATAAGATGCTTGTGTGTATATATGTGTATATATATGCATATACATCTATACATATATGTATAATATGGGTACTGGCTGTCCTGTTCTAGATAGGCCTTCAGGAAGTTAATAAAAAGGCATACCTTACAAGATAAAATAAAGGTCAAAATCAACAGCAAGGAACACAGGACAAAGGGAAAATGAGGCAGGAGCAAAATGGCTAACTGAGAGAGGTCAATTGTTTCAAGTGCCCGACTTCTCATCAGTGGTTAAGCCTGAAGAGCTTGTCTAATGACTATCAACCAGCACTGATCAAACACAGCAAATTACCTGGAGATCAAGCACCTGATTGACAAGAAATCTATCATAAGCAGCTCTTCGGCACAAGCATACTTCAATGATAATTGGCCCTAATGATAACTCTGAAATGGTTAAGTGTAACCTGCATCATGATAAGAAAATGTATTTCTTTCCTTGTAACCTGTTGCGTTGAAAATTGACAATTCAGATAAAATATATAAAACTCTATAATCAGAAAATTTAATTAATATCATCTATTTCCTGACTAAACTGGAAGAGAGCCCAGTTATTGATTACTTGGAGATACAAGCTCCCGCCTTATTAATGTGTTTTACGCAGGGATATTAAATACCCCAAAAAATGGAAACAAGCAAGGTTCCAGGTCCCTAGAAAGACAAAGAGTAACCCTTTATTTCTCCCTTTTCTTAGATCACAGAGCTGGAAGGAATCTGTCAAGGGTTTCAAATAGCTTTCATCTCACATGCCAACCCTGAAGAGTTGCTAGTGGTTGTGTCGTGTAGGGAAGGATTCTGAGGACCAGGCAGGCCCATCAGGAAAGAGTGTTCTCATCTCTTTATTAGAAATTCTGCCAGGGAAGAGGAAATGAGGCAGTACATTGCTGCTTACTTGCTTTATTCCTCATCTCAGTTCAATTTGTTGATGTTACCAGTGAGCAACTGGAGACTTAAAGTGCTGGGCTACTTATTTACCATTTCTCTTTAGATTTATTTTAGCCTTATTATAAAAACTATTTGACATGCTACAGGAATACACGTAATAACAATAAAGAGATGTGAAATACAGGATGAGACATAAATATATATATATATCATGGTGAGGATAAAGTTTGTCCCTGTGGCAAATTCTAAAGCCTTCATTTTCACCATGGCCTTTCCCAGCACTGGGTAATCCAGATTAATTGATATTTTAGTTGCTCATCCCAGCGAATGTGAGTATGAATGTGAGTGTGTGTGTGACAAATATGCACCCCAGGAATAGGTCCTGAGTTTGACTATCAAGAAAACAAGGCCTCTAAGAACCAATGCCCATTTATTTTGCTACTGTACTTTGAATTATTGGCAATAATACGTTTCAAAAGGAGATTTTTAATGAATTCATGTATAGTAAAAGTTATTAGTTCTGTCATAGCTATCTGGAAGAAATAAATATTTTTCTCTGATAATAAAAAAACTGAAGTAAAATTTAAAAAAAGAAAAGAAAACAAGGCCTCTGAGATTTGGACACATACCTCAGCTTTCCTTTGTGCCATACAAAGGAGCATTTTATTCATTCATTCAGAAATATTCACTGATATTTGCTTGTAAGAAAAAAACAAAAATAAGCAAATTACACAGTCTGTTAGAGGGTGGTATTATAACAATTAGCACAAGGCAAGGGGGATTGAGATATCAAATGCCAAGGTAAAGTGGAGGCAGATTACAATTTTTAAAAAGGTGGCCAGGGTAGGCTTGTTGAGAAGGTGACATCTGAGCAAAGTCCTGAAGGAGGTGAGTCAGGAGGATCTGGGGAGGAGCAAGGCAGTTATGTGAGGAGGAAAAACCAATGAAGGGCTGGAAGGCAGAAGCAGGCCTGGTACGTTTTAGAAATACCAAGGAGTCCACCATGGCTGGAGGAAAGCAGCAGAGGAGAATAAGGGGAGATAAGGTCAGAAAAATAATGGGGGAGGGAGGCAGGTAATACAGGATCCTGCAGCCATCATAAGACTTGTAAATGACGAGTAAAGTGAAAAAGCCACTTGGGGTCAGCAAGCCAGGATGACCGAGTTCCGTGTCTTTGGAGACAGGGCCGACCTGTACATTTTGTGCACATGTGGACAGCAGCAGGGTACACAGATTTTAGGAACATGCCCAGAGATATTTATCTTTATGGCTCATATCGGTCCATAACGTGAAAAGACATGCTCGGACTGTGACACATCCTGGCAACCGTGCCCGTGTGGCAGCAGTGCTCCTGAGATCGTACTGCTGGGAAGGTTTAGAAAGCAAGAGCAAGACAAGTGGAGAGTGAGGGGTTGCCTGATTTGCTGCAGTCTGAGGTCATTTATGAAGTGTCATCTCGTCATTTCTCTTCCACGTGGTATTAAAATTCTTCCTGGACATTTGTAAGTGGTGGACCCACAGAGGAAACCTTGGTCTGGCAAGTATCAGAGGTCAGAAAACCACTGAATCTATATATAGACAGTCCTCGACTTAACAGTGGTTCGACTTACACTTTTTTTTTTTTTTTTTTTTTTTTGGCGGTTTGCGAGCCTCTCACTGTTGTGGCCTCTCCCGCTGCGGAGCACAGGCTCCGGACGCGCAGGTTCAGCGGCCATGGCTCACGGGCCCAGCCGCTCCGCGGCATGTGGGATCTTCCCGGACCGGGACACGAACCCGTGTCCCCTGCATCGGCAGGCGGACCCTCAACCACTGCGCCACCAGGGAAGCCCTCGACTTACACTTTTTTGACTGGTGCAAAAGGGGTATATGCATTCAGCAGAAACTGTACTTTGAATTATGAGTTTTGATCTTTTCCCAGGCTAGTGATATGTGGTATGATACTCTCTCATGATGCAGGGCAGCAGCTGAAGCTCCAGGTCAGCCACGCGATCACAAGGGTAAACACCTAATACACTTATAACCATTCTGTTTTCCACTTTCAGTGAAGTATTCAATAAATTACATGAGATATTCAGCACTTTATTATAAAACAGGCTTTGTGTTAAATGATTTTGCCCAACTGTAGGCTAATGTAAGGTGTTCTGAGCACATTTAAGGTAAGCTGGGCTCACCTATGATGCTCAGTAGGTTAGGTGTATCAAATGCTTTTGACTCAGGATATTTTCAATTTACAATGGGTTTATCAGGACATAATCCCACACTGCATGTTGAGGAACATCTGTTGTAAGACTGGGGTATAAATGAACCCTATAAAGAAATAAAACCAATCCTGAAAAACTCATAACCAACATATCATTACTGTCTATGCAAGCCCAGTAAAGGCTGGTGCTGTCAGAAGAGACATCCGAAAAGAGAGGAAAGCAGAGGAGAGGGAGAGAGGAAACTAACTGTGGCATGATGACCTACTTCTGAAAGAAGAACGTTCCTTCAAGCTCAAGCCTAGGAATTTATCAGGAACTTGTAGCAGATAGAGAATAAAGCAGCTGCATAGCCCACAGGAGGTTCAGAAGCCAGAATCAAGTATTTTAAACTGTGATTTATTGAGCCGCCAAAACACAGGTGAAATAAACTTCTACAGCTCAAATCCATATCCAGTCAAGTTTCTGAATGTTTCCTGTTTGCAAACATTAAAAAGAGGGACAATTAATTCAAGGCCAAAGTGAATTCTAAGTGAGAATGGGTATAAGAAAAGCAGTTTAAAAAAGCCTTCCTGGGACTTCCCTGGTGGCGCAGTGGTTAAGAATCGCCTGCCAGAAGACCTAAATAGACATTTCTCCAAAGAAGACATACACATGGCAAAGCAGCACATGAAAAGCTGCTCAACATCTCTAATTATTAGAGAAATGCAAATCAAAACTACAATGAGGTACCACCTCACACCAGTTAGAATGGGCATCATCAGAAAATCTACAAACAACAAATGCTGGAGAGGGTGTGGAGAAAAGGGAGCCCGCTTGCGCTGTTGGTGGGAATGTAAATTGATACAGCCACTATGGAGAACAGTATGGAGGTTCCTTAAAAAACTAAAAATAGAATTACCATATGACCCAGCAATCCCACTACTGGGCATATACCCTGAGAAAACCATAATTCAAAAAGACACATGCACCCCAATGTTCACTGCAGCACTATTTACAATAGCCAGGTCGTGGAAGCAACCTAAATACCCATCGACAGATAAATGGATAAAGAAGATGTGGTACATACATACAATGGAATATTACTCAGCCATAAAAAGGAACTAAATTGGGCCATTTCTAGAGACATGGATGGACCTAGAGACTGTCATACAGAGTGAAGTAAGTCAGAAAGAGAAAAACAAATATTGTATATTAACGCATGTATGCAGAATCTAGAAAAATGGTACAGATGAACTGGTTTGCAGGGCAGAAATAGAGACACAGATGTAGAGAACAAATGTATGGATGCCAAAGGGGGGAAGTGGCGGGTGGTGGTGGTGGTGGTGGTGGGGGTGGTGGTGGGATGAATTGGGAGATTGGGATTGACATGTATACACTGATGTGTATAAAATGGATAACTAATAAGGACCTGCTGTATAGAAAAATAAATAAAATTCTAAAATTAAAAAAAAAAAAAAAAAGAATCCACCTGCCAGTGCAGGGGACACGGATTGGAGCCCTGCCCCAGGAAGATCCCACATGCTGTGAAGCAACTAAGCCCGTGCGCCACAACTACTGAGCCTGCATGCCAGAGCCCACGAGCCACAACTACTGAAGTCCGTATGCCTGGAGCCCGTGCTCTGCAACAAGAGAAGCCACCGCAATGAGAAGCCTGTGCACCACAACGAAGACCCAACGCAGCCAAAAAAATAGAGCCTTCCTTTTCCTTAAAGATGTCAACCAAGCTAAGAGTTGCTGGGAATCAGGATTTTGAGTATTTGCTGATTTTAATGTTTACTGACAATCAGGGAACAGCTGTGCATCCACTTATGTCTTTATGTCTTTATAGGGCCATGAAGAGGTTTTCCTTTCCAATGGAAATGCCATTGGATAGTCAAAAATACCAGCGTTCTAGAGAGAGCCACTTTGATAAGAATGATTGTGGTACAAACTGATAAAAGCAGATGACCCAGCAAAGTCTCACCTACTGTGATTTTAAAAGGGGTAGTCAAATAGAGAGCACGAGAAACATTTATTTATATTTCTTTCCATAAAAGCTTGAGACTGCTGGCAGAAATATAAGTAACACCACAAGATAGAAATAGATATGGAATTCAAGGTGAAGGGAAAATAAACCCAGGAGGAGAGTTACTACACAGACCTGCGAACCAGAAAGTGAAGTCCCACAGAACTGCCAACAGGGGATGCAAATTTGGCCTAGAACTTCCTAGCAGTCAAAATGAGAAGAAATACAACAGTTACAAAACTAGTGTTTGTCAGTAAAAGCAAGTCCAGGGCTCAGGAGAAGTCCTGTGTGTTCCAGCTCTGAGGCCAAAAGAAGCCTCCTCCGGTAGGTCTTCCTGAGGCCACAAGTTAGGTGCAAAGCCAGGTCAGACGACAGCACGGCGCCCGAGGACCCCGGTGGCGTGTGCAATTCTACCAGGGCAAACGGCTCTGTGGTTACCATACTATACTCTCTGCTGACTCTGCAGCATCCAGGGATAAAATCCACACTCCCTGGAACAGTGGTTATCAAGTTGGGCTCTAAAGAGGTGCTTTCGGAGTTCTACCAATTTTCTCTTGGAATTCCATTTCTTAGCCTTGAAATACAAAAAACAAAACACCAGACAACCCCCACAAAAACCCCACCAAGAAAACCAAACAGGAAATGCAAGCAAATATACAGCACAATACATTTTATCACACCGATAACCACCCTCACACATGAAGTCTCCTCAAGGGCAGACTCCGGGTCAATGTGTCTCCTGCCATCTCTTCTTGTACATTTGAACTTCTTAAAAATGAGTCACTGATTAGGAAAGTTCTAATTCTGCGTTGGTATTCTGGAAATTCAAGCCTGCACACGTCCATTCATATAAAATTGTACAAATAACCTACACATACATCACAGTCAAACAAATGACAGGCCAGGAGCAGGTTCAACTAGTTGGCATACACCCTCACCATGACCATGACTATTAAGCCACCTGTACAGTAATAAGCACTGAATCACAACGAGGTAACATCATTAAGACTGGTCCCAACCGTACTTTGAGGTGCCCCTGGTCTGACCTTTATACCTATCACGAGGCATGCGAACAGCTGTATTACAATTCAATGTCAAGACAAAAAACTTCTGGCTCTTTCTAGCTTTTGGATCAGATTAATTCAAGACGATACTAAGAAGATTTAGAAGATTGATACCTCTGCAACTGCTTATAGATGTTAAGTATTTTTCCCTAATACTATACCACCAAAATGGAAAACAGAAATATTCTAGATGTTAAGCTGCTGATACTGTTCTGCAACCGTCAGGAGCCCCAGTCTCAAATTTCTGAGTTCATCAAAACTGCCTCATCGTTCTCCCTGATGAATTTTATAAATGTTACAAATCTGCATTTATAAAATACATACTAAAAAAAGTACTGGTTTGAAGTATTTGTATAGGTAGTTCTGTTTAAAATTTCATTTGACCGAAGGCCTTTTCTACTAAAAAATTTCAAAACCCCCTCTGGCTAGGGTAGTCCTATTATAGATAGGGGGATACTGATCCCGTCAACCTTTGGAGATTGGGTGGGGCTTATCATTTCCAGCATTGAGCAGCCTTGCCAGCTGACGATATACCAGTCTAATCTAATCTGATACCAATATAATCGAATACAAACACTATCCTCTTCTGTGTGTGCCATGACAAGGTTGGGAAGCTCTGTGATGAACAAAGGAACTACAAATCCTTCTGGCAAGTTTTCATAAATCTGATTTCTTCCAACAGCTTTTGACAAGAGCTGCAGTGGAGAGGACAAAGTTGAGTTCTTTGGCAAGAAACTGAAGTACAGATATTTCATACTCAGGATTAAGGGCAGAGATGACTGTACAGTTTCATTCACTCCTGAAAAGTAAAGAGAGAAATCAAGATATGGGTGGTGGGGGAGACGACGGGATGTTTTCCCAGGCCTGCCACTTCCTAATTTTGACTCCAAGAAGGTCACTTAACCTTCTCTGAACCGCAGCTTTCTCAATTACAACATGAAGGGACTAATCAGTAGCTCGTAACAGGGATTGAACATCAGAACCTCCTGAGAGCTTTAAAAAATACATAATGACAGCAGTAACATTCATACGTGCCAGGAAATGTTCTGAGCACTCCACATGTGTTAACCCGTTTAGTCCCCACAAGAACACTGTGTTGTAGGTGCTATAACAGGTGAGGAAACTGCGGCACAGAAAGGTTGAGAAATTTGCCCAATTAAGCGGCAGAGCGGGTGGAAGGACCCAGAGCCTGTGCTCTTTAGTACAACTGCAGGTTACACTGACTCTCTCCATATGTATGTATCTCTGAATCTTCTGACTCAGAATCTACTGAAGGGCCTGGACATGCAAATTTTGATTCTGGTGAGCACTCCTTATTCACAGCCACTTGAACCAGAAGAAATGTGAAGTTCTGTGATGCAGCCTGGAGATGAAACAAGTGCCACAGACTTTTTAGTTAAATAAATGCTCAAATTCTTTGGCCTCAAAGATCTCAGTCAAAATTAAATGGGTTTGGCTTTTAACAGCTAAATTGCATGGTATGAAACAACAACAAAAAAGATAATGAATAAAGAGAGAGTAGGAAAAATTTAAGAAACAAAATGTTATCTAGCTAGTTAAGTAGACAGACTACACAGGGTTACTTAAGTAGATTACGTAATGGAGTAAAACCTAAGCCTATAAGTGGGCAGTAACAATAATATTTTCATAATTTTTGGCTTAGATTTGGGGGTGAAGCTGAAACATTTTGGAAAAACCCTTGGAAAGTATCAGTGCTCCCATCCAAATGGGCCAGAGGTCTCTTTGTTCCTAGGATCACAGATAACTGCCTCTCTGTTTCATCTTTAAAGAGACAATCCTTACGCTACCAGAGTGGCCTTCGGAAAGATGGAACTCTGCACGTACGTGCTGATACAGTAAGTCCCCTACATACGAATGAGTTCCGTTCTGAGAGCACGTTTGTAAGTCCAACAAAGTTAGCCTAGGTACCCAACTAACACAATCAGCTATATAGTACTGTACTGTAATAGGTTTATAACACTTTTCACACAAATAATACATAAAAAACAAACACAAAAAGTAAAACATGTTTAATCTTACAGTACGGTACCTTGAAAAGTACGGTACAACAGCTGGCGTACCAGGGCACATTCGCATCTTTGAAAGTTTGCAACTTGAAGGTTCGTACGTAGGGGACTTACTGTCATCCAGAAAATGTTAGTTTTTCATACAGATTCCCTCACAGACGTCTGAGTAATAGAGTCAGAAAGATGTTATGGCATTAAGAGAAAACGAGGAAGACAAGTGATCCTGGTCCCATAAGCAAGTTTAACCAATGTAGACAAGTTTCAGCCTGGTGTGGCCAGGTCAGTGAGGACACAGACGGCCAGGACAGCCAGGAGGAGCAAGAGTCCACGTCCCCTGGCACAGCCATGAACTTGGCCAGGTTTGTTTGTGTTATGAGTGCACTTCCTCTCTAATTCTAGATACCCCATTTAGGGAAACTTGTCCTCCTCTCCTCCCACTCAGTCCCATGGCTCTCTTACAAAATCTCTTCTCAAAAGTCCCCAGTCTGAAGCCAAATGGTCCTATCAAGGGAGTTGCAGAGCATGTTATTAAACAAAAAGCAACGTTTTAAAAAGTGTCAGCCCCTAAAACTGAACTATAAAAATTGATGAAAATAATGACATGTTGGAGGAATATATAGATCGAATGGTTGACCATAAGGGCTACATCGGCAGAGAGTTTCCAATATACAGTATTCCAGCTGACAAATAATCAGGTTTAATGACTCGTCTCTCTTCTGCACTGAAGAGGCATCAGTCTGGAACTGACGTGTTGTTTCTTTCCACTTAATAGCCATATCAAAAGCACACAAATTCATAAAGCAGACAGGTACTCAATTTGGATTCGCAGAGAGTAGATGAGAATTTGCCGGCAAGAATAAAAACCAAGCTCTTCCTCCTGATCCTTATATCTGTTAATGGTACCAAACTCCCAGTTTCCTACACTCAAAATCTGACACTCACCGAATCATCTTCCTCTTTGGACCTACTCTCCTCCCAGTGAAGTACAAGCCTTCTTCTGGGATTAAAGAACCCCATGATATGGTCCTAGAGAAGACGAGACAAGGCAGGCAGCCAGGCTAGTACTGGCTTTAAACCTGGGCTTGAGCTGCTCACCCATTCCTGAAGACTCATTCAAATGCCAAGCTTGTCTTGATGCCCGCCCAATCATATGCAATCACGCCCTATCTTCTAATCTCCAAAGCACTTTCTGTCTCTCACATGACAACACCACATTCCGGTCTACATGATGCGTGAAGTTTATTTTCCATATAAGACAAGAACCTCCCTGAGGGCAGGAAATGTGCCTTACCCAGTGCAGTATCTAGCAAAATCAAAGGCACGATGCTTAACAACTCACTTACTTCTACTTTAATTTCTCCTCAGAAGAGGTTTGGTCTTATGTTTTAATCAGATTTATACTTCTGGTAAAATTAGAATGCTATGTTAGGCCGTTCTGTAAAGCACTGTTGTTTGGATTTGTTAGATGGGGATCCCTAAAAGAATGTTTCTCTTTGTAATGCACTAAGCCCCTCAGGCAACAAGCAAATGACATACCTTCTCTGTACTGTGTAATCTCGGGGAGCCGCACACTAGACAGCTAACCGGGAGCTGAGTTGTGTATAACCAGCCACATTAGAAGGGATTACTTTGTGAGATGTCAGGAAAGATGAGTTCCTCCTCTATCCTCCCGCCTTTACCTTGAGCTTTTGATTCTGCTGGCTACTCAAGGGGACTTAAAGAAAGCTGATTTTTCTAACAAAATCTTGTTAAATCTATCATGGCTGAATATCTCTTTTAGGATCCTGGAGAAATGAGTCTTTTTATAGCTTGTGGTAAACAGAGGAACGTGGGCACTGATGAAGGGAGGATGAAGATAATGAACTGGCATTCAGAGTATGTTTGGGGAAGTAGAAAGCACAGTGGTTCGGAGTATGGGCTCTAGAGTCAGACTGTCCAAGCTCAAGTCCCAGCTCTACCATCATCAGCTGAATTATCCTGAGCAATAAGAGAAGGAAACCTCTCTCAACTCCATCTTTAAAATAAGGATAACAGTCAGACAGAGAAGACAAACATCAAATAATAACACTTACAGGTGGAATCTTAACAAACGATACAAATGAACTTATTTACAAAACAGAAATAGACTCACAGACATAGAAAGCAAGCTTATGGTTACCAAAGGGGAAACTGAGGGGGAGGGATAAATTGGGAATTTGGAATTAACAGATACACACTACCATATATAAAATAGATAAACAACAAGGTCCTACTGCATAGCACAGGGAACTATAGTCAATATCTTGTAATAACCTATAATGGAAAAGAATCTGAAAAAAAGAATATATATTTTCTAAAATTTTAAATAATTTAAATTAAAATTTTTTAATTAATTTAAAAAATTAATTAAAATTAACTTTAATCAATTAATTTTTTAAAAGGAGTTAAAAAAATAAAATGGGGATAACAATACTGCTCATAAAGTTGTTCTTAGGATTAAATAATAAAACATCTGGCACAGTCCCTGGCACACAGGAAATATCTGTCAAAGGTTAGCTGCTGGCATTATTCAGGTGTTTACACATTATGTAGAAATGTTTTCCATACATTTATTATAAAATGAAGATGGGGAAAGATGAAGGGAGAGGTTGTAAATTTCTAATATTCATGCTATCCCATTAAGGAAATTCTAAGTCAAACCAAGCACAATTGCCAAATATAGACTTGAGGCTTTTATTCCTGATAATACCTTCAACTTCATTTAATGGTTAACCACCCCCAAGCTGCTGCCACAGAAACCTAAGGTTCAGACAGAGGAACAGGGGATGAACATAAAGTAAACTCCATCTGCTCTCACAGAGAAGGAGAGGATGCTCTTGAAAAAATTCTTGTGATTCTGGCCATTATCTTCAGTGTTGGCTTCCCAATTAACTTCTGCGAAGGCTAACGTTGAAACTGGTTTGCCAACAGTGTGTGCAGTATTTGGGCAATACAGGGAAGCAGGCTCTTAATCATGCCTAGGAATAACAAAACGAAACCCTTAAGAAAAAGGTCAACTGACAGTAAGGAGGCTTGGCTAGATCTCTAAATACCCATGCTTACCAGCAGATTTTACACAGAGAAGAAATTAGAAAATAGACATAATTGAGGTTTTCTGCCAAAATATCCAATGCATACATGCAGTAGGTACTTGGCAATAACTAATGTTTGAGGTTTCAACTACTTGTGATGACACTGAAAGTCTCTGACCTGGAGTAATTTAAGATTTTGCTGCGGTATGTATTTGAATCATGGGCACTCAGACAGAGGGAAGTGAGTCACGCAGCCAGGGAAGAAGCGTAGCCCATCACCCAGGGTCCATATTTCAAGAAGGTTTTGCTCTAATTGTGTAGCAGTAACTCTCAAGAAGGGATTAAATGTTGTGTTAATTTTTGAAAACTGCCCAGCCCCTAAAAAAAGCCAACTGATAGTTCTAATGATAAAAATAAAGAGCAAAGAGAGGTCTAAGAAAGAGCTGGTTCTCTACTGGAAAGCAGGTATTTGTGGAGAATTTTTTTGATGCTGAAATTATTTTTGTGAAATTCTGGGATTTCCAAAAGTCTTCAGACTATATCTTGGTACGTCAAAGTTCTATTGCACACGAAGTATTTCTTAAAGTGCCAGAATTCTTTCATACCAAGAAGGAAAAGGAAGCAATTAACACGAACAAGAAAATAAACGATTTTATATAGCTTATCCAAGAGATGACTAGGGAGATACACACTGTTAAATACACACTGTTGCTCCTAAACTCTGAAATCTGCTTTGAGTTCCATTTTTAGAGGAAAAAAAGATCACAAAGATGATATATATCTTGCCCAGTGTCTAATGCATCCTGTTTTACCCTTTGACTATATAGACCCTGACTGGAATATTGTCCATGAAGAAAGAGTTAAATTACAATTAATGACTCAATATTTTGATGCAATAGATGGGCACACCTTTTTAAAAGAGTGAGATGAAGTCTGAAAACTTCACATCTTAGATCACACTCTTCAGAAAATGCCCAATTTTCTTGGTCTAAGCCCTCTTTGAATTATTATGTGCCACCCTCTTATGCTAGTAATAATAAAAGAAGCCAAGTCCGAGAAACTATTGCTAATAGTATTTTATATTCTGAGAATCTTCTAGATCGATGAAGAAAGAATTATTGAGAGGATAAAAATTAGCTGCTTTACAGAACAAAAACATTTGGAACTTAAAAGAAATCCTATTATTTACCATATAAATAAAATGTATATATGCGCAAGGAGCTATATAATAGCAACAGAAAGAAAAATGGCATGCATTTGCTATGATTATCTATGGCAAACATCATCTTAACTCAATTTCACTTTTGGGGAGAGCTTTTTTTAAGTACTCCAGTCAATAAAACATTTTTGTTAAGGCACACATTTAATGAGAGAACTATTTTTTTTATCACTCTATGTTTCTGTTAACTTTTCTTTTTCTGACTGTCTTTCAAAGGAACCTAATAAAATTTTGCTAGATACAGTTTTCAGTACCCTTGTAAAATGCAATTTTAAAAAACCTAAAAGCTCAAATGGCTTTGGAATACAATACAACTCAGTATGTCCAAATTTCAATTATCCTAGAGGTGGTAGATACCAAAGAAAAAACAATCTGTGTGTCTTTCATTGTTGATGTGTGTGAGTTAAATACACCATGACCACCACCGCCGCTACCACTAAGACACTACTTCAACTTGCCTAGAAACGTCACTTGAAGGGTAAAGTATGCCTCAAAGAGATATGTCAGCTTCTAATTTAACACTGTATCAAGAGCTATGGGTCTGTAAGATTCACAAGTCTGGCTTTAGAATAATACTGAATGTAGGCAATAAAATCTTTTGGTCCATGTCTTTCATGTTTGTACAGCTGTCTGAATACTCCAGCATACATCCATGTGGGCTGTGTTTCTTTCCTAAAGTAAATGTATTAATAACTTAGGGTATGTTCAGGCTTCTTGGACTGAGTCATTTGGGGATACCTGAATGGCCTTGGGTTACCTGGCTTTAAAGTCTCTCTTCAATTTGAAAGTGAGAATCAGATCACTTTTGGGTGGAGTGATTTTTCCTGCTTCATCATAGGATCATTGTTTTGTTTTCAATTTAAGCTACTCTCATTTCTTGAACTTTATATAAATTCCAAAGGATTTCATATATACCTGGGATTTCCTAATAGTGGGTCTGTCAGGCCCTTGTTACTTTCAGGGTAAACACTTAAGGTTTAACTTCCTATTAGGGTTAAAGGTTGATTAATTAAGCATAAAAAACTGTATTTATCTTACTAGAATGCCTTCACTTTCAAATTTACCTTAAAAGTAGCCTATTGATTTTGAAATAAAAGGAATGATTATTTTATTCCAGGGTAGAGAAAAAAGAACTTTCAGCAGATAAACTGCTTAAGAAATTTTAGAGTTACAGAGATAAATGGAAATGTATAAAGAATTATTCCTTATCATTTCAAGTTGTCCATTTTCCTAACAGTTGCCCTGACTTTTTACTATAGTCAGAACTTAAATTATTCTTTTAAAGTCAGTGTTCAACAAAACAACTAGTGGTTTCAGAAAAATATTTAGTTCAGTGGGCCCTGTCTGTGGCTTATACGAATGAATAAAAGGATGGCCACATCTGGGGAACACAGGGAGAGGCTGGAGTTTAGGGTTTGAGAATCAGTGAGAGTCTGTGCCCTTCCTGTGCACTCTCTCTCAGTTAGTGCAACTCACATTTTCACTTTATTCAAAGCTAAAACCTTACAGTCATTTTTAATCATGCTTCAGTCCCCGCATTCCTATCTCTAAGGCGCCCTGCCGTCCCAGTGCCTCTCCCCTCCATCGCCTATCACCACCCTGGTTCAGGGTCGCGTCGGCTCAGCCTATGACAGCCCTCTTCTCCAAGCCAACCTTCTGACTTCTGTTGTAATTACCATTCTGAGAAAAAAAGAAAACACTGAATTATGCTTCTCTTCCACTCCA
Source organism: Globicephala melas (assembly GCF_963455315.2). Lineage (NCBI taxonomy): Eukaryota > Metazoa > Chordata > Mammalia > Artiodactyla > Delphinidae > Globicephala > Globicephala melas. The sequence continues at coordinate 70,795,623 of NC_083320.1, read as the reverse complement.
CGGGCCAACTTCTCTGTAACTAAAGAACAGACCCCAAACTTTTCAGCTTATTATTCAAAGTGCTAACGATATGCTCCCAAACTGCATCTCAGCCTCTCTTTGCTCTGCATCCACACTCTCCACTCCGGGCACCAGGAGCCCTGGCTAACGAACAACTGCTGAACGGCAGCTTCGCACCAAGAAGTGTTCTTTGTGCTTTCTTAAACATCCAAGCACGCTCACATCTCTTGGGCCCTTTTGGAGGCCTGGAGGACACTATCACTTCCACCCCACATGAAATCTACCTTGTCCTTTAAGGTTGAGAATCATCTCCTCCCCGAAAGCTATCCCCTGGTATCGAGGTTAACGAAGACTTTCTCCGACCCCTCCCAGAACACTGCACTGATTATAACATTTACTTTATTCTGTCTTAAATTAGGGTTGGCTGTTTCTGTCTGCCTCTGTTGATCTGCGTTGCTTTTCCGCTTCACCTTTTTAAGAGTTGCATTATATTCAAAAGAATAAGGAAAACTTGCAGAAAACAGAAAACAAAGCACTAGGAAATGAAAATATACTGGATATTACAACCAAGGAAACATTCTATATCAAAAATATTTCCTTTTAATTAGTAATAGGCTATAATATTATAGGCTAGATTTAATTTCACATTTATATAAAAATCATGTTTTACTGTACTTTGAAATGAATTAGATATCTATTGAATGAACGGGGAAAAAAACCCCAAAAAACTGTTGACCAAGGATTGGTTTGGGAATGAGAAAAAGGTTGTAGAAGGTGGGAGGAGTAGAAATACCTCATCTTGTTTTAATATCAATAGACTTTTTCCTTTAAAATAAGCTGTTGATACACTGAGTTATGCAGACCTTTTCATGTGCTGTCAGTATCACAGAAATGTCCATCCTTGGCCAACAGAGACCCACATATTTGCTCCTACTGCAAACCAGGAAGAACTATGGACCAAACCTTGCGCCCAAATACTGTTTTTGTTTGTTTAGTTTTATTGGACCAAATATTGTTTTAAAATTTTCAGAAAAATTAGTTGGGACACAACAAAAGATTTTACAGTATTATGACAAGGAATAAATCAGGGGTGAGTGGCATGAGGATAAAACTAGTCTTTTGTGAGTGAAGTGCTTCTCCCCCCACCCCCCCGGCCCTCCCCCCTTGTCCCCCCCAAAAAACGCCTCAGGGAGAGAAGGCTGGTGGTTCATGTTAATATAACCTATTCTCTGGCTTTCCCAGCTTTCAGGATCAGAATCTGGTATTTTCTCCTTAATTTAAAATGTAGGATTACATATAACTTAAATTTATTCTAGTAGTTAGGATTTTGAGGAGGATTTTGAGGAGTAAAGGCTCAGGCATGGGGAGACTAATATTTGCTCAATGACCTAGACTGTGGACCAGCTCCTCTCCTTATATTACTTGATTTAATGTGAATCACAACCTCATGATATAAGCATTATTTGACCCCTTTTACAGGCTACTGACTGAGAATAAGGCACTTGCCTAGCACTGTGGTAGGTAACTCTGGGGCACCAAAATCTTGCCACCCTGACCACCATGAGTTTATACTGTAGGTAAGAAATCTGTGAAGATGATATGCTGTCAGCATTACACACAGTCACAGACATGCTGCTACATAACAAGCCCTTGGAGAACAGAAATGTATGGAAGTAAGATGCTGACTGGGAGGTGGGGATGCATAAAAATAAATAAGGAGAGGTTAGTGTGGTCCACGCATGAAGGAGCCAGGGGGCGCTTAGACTCGACCTTGGAAAATCAAGAAGGGGCAACGGGGCTTCCCTGGTGGTGCAGTGGTTGAGAGTCCGTCTGCTGATGCAGGGGACGCGGGTTCGTGCCCCGGTCCGGGAGGATCCCCCATGCCGCGGAGCGGCTGGGCCCGTGAGCCATGGCCGCTGAGCCTGCACATCCGGAGCCTGTGCTCGGCAACGGGAGAGGCCACAGCAGTGAGAGGCCCGTGTACCGCAGAAAAAAAAAAAAAAAAAAAAGAAAGGGCAACGGAGACGCCCGAGGGGAGGCAGCAGCAGGAACAAACGGTTCTCGCTTGTCACCCCTCAGGGAGGGAGGGAGGGAGGGAGGAACCACCCAATTCTTCCGGCTCTGAGAATGAAGACTGGCCAAAGAAGAAGCCGCAGGGCTTGGTGACTAAGAGGATAATGGGAAATAGCCAACACTGCTCCAAAGCTTCAACCTGGGGAGAGTAAATGTGGAAAAATGACGGTTTGGAGAGGAAGGAGATAGTGTTGAATCTGAGGTGCTAGTAAGATATTCAAGTGGAAAAATCTGCAGAAAATTGTAAAGAGTGGAGACTAACCCTCTGAGAGGATGGGGCTGCAGAGGAACAAGCCAAGAAAACTTAAATCAAAAGAACAAGGAGTTGGGCTTCCCTGATGGCGCAGTGGTTGGGAGTCCGCCTGCGGATGCGGGGGACGCGGGTTAGTGCCCCGGTCCGGGAAGGTCCCACATGCCGCGGTGCGGCTGGGCCCGTGAGCCATGGCCGCTGAGCCTGCGCGTCTGGAGCCTGTGCTCCGCAACGGGAGAGGCCCCAGCAGTGAGAGGCCGGCGTACTGCAAAAAAAAAAAAGAGCAAGGAGTTGAGGAGATGTGGACAACAGTGAAAACAAGCCAGAGGAAATAAGGGAGATGGAAGATGCCATGCAGTTTCAGCTGAAACTTGAAAGGAAAATGCAAAGGGTTAAGGTAGTGAGAAAATGGCAGCACCAACAGCCGTCGGCTCATCTGCCTAGAAAATCTGCCAGAGAAGTTGGAAGGGCAACACAGTCAGGCAAACTTTTTTGTTTGGCTTGCTTTTAGAGAAGGCGGAGAATGAAGATTATCTAAAGGTCAGGGGGTAAAAGATGAGTCCTTTCTGTCACCAGCTCATTCCATTTCCTAAATGTGCTGGTTAACTGGACTGATGTCTTCTTTTTGAGCAGATAACACTTTAGAAATAGGGTGCAGAGCTGCAGCAGCCAGAGTGGTCACGAGGTCCCCCCAACAAGACTTCCTATATATACACACATCACAGTGCGGAAGTTCGCTAGAGCTGGTCAGCTTCTTCTTTCATCAAATCCTCTTAGAAAATTGATCTCCTTTCACTCCCTATCACCTGACCACCATCACCACTGTCACATCCCTGCCCAGTCCTTCAGACCAGTGTCCTTCAAGTCACCGAAACTGACCACCCTCCAGTGTGAGCCCCCTTTCCCTCAGCCATGTTGACCTACACTTTCCAGTGTCCCAAGTCCCTCTTTGACTTGGGCTGAGGCTGCTTTTTCACTGCCATCTCTTGTGTTGACATCTGCTTTTTCACTGTCATTTCTTCTAACATTATAGCATCTGTATGTTCTACTCCAAACATAGCTTTTTAAAAATACTTTCTGTCTCCCTCTCCGGTTTTCACAATCCTCATGTCATTCTTGCCTTCAGGTTTCACGCATTGTTTGTATGTTATCAAGTCCCTGTTGCAAACATTCTTAGGTATCTTTTTCCATTTTTCTGTTACATAACCCTCTAAAATATCCAAGTCCCCTAGAGACCCAAATTACTTGTTTCAATTGTTGCCCCTCCTACAATTCACGTTAATTTGTAAATTACACGGCTAAATTTTTATTTCTAAAATATATATATTTTTAGAGCTATGAATTTACACCTATCTTTGCTGAGAAGCTTCTGAAACTTTTCTAAAAAATTTCTAATTATGTCCAGTTTTTTAAGCTCTAGGATCAGTCACTTTTCCATAAGGTTCTTGTCACTTCCACGTGGCCAACTAGCTATTCTTTACTGGAAACAATTAAGTCCGGAACAGGAATGCTCCTTTTTGCTCTCTCCACATTTTAAGACACAAAATTGTCAACCAGACAAATCTGGTACTTATTAGATGCTCTGTGTTAAATGGACCAAAGCTTTCAGCAGATATTGACATAGAGTTCTCTATTACTGTATGTCTTGCCTCTGTATAATACATAAAGAAAACTATCATCAGAGCTAAATATCAAACCTGGGGTTTTGCAAATGATGGGAGAGAGTGAGTGGCAAACCATTATTGCTGCTATTGATAACAGCAAAGAGACTGATGTCTACACATGCTGAGAAAATCCACGTATGTCAAAGAGACCACCAACAACAAAGGAATGAATTTTTCAGGAAAGATGATCAAATGCTCTTCTGCTGCATTTGGAATATGATTTGACTCAGTAAAAAAACCTGCTGGTTTAATTTTTCAAATACATATTTACTGCATATAAAACATGGTATTACTCTATTATTTTATGGTTGTTTAACTCTATCCCCTTAATGTTACAACTCACCTTACAGGATTCAAAACTAGCTGAGGAACAATTTGTCTTCTGAAATCCTTTCCCCTTCTCTTACACCTCAAGGATGTGAGGGTTCATTCCATTCTTTTGTGTCCTACAAAGTTATATTTTTAGCTCCTTAGACTTCAGGTGCTCTATCTACCTGTAATTATGTTGCAAAAGCAGAGGAAGATGCCTGTAGAGGTCAACAGCAGACAAGATAGCAAAAAGGCCTATTTGTGGTCTTGAACAGCTGCAATGGGGCAGGGCGTGCCTGGCATAATTCCATCTGACTCTGGTCAGGCATGACAAACCCCAAGAGCTGGACTTGCTTTCAAAGTCATCCCTAGCACAGGACATTATTTCACTGCCCCGGGAGCAAAGGCTGCAGACAAAGTCCAAAGGGGCTGATCAGAAGGGTAACACGGGAAAGGCGGAGGGAGGGTCCTGAGGGTGGCGGCCTTCCGAAGGCTCTCCAGATGCTGACGAACCACCTCCCAGTGTCCCACCCTCCTCTCTAAAAACACGACAGAGCAAAACCACCAGCGCTCCTGATGGAAGGCCAGATGTTACTTTTAGTTCCAGTTTGCAAACGCTGCCCAAGTAAGTTTTGAAAAAAATTTTTTTCTTAAAGCAAGAAGTAATACATTTATACTTTACCCAGTACAACAAAAATAAGATGCTATTAATCATGTGTTTAGAAACGGAAATACTTTTCAGGGAACAGGAAACACTCTTTAGTGGACGTCCTTTTCCACAGTTATATAAAGTTCTGTTTGTGAGGGACCATGATTGTCTTTGGAAAAATAAAAGAGGCTGTTGTACGTGTAGGCTTTTATAGCTTAAAGGGATTGGAGGCTTTTAGTCTTTACACTGTGATCTTTGCAATGTACAGTGCTTCTGGCTCCTTGGTTTAAACTGGTGCTTTCTTCCTTAGTTAATGTGATTGCAGCAAAGTAGCATACTTATATTCTATTTATCGACAAGCATATAATGCAAATTTCCTTTGGAACAAAGTTATACATGTATGCACATTTCATCTCAGGACACAGCACGGGGGGCAGTGAGAAGAGGAATAGGAACTTCGGGCATAAGAACGCCCAGAACTGAGGACTTCCCTGGTGGTGCAGTGGTTGAGAATCCACCTGCCAATGCAGGGGACACAGGTTCGAGCCCTGGTCCGGGAAGATCCCACATGCCGCAGAGCAGCTAAGCCCGTGTGCCACAACTACTGAGCCTGCGCTCTAGAGCCCGCATGCCACAACTACTGAGCCCGCGTGCCACAACTACTGAAGCCCGCGTGCCTAGAGCCCGTGCTGCACAACAAGAGAAGCCACTGCAACGAGAAGCCCGCGCACCGCAACGAAGAGTAGCCCCCGCTCGCCGCAACTAGAGAAAGCCTGCAACAAAGACCCAACACAGCTAAAAATAAATAAATAAATTAATTAATTAAAAAAAAAAAAAGAATGCCCAGAGCTGAGCGTGAACAACCCAGACCACAAAACTACAGGTGTGAGTGAAGACAGACTACCTTTGCCCCCCTGGCATTAGCGTTTATACCCATTTAGGATTAAGTTAGACGGTAACTACCTTTCTGACAAACGGTGACAACGAAAGTTTCTCTTATGATGAGACAGAATGGCCCCGAGAGGTGCTTCCACAAAATATGAGCACTCCTCAAAAAGGAACCAGCCGTGTTTTTAAACAATTCATAGCCTGCTTCTCATGCGCCAATAAAGTCAAATTCTACTGAGCAAATGCTCCAATTTATCTTATTATATAGGCATTCTGTTGATCGTAATGCTGACTGAAAAAGCATCCAAGGACTCAAAACTTAGAACCCTGTCAACTGTGACCAGAATGAGCATTCCCAGATTTGTCTTGTACTAAACCTCTCTTATAACACAATTTATCTCACTCTGTAATATGATCAAGGAGATATTTAGGAGCTAAACACAAGAACAACTTCTACTTACGGCTGACACAGCTTCACCAGGTCCTGGTCTGTGGTGTTGGGAGGCAGCCCCCGGATATAGAGGTTCGTTTTGCTTAGCTGATCCCATCCTGAGCTGCTACTGCTACTACTGTTGTTATTACTGCTGGTGGTGCTGGGGCTGGGAGGGGCCATGGGGTGGGCTGGGACCAGAGACTGCTGGAAAACAAAGACGGCAGCGTTAGAACGCCAGACAGAACCGATTCAGAGGCTGTATGACCTCCCAACCAAGACGAAGTTACCAAGATACGCATACAGATTTATCTTCAGCTACTTTACCGCAGATTTTAATTTACACCTTAAAAAAGATCTGTTCATTCTACAAAAATACCCTCTCCTTCAACATGAATAATAGGATTTTACTCAGCAGAATATTCTCTACCTACACCTGAAACAGGACTAAGTTTTTGTAAGATTTTATTCACATACTTTAAGGAACACATCTGATACTCAAAACGAACTTGCATAAAGTTATTGATAATATCATTTTAATCTACAGTCATTTAGAAATCACTGGACTTTTGAAAAGGTTTTCAAATTCTGAAGGACACTTGATTGAAACTTGCTGACAATTTTATTGAGATGATTCTTAGGGATTAAAAAAAAAAGATTACTCTTCAAGTGTAAGAAGGTTAGAGTTCGGTCAAGAGGCTCAAATAAGGAAGACTTCACCTAGTTCTAAGACAGGCCCATGGCTTCCTTGAGACATCTGGATGAGATTCACAGGTCGGCTACCTTTCGCTCTGGCTAACCTTGTGAAATTTAACCCCTGTGAGAATGGTGTAGAAGCTGGAAACCTTCCCAGGCCTCGCAGCAGCCAAGGTAACTTTTACAAAGCCTGCAAGCCAGGCTCGGTGTGGTTTCAGTCGGCAGCCACCTAGGAAGAATGTCTGAAAATGTACTCACATCAGATAATTGTTAACCAATCGAAAGAAACCACAGTTCTCTGTCCCTATGCCACACACATGACCTTTGAGGAAGTTAAATGGTTCAGTTTGACATGGAAGTCAGCACACCCCAAAGTGTCCTCACAGCAAATGCTCTGCATTTCACACCAGGACAGGAATTGTTTTTACTTCACATCTTCTAAATAATAAATAGACTAACCAAGGGCATCACTGACACTGAGTAACAGTTTGAAGATGTAAAATTAGTCACTAGACATTCAACAAACTTTTCAAATCTTACAGCTTGATTTTTACTACCATAAGCAAGAAAATGAGGCATCTCTAGGACACAATTAAATTCCACTTTAGAAAGTTCAAAACGTAGACCCCCTGCAATAAATATAACCTTGCTGACCTTGTCAGCAAACTCAACTTTCCAGGACAGATTATCTGGCTCTGCACCCAGTTTCTGCCATGGCCACCCTAACCCCACAGTATCCTGAGGCACTGGGCACCTCATGAATCTAGACATGTAACCATTTCTTCATGGCCTATACTATGAAGATGGTTCTTCTCACTGCCCAGCGCCCTTGCTAAATTAAAATCAGAGTCCAAACACCCCTTTATCTCAAGGGATTCTTTTTCAGAAAGGAGAGGTGCAAGAAGGGTTAACAACAGTCAATGTATAAATGAAGGCTGAACTTGAACCAGGAACATCAGCACAGCTTAATCCAAACAAAACCTGTCTGAGATCATATCCTATCAAGTCGATCTGATTTATGCCCTTAATAAGCAGTTGAACTCAAATCCTTTCCTCTCATCCCTGTTTGTCTCTAAGGGATAAAAACAGCTTTCCAGGTATAAACTAAGCCCTTCTCCTGCTCTGCCACTGTTGGCACCTCAGACCTCCCAGCTGTGCCACACAGAGGTCTGTGTCCCTTCTCCAAAGTCACTCAATATAACTGCTGGCTGCAACCTGCCATCAACAAGGCACCCTCTATGTCTCACTTCAGTGAAGAACAGAGGGGCTGGGAAGTTAACACATATATTGCCACCCTGTCCCTAGCCTTCGATTTACACAAAGAACTGACAGTTGTAGACATCTAGGCAAGACTGTAGTTTTTCTTAACTCGCCTCTGATTCACATCCGAGAGCCTGTGCTTGCCTCAAACACAGCTTTTCACCATAGGACCTGGTGTGTTCAGCGCTGCAGTCGGGGGACGAAACGTGGTCACCTGGGTAAGCCTTGCAGGGATCTGACAGGAGCTGTGGCTTGGGTCCATGCCCACCTTGCAGTGGGATGACACCACCCAAAGAAAGTGAACCAGCAGGCATCTGAAAGACTGCATCCCAAGTCTGCCTCAGCTCTCACCTCTGCTCTTCTCTGGGGTGGAAAGTGGAGTGTCGGGCATAGACTTACCCAATGAAAAGAAACATGTGGATGTGTGAGTTATCTGGACGTGAAGGAGCAGGCTTTTATTTATGTATCTATATTTGGCAGAAGCAGAGCCGTGATCTACATAGCTGATGGAATGCATCTTCGACCGGCCTCCATATTTATGACAGCACTATTTTCCCATGCTGGAAGTAGGTGGGGAGCACATACAGTCTGTGCCACCCCACCTTCTCTCTAACCTACTCTTTGGGGGAAAGAAATCTCCTAGTATTCCGATCCCACCTGGGAGAAGGGAGGTCCCGAATGCATCCTGAGGAGGGTGACTGGTCTCTGGTGAGTCCTGGTGACCAAGGTTAAATTCAAATGAATCCTATTATCAACTCTCAGAAATAGTTGATGACTAAAGACAAGAAGCATTAAATTAGTCCAAGTTGTCCATATTCCATTTTCTGGTACAGAAACTTTTAGATCAAAGATTGAGTTTTTAGAACTCACTGAAATTAAAAATTTAAATCCTGATAAAGACTTCCTCATGTTCAAAGAAGAAAATGCAAACACAATAAAGGAGTTTATTCCAAAATATTCAGAATGGGTTAATGATAACTGTTAAGAGCAGGGTAATGATTATTGTCATATCCTGCATGTTTCATATGTGCCAGACACTGTGCCATGCGTCATCTTACTTAATCCAAACGAGACAGATGCATTATTGTTCTCCCATTTTGCAGATCAGGAAACTGAGTCTCAGGAGACGTTAAGTAATGTGCCATGGTCACACTTTTAGTAGGCGGCAGGGCTGCAATTTGAACTCAGATCTGCTGGACAACAAAGCCAGAGCCCTTGATCTGTACTCTGAATGGCACCCAAAACACTGTCTATATCCTAAATGAACTATTAATATTATTTCATTTTTCTGTGCCCATTCTTCCTGCAACTTAAATTATGAAATTGAAGTTTTTCTGAAATATGACACTTAATACCATTGGTGGCTAAGTTTTTTTAAGAAAAAAATTCCAAGGTGCCTTTAAGTTAATTTAATGAGCAACAGTCAACTTGTGCTTTTTTTTTTTTAACAAAACCCTTAAAAAGGTCAGTTTTTAAAATTCGACCTTATAAATCTTTTCATTAAAAGAATTCTGCAAACAATTTTGGAAAGCTACAGCACGTTACAGCCGAGCATCAGAGTCACCATTTTAGGAAGGCTCCACTTAACCAGTGAAGAATGGCACCCTCACTCCCAGACTGAAACACAAACACTGACAAGTCTTTATCTACACTTCAGAACCCTGATCAATTTAAAGCAATTACACTTTGTAGTCAAGTGCCTCAACAGCATGAACCGCAGACTTAAAAAAAAAACAAGAAAGAAAAAAAAAAGCTTACAAGTGGACAATATTTTATCAAACTCCATTTTCATCACTGGTTGTCCTTTTACATTTTGCCTCTCAAAAACCCCTAAGCTGCCCTAGAATTTGAAAAGACACTCCCCACCTTCCACCCCTTGGATGAAGTATGTGGACAATTTTCACAAATTCAACCTATTTATTTAAGGAACTGGGTGGCTGAATGACCACAGCTAAGTGCTGACCCATCCCACAAGAGCCTAGGAGTCTGTAGCTCAGCCTTCTCTGGCCTAATCTCACTGCTTCAGGTCAGGTAAACAAGATACCTATCAAGTTATCTATCCAAGGGCAGGGAAAACAAGCTAATTCAGTTTTCACAATAACATTTAACTAGGCTGAGTTCGCATGCCTAAAGTGATAGAAAAATAAAGTTGGTGGTAAATAAATGGGTGGCTCTGTTAGCAGAGCCTCTCTGCACTCCCTGCAGGAGTGGGTGTGGGCACCAGCAGGAAGAGGGCTTGTCAACACTCAGGGAGGACTTCCTGTGTGGACTACAATCAGGGAGGACTTCCTGTGTGGACAGCACTCAGGGAAGACTTCCTGTGTGGACAGCTCTGATGCCTCCATCCCACCAGGAAAGCCCACTCACCTCCTACACTAAAAGACAGACACGCAACTACACGTACGGTAAATCTATTTCCCTCCCCGTCACATCACCCCTCACCCCAATGCACATTAAGAAGTCTCTTCTATATAAATGCAAATCTAAGTCTCTTTTAAAAACGGGATTAACCACGTGTGAACTAAAAATATATTAGTAATCATGTACATTGTTGTAGATTTCTATCTAGCAAAGAACAATGAAAAAACAAAGACCTGTCACTATAAATTCTATTGTCTTATTTCCTTCCTATTTCTAATAGGCTCAAGAATAGTGCTCTGACCAATCTTATAGCTGAAGCTGTTCTTCCCTCACCCCCTCACTTAGTAACTTTCCTAAGAATATACTTTGAAGGGAAGGGAAACCTAGTATCTGCCTTTTAATTACCCTCAAGTCTTCTTTAAGGCTGTCATCCTCATAGTTTAAGGTTATAATCCATAATCCCTGTCCCCACCCTGCCACCCCCTACTACACACACACACACACACACACACACACACACACCCCACCACCAAACAGCAGGGAGGTTTACCACATCAACTATTTCCTTTATCCAGAAGCAAAATAATCATTACAGTTGCTCCTGAGAGCAGACAGAAGTCATGGACATCATCACTTCTCCAGGAAATAGTGTAGTATCAATCCTGGCGTGAACTGAGTACTACACAAAGGCACTGTCTACCAAACTAACGCCATATACTGGTTCTTCTCCCAAAGCTTTCAAGATACAAAGGAAATTTAATAATTTAGAGGAATTATGGAACGGGGGTGGGGGGGCAGATCATCTGAATAGGCCAATTTTGTCACAGTCAGAACATTTTTGTTGGTTTGTTTCCATTTAGACATCTGAGTGGCTCCAAAAGGGCTAGGAATAATAACTGAGAAAGATAAAGTTCCTGGCACAGGGAGCTGGGAAAGTACACAGCTGAGAAGTGGGAGGTGAGTTAGTGAGAGATGAGAAGCTGGCCAGGAAGCAGATGTTCTTCCGGGTAGGCCAGGAGGCGAAAGGACAGCACCGACATTAGCCCAGAACAATGGTGCCCCTTCACACATGCAGGGTCTTACTTACCCATCATGTGGGAAGGAGGACAAATGGGCAGATATCAGGTAATCCCATTGGATGCCAGGATATCAAAGCTTAAAATCACATAGCTAATTAGTTAATGAACTGGGTCTCATATTGTCACTGTTCCTTGTTTGGAAACAAACTTTGTAGCCTCAAACTATGGAACTGAGCAATAGGTTATTCAGTATTCTTTTGCTGGATTCTGTCTGTCGAAGCAGAGAGGTCCATGTTGTTATGTTGGCTATTTAAAAAATCTAAAACTAAAAATTCCCAAGGCTTCGTAATTAATATTCACTAAGATAGTTATCAAATCTCATCCTTAAATGTAAAGTTGCAATCTCTACATAGAAATCTCTTTACCTAAGTCCATCAGATTAAAAAAAATAAATTTCAGACGTGCACTGAAATTTTAAAATGTACCATTCCGGCGAGTGATGCGGATAACGGAGGAAGCGAATGAGTGTGTGGGACCCGGGGTTGGTGAGAAATCTATATCTCCCTCGCAGTTTTGTTGTAAACCTAAAACTCCTCTTTAAAAAAAGTCTTTAAAAAACAAAAAAACAGGGACCTCCCTGGCAGTCCAGTGGTTAAGACTTCGCCTTCCAATGCAGGGGGTGTGGGCTCGATCCCTGGTGGGAGAGCTAAGATCCCATGTCTCGCGGCCAAAAAAACCAAAACATGAAACAGAGGCAATACTGTAACAAATTCAATAAGGACTTTAAAATTGGTCCACATCAAAAAAAAAAAATCTTTAAAAGCAAAACAAAAAACAACATAAAGATTCCGCACTGAAGGCATTAAGTATGTTATTCACCGGAAAACTGGAAGGCCAAGAAAGTAAGTGAGGGGCTTAAGGCAACGGGTTCAAAACTTCCTTACCAGAAAGCACATTCATTAGGAAGGAAAAGCTTTTAACAGTGGGCTCCTGGCTTTATCTACCCTTAATTGCATCACGTAAAATGGTGTGGTATGGTATGGTTTCTAAAAGTAGTTAAGAGTTCAACCAAGTGCTCATCCCTGAGATGAGATGAGAGGGATGAGAGGGCCTGGGACAGAAAGGTTGAAGGCGGCTTCACTGAGGGAGTAGATGGCTGAGGGAGCTGGATATTAACGGCAAGTCATTAAAAACAGAGGAAAGGCAGTCCTGAAAGGGGTGGGTGTGTGGGCAGAGGAGAAGAGCCGACCAAGATACAGATAGGAAGCATCATTCTTCATGAAGCCAGGGAAAAGAGCAACCTCTTTTCCTTGGTCTTTTCCCTTGGTTGGCTCAAGGGTATGCTAGGACAAGCTGATGTTTGGGGAGGAGAAGGTGTGTATGGGGGGGATGACACTAGAAAGGTAGGAGGATTACCTAGAAATCGATATAGAATATCGATATAATGTCACACATGACTGTTCAGAGTCTCACAGGGAGAACAGAAAATTTTAAGATGATAAATGAAGAGCATAGCTTGTGGGGGACATAAACCTAAGGAAATTCTCCCCCCTCCTCTCTACATACAAAAGAAAAATGACTGAATGGAAAAATCTGCATATCTGGAGTCCAGTCTTGCCTCGGCCAGTAACTGGAGCATCATTTCTGAGCAGCACAAGGTCCTCGCCTGGGAAATGAGCATGTTAGACTGGGTGATTTCTAAGCTCCCTTCCATTTCCGAATTCTAAGGCTGGATAATGCTTCTGGCTGTCTCCAGCTAAGGCATATCAGGACAAAACCCAGCCAAGCCCCTGGGTACTCTTATCTACCTGCACCAACAGCCAGAGGAATGGAGTAAGAGGTTGAATCAGCAGACCCGAGAAAGAAGACTCACCCAACCACATGCGCAGCTAGAAGACAGACAGGAGTCGCACTGTGGTCTCACCTCCGTATACCACTTAAGCCAAGCACAGAGTCCCTATTTAGCCACAGATGTTTGTGAGGAAATACAGTAAATACAGAAGCTATGCTAAAAGTACAACTAAAGTTTAAAGAAACAAATTTTAAAAAAATTTTTTTAAAGATATAATATTCAGAGTTCTTAGAGCCAGAGTGGTCTTCAGATGAAAATATTATAGCTGAATAACTTGGACCTACTGAGACTTTTTGTTGGTTAACAGCTTCACATCTTTCTGTTTCAACATGTAATCAGTAAAAAGTTGCATTTCACATTCTATTTAATCTCTTATACATCAAAAGACCATGTAATAGCTCCAAAACCACCTTAAAAGAAAGTTCATAACAACCAGCTATTGGAACACAGTAAACAGAAAATCCTGCCAAACTCCTGGTACAAAATTGATTACTCTCCTGGATTCTGAATGCAGGTGCATAGAGAGTGTTTTTATTCTCTTTTTGGGTCTCAAATGAAGAATTTTCAAATCCACACCTGTTTTGTTCCTTGACACAGAGCCCTGCAAAGGGACAAGAACAAACTCTTCCTTTTTACTCAAAATAAATTGAAAAAAGGAAATTTCCTAAGGGAAGTGCAGCATTACCTTTATCATGACAGCTCAGAACACCTCTGCAAAGCCTGAATTTCCTGCCTCACCCCAATGGAGTTAGGATACCAGCATGGTCAACTTCCTTCCAGCTGTTTTTGTTTTTTTAACATTTTTATTGGAGTATAATTGCTTTACAATGGTGTGTTAGTTTCTGCTTTACAACAAAGTGAATCAGTTATACATATACATATGTTCCCGCTTCTCTTCCCTCTTGCATCTCCCTCCCTCCCACCTGCCCTATCCCACCCCTCCAGGCGATCACAAAGCACCGAGCTGATCTCCCTGTGCTATGCAGCTGCTTCCCACTAGCTAGCTATTTTATGTTTGGTAGTATATATATGTCCATGCCACTCTCTCACTTAGTCCCAGCTTACCCTTCCCCCTCCCCATATCCTCAAGTCCATTCTCTAGTAGGTCTGTGTCTTTATTCCCATCTTGCCTCTAGGTTCTTCATGACTTTTTTTTTTCTTAGATTCCATTATGTGTTAGCATACGGTATTTGTTTTTCTCTTTCTGAGTTACTTCACTCTGTATGACAGACTCTAGGTCCATCCACCTCACTCCAAATAACTCAATTTCGTTTCTTTTATGGCTGAGTAATATTTCATTGTATATATGTGCCACATCTTCTTTATCCATTCAGCCGATGATGGACACTTTGGTTGCTTCCATCTCCTGGCTATTGTAAATAGAGCTGCAGTGAACATTTTGGTACATGACTCTTTTTGAATTATGGTTTTCTCAGGGTATATGCCCAGTAGTGGGATTGCTGGGTCGTATGGTAGTTCTATTTGTAGTTTCTTAAGGAGCCTCCATACTGTTCTCCATAGTGGCTGCATCAATTTACATTCCCACCAGCAGTGCAAGAGTGCTCCCTTTTCTCCACACCCTCTCCAGCATTTATTGTTTCTAGATTCTTTGATGATGGCCATTCTGACCGGTGTGAGATGATATCTCATTGTAGTTTTGATTTGCATTTCTCTAATGAGCTGTTTTTAAAACTCTATGTATAGTACAGTTTGTATTTTCTAGCATTTTTTGTAAGTAAAGAATTATTGCTGAGATTGCAAAGTCCTCAGGGTGGAAATTACCTATTTAAAAATATACTTTCTTTACACTACATAACACTTATTGAAAGTACTGTAAAGTGATTAACTAAACATAAAGTTAGAAAAACATGAGCCAGTTTACCCCCAAAAAACCCCAAATGAATTTATTCAATTTTTTTTTCCCCAAGATGCAAAGGGACATGTGAATAAGCTTGCAGCATTATGGGTTTCACAAATCAGTCCCTGGAGAAAAAAGCATTATCTGTACTTTCAGGAAACTGAACAAGTATTTGAAATCTTCCCATAATAATAATACAAAAAATGAAATCATATCTGACCGTGCTGTGATTTGTATATAGCCAAAGTAAAACCTCAACAGGAAAAGTTTTTGAGTTACTACAACTCAAAAAAATTAATAATCACATTTATTGCTTTTTCATGGTACAATTTAGCAGTTTACATCTGACACAATATGGATAATTAGTGTAGGACAGCTTTTTATTATGTATCTCTGTGTATGTATTTCTACGTAAATGTCTGTGAGTAAGTAGAAGGGATTAAGCAGATGGTTGTCTCTGAGACACACTGTCTCTGAGACACAAAGCACAGTGGCTTTTTTTTTTTTTTTTTGCCTGAGATCCACCTAAAAAATTAATTTTTTGCCTGAGATTGAAACACTGTATACACATACAGGCAAAGACGTAGAAGTTATTTTCCTTTACCCTACGCAATGTACCCTAACGGTACCTTTTCTTGCCTATTTCCTTAAATAAGAAATGCTGGTAGCGACTTAGTAGCGGCCTACTAAATTGATTCCACACCCCACTAATGCTGCCACTTGCAGGTTACAAAACAGTGCTCTGCTGCGTTTCTCAAAATTTGATGCGCACAGGAATCACTTGCATTGTTAAAATGCAGATTTTGACTCAGCCACTTGGGTAGAGCCAAGATTCTGCAGTTCTAGCAAGCTTCTGGGTGTTGCCCATGCATAAGGCAGGAAGGACTCAGGGCAATAAATACTCTTGGTGAGTGACAATGAATTCTGGAAAGGGCCCTTTCCAACTTTAAGAAGGAGCAAGGTGCATCTACCCATAAAATGAAATGAAAACCTCTGTTCATCTGCTTTCCAGAGCTGAGAGAGACATCAGAGATCATGCAGTCCCGTAATTCTCAACTGGAAGTATAAAAGAATATTAAGAGATGGGTGGGGAGTGGAGATAGGGGCAGTATTTTTATTTTCACTCAAGGAGGCTTGACTTTTAAAATGTTGATAAACACTGATCTAATTCAATACCTTACTTTCCAGGAAACCCCTCTGAGGCCCAAAGAAGTCAAAGCATGTATATGTCCAATGTCGTACAGCTAATTCAAGGCAGGACTAGGTCTCCCTTCCCACCAGTGCTGTCAAAGGGCACCAGCCCTTATTTGCTACAAGGATTGTAGCAATTATAATGGTACATGCCAAGTTTTCTCAATGAGTCTTAAAAAGGAAAACTGATGTGCTAGTCTTGTTAAGGTATCATAGAAAAAGTGTGTATTTTGTACTGCCTCTTTTATACCTCATATTTTAGACTGCTTGCTTGGATGTCCAAGTGTATGCTAGACATCCAATTTCCTGCTTACCAAAAAAAAAAAAAAAAAAATTTACAATTCAAACTTCCTAAAAAATCCTTGTGAGTGCCACCACTCTATTTTTGTGTTTATACTAAAAATTTGTGAATAATACAATCACTATCTGTACCATCTACAAGAAGATACATAAATCAAACAGCTTAATTATAGCAGTTTGTTGCCTTTCTGTCAGAGAAGTACATTCGGGGTCAAATGGCAATTTAATAAGCTTAGGTTAGAAACCTTTGAAAAGTCTCTAGAATTGTCCGCCCACTCTCTAGTCTCCCTATGTATGTCACAAATTCACTCACTTAAACCAAGAAACTTCAACCCTCAGTTTCCTTACAAAGAAACTTAGAGACTTGGAAGATTTTCCTTTCATGTATTCCAGTGTCTGCTTTTATCCTAAAGCTTCACAGTGGCTATACTCATATTCATTCTCTAAGACGAGCTGGTTTTCCTTCAGAAATCCCCAAAGTTATGAGAACCCTGCTCCCAGTAGCTCACCAGTATACTTAAAGAACTGTTCCTCTTTTGACCTGGGTAAGCATTTCTTCATTTTTTTTTTTTTTTCAGGAACAAGTTTTCTTCCCTGTGGGATTTCTCTTGTATATTTAGACTGACTATCCACTGCTTACAGCAGCCCAGAGACTCTCCTCTCTCTTGTGGAGCCAGCCCATGCACTACTGCTGTCTAATCACTTCAGGACTGATGGTATCAGCCTTGGAGTACCTGGGTGCCTTGGAAGGTAACCAACCCAAGTGCTGGCAAGGTTCACTCCTCTCTTCATCTTTTCTGAAGTAGATAAACTAACGTACAACTTCATTCTGCAGTAAGTGGAATCTGGGAAACAGTTTCAGTATTTATGTAAGCCAGACAGGACTTCTTTTTCAAAAGAAAAATTATTTCACAATACTCTTTGTTTAAAGTAGGGATTGTTGCTCAAGAAGAAAAAAAGTGAAGCTATTCATCTTCCTGAAGACCTTTTATTTTCTGTTGCTCAAGTTAATCACAAAGCATCAGTTTCATCTGAAACTGATTGAAAGTTGAAAATTTCAGAGGGACCTTCTTTTCCAAGAAACCTGGGACAGTACGATTCAAGTTCTAGCTCTCGGTAGAAAGGAGACCCGGAACCTCTGTGAATTTGGGGGGTCGGGTATGGGGGTCACACACCCCACAGCAGCACAGCTCCATTGAGCCTTTCCATCCCCTTTTCCTCTCCTTATATTTAGTTTCACTACGTAGCATATAAAATATCCTTTACCTTTGCTTCATGAAATCAAACATGCAATCTTTCATTCTCAATCATGATCAGATTAACCTAATTTATTAGTGACAGGTACCCAAACTGGATTTCATAAATCTCTGTCCTTCTAAATGCACAAGAAAATGACATCATCTCTTCCCACCCATCGACAAAGAAACACAGTGGTGAAGACAATTGTACCTAAATGGAAACTGGCTTCAGGAGACTCTACACTCGATGACCAGTGATGAGGGGCCAGCTCTCTGCACCCACCCCACCTAAACCAAAGCAGCCAATGAGCACTGCCGGCACAGGAAAGGGAAAAACACTGCTGTGAACCCCTGTCCTGACAGAGCAGACGGGAATGGTCCAGGTGTGGCCTGCAAGCCACCTAGGATCTCCTACGCTCTCCGGATTGTGTGAATGTGAAGTAGCAGCAAGGATGCTTCAGGGAACCTGTGCGTTACCAAACTATTTTGCTGAAACAGAAAAAATGCAGGAGGCGGACAAAAACAGTTTTAAAATTTCTATTTCTCCATACAGACATCAAAAATCCTAAAAGTCAAAAAAAAATCCTAAAATTCAAGTCTTTGGATATTTCCTTTACATTTTGGACTAGATTTAATCTCAAAACAGTACTCTCTGCCCAATTTAAAAATCGGGACATAGAACAAAAGAATGAACTAAGAAGAATGGTAGATTTTTTTTTTAAAGACCAGAACCAGGCACTGTAACTTCTAGTATGGGGGGAAAAATTAGGAATGAATGGGCAAACTGCCTTTTCTACACTCCAGCCAGGGAAGCTGGAGAAGGAGGTCCTCACCTCGAGGCACGGAGGGTGCCAGTCAGCCCCTGCTCTGCTTGTCTCTGCAACCCAGTAGCTGCTCCCAGTTACATAAGAATTATTCAAATTACACCATCATCCTACTTTTAGGAGAACTTCCAGTACCAAGCAAATTAGGAAGAGATGCAGATCTAAAAAACAATTTAATCCTGCCTGAATACATTTTTCAAAAGGTAGTATGTAAATTGTAAATACTGAAGCCAGAATTTATCCATTAAAATCTTAGACAGGTTATCTCACTCCGCTGTCCCCAGAAATACACATGGAAACTTTGCCTGCATCGCCTACATCGGAGACTCTAACTTCATCTTCGTTCTTTCTTACTGTAAAATCCAAACATAGCTTGCGATAATAGCTGATGTGCAAATGCTCGCTAGCAGTTATCTTTCTAGAAAGAGACAAGATGTCAAGAATAATACTTTTAATTGAGGGGAGCAGGCTTAGCCATTTGTTTACCTGTTTTAGTTGGGGCTGTAATCTGTGATCGTTTTACTATCAAATGTACCTAGACAATCTTTCAAAAGAGCGAAATAAGCAACAGCTAGAGGGAGAACACCATTTTAAACCATGACAGCTTACTGCAAACATTTTTTTCTAGAGAACTGAGTGTTATTCACCGTACTGATCGCTAACATTGTTGAGCATTTATTGTGTCTTTTGGTACCAAGCTAGGTGCTTTATATGTATTCTTTCATTTAATCACAATAAGGGAGGTAGATTTTCACCATTTTACAGCTGAGAGAACAGAAGTTAAGAGATTTTCCCAACATCACTGAAGAGGTGGCCGTCTGGATGTGAAATACGGTCTGCCTGACAACCTCTTTAGGAGCTAAGCGGAAGAGAAAGTAGGCGTTAAGGGAGGGGTGTGCCATTGAGTTTCACTGAATTGGGGGTCTTATTTGATACACAGTTGCTCTACCTGAAGACTCTTTTTTTAGAAAAATGACCTTTGCCATGAATATTCTGCCTATGTCATGGTTACTAAAAATCTTCCTAATACCCATCAATAAAACATAACCAAAAGGTTTTTGGCTCAAGAAACTGGTTGCAAAACAGTGGAACTTAGTGGTAAGTTCCCTTTTACCCCGATCCCAACAGTACAGCATGACTGTGTAGGAATATCGCTAGAAAACACTCAGGCAACATGCTTTCCTTTAGATCTTCTCAGTACGTGGTATTTTAATCTAAACAAAAGTTTAACACCTACTAACATGGTTATTTCTACATTTGAATTAAAGCATAAATCTGCTTCCCTGGCCTGTAAGCCCCTTGAGGACATGTAACCACATCCTGCCTGACTATCCCACCCTGTACAGCACAGAGCTTGGACCAAGCACTTTATGTACATGGTGAGGGAAAAAACATGGACTGACATATGTTGGAAACCATGCAACTGCTGCAGGGCTTTAACTGCTGTATGTTGAACAGCTCTGGGGTATAAAGAGGTGAGAGGAGTTGGCCAGGGCTGGATGATGGCAGGGTCTGTCTTAGAGAGGAGTTTGATATCTGGGGCAAAATGCATCAATCATACCCTTTTCGTAGCTGAAACAAGATCTCTATTTTCACTGAAATCTATTATATTTCCTCTCCAGACTTGTAGCATCTCTGGAACAATCTCCCAACTCTATGACAGGTGGACTTTTAAAATTCCTAGTTTAAGACTTCAAAAACACCAGGGATGCTGGACAAATTATGATTGATAGTGAGAATTATAATTCAGAGAAAAAGATGGGTCCTAATAATTTTAATCGTATTGCCTTTGGATACCCGAGATATGTGGGTCTCTCTCTTTTCAAAACAGATTAATCAGAATTACTATAAACCTTCAAGAAGGTATAATCACTCTGGGATCCTCCTGCCTTTGGTAGTGGCCACATCTGGTCAGGCAGCTGTTATTCATTCTTGCCAGGAGTTGCTTCAGTAGACTCTCAATTGAAAAATGACACCTTCACTCCAGTCCTTTGAACTGATTTTTAACCTTAGAGAAGTGTACGACAGAGAGTTATTTAGAGGACTAACTTCTTAATGGAGCCATCTGA
Source organism: Globicephala melas (assembly GCF_963455315.2). Lineage (NCBI taxonomy): Eukaryota > Metazoa > Chordata > Mammalia > Artiodactyla > Delphinidae > Globicephala > Globicephala melas. The sequence continues at coordinate 70,774,692 of NC_083320.1, read as the reverse complement.
GTATTTTGATAAAATTCTCTCGGATGAACCACAAATCACACCCACCGCCCCCTCAACTGCAGCATGGCTTTAGAAGAAACAGACAGAGAAAATGCTACTCCTTGAAATGAACTGCATCGCTTTAAAAAAGTTCATTAAATATAAGTATCACCATCCTAATACAATTCAAATGTCATTAGTTTCTGTCAGGAAATTTAAAACTTAGATTTGTATAGGAACTATAATGGTACATTTGTATATTAAGCTATACCGAAGTTAACATATAAAGGGGGAGACAGTGGGAAATGGCTGGATTCGTTTCCTAAGTCTGCTGTAACGAATCGCCACAAACCTAGTGGCTTACAACAGCAGATGTTTATTGCCTCACAGTCCGGGAGGCCAGAAGTCGGCAATCCAGGTGTCAGCAGGGCAATGCTCCCCCGACGGCTCTAAGGGAGGCTGCTTCCTGCTCTCCCAATTTCTGGCAGCTCCTGCAGTTCTTGCCTCGAGGTAGCGTAATTTCAATCTGCCTCTGCCTTCACGTGGTCAGCTCTCTGTGTCTCTCCTCTTCTTAGAAGGACACCGGTCACTGGACTTAGGGCCCACTCTAATTCTGCTCTGATTGTATCTCAAGACCCTTAACTAATTACATCTGCAAAGATCTTATTTCCAAATTAAGTCACATTCTGAAGTTCTCGTTAGACACGAATTTTGGGACACGCTATTCAACCCACTACAGTGACTTTCTCTGAAGGCCCATTTTGACCCTCCTAACCTTACTTCTCCTAAACTTACTTATGTAATCAGAACATGTACAGAGAATTACTTTACATCTGTACCCACTATAACACCGATTAATTCATTAACCATAATTATATCCAGAAAGAAACTTATGTGTCATCTTGTCCAACCTCATATCCAAAGGAAGATTTCTCTCTATGGCATAGAGATGGGGGGTGAAGGTGGGGGGCCATTACAAGACAGCAGATGCCCCAGTTTATTTCTAAACCACTTCTAGTTGCCACAGCATACAAGTCTAGTCTCCCCTTCTTTCATCCAAATTTAAATCTTTAATGATAACTATCACCCCCCCCAAAGGTATTCCTTTAAACCTCCCGACAAGCAACAATAACCGAACAACTTCTTTGACCTAGACAACTCCTAAGGAGGTAGTAAAGCAATTACGGTTGAAAGGACGGATTCTGAAATCAGACTGCCTCAAGTTCAGATCTACCACTGAACTTGACCTAAGGCAAATTATCTCTGAATCTCATCTCTTCATCTGTAAAGTAAGGATGACACTGTCTATGCCAGCTCACAGAGTAGTTGTGAAGGCAGCACAAGCTAATCACTGCTGGGCCCCTAGTGAAATGCCAAGCTTGGAAGAAGCGCTTAATGACTGCCAGCTACACTTGAGTCCCTCCTTCTCAGTGTTCCTCTCGCAACTTGGTACCCAGATGGCCAAGAGGGCTCTGCTCGGTACAGACACCACCAGTCCTAAGCTTGAAACTGACTTATACAGGTAAGTAGCTTCTCAATCCCCCTTCCTCCTACTCTGAGGCTCCTTTGCAAAGCCACAGTAAAGAAGAAAATGGAGAAAACTGAAAATGAAAATGACCCTGTGGGTTCAAAAGTGGAAGACGCTGTGAAAGGCAAGGGAAACTGGAGGAGCTGATTCCCCAGGAAAGGCTCCCTGGAAAGGCTGGCTAACCAAAATTTTCCTATTCCCTGGGCCTTTTCATTTGGGTGAGTTTTACACTTAAAATTCCAACTAGAGGTGCATCTGGGTTAGGGCCCCTCTTTTAAAATTCCCAAACTTCTTGAATCTGATGTGGTAAAACAGTCATCACCTAAAACGGTTGAGATGAGCATCACAAGGGAACTTAAAGATGTGCATATGTTCCATTAGAGGTGCCTAACTTTTGCTATCTTCAACCTTCAGAGAGAGAGGAGGCAGAGTGCAAAAGGCCACTCAATTTACGTTTTTCACTATGATTATTAGAAGTGAGAAAGGCATTCTCTTCCTCTACTGAATGTACCATACGATAACCCTTTGTTCAACAGAGACTCAGAACTGAAGGTGGCAACGTCATTTCTAAAATTCCATTAGAAGACCATGGGCTTTGGGGCTAACCAAGGAATCCAGCTATTATTAATAACATTTCAACTGGCAAACCTAGGAACCAGTTCACCAAATACAATGTTTCTATGAGAAAAAAAAAAAAAAGTGTTCTGATTTTTAAAATTTCAACTTACAGATGAACTTTTGGATGAGAACTTTTAATACTCATGCAGTAGGACGACTTCATTTCTTAATCTAAATACTCAAATTTTATTAATTGTAGGTAAAACGACGCCAACAGTCTAAGCAGCTTAATCAGCTGGCTAATTCATTTGGGGTCAAACCAACCACACAGCTCTTTTCACATACCTAGTTGGACGTATTCGACTTCCCTCAGAATTTTTTTTTTAACTGAACGGCACAATTTTATGATTATCCCCATTAACCCTCTGTTAACTGGTGCCTATCTTCCAGTGTACTGGTATCCTTCTGCTAATTGATATTCTCTGTAGTGCACCATTCCTCCCAGCTGGACGTCACCCGAAGAATTGAGAAGCATGTTTTCTACGTGGTGTACAAGTTGCTGCTTTCAACAAGTTTTATCTCAGGATATTTACTGTCTGGTTTTTCAAATCCTAAGACTACCCCCACCTCTTGACTTTCCGGGCTGCTTTTTCCCTCTTAGCTAGAGACAGAGCTATATATGATTGTCAATATCGAAGTTACAAATATCAAAAGACTGCCAATCGTGGCTTTAGGAAATGGGGCTGGGGAGGTGGCAATGATGGGGAAAACACGGAGGCAAGTGAGATTACACTAACTACTCTTTTTCTCTTAATGGTTCTTTTTGCCCTATTCCCTTAAGAGGGCTGAATAAAAATCGGGTAGATCTCTAAATTTTATTAGCAAGAGCTTTTAATGACCAAATGTCGTTTCCTAACATTAACAGTAACTGCCAAGGTTTGTGGGCTGTGGCTAAGCAAGCAGAAAAGATGCACGTGGAAGTGCAAGGACCCAGGTGCCACTGTCTGATGGGCTGGTCCTTTGCTTGCTTCTGATTAGACAGCTGTCTAGCTGTGGAGGAGGGGAGTGTCTCAGCAATGGTGTGAGACCTGGAACCTTTCTCATCCCTGCTGCCAATGGCAGTCTTGCCCACTCAGTGCGTAGGGGAGAGATGCTGAGAAAAAGGTCAACAAAGCAAATAAAATGGAAACCCACTCTCATCATACACATACAGTTAGGTAGACTATGAGATGCTCAGGGATCTCTCCTCCCTGCCATGTCCTCTCCCCCAACAAGTACACAGAACTAGCAGCATATGCACCTCCTCCCACCCCCCCAACACACATATACACCCTAGGCAGTTGCTTAAAAAACATGCCTGGCAAAAATTTTACCAGGGGAAAAAAAGAAACAGCTTTCTGTGTACTAGATTTTGAAGATTTTCATCTGGTCCCTGAGGTTCATGGCTGGCCCTGGCATCTTAGCTGGCTCAGCACTTCTACAGACTGACCTCTGAAACCGTTTCCAGTTTTCTATAGGAACGCAGAATGGCTCAAATGCATCAGCACAGCTGGTCCAGTGCTCTGGCCAACCCAGGTTGCAAGGGACATGTGCTGTTAGCTTTTCTGATGTCAGCCTTGGGAGATATATCCCAATTTTTCTTTGGACCCAGTTTTGACTCAGTTACTCATACATCTGTCATTCTCTTACTTGGCACCATTTACATTTCCTGCCTACATCACCCCTGGACTTAAAGGATCACTGCTTCATAAGCTAGCTCATTCTTCGTCACTGAAGATGCCCACAGGCAGAGCTTTTCTGAGGAATATTTCACCCAGTGGTCCTCAGATTTCAGTGAGCTTCTAAGTCACCCAGAGACCTTAAAATGCCCCTGTAGTGTTTGAGAAAGTGAGGTAGTGGGACCCAATAATTTACCTTTTTAATAAGCACCCCAGGAGATTCTGATGCCGTTGGTCCAGGGACCACACTTCAGGAAATGCCAACATAAACAGGAGAACAAAGAGAGCACATCTCTGAGACTCAGAGACCTTGGTGTCCCTCCTACTCTGGAAGGTTTACGCTATGGCCTCTACAGCTAATCTGAGTCTTCAGGGCACTGAGGCCCCTACCCACTTACGCCCCAGCACCCTGGCTGTGACCATCCTACTGGCACAGCAGCCGCCATCTTGTCCCCTTGCTCCCCACAGGGTTTATCTTTCAGCTCTTCCAAATGACACTGGATCCTTGGACTTGCCGGCAGGAAAAGGCGTCTCCGGTTCTAAAACTGCACACTCTCTAGTCACACCCTCTAGATCCTCTTTTCCATCAGCTGATCCAAGCAATTTCTGCTTCCCTGATCTGACACTTCTTACTAACCCTCCCTCAGATGTGAGAGGTTTTCGTGGCTTCTCACTAACAGTCATATAGAGAGTTCAATGCCCAGCTCTACATACACTTCACTGGGTACAAAGAAATGTCAACTCATCGGCTTAGAGGATACCCCTGGGACGAGGCCTTCCACAGTGCATCTCCTAGACAGTTACGAGACAACATCTTTCTGTTCCCATTCGGAGTCAGGGAGTCAATTCCACACGTGTTCATTTTACAAATTGTCTCAATCCTTACTTTGGTTTATGTGACTATTTGCAGAAAACAAACAAACTTCAGAAAGTGGCTGCTTTTATAAACCCAATGACCTCATTCTGGGCAGAAATGGACCTTCCCCGACACACAGCACTGCCAGTCACTGATAAATTCTTGCCGAAATAATAACTGATAAGTATGCCTAACTTCACACGCTGAGGTAGTTCTGAAAAATTCTGCATGAGCAAGTCCATGTCCTGAATGCAGTAAGGAAATAGGATTTTTAAAGAAAACCTGAAAATGAAAGCAGCAAATACTGTGCCCCAAATATGTATATAAAACACTATGCACCATAAACATTATACTGCAAAGAAATAGTTTCCAAGTGCTCAGAGATCTTAAAACAACCTAGCTGGTAATGAGGAACACATCCAAACAAAAAGTTAGAACAATTCCGCAAATAAGCAACAATTATATATAATGAAGAATACTTTGGTAAAGAGAAATAACTAATTTAGTTGTTTTTTTTTTTAAATTGGTGCTATCAAGATGTGCCCTTAGTATCTGTCAAAAAAAGAGGGGAGGCGGAGAAAGAAAGAAAAAGTGAAAGAAAGAATAACAAAAGTGAGGCACCTCTAATGGAATGTATGAATAGCTTTAAATTTTTTGTATAAGACTCAAGAAGCTTTGATACGGCTTCACATTCTTACAGAACTACAGCTCTATGATAGCTTTCAAAACAAACTTAAAAATGGCAAGAATCTTCCTGTTCCGAAGGACTTACCTAATAACTTCAGGAACTCACTTCCATTCCAAGTCCCTAGAGGTAACCTGATGCCTTAATGGGTAATGGTGCGATTCATCCCTTTCTGAGTATAAAGGGCATTACTGCTTCTCCACACCACCACATACACATCCCAGCTGAGATGCGGTCAATGGAAAACCATCACATCAAAATTCTGCTCTAATGTAATAGCAGGAACTGCAGAAAAGCTGCAGAAAAGGGAGATGACAGAGATTATCTTCCTGGAAGAGGGAGACCTTGAACTTCAACTTCCAGAAGAAAGGAAAGTGAGCTTGCTGATGACAGTGTGGAGTTCCGTGGCCATCTGTGATAGCCTAACAAAAGACTGGAGGAGAGGAAGGAAAAACAGACTTCAAGAAGCAAGGAAAGTACTTTTGACTGGAATGGCAGGTATGGACTTGAGCAAAGCAGATCAGGGACAGAGCAGTTAGTTCCTCAAGGTCCTTCACGTTTATGGTTGGAAATGGACGCATCCGTAGCTATTTACATGTTTAAGCTATTTCTGTAAAGAAGTATCTTTTATCTTACAGGTGAAAAACAACAACAAAATAAAACATTTCCTTATATGCTATGCACAAGAGGGCCACCAGTGTAACACTTGTGTTATGAAAGCCAAAGTGACCACGAGTGAGTCACGAAGCATTTTAGCTTTATTTGGGGTCCACCAGGGTACCCAACTGATGAGCTTCACTCAAGATGAAGGAATGTCTGGTACCAGGTTGTTGTGGGTTGAATTTTGTCCTCTCCCACCCGCCCCCCAAAAAACCCCACATACACTGAAGTCCTAACCCCCAGTATCTTAGAACGTGACCTTATTTCGAGATAGAGTCTTTACAAAGGTAATGGAGTTAAGATGAGTTCATTAGGGTGGACTCTTAACATGGCTGGTGTCCTTATTACAAGGCAAAATCTGGACACAGAGACAGACATCCACACAGGGAGAATGTCATGTGAAGACGGGAGTTAGGAGAGAGGCCTGAATAGGTTCTTCCCTAACACCTTCAGAGGGAGTACGGCCCTGCCAACACCTTGGTCTTCAACTTCTATCTTCCAGAACTGTGAGAAAATGAATTTCTACTGTTTAAGAACTCAGCTTATGGAACTTTGTTATGGCAGCCCTAGCAAACTACACCAAACATATTTTTAAAGAAAAAAAAATGAACATTTTACTCCTAGGATGCTATTTCTATTTTATCACGGCTCTCTTGTCTCACCATTTCAGAATTACGACCAAGATTTAGGGATTCAAAATACAAAAAAAAAAAAAAAAAAAAAAGACCAAGGTAGTATTGATTACATAGATACATGAAGGAAGCCTCCCCGAATACAACCAAACAAAATATCTGGTCAAGATTGAGCCTTTAGGACTTCTCTGGTGGTGCAGTGGCCAATGCAGGGGACACGGGTTCGAGCCCCGGTCCGGGAAGATACCACATGCCGAGGAGCAACTAAGCCCATGTGCCACAACTACGGAGCCTGCACTCTAGAGCCCGTGAGCCACAACTACTGAAGCTCGCGTGCCACAACTACTGAGCCCGCGTGCCTAGAGCCCGTGCTCTGCAACAAGAGAAGCCACTGCAATGAGAAGCCCGTGTACCACAACGAAGAGTAGCCCCCGCTTGACACAACTAGAGAAAGCCCGCGCCCAACAACAAAGACCCAACTCAGCCAAAAATAAATAAATTTATTTAAAAAAAAAAAAAGATTGAGCCTTTAATCCAAAACCTTCTGATCAAAGCTAAGAATCAAACCTACACTCACTTGGTTTTACTCTCTGTCTACTCTATTTTGATGGTGCTAATAAGTATCATTACTATCTGGTTTGAGTATCACTTTCTTTCAGTTGGTTCTGTGCACCTTTTGGTAGAAGAGACAACGAATAAAGGATTCCATAAATCAGGGGTGGTCTGGACAGCAAACTACTGTCCAGAGGCCAAATCCCATTTGCCACTTGCTTTTGTAAACAAAGTTTACTGGAACACAGCCTATCCCAATGCATTATCTATGGCCGCTTTGAAGCCACAGGTAGTGCTAAGTAATTGTGACAGAGCCCTTATGGCCTGCAAAGCCTAAAATATTTACTATCGGGCCCTTCACAGACAACCGTATGCTGACCCCAGTCGTAGGTGGTCTGTGAAATGTACGAGCAATTTTTAGGTAAACCTTGATCTGTTGTTTCCCTTGATTGTCAACAATCCCAGCTCCACAAGTGATGTTTTCCAACCCTACTTCATACCTTTGACTTGTGAACAATGAAAATAAGAGCCTCTTAGAAACTGAAATAGTACCATTTTTGCCTGAATTTCTCTTTGTGCTCTCTAGCTCTTCCACACCCCTCTTAGAGAACTAAACTAAATTTGGCAATGAATTAATGCCAAGAATGTGGAAGACATACTTCCGTTTCTTCTCTGCTTTATGCCCTAATAAGCAGCTTAATACAGTCAATTAAAGGGTAGGGTAACTCAAATGTGACAATCAACACAATGACAAAATGGATCAGCCAATTGAGAACGTTGTTTCTATCTGGAATCAAATCAAATGCACCTAAAAGTCAAATCACCTAAATTAAGGTCAATCGGAGCATGACAGCTATAGGTTAGACATGTTCTTACACCATGCACTTCTTAAATAGCTACACCTCTTAAGCCACTGATTCATGTCTACCTTGTATAGTTATTTATACACCTGCTCCACAGCCCCTATTTCACTACAACACTGAGAAATAAAATCATCAATGTCTTATTCCCTTCAGGGCCTAACACAGTGCTTGGCCCATACTGGTCTCTAAAATATTGATTGAATGAATAATAATCCAAGCTGGATTTGTTTGAAAAGGTTCAAACTCCACTATGGCCTGGATACATGTGTTCTAGTCCTGGCTTTGTTACAAAGAAGCTGTGTGATGTTGAAACATCCTCAACTCTAAAATGAGTACTTACAAAAGTGTATCTCTTAAGGTTCTTTCAGCACTAATATTCTATGCTTCTTTTGTGATACACATGACATAACAGACATTATTTCATATCACTTCATCCAGAGCACTAGTTATCACATCACAGGATTCATTCAGAATAAATTTTCACGTTGTAGACACCAGAAGGAATCAGTGAGAGTCTCTGACAGGGACCCACCCACTTTTCTTGAGACTAACCTTAAGATACATAAAAAGAGAAAGTATCCAAGTGAACTATTAGTACCTGAAATATCTTAATGGTAACAAAGGGCAAGGAACTGGTCATTCAGATTTTTTAAGAGCACATTTCAGTGTGTCCTAGAGGGGCCTTTAGCACACAGCAGGGATGTAAAGTCTAAACTGTGGTTTCTTCTATACAGGAACTTACTCTAGAAACCACAGAGCAAATTTTGCATGCTGTAGTAAGTCAGGCAGGAAGGGGCTAAACATATGTAAATTTGTCTACCCACAGCCAATTAGGTGAAAAAGACAAAACAAATTTAGAGGGCAAAAGAATGTCCATTAATAATTAGAACCTGTGGGTTTTCTAGATCACTGATATTTTAAACTAGATTGACTGTCCAAGTCAGTAATCTAGATTTCATAAATGCTCTAAGAAACAATAAAATAGGTGGGAAAACTAACCTTAAAAGAGGAGAAGTTAAAAACAAAACATATGACAGTTGGCAGATAATTTATTTTGTCTGAAAGTAACATGCAACATACCATCCCTAAGGACTTAGTTGTTCAGAGAATAGTAAAACACCTCATATGAAAGCAATTCTGAAAACACTGGTGCAAGGGTGTGCCACACTTGGAAAAGCCAAGACTCTGAAGGTAGAATGGTGGAGGATTCAGGGTCAGAAGACCTAGGCTTTTTGAGCTGTGAGATTTTGAACAAATCGTTCGATGTCTCTGGATTATAATTTCCTTAGGGGTAAATTACAAGGGCTGGACTAGATGATCTCTAAGGTCCCTTCCAACTCTAAAATGCAAAAGGTTCCTTTAAATAAGTGTTTCCCAAACTGTTCCACAGAATATAGCTAGTAAATATTCTAGGTACCATGATCAAATAATTCTAGGAAACAATGAGATACACAAAGTTGGACAAATGTCTGTACTGCAGGATTTCTCAGACTTTTAAATGCGATTTCCACTGTTACTCTCTAAGACAACAATACTATATAGTTCGTAGTGTTTCCCAAGTTTCTTTGAACACTGAATATTTCAATTCCTGGAACACTTTTAACATTTAATAGAACCCCAGGATCTTAGTGAACACAATTTGGGAGAAGTGGCTTTGAACAATAGACTTCATAAACTTAAAATCACACGCTGAAGAAAACAAAATACTCATGTAATAGTTTAAGGGCACCCATTTCAGAATCCATAACAACGTCTCTGTAGTGTTTGTCTGTCATAAAGCACTTTATCTTACTTTAACTCCTTGATCTTTTACTCTAGGAAGTCAAGGACAATGGAAGAATCATTTCCATTTATCAATGAGAACTGAGTTTCCCTTCTAGAGCTTTCTCCTAACAAAGTATTTTCTGCTCATGAACAGAATCACAATCTTCTACCACTATTATCATTTTGTGACCCATCCGCCGAGATCCTCTTGTGTGAACTGACTTGTTCTGTGACACCGCAAGGAAGAAGGGAAGCAGACAGAGCACCTGTGACAGATGATGAGTCAAGTGCTGTCATATATGACTTCATCCAATCATCTCAATAACATTAATTATTTTATCTCGTTTTGTCACTGAGGAAATCAAGATGCAGGAAATTTAAGAAATGTGTTCACAGTAATAGAACTAATAAATGATGAAGCTGGGATCCACACCCCTGTCTACCTTTTTTTCTTTAAAAGCAACTTAAGATGTTCTGAAATAGTTTGACAGTATATTTCAAAACTTAATTTGGGCTTGTGGTGCAGTTAAAAAATATATATTATTTTGGTTCGTGGTTGAAGTCTGTTTGAAATATGATTTGATTTACATGAATATTTGAACAATGGTTATAGGGAGGTATAAATTATATGAGAGCCACATCTTAATAATTATCACCACTTGAGCATTTCTGGCATGCCAGGCAGACACATCTGTATCATCTCATTTAATCATCCCAATAACTCTAAAAGGTTAAGATCCTGGAACGACTACACCTTCAAGATCTTGACCATGGAGTTTCCTCTCTGATCACTCTCCTTCCCTCACTCCCAGGGACTTTCCTTTTTATCTCATCAGAATCTCCAGGACCCTCCCTGTTCTCAAAGTTCAGTGCCTCTCTTGATTTCACCTGTCTTTTTTTTAACATCTTTATAGGAGTAAAATTGCTTTACAATGTTGTGTTAGTTTCTTCTGTATAACAAAGTGAATCAACTATATGTATACGTATATCCCCATATCCCCTCCCTCTGCGTCTCCCTCCCACCCTCCCTATCCCACCCCTCTAGGTGGTCACAAAGCACCGAGCTGATCTCCCTGTGCTATGCGACTGCTTCCCACTAGCTATCTATTTACATTTGGTAGCGTCTATACGTCAATGTTACTCTCTCACTTCGTCCCAGCTTACCCTTCCCCCTCCCCGTGTCCTCAAGTCCATTCTCTACGTCTGTGTCTTTATTCCTGTCCTGCCCCTAGGTTCATCAGAACCTTTTTTTTTTTTAGATTCCATATATGTGTTAGCATACGGTATTTGTTTTCCTCTTTCTGACTTACTTCACTCCGTATGACAGACTCTAGGTCCATCCACCTCACTCCAAATAACTCAATTTCGTTTCTTTTTATGGCTGAGTAATACTCACCTGTCTCCTTAACGTTCATCAGGATACTCTCGATTTTCATACCTAATCCCTTTACCAATGCCAAACCCTACATAAATTCATTACCCAGATGCTTTCCCTCATTTCCTGTGGGAGAAGGGTCAAAATACCCTGCCAACTCAGACCCCTGCACTCCCAGGGGCCCTCGCTACAGCTTAGGCATCCTTTTACTCGTCTCTATTTGAATGCTCACCAAATTCCCAAGAGCGATTACTCCAAATCTTCTGTCACACTCTTTAGGCCTAGAATCTTTTCTTTTTTTTTTTTAAATCGTAACAGACGACCTAACCTCTTTACTGAAATGTAGGCTTTTAAAAGGTTGAGCTTCACTGGCCTCCTTCCTCCTCCTAACATCTCTAGCATAATCAATCTCCTCCTTCCTGTATCACTGTCAGGAAACTCTCTCCTTTCCTGTAAGACTAACCTCAATCTTTCTTTAAAAAAAAAAGACCTAGTTCCAACTAGTCCCTGTTTTCTATCACCTTGCTCTACCTACAACCAGTCAGATGCTAAGATAATCTTGCCTCAAGATTGTCTGAAGGGACTCTTTCCTTTGACACCCAGTTTTTCTAAAGACACACCCTCTTCACTCATGCATTCCTTAAACCCTTTGGAATGTACTTTCTACCACGTTCACCCCTGCTCCCTTCCCTGCCCACCACACACAGACTACTCTACTGAAACTTCTGTCTCAAAGACTTTCAAAGACCTCCCAACGGACATTTCCAATGGCCTCTACTTCGCCTTTACCTTCCTTAACCTCTAGGCAACACTTAACAGAGCTGACCAGCTCTGCTAGAAACTCTGCTCTTCTTGGGCTTCTGTGATACTCTCTTGATTCTCCCAGCATTTTGCCGTTTCTTTCCCCTTCTTTGCCTAAGGCTCTTCCTCCTTCCCACTATAGAATCTATGCTCCCCAGGTCTCTCCAGATTCTTCTGGACACCTTGTCTTCCTGAACTGCTTTAACCTGTTCCCAATGTGCCACCTGTTAAGTTGCAGGAGGTCCTGAGCTTCTTGCCCAAAACTCTAGTTCTGTATTTCTTGCTGGAAATTCCCGCCTGCACTTGGTTGGTAGGAAGGGTGGTAACGTGTGATTCACGTGGCCAAATTAAAATGGTCAAACCAAGCTTATGGCTTTTCCTCAGAAACTAATTTACTGTGGTAGGGTGAATTCTCTAACCCGTTCACCATCCAACCTGCCGTCTTTCATACTCCTGTTGAGGTGGGAGTATTTAATATAACCAATGCACTTGTTATACTACAGATGTTATCGATGACATATACTATCAAGAAAAAGATCTGCTGGATAAGTACTCCACTCCAAAGAATGTGAGGATCCAGGCCAAACATGGAAATCTACACACCCATGTGACACAGCCTCTATACTGACTTTAAGACAATCCCAGGGTGGCAGTAAAAAAAAATATTTACAACAATCTCCTGGATCCAAAAAGAGTACTTCATGTGGTTCGCACTGGGTGCTACTAGCCTTTCAGGGCTGGACGATTCTTCCTTATGAGACTAACATGGATACAGAAGGACCTTTTGTATTCTTGGTGTCTGGACTTTGAAAACCAGTAGAATTTAGCACTCCCCTGCCCCCAATTTAACGCCTAAAAAAAATGTAGACGATCCTTATAGGAGAATGGCTGGATTCCACCTAATCACTGAGACCAGAGCAAGTACTTTTGCAGAAACTTTTTATTTTTCCAATCATTTCAGACAAGAGACCTAGGACTCTTTTTTTACGAACACTGTCCACTCCCCACCCAAGCAATCGCCAACTCTGTACAATAACTTGAATCCACCCCATCTAATACATTCACACTGCCGTTACTCCATTTCACAGCTTTACTTCAACTATTACAACACCTTTAAACTCAGGCTCTCCTTGCATCCACTTCAGCAAGCTTGACCCTATCCCTGCTCTGTCCTCCAACCTCTACCCTGAGGTACAGCTCACCTGAATTTCTCAATCTTCCCCTAGAAAAGCCCATGTCTTCTATCTTCAAATCTTTGCTGTAATGTTCCTTCCACCTGAAACGTCACCTTCCATGAGGCAACCTGCCTCCTGAGTTAGAAATCCTGGCACCATCTTTAAGTTGTCCTCCTCCATTTCCACATGCAGTCATAAATTCTTTTGGAGGGCACAAATCCCTTCGGCAAACTGCAAACTGATGAAAGCTACGAACGTCTCCTCAGGAAACAGCGGGTGTACGCCACATTTTACATACAATTTTAGGGGCTTTATGTCCTCCAATGTCTATAAAATTTGGTTGTTCCTCCTGTCCACAATGTAACTGCCTTCTTTTGGGTCCTCACCATCTCTCAGCTGTTTGAGGTGCTAGCTAAACTGGCTTCCCCCCACCCAGCCTCTCCCTTAACGAGCAACAGTGTACCTTCTGCGTGTCACCCGTTTACTTCCTCCAGAATGACATTCCCAACTTAACTTATGCTACACACTCAGTAATTATTTGACTCAATGTTTCTGAGTCGCTGTTAAACTTTCAGTTAAACAAAAGGACATATCCACTCCCTTGGAGCTGGCCTGTTGGGCATTTGACTTATAAAACTGAGAATACAGACAGAGAAAGTGAAGACAACATTGTTTCTAGAATATCTGAATACATAGGGTTGGGTTGATCATAAATGGTCTTCCAAAAGGGTGATGTTTTTTTAGGCAGTTCCTGGAAGTGGAGAGACAGAGATCTTGTTTTAGAACAGAGCTGAAAGGAAATTCTAGGTGATGGGAATACTATGCAGAAAAAAATGGGATCTAAGAATCTCAGATAATACAAAACAATGAGGCTACATATCGCACCCAACCTACAGGGCATCAAAACAACGAAACAAACAGATTTTGTAAAGTGGCGCGTCAACTAATAAAGTGAGAAGCTAACAAAGCAATACTGCTTTCCTTCTCTCTCTCTCTCTCTCTCTCTCTCTCTCTCCCTCAGACCCCCCCACCTCTTTCTTCCTCCCTTCAGTGCTCTCTCCTCCTTTCGCTCTGAAGTCTTGTAGCCTCTACAGAGCACACCCAAAACTCCCTGATATACTGAAAATCCCCCCTGGGTTACACAGTAACAACAGCTTCTAAAGTGCAGACATGATCTGTACTGTGTGTTTCTTACAGAAACTGTCCCATTATAAATGACAGCTGCCTGTAAGGAAGCCACGCCTCTCACCCCACTGCCCTTTCAAAAAGCTACAATGAAAAGGACGTGTGTGACGAAGGCAGCTATGAGTATTCATAATAAAATAAATCCAAAGGATTATGACATGAGTGGTAGAACAGTCTTTGTTTTTCACGTTCAATACAGAAATTATATGAAGGGGAATTTGTCCACCAAACAGCTGTATTTAAATGCACCTGTAAGTCAAATGACAACAGAGAAAACAGCGGTAATTCTTCAATATTTAAAATAACTCCTTCCGTGAAAAATACTTTAGCATATGAAATTCCATATATATAGCTACATTTTCTCCTTGCTGACGCATATAAGTTGGTGTCTTAAAAATGTTTTTTAAAAAGTACAGAAGTCCTGTCGAGTATGTATAAAATGGGAAAATACTAAGTTCATACATACAAAAACTATCTGTCAGAACTAGGTGATTTCCAAAAATGTGATACAGGAATTGGCAGTAAAAATAAAAACAGAAATTCATAAAGAATAGTAAAGGACTGTATCTCAAAGCTCAGGCACAGAAACAAGTAACACCTACATGCTATGCTGAAATTCTCAATGACATGAGAATCGGGTTTTCACTGCAATTTTTAAACATTAAAAATAATACAATTTTCTATATTCTTTTCACTTTATCTTTTTCTTGATAACCGAAGGGACTGCACGTTCAGGTGGGGAACAAGGGGGACTGGAAGGCCGAAAAATAAATGTAAAGAGAATCATGAAAAATAAGTCATTCGTGATTCCATCTACCAACAGAGGAAAACACTTTTTAATATTTTGGCATATTTCCTTCCAGTCTTTTTTTATTCATGCATTTTTTGAGGCTGTATTGGATGCACAATTAACAAATGCAAATACAATTTCCCCCAGTTTACGTTACACTGCTTTGTAAGTCCGTATGTTTAAATGAATAAAGTGGAGTCAAAGTACATTTCTATCTATTAGAGCACTGCTATGTTTAACACCAAATTCTGTTGTGGCTGCTGCCATTTAATAGGCGTTAAACAACAATAGCTACATTGATTCATTATTATTTTAATACAGAATTTAGTCTGCTCCATTTAATTTTTTCACCTTGTCCTAATTTCAGGAAAAGCTTATGACTTCCTTCCTCATGGTATGTCTATCCTATTTTAAAATTTACTAAGCTTTTAGAATGTATTAAAGCAAAGCATTCTCTACAGATGCGAGTTTAAAAACAAACACCCACCAAACACCTACAGATGTCCAAGGAGAAAAACAATGTTTATTTTTCTGAGAAAGGCAAAGATGGCATCTGTGAAAACCAACAAGACAAAGGAAAGAATTCAGGAAATCATCATGCATATACTAATAATCAAATCCGTCCATTTTCGAGCAAATTAAAAGGTAGCATTTTTCATCAACAAGAGTGATTAATGCTCTTTTTTTCCTTCTCCAATCATATATTTGCATAAAATAAAGAACAGAGGGTTGAAAGGCTTTCTTTCCCCAAAGGGAAGGCAAACTCTGCTAACAAGAGCATAATACAGGAACAACTGTTCTGAAATATGGTGGGATGCTCTTTTCTATTTCTTTTTGGATTTTTTTTTTTTTATATGTGGTTGACAGTCTCGTTTTCAAGCTCCAGATCCTTACCCTTTTGGGGGCTGCCCCCACTTTCTAAACAAAGTCCATTCTTAGAGGCTGTGTCAAGGTCTCCCAGGATCACACAGAGCCTTCCCAGGACCACCCGCTGTTGCTTGCTCTGTTGGGACATTAATAATAATAACACCTTAGAAGGATTAACAACAACAACCCTGTGGAGTGGGCACTATTATCTTTATTTAACAGAAAGTGAGGCTTTGGGAGGTTAAGTGAAAAAGCATGCAAGACACAGAGCCAGAACTTAAGACGGGGTCTCTTTCAATTAGGTTGAGTGATGGTTAAAGAAGTTAAGATGTGAAATCGGCGTTACCAGGGCTCAAGGAATATGCTAAGAGGCAAGATTTTTGGAGGAAAACACGGGAATAATATGGTTTATAATTACGATTTCTTTTATAACTCGCTTTAAAAAGTGAGTTGGGTTCCCCACAGATAGGATTGCTGGATTTCGCAAATAAAAACACACAGTACCGCACAATATTTGGGATGTGCTTATACTAAAATATTATTCATTGTTTATCTGAAATTCCAATTTAAGTTGGTGTCCCGTACGCTATCTGAGAACCCTAGAGCAAAGGCCTTTATGAAACAAACAAAAAACACTAATAAATTACAAAGCTACAATTCCCAAAGCTGAAATCTGGGATGCTCTGTGTGCCACATGTCTTTGGGAGGCCAAGTAAAGGGAAGTGTAGTGGGGCTACAGCTGTTCTGGACCGAGCTTCCTTCTCTTTTTTCTGGTAGCTGACAGAACCCTTGACTCCAGAGACCTGAGCTTTCACCAACTAGGCCATTTAAATTCACTGCCTCAAAATTCCTGACCTTTTCCCACTTTATATGGATGTTGTGAAGATTAAATATAGCTGAGGTTGGGAAGGGATATCATATACATCTTTAAATATTTATTTATTGGCAGAGTGCTTTGGAAATATATTCTCAGAAACTTGGAAAGACTGACTCCCCCTGTCCCCGCCCACCCCAAGAAAGGGCTCAGAAAGTATTACCAATATATGATGAGCCCAGCTGACAGCAGTCTCTAAAAGGAAGGAAAGAACAAAAACGAGAAACGTGTTCAAAACCTGAAGCGAACTATGGAAAATGTAGTGAGATGCCAAAAGGGATGCCTAGCGGAAAAACTGGACGATCACTGATGATGGCGAATTCCGTACTTTTCAAACGGCCATGGTTACATATTTCAAACGGTTACCTTGACGCGCAAGCACCACTGAATCACAAACACACTGAAATAGCCTAATCCCAAAACAGGACAAGACCTTCTTATGTATACCAATTTAATTTTCTGCTAATTTCCCCTAAACCTCCAATTTCCGTGGCTTGAGTAGGTTTACCTTCTTTTAAAACGACAACAAATTGGGACTGGCTCAGACAGTGTTCATTTAAACATTTCTCTGAACACTTTAATCTTCAAACTTTAACAAAACCCAATCTACTACACATAAATTGCTGTGAACAGAAACTGCTTGAAGAGGATTAATCAACAGCTTTGTATGTCATCCTCTAACAAGGCCAAACACTGAATCACTGTTGAATTCTTCACGTGCAGCTACATCCAGTTAATCTTCAAGAAAGCAGCAAACTATGTAAATCTATTTAAACTGGGGAGATAAGTACTTCACTCATCAAAAGTTTTAGCAACACTTAACAAGTACAGCTATTGGTCGGCAAGATCATTTGAAAAGAAACACACACACACACACACACACACACACACACACACACACACACGAAAATTCTTATATGCACTCCCCAACCCCAAAGACCCCACTGCAAACCACTAGGCAAAAAAGTATTTGCTACACACCTCAATTTGTAAAAACCAAGTATATGACATCACTGAATCAACTACTTCAAGAAAAGCAGTTCCGAAATGGAAGTAAGGAAACAGGAAGGGGAAAGTAGCTAATAAAAGAATTCAAAATAAAATGGAAATATTTATCTTCTCTAATTAAAGGAAAGCACTTTTTCTTTTGAGACATACTAAAAATATTTTCACAACTACAGAAGTCCTACTAAAGGGCTTTCATTTTGCTTGTGGCGGTGTTCTCATACAGACTGGATTTGCTTAACGAGTATCCTGCATCTGCACGTCACAGTCAACAATCATAGGCCATACACATTCCTCCACTGAGACTAGAACCAACAATCTTTGTCTAGGTTATCACCCACTCAAAGCATCTTACTCTGACCTGAGCCGAGCAGATGTATTTCTAACATGCTCATAGGCCTGTGATGCAGGAAAATCCTAAATGATGCCGGAGATCAGTGCTCCTTGACGTCCTCGATACACAACGTGGGGCAGGAGGGGAATGAGCACCACCCACCTCTGTTTAACTGAAACTGGCTGACTCCTATATTTGTAAAGTTTTAAGAAGAAATCGTACAATCACTCTGTAAAGCAATCCTTTAACATCAATGCCGATCCCAAATATCACGAACCCACCGTCCATGTCATTCACAGCATCCTCCTTCACCTGCAACTCCTTCCTCACCACCACCTCCCTGCACCTGTCCATGGCCCAGATAGGTGGGAGGAATCCCTAAACCAGACTTTTGAGACTAGAAGGGTGACGGGCAGTGATGCAGAGAAGCTCTGGATGAGTTTTCATTGAGATGTGCACGTAATAAGCAAGCTGCCGTAGTGTGGCTGTCTTAAGAGCTTGACTGCCAAAGCCTGGCTCTGCACTTTGGGTCATACAGACTGAGTACGGTACTTAATCTATGCCTCAGTTTTCTTAACTGTAAAATGGAGATATTACCATTACCTACCTCACAGGGCTGTCAAGATGACTAAATGAGTTAACCCACCTATAGCTGGGTGGTTCTCAGCAACCCACAGGCTATAAGATGCTCAGTGATGGTTTGCCACTATTAATATATATGTATAATACAAGTGTGACTCCAGCTTATTTTTTTTTCCAAAGGTGATTTTTAAGTATTCCTCGCATTCAGTGTTTTCTTCAGGCAAACTATCTGAAATCAGCTCTAACAGATGATCATATATTTCTAGATTAAAATCAAACTGCCTTATAAACCTAAAATGGACCTATTCTTTCATCAAAATGAATAAACTAATGTGAACTGAAAGGTGCAAGCTTAATGTCACAAAATCTTATAAAAAGCATTAATTAGACTTCCCATTTAGACTAAGCCAGGATGAGATCACAAAGTCACTCATGGTAACCAGGTCCCCTTGCTGGAAGTGTGCTTTCCCAGTGAATGGCTAAATACTAACAAAAGAAACCTTTGACTCAAATACCACTGGTACCCGGGGTCTTGTGTCTGTATAATGCCTACACATTCATTTCTTTCTTCGCCTATAGAAAAAAGAAAGTCTGTTTGTTTTTCTGATTCAGTCAGCCCTTTTAGTCTCTGAATCTAAGGAGAGCCTAGTGAAAAGAAGAGCATCTTATCAGCGTGCTCCAGACCAGCAGGCTGTCCCCCTCCACACACAAAACCTCCAGCCCCTCACAGCAAAAGGCCTCGCCCTCAGAGCCTTTTCCCCATTTCAGAGCTAACACCCCACCGGGTTCCGACAACAAATAAATGAATACACAAGGCCCTTACATAATTAGCCATCTTTTCAGGTAGAGGGAGGTGGGGCGGGGGGAGGATTCAGGAGAATATTTATTGTAAATTGGCTTCATTTATGAAGTCGATGCAAGTGTACTGGATCTGAGGGCATTTATTTTAAATGAGGCCACATGAAGAGATTTTAGAGATGCCAGCTTCTGAATCTTGACAAATTTTAGTATATACTTCAGCCAAGTCACAAATGCAGATTTTTTTAAAAAAAAAATTAAAGGAAGGGGCTTTTCTTAAACCAGGTAAAAGTTCCACTGACTTGGAAAGCAAGGGCATACAGACCAGGTGTGTTTACTGTCTTTGTAAGGGAAAGCTAACAAGTGAAAGAACCAAACACCAGAAAACAATACTTTTTGACAGTCACCGTATCAGAAAATTAGCATCATTTTCAGATATACTTATAGTAAGAGTGCCCTCCCTACCCCACCCCCCAAAATGACTTTGAGAACAAAAAGGACTAAACATAATCAATAATCCTGTGAACGCCTTTAGGAAAGCCACCAGGCATCACTGTCATCTGTCATGATCTTAACAGAGCCATGGTCTGCATGGAAGGATACAGTTTGATTGAATCATTATTGGGATAATAACTTAATTGATTTGTCTCAGTGGCTAAGGATGTAGACAAGAGATAATGGAAGAAAAATATCTGCAATCGTGTTTTTGTTTTCTCAACAAGCATCTTGCCACTGACCTCTAAATCAGTTTAACCTTTTCTAAACAGACCTGCACATTTTTTACATAATTTAAAGCTAGGTCTTGTTAATGCTGCTGCTGAAAGCCTCCGTGAGATTTACCACAACATGGCTTCAGTAACCTTCTTTTAAAAACAAAGATGAAAAACAAAACAAAAGGCCATGACTATAAGCTTCCAGCTCCACTCCTTTTCCCGGCAGGGGATTTTGATCTAACCACTAAAGTGCCTTTGGAGTTCAATCTGTTAAAAAATGTATGAAACGGTATTAAAATAGGAAAAGGCATGTGTATGACTCAGGCTTATCCAAGTATCTCTGCAACTAGGATGTCACAGGATTTCCCTGTGCTGCTGAAAACTGAAAACCTTGAGAAAGTGACAGTAGAAGTTCCTGTTTCTTTTTCTTTCTTTTCTTTTTTTTTAATATATAAATGGGAGGGGGAGCGAGCGCGAACACACACACACACACACACACACACACACACACACACACACACACACACACACACACACACACACACACACACGTCTTCCGGGTTTCGTACGAATCGGGCAGGTTCTTTGAGGTTCCAAGTGAAGATTGTTGTATCCCAATCTTAAGACTTATTATCGTACTCTTCCACACACAAAGGTTTCCGAAAAAAAAACCCAAACTTGTTGCAGAGCTGGGCGAAGCCCCCGACGCGCTCCTGCTCTCGCCGCGCCGCCGCCCCTTCCCCTTCCTCCGCGTCCCGCCCGGCCCGGCCGGAGGGGGCGAGGGCATCTCCCCGGCTAAGGTCACCGGCCCGAGCCGTCCCCGCGGGCCGCCTCCTGCGAAACAAGGTCACCGCCCGGCCCGGTCCCTCCGAGGACGACCGCGGAGTCCGGCCGAGCGCTGCCACCCTTTGTAGAGCGGGGCGGCCGGCCTCCCCGCGGCATCCCCGCCGCCGCCTCACCTGCTTGCGATAGGGCGTCCTGCAGCTGCTACTGCCCCCAGGGTTGCCGCTGCTGCTGGGGAAGATCATCGCGGCGGGCGCGGGCGGCGGGCGCGGGCGCGGGGCAGCCTCGCTGCGAGGGGGAGGGCGCAGGGAGGGGGCCGGCCGGGGCCGCGGCCGCTCTGGGAACTCCCTCTCGCCGCGCGGCGGCGGCCGGCGGGGGCTGCAGCTCCGGGCTGACTTCTCCTCCGCCCTCGACCTCCGGACTCTCCTAAAAGTGCGGCGCGGCGGCGGCAGGCAGGACTCTGGCAGCTCCGGCGGCCGCCGCCCTGCGTGCCATGGACGGGAGTTCGCGCGCGGAGCTGGCGGCGCCGCGGACTCTCCCGGCGGCAGCGGAGGAGCAGCGCCGCCGCGTCCCCACCTCCCGCGGCCTCAACCACCGCCCCGAGAGCGCGCCGGCCGGGGGCGGGGAGGCGGCCGCGCACCGCCTCGCGCCGCGCCCAGGCCCACCCGCGCCTCCCCGCCCTCCCGCCCGGCGCCGCGCCCGCCGCCCAGCCGGCCGGCTAGCCCCCGGGCGCTCCCTCCCGGGCTCGGGGCCGGAGCGGGGGCCGCGCGGCCCGGGGAGCCACTGGCGCCCCCGCTCTGGTGCAATGGTTGGGTCTGGCTCCCCGCATGCCGCACATTCCTTGGAGTACCCACCCCCCTCGTCTTTTCTCTTTTCCCCCTCGGCTCTTGGCTTCAGCACCCGCGGCAGCTTTGCACCCGGGCTCGAAGCCCCTTTTCAGGGCACCGCGCCGGGGATCACGCTAACACCTGGGTAGGAAGCGAAAGGGTCCCAAGTCTTCTTTTTCTCTTTCACCCTTCCAAACTATCCCCCCGACCGTCCACTCCCCCAGAAAAGGTGCGGGCAATCACTCCTACTTCAACGAACAAACCAGCCTTCCATCAAACCTCTGCAAATCCCCGTTCCCCCAATTCGCACGCTAAAATTTTAGCAGAGAAAATGTCTCCACTCCCCACCCCCTAACCGCAAAAACGCACAGTAAAGTTCGTACTTCATTCCTATGCCAGAGTTGGCAAGCTTACCTTCAAGATGCCAAAGTCAAATAGCGAAAATCATTTCAATCCATCGGTTTAGTAAGCCTTCCCGAAAACTGGAAGTGTGTGATCCTTCTATATGTTAATTATGAGATGCGACACAAATGTGTTCTATTGAAGGGACACAGAAACTGCAAAACAGGGACAAAGTGAGGAGGTAGTTTCCTTTGTTTTTCAATTGAAATTAAGGCGACTCAAGATGCCCCCCGCCTTTTTTTCTGGATCGCCTTTGCGTTCGTTAGTGTATCTAGCCTAGAACCTGTGCAAGGCAGACGGCCTCTACAGCAAGTCCCACCGGCAAGAGCCCCGCGGTCTGTGGATGGGCCACTGGGACAGCTGGCCTGTTCAGCAGTGACTATTACAGGGTTATATTACCGCACTAAGCGGTCAATATTACAGCGTTCTTCCTTGGCCTCTGGCCTCTAACGCCTTGCTGGAAAGGGCCATCTGCCATGATAATGAAAAAGCCTAACTCGGCTAAGAAGTGAAGGCTCTCAACTTCTGGCTGCCATAAGGAAAACAAAGTGTCCCCTATGGAAACCGAGTCTTCTAGCAAAGCTGTGACCATTCAAGGGTGTTTCCAGCAACAAGGAACTAAAAAATATCCATCCTAGATATCCTTCCTACTGCTGACCTAGGGAGCCACCTCCATATGATGAAGGGCTCCCAACATTCTCAAGCACACCTGATTGAAAACAACTATATACACAAACTATATATATATATATAATATATATATAAAATTCTTAACTCTTCATTAAAAAAAAAAGCAGCAGCAAACTTACTCTAAGTGCAGTACTAGGTGCACAATGGGCAAGTACGAACTTGCTAGATAACATTCACAGAAACGTATTTGTTCTTTAAAATGATTTAATAGAAACAATACAACTAACATTCAGTTCTGTGTTAATATATATGCTATTTCGGGCTACTGCATGCATTTACGATTGTTTGGGCTGCCCCTTTGCTGCCTCCTCTCACAGGGACCTTTTACCACAAGTTATCTACCACAGGTATAAAATATAAGGTTTTAAGTAGAACTGTTCAAGTCATAGATGCCTTTTCCTGAGAACTTAATGCCCAAGACCCCAGCAGTTCAAACCTGTCATCTATGGAAAAAATTCCATGTACAACCTCACTTGTCATGACTGGTCTCTTAGGAAACCACAGTCTAAACCACAAAAGAACAGCATAGATTAATTTTTCTACGGCTCTTCTCTAAGGTCATGATACTTTGGATATTGTGCTATTCTAGAATGGGAAGACTTGATTTGATACCCTGCAATTGTTTTACAGGGATAAGACATGATTTTAAGTGATAATAAAATTTAAATTGGAATACAAGAGCAATTCTAATACTAGATACTAAAATATACTAAGAATACTAAAAATATTAAAAGGACTATTTTTAAGAATAAAAAGGATATCTAAATAGCAACAAAACAAAGTGTTCTATATAGTGTATGACATAAAAGGAGATAACTCAAGGTGTATATTTTTAAAAACAATGTCTACAAGCCAGGGTTCAGAAGTTCCAGAGTTAGGTAGGTACTACGCACTTAACTAGGTAAAGCATTGCAAAGAAAGGAGAAGACAGATTTTCCACCCTCAAAGACTATAAAATATAAAATGTAACAAAGTCACTAAAGCCCAAAGAATTCCAACCTAAGAGAAATAACAGAAACATGAAACCATATATGTATATATACTCAATTATAGATATTCACAAGTGCTTAGTTATAAATGATTATAGGAATAGATCCTAGTGAGATTCATCTGGGAAAGTTTATTGACCTTTGAAACAAATATGTTTTAAGACAAAGTAAGGAAACATTCCAGAGAAACTGCAAGTTATCATGGTAAGAATTAGGGCTTTGGAATCTGCCCTGTAGATGCTCATCTTCCTGAAAGGGAAACTGAGACTGCTGCCTGGGCGGTCAGACAACATCCTCCTCCCGCAGCTCAGCTGGTGGGTAAAGTTGTGGGAATCTGACCCAGGGGCAGCCAATCCACAGATAGGCCAGTGACCTATGACATGGCTGGGACTGAAAAAATGAGCGGAGCCAATCAGATCCTCACCCTTGGGAATTTAATTCAGAAAACTCCAGTTAGGAAAGGGGCAGAAACTGCAAGAGTGCCAGGGGGTAGAGTTGAGGCCACAAAAAGCCAAAACCATATGCAAGGCAAGGTTATGAGGAAGCAGAAACTATGAGTAACAGGAAGCTGACTGGCAGCAAGCGGAGAGGCAAGCAGATGCCAGGAGCGGGTGAGCACTTGGCCGTGAGATGGAGTCCCTGAAGCTGCTTTGGCTCTTGCGACTGACAACAGCCCCTCCGTGTGTACACTTAACCAGCCCCACCCCTCTTTCTCAGAGAGCTTAAGTGAATCTGGGCTTTGCAATCTAAGGAACAAAATTAAAACAGCCCAACAGATTTGGTGGCTGCACGTTTCAGCTTTCCACTTACTAGCCACACGGCTTTGGGCAAGTCAGTTACCCTGAGTCCCAGACTCCTCCCTGACGGTCTTAAGTGTATCTATGGTACTCCAACAAAAGTACCAAACTCAATAAATGGCAGCTGTCATTATTGTGTCTCCAGGTTTCAGAGTGGTGGTTTGTAGACTTAAGTGGGTATACTGTGTAAATAACTGATGTTAGTAAGGCTGCCTGACCATCCAAGAGCAGGAGCAAGGGTGTAGTTGGAATTGACAAGTAAAAAAAAGAGCAAATTTAGGTAAGGAGAACTGTGTGTTGAATGGCTGAATGAAGACGCTTTCTAAGGCTTAACTCTAAGAGGTTTAAGAAAAAAAAAGTCTGACAGAAGGTCTGTTTCAAGAGCTAGGTGAACTCAAGTTTCTCTCCCACATTTGTTTTTGTCCTGTTTCCTTTAAAGAGGTTGTGTGTTGGACCAGAGCCATTTCTGTATGAATGGGAAGACTGTGAGTGGTATCAGAGATCACACTGTGAGGCAGGAGGGGGCTATGAATGAGGATAATAAAGATGGAGCCATCAGTACATGCAGGAGCCTGCAGCCTTGTAGAGCAGATGAGACTTGGCTACTCCCAAGTGTTTGTATAACTGCAATCTGAGACTCTTGAATTGAGAAGATATTTGTCCCACAGAAACATTCTGAAAATGAGACTTTCATTTATAAATTTCACATCTCATTTCACTTTCACAGCAACGCTATGAGGTTGGAAGGGTTATTAGGCTTCATTTACAGATGAGAGGAAAACAAGTTAAGACTGACTGACTTAACCATAGAGCAAGGAAGTAGCAAGTAAATGTTTAAACCTAGGCTTAGCTAGGGTTAAAAGACCCTGTCCTGTGCTCCTTCAACACTATAATGCTGTGGACTCAAAAAAGCCTTATAAATAATGCTACAATTCCCAGGTGAGTACTCGTAACCTCTACAGCACCGAGTTGCTGGACACGAAAAATGCAAGGCATTAAGTGATAAGTGCCAGCCAAGTGGTCTAGACAATCATGTGCTATGCCAGTCCACTGCAGGGAGAGATCAATACAGGATGTAACATGGGTGTGGGGAGCTCAGCTGTATAAATGTTTTGTTTGAGGGACATTCAGAAAGAAGCACTGTGAAGATGAGAAGAAAAACAAAAAGAGCGGGAGAGAGATGGATGGTATGAGAGAGGACGTAGATTTGGGGTGACTGCTGCTGAAATCATCACTAATCAATGAGCTCCTTGAAGGCAGCAGCAAAATCAAAAGGCTAGGAGAGCCCCCATTCCAACACATGCATTACTGAACCTCATATAAGAGAGGAGCCTTTGAGTAAAATTACTACAAAGAAAGTGTGGTGGGAAAGCTAAGCTTTGAAAGAAGGGAAAAAAATAGGGGGAGAGAAGATGTCCAATGAGATAAAAATAGAACACCTCTATCAACAAAAGAATAGACCTGTAGCAGGGTCTATCCCTCTATCACTGCTAAATAATTTCAAGCACCCATTTTTATTTGGATCACATTAAAAACAGAAAAGAATGAAGAGGAAGAATTCATCCAACATTACTTCACATTACAATCTTTAAGGAATAAAATACAACCACATAGTATTGGTTAGTGTAAACAGTTCACGCTAAAAAAATTGTTTACATTTGAGAGTACCTATGTTTAAAAGCTCGCAAGCCTCTAGCTCCCAGCAAAACAGAAAAAGAAAAAAAAAATTATGAGCTCAGCAGATTCTTTAAATTTCTGTTCTTTCCTGGTACAAAATAGAGTTGATAAAGTGTCTTGTTTCTAAAGGAGCAGCAATATTTTCTATTATTTACTATTTTGGTTTTTTTAAATTTTATAATTCTTGTTCTAGACCTAAAGTCTCCCTGGATACATATAAAATCACATGTATATAAAAATGAAACCACTGTAATAAAACTATAGCTCTATAGCTATAATCCTAGAAGGCATATAGAACAACATAAACAAAGCCAAATTCTGATGAGTCTTACCAAAAGCAACATTCTAATGATTCTTAAACCTATCCTGGTGAACAAAACAGAAGAAATAGGCTTTGCCCTGCTGCTGCTTCTCTGAATGGACTAATAAATACCTGTCATTTATTGAGTAACTACTATATTCTAGGCAATTTCTCAGCAGGTTCCTCTCCCCTGCCCCCCATTCACTCACAACACACACACACACATACCCACCATTAGAAAATGATTAGCCCATTTTATAGAAGAGAAAACTGAGGCTCAGAGGCTTAAGCAACCTTTCCAAGGCCACAGATCCAATACATAATGGAGCTGAGGTTTGAACTTAGGTCTCTCTGACTCCAAGTCTCCAAGCTCCAATGACACTCGTGATCGTTATTATTACTATGATCTATGGTTCAAGCCCAAACCCCATAGGGAAAAACATAGGAGCTCAATCCTGGGTGTGTATCTGAGCTTCAGTTACCATGAATATGACCTTGGGCGAGTCACTTTTAAAAAGATGTGAAATTACATTGAATTTCCATTCAGTTGATTATAAAGGCAAAATTTCCAATATTAGAACATATAGTTAATAGTACAAATACATATTCTGACCCAACCTAGCTCCTAAATCTCATTTAACTGATAGTTGCTAAAATATAACTCCTCTCTTACAACCACCAGCTTTATTTCCTGGGATAGTTGGTGGGATGAAGTTGGGAGAGAAGCAGAAAGAACTATCTTCTAAAAGCTGGGATGGTGATTAGATGAAAGGTATTTCCAGAATCCTGAACTGAAACTGAGAATATAATTTCACTCAAAAAATAGTGGAAAATCGTATTAGAGATTAGTTTCATTATGGGATTCATACATGCTTATCGGACAACTAACATCCTATTCATCATTTAGGATATTTCTCTCTGTGGCAAAACATCCTCTAAATTCCAAACAAATAATTTACACTCAAAAAATTTTGGATATCATCTATTCATAAATTAGCTACAGCCTTGTTCTTGCAAAATAGTTAATAAAATTCAAATCTCACTCAAATTTCTGGCATAGTGGTTCTCTGTACGTTAAACTTCTTTTCCTATGTTTTTCTATAAAAATAAGTACTTGGGTCCTTATTCTTTCCAAAAACCAAAATCTTGGGGGTAGCTATATGAATTAAAAATTCAAGATTTTTGTTTTCGTTTGGTTTACACTATATTGAATTTGTATCTGTAGATCAAATTCTATAACAAAATAAAGGAGAGTCAACTATCTGGGAAACCAGGAGAAAGAGAAGCTCCATTTTGCATTTATTGTGGATTACTGTTTTCCTAATTTACCTGGATGGATGCCTCAATCCTCTACATTCTTTGACTGTGGGAATATAGTATTAGAGCTGTTATTCTCCATCCTTTAGCAAGCCTATAAGAAAATAAGTGCTTCTTTTCAAAATACTTTGAGATAATTCAATGAGTTTTCCATGAATTACAGTAAAATTACAAATTATGAAAGATATTAAGTGATTTTTGCAATTACAGCTTATCTAAAGAGACGGAAGTAACATAATCATCTACTGTAGTGATCAAACTATGTATAAAGGATAAGAGCTGAGATAAGGAAGGGAAGGGCTGATGTGCTGTGGAAACAGCTAATCACATCCACCTCTGGCTACATGACTTGGGAAGAGACAAAAAGTACTTAGGAAATCAACAGAATTTTTGGAAAACTAGAGCCAAAAAAAAAACCAAACCTCTAAATCATGAAAAACAAAATTCAAACCTGGAAAAACTGTGTCCTTTCCATGAGTAAAATTTAACTGTTAGAAAATTTGGATAGTACAGACTGAATAACTAACTATACCTTGGACAAACAAAACCCTCGTATAAGCCAAGAATGATAAAAGGTATAAGACATTCCTAAATGTCTGGGAGACATAACTAAGGTCTATGCAAAACCTGGGATCCAGAGCACAAATTAGGATTTAAAGCATTCAAAATACAGAGAAAAAACCCCAACAAAACAGTTTCCTTTCTCTTTAGCTGCTAAGCTGACCATTACATTAGTTTATTTCACCTGAAGAGGAGGATAACAGAATAATTAATAACATCCTTTAAGTAAATAAGGATGCTGAAAAGCTTTCTATTCTCCCCTGAATTATAAATGTGAAGGTTCACACAACAAAATACAGAATTAGAAGTAAATTTCTATTCAGTTGGGGACACATGAAGGCAAACTTTCCAGCAGTAGAATATTTAGTTAAGAGTACTGCAGTGGGCTACATAAGGAGCTTTTAAAAATTCTCCACCCGAAGTGTCTTTAAGAATGACTAGTTCTGGGTTATCTAATACACTTAACACATGGGACAAACGGATGACAGACCTGTGGCAAATTGATACTCCCCAAGAGAAGAGAAGGCAAATGAGGAAATTCTGATATTGTCATGACAATGTGACTGACCATGACATCAGCAATTCCTAATTCCAAACTATGAAGAACACTCCGAGAATGCTGACAACACATTAAACAGATCCTCCCAGAACCACCCTTCCTTCACCTCCCAATCTAATATTTGATCTAGTGGCAGATGTGATGAAGTTTCAACTAAAGGATTATTGAATGTTAAAATCTATTAAATTCTCCTAAGTTGGAGGAAGCACTAGGAGGAAGCAATAGATAATAGCTGAAGACATTTTTCAGACCTATCATATATATCATATTATATCATAGCATATTATAAAATGTTACAATTTATAAAACGCTTTATTGTACATCTCATTAAAGTCTCAGGGAAGGAGGCAGGGCAGGCATCCTCCACTTTTTTTAAACAGGAGAGTAAGCCTCAGGTAGGTTAAACGACTTGACCTGGGTCATGAAGCTGAACCTTAAGGTTGGAAAGAATTATTAAAAGCCAGTTCCCGTGCCTGACGTATAATAATCACTCAAGAAATAATACAATAATAGAATGAATGCTACTGTCTCTCCTTGGACACCACGACCGACAATAAATTCAATCTATCCATATTTAGTCATTTCTATTAGAAGGTTCTTTGTTAAACAGCCTCCACATCTGAACCTATTCCTACCCCAGGACTAGAGTCTTTCTCTTCTATAGATTGCATACAGCTTTCGTCTGTATTCTATACTGTCCAACCCATAAAAGTGAGGGTGGAGTCATCTTATTTTGAGCCTTAACAACCTTGTAAGAGTGCTTAAACAGTCTGTAAATCTCTAATGAGTTACTTAACCTACTGTCTTACACGCAGTAAATTTTTTTGGAGGCATGAATGCATGAGGAATGGTAGCTTTCTTACACAGACACACACACACACACACACACACACACACACACACACAAATGACAGAAATGATGATTTGCATCCTCTTTTCAAAATGATGATTACTTGAAATTAGAAAGAGTTGAATGTAAGAAATGGAGCGATCAAATCTTAAAGACTACATTTTACAGATTATATTAAACATGGTGAATTTGCGTCCTAATCTTTAGATCACTCGGGATCCTAAGAGGTGTTGTAATGAATGTTGCATTTTGCATTTGTATGTTACTTATTAAGGAAATGGTATTCCACAATCAAATGGTTTCTCTCTCTTGACCTCAACTATTACTGTCAGAATAAATCTTCTTGCTTTACTTTTTTGGGGAAAAGAGAAATGTCCTACAAATCTCTCTGAGATCAGTCTCCTATAAATATTTGGATATAAACTGTATGTCGTGCAATCTAAGATGCCACTGATTATAATATGCTTGACAATTACTGAGATGTTAACATTTGAAAAAATGGACAACAGTAATTATAGGACATCATAAATTAAAAGATGCATTCTGATTTCAGCAATGCTGAAATGTGAGAAGAGTGCATCTTGGCATCTGTGTAGTAGAGCACACAGGTACATGAGCACAGTGCGTACAAACGCACACACGTGTTCTTTTTATTCGTAGCCTAGGCTCCAGAAATATATTTTTCAAACACTCATTTTTAATCTTCTAAAGAACCCAGAGCTACTGAGTGATTACAAGTAAATGACACACACTCAGTTCTTCCAAGATCTGACTGTATCATACCAGTGCGCACAGTCTCCACAAGGCAGAATGAGAAACTCTACCGTAATCTCACAAAGGAGCAAACTGAGCTGTCAGCTTCCCTCCTCAGCCATTTCCTCACAGTCACCTCAAGTTACACCCGTGGTGTTTTAGATATACAGTGCATTTATATGATAAGAAAGGTTACAGGGAGAGGAGCCTAAACCTGTAGATATTTATCAGGCCTCTCCACTCCACACTTCCTGTTATTAGTGCTTTAAAGCTGTCAGTTACGAACATAACTTGAGAACATTCATCCTGGACTGTTACTTCTTTACCAAGTTTTAAGTCACACAAATGCATGCACATGGACACACGCACTCTCAAAAGATCACTCAGTGTTGTTCTGGCACACAGCATCAATTCCAACCTATGAGTCTTACAGATTTCTACCTTTTTGCAGGGCCTGGAGTACCAGTTCTCAGTCTTCCTAGGACTTCCGATCGGAAAAGTAATTTTTATGTGAATCATAAAAGTTTTTTTATGTGAAGTCAGATAAAAAGACATATATCTAAAATGGTTATCACAACGCTTAAAATTGATATGAAATGACAAAGTGAATCAAAAGCAATAACTTAGC